>NC_133102.1:38279774-38936862 GCF_022965805.1 Primulina eburnea | reverse complement strand
GATTTCCAGCACTGTTAGAACCAGTCTACTTCATTCCTGGTCTACTGACCAAGTCTGCATTCAGATCTACTGATTCTCATTTATTGGTTCTATTTCCAGACTACTGGTCTGATGCTACTGTGTTTGGTCTACTGTTTTTTTCCTACTCATTTCAGTAGCCTATTACAGTAGCTTAATTTCGGTAGTCTCTTATAGTAGTTTATTTTCAGTAGTCTATTTCAGTAACTTTCAGAACTTATTTTCAGAAGTCTATTAGAGATTATTATTTCTAGTTCCTCCCCAGATTATGAAACCTGGTTTGATTTGATACCACTTCAATGTTACGCCCCGGGACGGAGGTTGTTTGACACGGGCGTTGCTCTTAAATTTACATTCAAAAACAACAAGTCTCATAAGTACAAAATTCAGAAATCAGTCTTTTTATTCATAAATACTGAATATTTCAATGTCTGATACAAACTCAATGACAAATGTTTTACAGCGGAAATGTAAAACCAAATATAATAACGTGTTAACAATGCATCGGAATAAACATAAACTAGAACAGATAAACAGCAGTCTTCTTCACCAGCCCCAGAATTGAATCTGCTCTTCTTCTTCTAACTTTTCTTCCTCGTTCTTATCTGAGATGAGTTTGGTGGGTGAGTGATATAATTGTCACTCAGTAAGCAAGGACGGGAATAACTCTCAGTTTTCAAAAAGCCATTTTTACAGAAACAGTAACACAATAACATATAGAAAACTCTTATTTTCAGAACAAGAAACAAAATTTAGAAATCACAGGTTTCAGAACAGAAATCAGAATTATTAAGCACTGAGCACATTATCGAATTTCATGGCTAAACTGATATCAGTCCCCTATATGTTCTCTTCTCTAAGGGGTGAGGCCAGAATCAGAATCGGAATCAGAATTCAGAAATGTTCAGAATATATATTCTACCATTAGTTCACTAGGGAGTTTCAGTGCTTCAAAATCATATATCAGAAATCAAACATTCAGAAACTGTGCTTTAAAACAGAAATTAACAAATTGATTTCAAGATATTTTATACATTAATCCCACTTACAGTAATTTGCTAGAAGTTTCGGTTGAAGTCTGGAAATATGCTTGCTCTCGCTACTGGTTTTTACTGCTTGAACAAAGACACTCTCTCTTAACTCGAAAATTCAAGTGATAATCTCAATATTGGGTAACACCAATTCAGATATTTGAGAGTGTTATTTATAGGCAAAAATCTGACTGTTAGCCTCTCAATTAATGGCCATAATCTGACATTAACAGCCTTTTATTCCATGTTAAATGCTTCAGTTACAAGTCCTAAACTGAATCAGTAATTGTCTGCTGGAATCTCGAGGTACTGAAATCTTCTGCTGCTGGATTCTATCTGTTGTCTGCTGCTGGATTCTATCTGCTAGAAAATTATTAGCTTCTGAAATATTAGCTTCTGCTGGAAATTTTGCATTCCTGCTGAATATTAATAGATGCTGCAAAAATGCTAGCTGCTGGAAATTCGGGTTCTCACAACATGGTTGCATCAAAATATATTTTTAAAGGTTATTCAAGTTGCAATCGAAGAACGGAGACTGAGGGCTAAAAAATAGAAAATATTTTATTAAATAATTTTTTAATTATTTAAAATACGATTGATATTTCATATTTTTGAAAATAAGGGGTTTCGAAGTGATTTTATACGTCCTGGACATAAATTTTATCGATGTTGGTTTGTCAACAAAAATACAAACGTTTTGACAACCTGACTAATAAATTCACAACCTTATTCAAAAAAATAATTTTTATATTTTAATTAAAGACTAATGGACCTAATTAAACCCGTAATGGGCCTAAGCCTTATTAAGGGGTACCCATATTTACACAAAGTATAAGAACAAACTACTCATAGGAGTAACTTTGGATGCTAATAACCAGGTTTTGCCTCTAGCATTTGTGCTTATTGATGAAGAAAATTATTAGTCTTGGCATTGGTTCCTTTTTATGTTGCATGACATGTTACAAGAGGGTGCAGAGGTGTGTGCCTTATATTTGATAGACATGCGGGTATAACAAGTGCAGTGTAAGATCTCCCTGACTTCAAGCCTCCCTGTGGTGTTCATCGTTTTTGTTTAAGGCATGTTTGCTCTAATTTCAACAGTAAGTTCAAAAACATTCATTTGAAAGACTTATGTTAAGAAACAGGGACACAACACCAAATAGAAAAATTTAATGCCACAATGGATATATATATATATATATATATATTTATATATATATATATATATATATATATATATATATATATATATATATATATGCTGAGTTTTTGCCTAAAATAGTAAGTTCCCGCCAAAATTGCATTTCTTAAAAAAAAAGATATATAATGAATCTTAAAATAGATGTACTGCAATAAATGAGAACTTCAATTATTGTTTGCATTGATTTTATCAATTTCTTTATTAATTCAAATTTGAATTTAAGTCATATTTATATCAATTCAAATGTAATTTATGAATTATATTTTTTATTTTATTTATTCAAATTGAAATTAAATTCCATTGAAAACATAAATTACTTTTAAATTTTTCATAGATTATATCAATTCATTTAGTTTAGATATTATTTTTCATAAATAATATATGAAACTAATAATTATTCCACTTTAAAAAATATTAATTTTGACTAATAATAATTAAAGAATATTAGTTTAAAATATTGTTGTAGTATATCATACTATATCATACTAACTAACTAAAGAATATTAAAAAAAATTCATATTATTATTATTATAATTATCCTAGACAAATTTAATTCAGTCAATCAAATTTTTAAAAATGTTTATTCGATAATAATATATTCAAAAAATATTACAGATATTAAAATTAATCTTATTTATGGAAAAATACATATATTAAAGTTTATTCTTAATTATGATTGACAAATATAGAAAAAGCCATTTTTAAAAAAATGATTATTGTACATTATCTAAATATGTTATTTTAAATTAGTACTATTTGTTAAATATTTTACGATACAACATTTGATAATTAAAAAAATGTATCTCTTCAATTTATAGTATTTTTTTAAATATAAAAAATATATATCAATTGTTTAAACAAAGAAAAAGAATTCAAAAAAAATTAAGAAAATTGAGATATATTAAAAAATATAATTAGTCATTTCAAAAAAAATATTATAACGAAAATTTAAACAAGTACATTTTATAATTTTGTGTACCACAACATAACAAATAATTCATTTATTAATAGTGTAGGAATGAAAATCATGGGTGATTGTATCATACATTGATATTGATTAATCCAAAATATTTTAGTTTAATTCAAATATTATTACAGTCATTCAAACAATAAAAAACTAAATTTCTAACTATACAATGTCTATCTCATATTACAAACAAAATAATTATTCATAATTAATTATTTGTCAAAAATGATAATTTATCTTGTACCACTAACAACTCTTTAAATAAATTTTTTATTGTTTTCATAATAAAAACGACAGTAACAACAAAAATAATTTAAATATTATCAACAAAAATAATAACATTACTTTTTAAGACTCGATCAGTATGAAACAAATGACAAAATCGACGAACAACATTATTACCTCAATGTTAAACATTTTTATAAAAAATTAATATTATAAAACAAAATTATTTCAATAATAATAAAAATAAAATTAATATCTGTTAAATACTTTGTTGGAAACTAAATTCTGGAGTTTGACAAAACATGAATCAACCGAAAATACAAACCAACTGATCGAGTAAACTGAACTCAGCAGCTGAATCCATGCAACTGAAAATTCAGTTATTCTCCTCACCAGTAACTGAAACACGTCAACCGACAAAGAGACATAAAAAACTGCAACTGAATGTGGAACGACGCACTTCAATCATATACAGCTTGGAACAACTGATCAACCATCTGATACGTGCAAGTACATTCAACAACTGGACTTAATAACTGAAATCAACTGACTGATCAGTTGATATATTCAGTCGTATGCTAAGCACCCTTCAACTGAACATGTCTCGGGAAAGAACAATCAACCATCAAGAGACATAGAAGATTGCAACACCGCACTTCAATCAATACAGCTTAGAACAACGCATTTCGGCGAAAGCAATTAAGACGCCGCATCACAATGTCCAAGGAATAATTAAGAAGAAATCAACGGATACAAAGATTCAAATTCATCTCAAGTTACCTTTAGAGAAAAGAAGCTTATAAATATGATAGAAGAACAGCTGAAGGAGTAACGAGTCAACACAATTCAAAAGCTTGTTGTCACTCTGTCACAATCTTAGCTCACTTTTACTTGGTATATTCGTAGCGGTTGAGGCTACAATTTGAGCTCACGAGCAAGTTGTAATAATCGTAGAAATTCGATAGTGCTAAGATCAGTTACGCACTGAGAACATTCTGTTAAACTAAGAGTTTCAGTTTTTGGTAGTGTTAAGTCCAAACTGAAGTGGGTCAGTACAATCTTTGTATTTGATCAAAGTCTTTTAGTGGATATCCTATCCTTGAGATAGAAGGGGTGACGTAGAAGTAATTGAAATCTCCGAACATCCAGAAACAACTCTTGTGTATTTCATTTTTGTATTCTATCTTTCAGTCACTTACTTTCTGCAACTAATTCAGTTTAACTGATTGACATTGACCAATAAGATTTCGAGAATCAGTTTGTCACCAAACTGAACTCAAAATTCGAAATGATCAGTTTTAATCGTGAGTGTTTATTCAACCCCCCCCCCCCCCCCCTTTCTAAACACTCTTGATACGTTAATCGATCCTATCAAGTGGTATCAGGGCGGGTGAATCTTGTTCTTGAATACTTTTGATCTATAAACTTGCTAGCATGACTTTATTCAACAAAATTCATGTGTTCTCCAGAGAAGAATTTGATTATTGAAAAATCAGAATGCATGCTCATTTAGCTGCACAAGATGATGACATGTGCTATGTCATAACTGATGGATCCATGAAGATTCTAAAAGCAAATACAGCAGTTGCCATAACAGAAGGGGCACCACAAAGAATAGAAAAGCCCAGAGATGAATGGACAACTGAAGACAAAAGAAAAGTAAATCTTGACAATGTGGCTAAAGACATTCTGTACAAAACGCTGGACAAAGTAACTTTCAGCAAAATAAAGATGTGGAAAACAGCCAAAGAAATTTGGGAGAAGCTGATCCAGCTGTGTGAAGGAAATGATCAAACCAAAGAAAATAAACTTTCTGTTGCTGTTCAAAAGTTTGATAACATCAAAATGAAAGAAGGAGAATCAATGCACGAGTATGATGAAAGAGTGAGCAGTATCATCAATAAGTTAAATGCACTTGGAAAAATGTATACCAATAACGAAATTGCACTAAAAGTAATGAGAGGTCTTCCCAAGGAATGGGATGTCAAGACCATGGCAATGAGGGAGTCCAAAGGTCTGACCCAAATCGAACTTCATGATCTGTTTGCTGATTTAAAGACCTATGAATTTGAGTTGCAGACCAGAGAAGGAGAACCATCAACCTCTGCAGCCACAACTGCTCTAGCTGCTGTCAGAACTGAACCAATCAGTTCAGTCGAAAAATCTACTGATCAGTTGAGCAATGATGCTATGTCATTGTTCATCAAAAAATTTGGAAGGTTCATGAGAAAGAATCAAGGAAACTTCCAGAAGCCATACCAAAGGAACAATTCCAAAGATGAACCAAATGCCTGCTATAACTGTGGCAATTCAGGTCACTTTATTGCTGATTGTCCTAAACCCAAGAAGGACAGTCAAGGCTCAACTGATAGAAGAAAGAAGTCATATGAAAACAAAAGAAGACCCAAGGAAGATAAGAAGGTCTTCAGAAAGAAACATGAAGTACTCTTAGCTGAAGAAAACAAATCCAAATGGGCAGAAACTGACAGTGAGGAGTCAGAACCAGAAAGCTCATGCAGCTCCAGTGATGATGAGGAAGTAAAGTGCTTGATGGCTAATGATGCAGCAGAAGAATCATCCACCCAACAGGTATTTGATTTCAGTTCAACTGATTTTACACGAGAAAAACTCATTCTAACACTACATGACATGGTAAATGAGTATCAAAAGCTTGCATCATCATTTGAAAAAATCAAAGCAAAGCAAACTGATCCCACAGACAATAAAATCAAAACTCATGAATCAATTGATGGGTTGAGTCTAAAAAGGGAGATTGCTGAGTTAAAAGCAGATAGAAATAAAAATCAGTCACTAATTCAGAAATTGATGCTTGAAAACTCGAAACAGACTGAGCTCATTCAGTCTTGGAACAAGTCATCAACTGCACTAAGTGAGATGAAAAATTCACAAAAATCAGTTTCTGATAAAACTGGTTTAGGGTTCAATATTCAAGGAGAAGTGCATTCAAATGATACTCAACCAAAGCCAAAAATAGTCTAAGGAAAATACATTAACTTTGTCAAAGCAACAGTGTTACAAGAACAAATTGTGCCCAGTAAACTGATTGAGCAAACTACTAAAAATATGAGTAAGGCTAAAAGATATGGGATTGGTTAGAGCCAAAAAATTTCAACTGATTCACAAAGTCAGTCATCAAAAAGGTTTCATAAGAACTATTCGAATAACTATTTCAATTACTATAACTGCAAGTCAGTTCAGAAGAGATATAGACTGAACAATCAGTTAAATAAAGCTAAATCACATATTGTATCATCTATACACTACACACCAAGCACACAAAAGTCGTGAAAAACCATTTGGAATACAGCTACTGGAAAGTCTGTTAGACTAATCCAAGTATGGGTTCCTAAAGGACTAATCAGTTTAGGACCCAAATAAATATGGGTACCAAATTATATTATGTGTGTGATTGCAGGTAACAGATACAAACAAGAACTCAATATGGTATTTGGACAGTGGTTGTTCGTGACATATGACAGGAGATGCAAGTGTGCTATCTCAACTGATCAAATACAGTGGTCCAAATATCAGTTTCGGGGACAATTTCAAAGGTAGAACTGTGGGTAAGGGTAAGCTTATCCATGGTAACTTTACTTTTAAAGATGTTCTGTTAGTAGAAAACCTGAAGTATAACTTGATCAGTATTAGTCAGTTATGCGACAGTGGATTTTCAGTACATTTTGACAAAAACTCATGTTCAGTCAAAACTTCAACTGATGAAATCATACTAACTGGAAAACGTTGTGGAAACACATATAAAGTCAGTTGGAATGATCAAACTTATGCATCAGTTTGTTTTATTGCTTCCAAATCATCTAAAAACTGGTTTTGGCATAAGAGACTAAATCATTTAAACTTTAAAACCATTGCCTATCTGAGTAAACATTAACTTGTAACTGGTTTGCCCAAAATAGACTTTTCAAAAGAAAAACTTTGCTCAGCATGTCAGTATGGTAAACAAGTACGATCTTCTTTTAAAAACAAGGGTCGTAAATCTTCATCCCGATGCTTAGAACTGTTGCACATGGATCTCTTTGGTCCTATACCAATCATGAGCTTAGGAGGAATGAAATACACCTTGGTAGTCGTAGATGATTTTTCAAGATTTACTTGGGTTATTTTTCTCAAATCCAAAGACCATACTGCTTCACAACTGATAAAGCTCTTCAAAAGACTTTTAAATGAAAAATCAGTTGGAATTGATCGAATCAGATCGGAGTACTGAATTCATCAATCAAACTCTTTCAAATTTTCTAGAGAATGCTGGAATTAAGCATGAGCTCTCAGCAGCCAGAACTCCTCAGCAAAATGGTGTAGCTGAGAGAAGAAATCGGACCCTTAAAGAAGCTGCTAGAACAATGCTTGCTGATTCTGGTATTTCTCAAAGATTTTGGGCAGAGGCAGTAAACACTGCGTGTTACACTCAGAACAGATCAATGATTAATAAGAATCATATAAAAACACCATATGAGATATGGCATGGAAGAAAAAGTATAATTACTTATTTCAAAATATTCAGCTGCAGATGTTTTATCCTTGCTAATGGTAAAAAAAATTTAAAATCGTTTGATGCTAAATCTGCAGAGGGAATATTTCTTGGATATTCATCAGTTAGTATAGCTTATAGATTCTTCAACAAGAAAACCTTAAATGTTGAAGAATCTGCTAATGTTGTTTTCGATGAAACTGAACTAACTGATAAGCCAACTGATCAAGTTGAGCTAGTTGATCGATTTACAGATATCAGTTTGGAGGATGATGATGAAAAAGAGAATCATTTTAATCAAAACAATCTCCAAACACCCGAACCAGAAGTGTCAGATAAATCATCTGAACTAGAAGCCATTCCTAATGATCAGTTGATAGAGCAAACTGATGACATTCAGTTACCAACTGAAGTAATTGCTGATACAACAAATACTGAGTACAGATGGAAAAAATCACATCCACCTGAATTGATAATAGAAAATCCATCTGATCCAGTAAAAACTCGCAATCAAATGCTAAATCTATTTATTTATTCATTTTTGTTTCACAACTAGAACCAAAGAAAACTGATGAAGCTCTTGCTGACCCTAACTGGGTAAATTCAATGCAAGAAGAGCTAAATCAGTTCACTCATAACAATGTCTGGAACTTAGTTCCAAGACCAGTTTCAAAAACCGTTTTAGGTACAAAATGGGTGTACAGGAACAAACTAAACGAGGATGGTTCAGTTGTGCGCAATAAAGCAAGACTAGTAGCACAAAGATATAGGAAAGAGGAAGGAATTGATTACGATGAAACATATGCACCAGTTGCAAGACTGGAGGCAATCAGAATATTCCTTGCCTATGCTTCATTCAAGAACTTCAAAGTCTATCAAATGGATGTCAAAAGTGCATTCCTAAATGGTCAACTACAAGAGGAAGTATATGTTGAACAACCCCCAGGTTTTGTAAATCACAACTTTCCTGATCATGTATATCATTTGAACAAAACCTTATATGGTCTTAAACAAGCTCCCAGAGCTTGGTACGAAACTCTTTCGAAATTTCTAACTGATCACGATTTTTCTGTTAGATCAGTTGATAAGACCTTGTTCAAATTTGTTAAGAATGATCACATTTTATTAGTTTAAATTTATGTTGATGATATCATATTTGAGTCAACTAACCCCAAATCATGTGAGAAATTTGCTAAGCTGATGCAGGAAAAGTTCGAAATGAGCATGATGGGTGAACTGACATTCTTTCTTGGACTGCAAGTGAAGCAACTGGAGACTGGTACATTCATTAGTCAGACTAAATATACAAAGGAGCTGCTGAAGAAATTTGGCATGGAATCATGTTCAGCTGCAAATACTCCCATGAACTCATCAGTTAAACTGGACACTGATCAAGGGAGAATATCAGTTGAGGCGACATTATATCGAGGTTTAATAGGGTCATTGTTATACCCAACTGCCAGTCGCCCTGATATTGTATTTGTTGTCTGTATGTGTGCTAGATTTCAAGCAAATCCTAAGCAATCACATCTCTCAGCTGCTAAAAGAATTTTGAAATATCTTAAGGGTACACAAAATGTTGGGTTATGGTATTCTAAAGACTCTATTTTCAATCTAGTTGGATATTCAGATGCAGATTATGCAGGATATAAGCTTGATCATAAAAGTACAAGTGAATCTTGTCAATTTCTAGGAGACAGGCTGATCTCTTGGTTCAGAAAGAAGCAGACATCTATAGCTACCTCAACAACTGAAGCAGAATACCTTGCTGCTGGTAGTTGCTGTGCACAACTGATCTGGATCCAGCAACAACTGAGAGATTATGGAGTAATTACAAATAATTCGCCCATATTTTGTGATACGAGTACAATTTCCATCACCTATAATCCAGTTTTTCACTCAAAGACAAAGCATATAGATGTCAGAAACCATTTCATTAGAGATCATGCTTTGAAGAAGGACATTAGACTGGAGTATATATCAACTGAGCAACAAGCAGCTGACATCTTCACCAAACCATTACCTGAGACTAAGTTTTCTTACTTTCGCAATATTCTTGGTTTAATTGATTTGTCTTAAAATTATTACTAATGTTGCTTTACTAATAGAATTATCTGCAGAAAATAAGAACACAACAAATTTAAAATAATACTTTATTAAGAATACCATCGATCCCAGTTTACAGAAGATATTATGGAACCAACTGAATCCTGCCATTCTCTAATCCAATCATTCCACTCATAAATTTGGATTCTAGAAATGAACTAGTAGTAGAAATCTTCTCAACCACATGCCATTCCTTCCATAACATTGCTTCTAACAGACATTTGTCATCAATCAGATCTGTAACATGCCTAACTTCAAAACGATCAATGTATTTTCTTGCTGTTGCTGCTTGTGCACGAGTAGGAACAGCACCACTACTACTTACCCTCTGCAAATCATGAATCTTGAACCATGTTGACATCACTTTCATCAAGACATATTCTTCCATTATCTTCTTCAATTCTTCTAAATAAGGACTTAATTGCTCATTAACTTGAATATGCGAACTACTGCATGCATCAGAGTTACTTGAATCCGACATATTGAACTGATATTGCCTCACATTCTATCATCTTATTTATAGACAGATGAAATTTAAATGTTGAAGAAACTGAAGAGACTCAAGTCAACCGAATCGTCTTTCTCATTTACCGAAGCTTCTTAACTATCAGTTGATCATTATCAACTGATATCAGTTTGACATTTATTACTTAACGCTTAACTGATTTCAGTTCATAGTCATATTATATAAGTTAGTCTTTCATCAGTTCATTTGTTTAAGTTCGCAATCTATATATAACAACTGATGAAAATTATCATTTGTAGAAAATAGAAAAAAAAGATTAAGCTTAGATAAATATTTCATTCAACCATACACATTTGCACGAATTACAACATCATATTTTTCCTCTACATCATCTATCCACATCTTCAACCAAGTGGATAAAGCAGAGGAAGAATTCTTAAGAAAGCTATGAGAAACAGCTATGCGATTGAGGATGTTCAGTTCCTTCCGAAGCGTTAACTGATGGATGTGACCATCCTTGAATACGTCCACCCACATAGCTATGTTCAAGTGCTCCCGCACATCTCTCAACTCTGCCATCAATTCTGGAGTAGTAGCCTCTTCAATATTATACAAGAACTCAAGCTTCTGTAGTTTCTCCCAGTAATGAAGACTCTCATAGAAGATGAAGTCTTCTATGACAGCCTTCCTAGTCTCCAAAGAAAATAGTGAAGCACTCGAGCTACTTGCATCTGTCATTTTTTTTATATTTTCACTAATATGACTGAAACTAACCGTGTTACTTCTATTTATAGCAGAATATCAAGGAAGCTGAAGAGTCGTCAATGTTTCAGCAAATAATAATCTCTTACCCTTAAACTTATTTTATATCGTTATTTTAATTATTCTATGCACCAATTTAGGGAGAATAATGGTTTTAAGAGGTTAACTGAGAAGACAAATGTTCGTAAATTCTCAACGGAAAGGACACAGTCTTACAACTGATCGTTCAGTTGAGTTTTTCACTAATCTTCTCATATAAGTTAACTAATTAACCATTTTATATTCCAAATCAAGTGACGTGACTGTCTCTCAAGCATTAAATGCTATCCTTCAGCAAATGATTAGTGGAAACGTGGACACCTTTTGAACCGTGTAAAGTACACACGCTTACAGCACACGTACACTTAGTTTTACTCAAATTTTTTAATGGACTGACACGTGTCCCGAATTTGAACAGTCACGAGCAACTGTGCTAAGCCCGCTTCAATTCAGTTTTCTTCTTACGCATACAATCAGTTTCATCATACTAATTTCAGAGCTTATCACTTACGAATTTCAGATCATTTCATCTATCGAAATGGCGAATCAAATTCCCGCTTATATGCTGAATGCAATGGCTATCAACTTCGGATCCATTCTATCTTTCGGCGACGCTGATGTCAAGAACGTATTTCAAAAACTCGAAACTGCTGGGTTAAGGACATTCTTGGGACAATCATCACAAAAGATCTACCCCAAAGAACTTCAGGAATTCTACTCTAGCGGTATGATCAATTCTGATGGAAACATCGCTTCTACTATCAATGGTCAGTTGCTGACCATCTCTGAAGATTCTTCTGGAGAAATTTTTTCTTTACCATCTGATGGACTGGCACACTTCTCTGATATTAAAGCATCTGACGTTGAAAAAATGCAAACCTTACTTTCTGCTGATGGACGGAAAATCAAAGTTTCTGATCCAAAGAAAGAGCTGAATCACGAGGTTCAGTTACTTACTGATATAGTCGCCAAAGGGATTTTGGTGAAAGCTGGATCTTTTGCTGCACTTACATTGGAAAATTTTCAAGCCATTTCCATCATTATGGCTGAACGTAAATTCAACTGGAAACATTTTATATTCAATATCTTAAAGAATATGTTTCTATCATCCAAACAGTCCAAAGGCTTTGCAGTGCAACTGAGCTATCTGCTGAAAGTGAAGGGGTTAGTGGCAGATGATTTAGAAAAATCATCCAAATTCAAAGTCTTCAATGCGAAGAATACTATGCCGCTCAAGACCAAATTGGACATTTCTCATGCTCAGTTTGTAAAGATAAAACAGGAGATTGGGACTCAACAGGCAGCTCCTAAATCAGTGAAAAAGGCCAAGACATTGGCCCAACTGAAGTCAGCAAAAAGGAAATTAGTTGTGGATGAATCCGATTCAGAGAAAACTCCTCCCCAAAGATCGCCAAGAAACCGAGAACCCAGAGGATTAAACCAACAACTACAGAGGAATCTATTCCTACTGACAAGCTGATATCTTCAGATGCTCAGCAGCCAATTGAAGCAGTCCCTTTGAAGATCATCCCACCAGAAAAATCAGCTGGTGCAAAGAGAGAAACAGTTAGGATCAAAGCTCCTCTGATTAACATTGTTCGTCCTACTGTTCTGGTACCTGCCCGACCCAAAGGTATCAATATTATAGAACGGGTGGATACTACTCGAACTGGTCTAGAAATTCCACACATCCTCAGTTCTGATAAAGGCAATGGCAAATTGATTGAAGAGCCCATGCCATCCAATCCCATTCAAACCCACATTGACCTTGTTTGGGATGAGGTTAATAATTTTGCAACATCAAAACTTCAACTCTATGATGCTTGGACAACCTATCGTACTCATATTTTTGCCAAGCAACTGAGAAAGAAATCCCAGCTGAACAAGTTCATCAAACTGGAGGCTTTAGTCCTCAAGACAGTCAAAGCTGCCACCATTGTTCGAGCTCTGGAGAGAAAAACATATTTGTTTGATCAGATGAGAGTCAAGAAGTTAGCACAAATTATTGACAAACTGAAGGCTAACTACGTTCCAACAAATCCTACTGCCTATGCTGATCATGCGGTGATTACTCAGCTAGACACCGATCTGATTGGCTTGCAATCTCAAATAAAGTTTTGGGAAATGGATCAAGAGTTAGTCCTTCATAAATGAGATCCAGACGATGATGAAGAAGAAATAGTTGAAGAACCTCCCATTAATCAGAAAGATTCATCCTCAGAACAGGCTATTATTCCAACTGAAGAGCCAGTTCAGGTAATGTCTCAATCACCTACTGGTGAACATCAAATGTACATTGAAGCAGAATTATCTTTCGCAAACATTGATGAAATTATTCAAACACTGGTGCAAGAATCCCAATTGAGTGAACCTATTTCTGATAAAGTTGATCACCCCGTTGATCAAATCAATACAGAGGTTCCTATCTCTTCAGAAGCACCAGTTCAGCCAAATTTATCTGCTGAACAAGCTATTCCAACTGTTGTGCCAATTGATCCCCAAAATCATCCTCTAGAGACACCAGTTTTGGCTTCATCAGACTCTATTATTCATCCAGGCAGCTCATCTGCTGATCAAAATCCACTTTCTCCCCCTCAAGTTCCAGAAGAAATTGCTGTAACAATCACTTCAGTTCAGAATGTTGGTGAAACAGTAGCAACTGACCAAGAGTTGGTTATATTTGATCAAACCACAAGAGGACCGGAATCTTCTCATCAGTCTCCTCCTCCATCCTCATTAGATTTTGATCTTGTTCTTAAAGAAATACAGAATATGCAGCACAATATGCAGCAGATGCTCACCGAAATCAAGAAAATTCAATCCACACAATTTTCTCATATTGTCCAATTGGATTCCTCGATTGAATTTAATACAGCAAAACTGAAAGCCATCCAAGCCAACATGGAGTCTCTTACCCAAACTGTGGATGAGATGAAAAACAACAGAGGTCTAGCTCAAAGTCTATTTACAATTCAAGATATAATCAGCAAACGATTTGAGTGATTGGAAACCTCTGTTTCTCATAAAATGGAACTGTTGCAGACTTCCTTACAAATCGCTGTCTCAAGTATCTTCTCAGATGTCAAAATTATGTCCACTGAAGTTCGAAGATTATCTATGAAGATGGATGAGTTTGACAAAAAGGGGGAAGAAATCAAAGAGCATATTGAGAAACAGCAGAAGAAACCATCTTGTAAAAAAGCAGTTAATCAGATTATTAGATTCAGCTGTTATTAATTCAAGACTTCTATCAGTTCAAGAAATTCAATCTCTTATTTTATCTACAATGAGTCCAGACGTTCAGTTATTATTTACTAAGTTTTGTCAAACACCATAAAGGGAGAAGTTGTTGGAAACTAAATTCTGGAGTTTGACAAAATATGAATCAACCAAAAATACGAACCAACTGATCGATTAAACTGAACTCAGCAGCTGAATCCATGCAACTGAAAATTCAGTTATTCTCCTCACCAGTAACTGAAGCACGTCAACCGACAAAGAGACATAAAAAACTGCAACTGAATGTGGAACAACGCACTTCAATCAATACAGCTTGGAACAACTGATCAACCAACTGATACACACAAGTACATTCAACAACTGGACTTAATAACTGAAATCAACTGACTGATCAGTTGATATATTCAGCCGTATGCTAAACACCCTTCAACTGAACATGTCTCGGGAAAGAACAATCAATCGTCAAGAGACATAGAATATTGCAACGCCGTACTTCAATCAATACAGCTTAGAACAATGCATTTCGGCGAAAGCAATTAAGACTCCGCATCACAATGTCCAAGGAATAATTAAGAAGAAATCAACGGATACAAAGATTCAAATTCATCTCAAGTTACCGTTGGAGAAAAGAAGCTTATAAATATGACAGAAGAACAGCTAAAGGAGTAACGAGTCGACACAATTCAAAAGCTTGTTGTCACTCTGTCAAAATCTTAGCTCACTTTTACTTGGTATATTCGTAGCAGTTGAGGCTACAATTTGAGCTCACGAGCAAGTTGTAATAATCGTTGAAATTCGATAGTGCTAAGATCAGTTACGCACTGAGAACATTCTGTTAAACTAAGAGTTTCAGTTTTTGGCAGTGTTAAGTCCAAAATGAAGTGGGTCAGTACAATCCTTGTATTTGATCAAAGTCTTTTAGTGGATATCCTATCCTTGAGATAGAAGAGGTGACGTAGAAGTAATTGAAATCTCCGAACATCCAGAAACAACTCTTGCGTATTTCATTTTTGTATTCTATCTTTCAGTCAGTTACTTTCCGCAACTAATTCAGCTTAACTGATTGACATTGACCAACAAGATTTCGAGAATCAGTTTGTCACCAAACTGAACTCAAAATTCGAAAAGATCAGTTTTAATCGTGAGTGTTTATTCAACCCCCTTCTAAACATTCTTGATACGTTAATCGATCCTATCATACTTCAAAAATACAATGATGCTCGAATAAAAAAATATTAACAACGTAGCGTCAGACTTCGGAAGAATCTAAAGTGGAGAAAAAAAAGAATTTTGCGCAAATGAATTTTGCATAATCGATATTAGAATGTGTGGATTTTAAAGGCTTCAAAAACTCCTATTTACAAAAAAATCTTCGGAAGAATATAAAGTGGAGAAAAGAAGAATTTTACGCAAATGAATTTTGTATAAACGAAATTAGAATGTGTGCATTTTAAAGGCTTCAAAAACTCCTATTTACCAAAAATTGACGGGTAGTACAAGGGTTGTCGCGGATTCTGAATCCCGGACCAGCCCCTTTTTAATTTTTTTTTTAAATAAATTTGAATCCGGAAGTTAGTTCTCTCGAGTGTACTATTTTCATAAACTACCAAATGTGGAATATTTTTATAAATAATTTTTAAATTTATATTCTTAAAAAAAAAAAAACCCACAGCCTTCACCGATAAACTTCGCAATATCACTTGGACTTATTTGTTGCAAGAAAACAAAGAAAAAAAAATTTTTTTAAAAAATTCTTTCAAAAAGAAAGATGACAGCTACCATTTATTACCCGTGAATGACGCAGCCACACCACAGCCATTTACACTTGCACCACTACTTCTCCATTTCTTCCATTTTCAGTCTTCAAACCCTTAACAGAACAAGAAATGGGGGAGGAAGGAGGGGAGGAATACTTATTCAAGATTGTGGTAATCGGTGACTCTGCAGTGGGCAAATCGAATCTACTGTCACGATTTGCTCGAGACGAGTTCGACCACCATTCAAAAGCGACAATAGGGGTGGAGTTTCAGACCCAAGTGGTGGAGGTTGACGGCAAGGAGGTGAAGGCTCAGGTGTGGGACACCGCGGGCCAGGAGCGCTTCCGGGCTGTTACGTCTGCCTATTATCGTGGTGCTGTGGGGGCGCTGATTGTGTATGATATCAGTAGGAAGGCCACTTTCGAGAGTATCAAGCGGTGGCTCGATGAACTCAACAGTATGGTTTTGAATCTGTTCTCTCTCTTTCTTTTTCGGTTGTTTTTTGTTCTATGTGAGTGCTGGCACAATCAATAGTTTCATATTTAAGGAATTTGTTGAAAAAGGTTGGATTTTAAAACTGTTTTATTGGTGGAGATAGGCTTTCTATTCTATTCTATTCTTGATGTTTAGTTAATGTTATATACTGACAAAGCTTGATTACAGAATTAGATCAAGAATTGGTATATGGTAGGATAGTGGTGTTCTTGCATTGTCTTAGAACAAATTCAATGTAGGTTTTACCATTTCTAGTCCAACGAGCAGTAAAATATAGGTCGAAGAAAGAATGAGGATACCTTTACTTAGTAAATGATCGTTGTTTATGGCTGATCCCCGGATTGCAGAAAGAAGGTTCAATGTGATTGAATTTTGTGTAACTTTTCGAGGATTCAAAAGTCTACTATCATTATACACAAAGTAAGGTGTTCTTTGTTTTAAGTGAATTCATTTCATGAATTAGCCTCTACCTTTTGATTGAAAATTGAAAGAGAAGTGCTTAATAGTTTTGTGCATGTTTAGTTTGAGTTGAGATTTATCGGTGTAAATTTCCGGTGTATTCTCCTCCAGTCTACCACAAATTATGGTGGAAGATGTCATTTTCTTTATTATTGTCATTGATAAGATTTGTTGGGGTAGATGAGTCCTGGACAAATGACCAAATTTACTCCCACCTATATTCATTAAAGATCTTTACATCTCAAGTGGAAGTAGACACAAAAATGTTGCTTATAAATGTATTTAAGTGTTAGAGCCCATCATTCATAAATGTGGTTCGAATTTTGGGCAATACATGTTTGCCTAGATCAATAATTGTATAATCTGTTCATGTTGAGGTTAGGTACACAAATTGGTTTGTGTTTTTTTTTTTGGGTTTTTGTTTTGGAAGTATGTGCTATTATCCTTCGATAAGAAATTTTACTTTTATTAGTAAACTTCAGTTCTCATGAAAAAACAATTTCGGAGGGGGAGTATGATATGAACAAAACTGTTAGTTCCGAAAGCATGCAAGCATTTCGACCAAACCACCATCGGTACGAGTAATTGTGTGAGTTGGGCACCTGGAATTCGATATATATGAAATATTTTTCTTATACTTGATCCAAGTTTCAAATATCAACAAATGTAAGGAAAACTACTATGACAACTCAGATAGTCTGGTAACTAACATTTCTTGTGAAGTTTAGTTAGCATTTTGTTGGTGGGTTGGAAATTGCTCGTCAAGTTACTGTGTTTTGGGGGCTTGGAATATATCGAGGAATCTTGCTAAAACAGATGCCGCCATAAGTGTTTTAAATAATCTGTTAAAATCATGTATATATTATTGAACTATTTTTTTTTTTACCTTTTCTATCATGATATTTCAGCCCATTGTGACACTGCGGTTGCGAGGATGCTAGTAGGAAACAAGTGCGATTTGGAGAACATTCGAGAGGTGAGTGTGGACGAGGGCAAAAGCTTTGCTGAAGAAGAAGGACTATTCTTCATCGAGACATCTGCGTTGGATTCTACAAATGTTAGAAAGTCTTTCGAAATTGTTATTCGGGAGATCTATGACAAAGTTAGCCGGAAAATCCTCAAGTCTGACTCCTACAAGGCCGAATTGTCTGTGAATCGAGTTAGTCTGGCTGACGGGGTCGATCTGTCTAAGCAAAACAAGAGTGTTTTCTCTTGTTGTTCGAGTTGATTCCCTCGTATTTCCCCTTTGTGCTCCTTTATTTTTATGTTTTGCTTTTTATTTAATGAGCTTTTCTTGAATGCCAATGGCATCATTTGATTTCTTTTTTTGGCATTATGTTATTATGGGTATATTTTACTGGACATACCATCTGATATTTTTACCTTATTCGCGTATACATATGATAAAATAAGATTTTAATCCTCTGTTGTGGGTATAACAACATATTTTACACGAGATGATCAATTAATGATCTCAATTCATCCGACGACTTTTAAAAATTGTCTAACAATTAATTGATGATCTTGTGTAAAATATGTACAACACCATGTGATGTACAAATAACATATCAGTTAAAAAATTTGTGACAGAATGGAGAAATTTAGTTAATCAGAGTTACTATATTTTTATTATAAAAATATTAATATTTAAAAAATCTAATTTGCTATAAAATCTAGTGTGTTTGTTTTTCATAAAACTATCGTAATTAATATGTATCAGAATTATAATTTAGCGAATAAATGATTTACAGAACACAAAAGATGCATTTAGGTGGATTGCTGGGAAAATAAAGTTATAATTTACTGAGGGGACAAATTGTAAAATTATAGATATTTTTATCACAAATGAATATAATTTATCGCTATGTTGATCACGCAACGCCCGCAACACATATTATTTCCTTTTTTTGTAATAATAATAATATTTTTTCTTATAAAGATCATGAGTTATCCTCCATCTTGGATCACGTGTCTTCGTGAGCTTTCTCATGCGATGTTACTTATGGCATTATCTCATACTTGGAAGTGATTCTGGAGATGTTGGGTTCGAATGTGGAGAAAGCGAAAAAGATAACTTTCAAAAACGTCATAATACTAGAGTAATTAAGCATAGATAGGGATGTCAATGGGTCCGAGTTTTACCCAGACCCGTAATGGACTCGTCCCGTCTGAGACGGGTTTGGGCATATTAAATGAGTCATGGGGTAGGTCCCGGGTCCAATTTTTCAAACCCGTCTGAGTATGAGACAAGTCATGGGTCATATAATACACGCCTCATACATGCCACATATGTGTGAACATAAATATTCTAGGGTTTTAGTTTTATTGATTTTCATTTTTTTATTAACTCACCTCTTGGCTCAACCATACGTGCCCCACCATTCTTGATGAAGAAGAAAATGATCCTGAAGAATGTGTCTGAAATATTGCTTGCTCGCTGATTTTATATTGATCTGTTTAATTTCTGTTATGACTTATTTTTTGGGATGTCAAGATTTTTTTGGAGAGCTAGTAATTTTTTTTTATGTAATTCATTTGTCGTGAAAATATTTTGTTTGTTATTATTAAGTGTGGTCGAATACATGAATTAATTTTCTATTGTATTGTATTTAGATGCTTATTTGTTTCATAATTCATTCATGTTATAAGAAGATTATTGTTTTCATCTAAAAAAAATTCGGGCCTCACGGGTCTTGCGGGTCTACCCTGCCCCATTTTGTATTCGGGGTGAGGCGTGCCCGAAGAATATTTAACCGGGGTGGGGCGGATAATGGGTCAAATCTTTACTCATGGGACGGACGGGTCTTGGGTTTAACAATTATCAGCCCATACCCACCCCATTTACATCTGTTGACATAGAAAAGCCATAATGACACAAAATTCAAAATTGGGATTAGTCTATGATTGTTACAATAACATATGTTGGTATTATTATTATTATTATTATTATTATTATATTAATTTCTCCACCCGTATTTTTTCATTTGAAAAAAAAAAAATTCAGTTTCATTTCTAAATTCTTGGATGTTTTATGTTTTTATAATTATATTCCATGTACTAAAAGTATTCCTTCCATCTTTCTTAATGAGTAAAAAGATCTCACGTTAAAGAAAAATATAAAATTTATAGAGTTATCTCAAAATTTATATATATCTTTATATATATAAAGTTATCTCATATATTTCACTTCACATTTTCTTTTTATTAGTGCTTGAACGAAATGATTTGAAGCTAGGAATTTCAAATATATGAGATTTAATTTCATTTGATTGCTTAAATGAATTTTTGTTATGTGAATTTCAAATATATATCTTGTTAATCTATGTAAAAACAATAATAATTATGATGAACTTGAAATACACCGAGATTATTATTATTTCGAATTCCCTTCAAATTAAATCATTTTTTTCCAAATCAATTCCTCTCGTTCAAGCACTGTCTAAATGTTTATTTTTTGTTATACGTGTGTAATATATTTTTTATTAGTCCAATTATAAAATTTTAATAAATTATAATAATTAAATAGTATAGATAGGAAGGAAGTTATGGCAATTGGTGGGAAGTTCTTAAAATATGAAAAATTATAATATGGTCAACTATGTTAAAAGTACAAATTTACGATAAAAATAAAAAATTCAAACTCACAAAATATAATAAACTACACACTTTATAAAATTTTGTCTACTCAATTGTGTTTTTTCACAAATTGGGAGACATATTTATAGAATTTATTTGGAAATAATCTAAAAATAAATACATTATTACATACATCATCACACACTAATTTTCAATATTTACGACTCTTATTTTCAACGCTCAATCCTTATTTCCAATACTCTCCCTTGTGATGATGATCATGATACAATGATTGTCTTCATTACGTGTTTTTATACTGACTCGTTAAAAACCTTACTAGGAAAAACTCATTGGAATAAAAACCATATTAAGAGAAAAAAAGTGCAGTCATGTAAACTCCTCCTCATGTTAACACGAACGATTCTTCACAAATTTTGTAGATTGCGCATCCCAATATTATATATATTTTTTCTGAATATTTTCGTAGGAAGTGCCTTTTTGAAGAGATATGATGAGTTTTCACTTGACTGAATGTGATGAATATCGATATATTTATTCTTCTCAAGCTTTGGCTGAATGCGAATAACTTAGGGGGAATATGTTTAGTTCTGTCGCTTTTTATGTATCCTTCTTTCATTTGAATAACACATGCAGCATTATCTTCATATAGTGTGACAAGCTTCTTGTCGAATGATAATTCCCATGAGATTTGGATATTTTCGGTCATTGATTTTAGCCACACACATTCAGACTTGCTTATGCAGTGCAATAATCTAAGTGTGATTTGATGAAGTTGTTACGAGTGTTTGTTTCTGTGAACGCCAAGAAATTGCAGTGCCTTCACGAGTAAATACATCCCGGTTTGGGAACGTGCCTTGTTTGGATCAGATAAATACCCAGCTCAGCATAACCGATTATGCTTTGATTGGTATCTTTTGAATACAAAAGTCCCAAGTCTTTCGTTCCTCGTAAATAACGGAATATATGTTTAATTCCGTTCCGGTGTCTCTTTGTTGGATATGAGCTAAATATTGCCAATAAATTTACAGCAAAAGATATATCAGGTCTTGTACAATTTGCAAGATACATAAGGACACCAATAACACTTAGATATTATACTTCTGGACCAAGAATAACTTCATCATCTTCACATGGACGGAATAGATCTTTTTCTATATTTAACGATCTAACAACCATTGGAGTACTTAAATGATTTGATTTACCATATTAAAACGTTTAAGAACATTTTCTGTATAATTTGACTGGTAAACAAATATTTCATATTCTTTTTGTTCAATTTGCAAACTCAGGCAATACTTTGATTTTTCAAAGTCCTTCATTTCAAATTCTTCCTACAAGTACAACACAACTTCTTGAATTTCTTTATTTATTCCAAATCATCAACATATACAGCAATAATTACTCATCCGGATGTTTTTTTCTTAATGAAAACGCAAGGACAAATTGAATTGTTTATATATCCCTTTTTCATTAAGTGTTCACTTAGCCGATTATAACACATTCGACCGATTTGCTGTAATGATCTTTGCAATTTCAAACAATAATATTATTTAGGTTTTGAACTTTGTGCTTCAGGCATCTTAAATCATTCAGGGATTTTCATATATATATATATATATATATATATATATATATATATATATATATATATATATATATATATGTGTGTGTGTGTGTGTGTGTTGCTGTCGAGTGATCAATATAAGTAAGCTGTAATAACATCCATAAGACGCATTTCTATATTTTCAGATACCGCCGAACTAATCAAGTATCGAGACGTAATTGCTAACATAACAGGAGAATACGTTTCTTCATAATCAATTCCAGTCATTTGAGAAAAATCATATGCAACAAGTCTAGCTTTATATCTTACTATTTCATTTTTCTCATTCGCTTTCGAATAAAACCCCATTTGGGCCTAACAGATTTTACACCTTCAGGTATAAGGACTATAGGTCAAAAAACGTTACGTTTATTTAGCATATCCAATTCAACCCGGATGACTTCTTTTCATTTTATCCAGTCTTGTCGATTTTTACATTCATCAAAAGATTTTGGTTCATGATCTTCATTGTCATCTATGATTTAATATGCGGCATTGTAAGAAAATATCTCATCAATTTCGTTTATATCTTTTTGGTTCCATATTTTTCTAGTATTTTAATATAATTGATAGAGACTTCACGATTCTCATCAGTTTGTGGTTCTAACATAACAATTTTATCATCATATATTTCTGCCGGAATATCATTCTTTATTTTTTGATCATAGTGTTTCTCTATGCTTTTTTTTTAGGATTTTTATCCTTGGAACCGATTGGGCTTCCACACTTCAACCGTTTAATAACATCATGAGTGTCTTCAATTTGTTTTTTTTTTGGAATTTTAATTCGAACAGGGACATTTACAGCATTTATATATGATTTAGCTATTTCTTTTGTGTCTGCAAATAAATCTTGTATTTGATTTGATATTTTTTGCAAGTGCACAATTTGGTGTACATCATTTTCACATAGTTTAGTTATTGGATCCAGATGTAACAATGATGATGTATGCCATGTAATTTTCTTTTCGATATGTTTCTTTTCTTCCCCTAACATTGGGAAGATTTTTTAATTAAAATGACAATCATCAAAACGTGTTGTAAACACATCGACTGTATGAGGTTCAACATATCGAATTATTGATGGGCTATCATAACCAACATAAATTCCGATCTTTCTTTGATGTTCCATTTTTGTTCTTTGAGACGGTGCAATAAGACCGTATGCCATACATCCAAAAATTCTCATATGAGAAACGTCTGAGTATTTACCAAAGGCAAACTGCAATAGGGAGTATTTATGATATGCACTTGGTCTGATGATAATGCAGCAGCATCTAAAATTGCATGTCCTCGTATAGAAACATAGAGTTTTGTTTTCATAATCATTGTTCTAACAATCAGTTGTAGATGTTTAATCAATTATTCAGCTAATCCATTTTGTATATATACATCAACAACATGATGCTCAACAGTGATTCCCATATAATCATTGAAAGTTTGGGAAGTAAATTCACCAGCATTATCAAGTCTAATTTTCTTGATTGTATGATCGGAAAATTGATTCCGCAATTTTATTATTTGAGCAATTAATATTGCAAATGCCACATTTCGAGTTGATAATAAACATAAATGTGACCATCTGTTGGAGGCATCGATCAATACTATAAAATATCTAAATGGTCAACATGGTGGATAAATTGACCCACAAATATCACCATGAATACAGTTCAAGAAACATAGTGATTCATTTTGGATTTTATCTTGTGATGGTCTAATAATAAGTTTTCCAAAAACATGTTTTGCATTGAAACTTATAATTTTGAAAGATCTCCTGGTCTTTCAGCAGATGACCATGAGTATTTTCGACAATTATTCGCATCATTGTTGAACCAGGATGTCCTAATCAATCATTCCAATTGATTAATATTGAAGAATTATCTATCATGTTTGATTCAATTGGACTTATATATGAATAATGCAATCCAGTAGGGAGCATTGGTAATTTTTCAACTACATATTTTTTTTCATGATTTATATGTGGTAAGTGTGAGGCCCGAGGCCGAAGAGGGCGGGGGGCTGATCGCCGGTGCCATGAGGTTGCACGGACAAAGAGCGGCTCCTGGCAGGCTTCTAGGCGGAGGGAACATGGATGAACCGATCTTACACCAGAAGGAGAGGGATTCCGAAACTGTTCAGGTATGAGACTGTGCAGTTGAATAGGGCTTGAAAAATTTAATATGTACTACTCATATCAAGAAGGTGCGTCTTCTTTTCGGTAGCTCATCACATAAGAACTCCAAACTTAAGCGTGCTTGAATTGGAGCAATTCTTGGATTGGTGACCCCTGGGAAGTTTCATAGAGTGCGTGTGAGTGAGGACATAAGCACGTTAGAAAAACCCGTCTTGGTACAAGTGAGGACAGACGTCGAATCTGAGGCGTTATAGTTGATATCAGAGCCGACTTCTTCGAGTACGGCATGGTTCGGGGACGAACCAAGCGGAAGCTGGTGGGCATGTGAGGCCTGGGGCCGAAGAGAACATGGGGTGATCGCCGGTGCCTTGATGTTGCACGAACAATGAGCGGCTCATGGCAGGTTTCTAAGTGGAGGGAACATGGATGAACTAATCTTACACCGGAAGGAGAGGTATTCCGAAACTGTTCAGGTATGGGACTGTGCAATTGAAGAGGGGTTAAAAGATTTCATATGTACTACTCATATCAAGAAGGTGCATCGCTTGACTTGGGGCAATTATGGGATGGGTGACCCCTGGGAAGTTTCCTAGGGTGCGTGTGAGTGAGGATATAGCACGCTGGAAAGACCCGTCTTGGTACAGTGAAGACAGTAGTCGAATCTGAGGCGTTACAATAAGACTCATATATTTCTTATTTTCTTCATCTATTGTCTGATTATCATACTCGTGAGAATATATGTCATTAAAACTCAACAAATTTCTTTTTAATTGTGGTGAATACAAAACATTATTTATCCGAAATTTTGTACTATTAGGTAACAACAAATGTGTTTTGCCACAACCTTTAATCAAGTCTACAGGACCTGATATTTTATTCAACATTGTTTTTGTTGGTTTTAGTTCCAAGAAATATCTTTTATCTCGGAGAATAGTGTGTGTTGTACCACTATCAGATACTCAAACTTCCATCGGATTTGTTCCTTGTTTAGCTTTGTTCATAGCAGTTTCCATATTTGAACTTCAAAAAAAAATATGAAATGAAAAAAAATTATTGACAATACATATGTAAGTTATTAAAATATATAAGGCATATCATAATTATACAATAAAACATTAACATATGAGCACATGAAAAATAAAATATTTTACATTTCAATTCCACCAATATATTGATTATTTGTAGATAAATCATTCAGAAAATCTGGAGCATCAAAATGAGTTGAATCACTCAAACGACCACTGTGTTTAATAAAGTTGGTCTCTTTTTCTTTTCCCTATATTAATTCTTTGTAGAGATTACAAAGGTACTCAGGGGCTCGACAAATACGAGACCAATGTCCTGGAGTGTCGCATCTAAAATAAGAATTTTCAAATCGTTTTGAGTGATTTTCATTAACACTATTGTTCTCATGATGCATTTTCAGTGGGTGGTTCGTGACCTCTTCTTTTAGATGAGTTATAAAAGTAACTATCTCGATTGTTTTCAAAACCACAGCCACGACCACGACCTCGACCAAAACCTTGTATTTGAATTTGATTTTTGTTTTCAGGTTTAAATTCATTTTTACTTACAACATTTACTTCTGAAAATGTTGTTGATTCAGTGGGTCGGGACTGATGATTTTTCATTAGAAGCTCGTTGTTCTTTTCCGCCACAAGAAGACATGCGATAAGTGCAGAATATCTCGCAAATCCACACACTCTATATTGTTGTTATAGAGTTATATTTGATGCGTGAAAAGTAATTTTTTTTTCAAGCATTTCTGATTCCGCAATATCATGCTCACAAAATTTTAATTGCGAGATTATTCAATATATCGCCGAGTTGTAATCACTAACTTCCTTAAAATCTTGGAATCTTAATGTATTTCATTCATCACGGACGGTCGGAAGTATAGCTTCCCTTATATCTTCAAATCTTTTTTTTTTAAATCATTTCCATCAAGCAATGAGATCTTTTTCAATGAGATATTCACATTTTAATCCTTCACCAAGATGTCAACGAAAAAATATTATAACTTTTGTTTTTTCTTGTGATGATGAGATACCATTTTCTTTAATGATCTCACTTAGACCCAATGACTCAAGATGCATTTCTACATCGAGAGTCCATGACATATAATTTTTTCCTGTAATGATGAACGCAATAAATTCGAGCTTTGTCAAATTTGACATGGTTGTACTTTTCTTGTGTTCTGGAGCTTGGAAAAATATGGAGAACCGAACTTTTGAGTATCGTGCTGATAACATGTTAAAAGTAAAATTTATGGTAAAAAGTAAAAATCTCAAACTCACAAAATATATCAAACTACACACTTTATAAATTTTGTCTACTCAATTGTATTTTTTTCACAAATTGAGAGACCTATCAATAATTTTTTTTTGGAAATAATTCAAAAATAAATACATCATCACATACTAATTTTCAATATTTAAAAGTCGTATTTTCAACCCTCAATCTCTTATTTTCAAAAACCATGATTTTTTTTTCCGTTGTTCTTATTTTTATGGTTAGTTTTTTAAAATTTACTTAAAAATATCGAAATTAGTTTGTGTGCAGGAGAGATATGTAGGGATGTAAACGAACCAAACTGTGGGACCCTTAACTCTTAATCGTTATTACAGTGAAATCTGATTAGTGTTTAATTAATTAATTACAGCGGAAAATGAGTTTAAAATTTTCTTTACAATGAGCTCAAAACGTGTCAACTGTAATTATAATACTAAAAATAGTATATAATATAGTCTCGCCTCAACATGTTACAATATAAACCAAGCCCACACGTAATCCAAAACAACTATATACAAACAAATCATATCCTCGGGACATGCCCCGGTATATAGATACATATACATATATACTGGGAAACAAAACATAAAACCTCATCCCAAACTGTGACTCCCTCCAGAAATATCCTCTCCGGCCTCCTGATATCCTGGAGTACCTGCTATTGTCCACACACAAAGACAACAACATCCCTCCTTGGGGGTGAGCAAAGCTCCGTATGGAACAACCATCGTATATACCACAAGTATCTAAACAATGATATATATTATGCAATGCATGTATGTCGTGGAGGTATAAGGTAATATGCACATCCACTGAGCACATGTCAGAATCAAACGAATCGCTATCAAATCAATGCTCGAGCTGGCACACCGGTCCCAATAAGGGATACTCGTATGATTTCTTCGACGAAGCGCCATCAAATCCCAAATCTCAAATCAATCGTCGGGGCCACTAATGTCTATGTTTTAAGGGTCATGTAATACCAACCATAGCATTGTGTTCACAAACCCCAGAATCCAATCAAATCATATCAGGGTATTCAAGGATCATAGCTCAACCTGTATGTCATGTATCGATGTATGCATCAAACGATGTCTGTTAACAAAACATTTATTTTATATATCGATATTCGAATCACAATGTAATGTATGCCACATAAACTCAACCAATAAGGCATATAGACACATATTCTCAATCCAATCAGTCAAATCAATACAACATATATCATTTAATACAGATACATGTCGTATGTTACCCGGTCGCAACATACCTCAATTCTTCGTTTCCAATTGATGCATCTTGAAGATATCAATATAATACTCTATCTACATCAATAATACATTCATTTCATTCAATAATATATTCAAATTCAATAATATAAGTTTCAAATATATTTTGAAACTTTGAAAATTCATATCAAATTCAAATCATAACATAATTCAATTCCGATTTCAAAACTTAGTTTCTTGTCAGTTATTTTACCGCATATATAACCGGCAGATAATTTTTCAATATCAATTCAACGATTAAAATTCTGTAATTATAATAAATTGAGAATAATTCAAAATAACATTACTATAATAATTTCTTCTTCGTTAAAATCATACATTATTCAACAATCTTCAGTTTCTGTATGATTTAACAATTCATCGGATTTATTCCAAAAATCGACGAATTTCAAACATCACCAAAATATAAAATTTATACCTCAAATCGAAGACCTCGTGTCAACGATCCCAAAACTGAAGTCGATTCGTCGATTAGATAAACCGTTAAATCGCAAGACCGAAAAGAAAATCTCAAAATCTTTTATTCCTCTCCCCCCTCTCTCGTATTCTCTGTCAATCGAATTGAAACTCCCGTACGTGAGTTCAACTTTATCTCTTTTTTTTATTTTTTTATATATTATATTATATTATTATATTATTATATTAATGATTTTTTATGAATTTATGATTCTTTGGGCCCTCGATAAATCCTCTGTTGCTTAATTTCTCTGGTATATCTTTCGTAAATCCTTTTATGTTTTGTAAAATTCCAAACAAGAATCTTATATTCATTATTATTCTGGAATTTAAATTTCTCCTTTTCTTAGCTCAGTTTGAGTTGAAGATGGTATATAGGCTGAAAACCAATAACCTCCATGTGTGCGAAAGCCACTAAGGAAATGTTTGGTAAAATAATGCCACGTATCAGATTCTTAATATAATGTAATATAATATATAATGTTTAACATTTTAAAATCGATATATCCCTTTGGATCAGTCAAACAATCAAATTTTCTAAAACTCAAAACATGAAACTTCTATATCTTTGAGTTTTCTACGTTATATCCAAATTTCAAATCATTTAGACTTCATATGCCAAATATATGTCATGAATTACCATTTTGCTCTTAAAATTAATTCATTATTTTTCAACTTATTTACGAAAATGCCATCAAAATAAATTGAATATTTTTCAACTTATTTACGAAAATGCATCAAAATAAATTGAATATTTTTCAACTTATTTAAAAAATGCCATCAATACTATTTTAGTTTCGGGGTCTCACATTTCTCCTCAACTTAAAAGATTTCGTCCTCGAAATCTCAAACATCTCTATATATATAACATTAGCAAACATATATACATTGAATACAATGGAACAGGTGGAATAACATCAAACAAGTGCGGATATGATTCTCGCATCTTGCTTTCCAATTCCCATGTTGACTCCTCCACTCCATGTCGTGTCCATTGCACTCGAACTAGCGGAATCGATTTATTACGCAATATCTTTTCCTTTCGATCCATAATGCGAACAGGTTGTTCAACGTAGGAAAGAGAATGATCAAGTTCAACCTCGTCAGGTGCAAGTACATGTGATGGATCTGGCTCATATTTCCTTAACAT
The DNA here is from genome assembly GCF_022965805.1 of Primulina eburnea. Taxonomy (NCBI): domain Eukaryota; kingdom Viridiplantae; phylum Streptophyta; class Magnoliopsida; order Lamiales; family Gesneriaceae; genus Primulina; species Primulina eburnea. The sequence continues at coordinate 38,907,069 of NC_133102.1, read as the reverse complement.
AGAAACATGAAACACATCGTGAATGACAGATAGAGCTGGTGGTAATGCCAATCGATAAGCAAGATCGCCAACTCGATCAAGAATCTCGTATGGACCAACATATCGAGGCGATAAATTACCTCGCATGCCAAATCGAACAGTGCCTCTAAAGGGAGATATTTTCAAAAACAATTTGTCACCTTTCTGGAATTCCAAGGGTCGTCTTCGTTTATTCGCATAACTCGTTTGACGATCCTGGGCAGCTTTCATCCGCTGTCGAATCAACTGAACCTTATCATTCATTTCCTGTATCATTTCAGGTCCAGTCAATTTTTTCTCACCAATCTCATCCCAGAATAACGGTGATCTACATCGTCTCCCATATAGAGCTTCAAACGGTGCCATACCAATACTCGTTTGAAAGCTATTATTATAAGAAAATTCTACCAATGGTAAGACATCTTGCCATCCCATTCTAAAGTCCATCACAACATAACGTAACATATCTTCTAACGTTTGAATCGTACGCTCAGTCTGGCCATCAGTTTGAGGATGATAAGCAGTACTCAGCCAAACGCGTACTCATCGCTTCTTGGAAACTATCCCAGAATTTATAAACAAACATGGGATCACGATCTGATACAATTGAGACTGGCACACCGTACAGTCTCACAATATTCTCCATGTATAAACGGGCCATTCTCTTATAAGGATAAGTCCGCTCATACGGAATAAAATGTGCATATTTTGAAAGCCGATCAATAATAACCCAAATAGCCTCACAGCCTTTGGGCGAACGAGGTAAATGAGTAACAAAATCCATAGAAATATGTTCCCAATTCCATTTCTAGATTTTAAGACTATGGAGTAATCCTCCAGGTTTCATTCTCTCGGCTTTCGCTTGCTGGCAGACAAGACATTTAGAAATAAACTCAGCAATGTCTTTCTTCATACGTTTCCACCAGAATTGGGGTCTTAATGTCAAATACATCTTTCGACCTCCAGAGTGAATACTGTATTTGCTACAATGTGCTTCTCGAAGAAGGGCAGATTTCAAATCAGAATTATCAGTAACTACCAGCCGACCATTAAGTCATAAAGAACCATCAGAAGAAATCTGAAATCCAGACTGATGCCCTGCAGTTACAAGTTCTTTCGACTTTTGGATCTGAGCATCGCTCCGTTCGGCCTTTCGTATTTTCGATATCAAGTTCGGCTCAATTTACAATACTGAGACAGTGACAGAATTCCAATTCGAGTGAAAAGTCAAATTAGAAGTACATATATCCTCGTGTACTTTGGCGACATTAACAGAAGCTAACACAGAATCATGAACTTTACGGCTCAGGCCTCCGCAGTAACATTCACCGATCCAGGGTGATATTGAATCTCACAATCAAAGTCCTTCAGGAGATCCATCCACCTGCGTTGCTTCATATTCAGATCAGATTGAGAAAAGAGATATTTCTGACTTTTATGATCTGAATAGATAACAAACTTTTCTCCATACAAGTAATGTCACCAAATATTTAGAGCAAATACAATGGCAGCCAATTCTAGATCATGAACAGGATAACGTGTTTCATGAGATTTCAATTGACGAGACGCATAAGCAACCACTTTGCCGTGTTGCATCAAACACAACCCAAACCTTTACCAGACGCATCTGTACATACCACAAATCCTCCGGTACCTGAGGGAATAGTAAGCACATGTGCTGTGGTCAATCTCATCTTCAATTCAAGAAAACTAGCTTCACATTCATCTGAACAAATGAATCGCAGATTCTTCTGTGTCAGTTGAGTAATAGGTTTAGCTATTTTCGAAAATCCCTCAATAAAACGACGATAATAACCAGCTAAACCTATGAAGCTCCGGATCTCAGGAACATTCGTAGGTCTCGGCCAATTCAATACAGCTTCGACCTTAGCAGGATCAACAGATATGCCATGTCTCGAAAGGACGTGGCCCAAAAATACAACTTTATCCGTCCAGAATTCGCATTTAGACAATTTAGCATATAAATGTCCATTACGAAGAGTTTGAAGTACCAGTCTCAGATGTTCAACATGCTCCTTTTTCGATTTCGAATACAAAAGAATATCATCAATAAATACAATAACAAATCGGTCAAGATAATATCGAAAGACACGATTCATTAAATCCATAAAAACAGCAGGAGCATTCGTGAGACCAAAAGGCATAACCAAGAACTCATAGTGGCCATACCTGGTACGAAAAGCAGTTTTAAGCACATCTTTGTCTCGAACTCGTACTTGATGATACCCAGAACGAAGATCAATCTTAGAGTAAACAGAAGTACCCTGAAGCTGATCAAATAAATCATCAATACGAGGAAGTAGGTACTTGTTTTTCACAGTAGCCCGATTCAATTGTCTATAATCGACACACATTCGCATAGTACCATCTTTCTTTCGAACAAATAAAACTGGAGCTCCCCAAGGTGATACACTCGGTCGAATATATCCCTTACCGAGAAGATCCTGTAATTGTTCTCTCAATTCTTTCAATTCCAATGGTGCCATGCGATAGGGAGCTTTAGATATAGGAGCAGTCCCCGGCATAAGATCAATACTAAACTCAACTTCTCGATGAGGAGGAAAATCAGGAATCTCATCGTGAAATACATCCGGGAATTCTTTCGCAACAGGAATCTAAAATAAAGAAGGCTCCTTCTTAGAGACATCAATAGCGTAGATAAGATAAACCTCATCTCCGCTAGTCAAAGTCGAGACATTTCCAAGGAAGATATCAATGGAAATTTGGCTTAGGAACCCTTGCCATAAAAATTCCACTTGGGTCTATCAATAGGTCGAAATCGAACCACTCCATGAAAACAATCGACAGTAGCTCGATTTGTTGTCAAGATATCCATGCCAACAATAAAATCAAAGTCTTGCATTAGGAGGACAATCAAATTCAGAAATATCACATTGTCATCATATATCAATACACAATTCTGCACAACTTGCTTAGACAGAATAATCTTTCCTGCTTCTGAGTCGAAGGGCAGGCTGCTGAGTTGACACTTAAGGTGTAGGAACATACTGAGGACCTCCCTCGCCTTAATCCAGCTTCAGCTGCCTTGGCTCATTCAACTACCTCTGCGTAGCTCGTAGACAAATCCGGAATGACAAAAGTATAAATAGCAGGATGTAAACCATTTACAAACCTGTTATATTTTGCTTTTGCATTCGCAGCTACGTGAGGTGCATATTTCAACAGAGTAGAAAATTTCGACGCATACTCTGAAACAGTCATCGTTCCCTGCTGCAGACTATTGAATTCATTCTCCTGAGCAGTATAATAGGAAGTAGGGGAATACTGCTCCAAAAACTGGGCCTTGAAGACATCCCATGTGACTTCAATCTCGGCTTCTTTCAGTCCAATATCAGTGGCTTCCCACCAAGATTTCGCTCGATCTTTCAACTGATAAAGAGCAAGCTTCAGTCTCCGAGCCTTGGAATATTCAACAATATTAAACAGATGCTCGATATCCTTCAACCAGGCCTATGCTCTTTCTGCACTCTCGGTACCAAAGAACCTCGGTGGTTTCAAATCCTGGAATCGAGCCATCACTAAATCCATGGACAATCCTTCAAATTGTCCAACTATCCTCTCAGTACTGCTACTCGCAGCTTCATTTGTGGGATCCATCTACAAATCAAATGATGAATATCACAATTCAATATCAATTTCACATCATCATCTCATATCATAAATTTCATCAATAACTTAATCAAACTAGATCAAGTAGGAGCAAGTAATACAAATAAATCAAAAACATACGCACAATTCATTTGTGTTTATTCAAGTGTACACAAGACTCAATCGAGCATTCCCAGCTATGCTCTGATACCACTATGTGTGGGGCCCTTAACTCCTAATCGTTATTACAGTGCAATCTGATTAGGGTTTAATTATAATTACAGCGGAAAACGAGTTTAAAATTTTCTTTAAAATGAGCCCAAAACGTGTCAACTGTAATTATAATACTAAAAATAGTATATAATATAGTTTCGCCTCAACACGTCACAATATAAACCAAGCCCACACGTAATCCAAAACAACTATATACAAACAACTCATATCCTCGGGACATGCCACGGTATATAGATACATATACATATATTCAAAACATAAAACCTCATCCCAAACTGTGACTCCCTCCAGAAATACCCTCTCCGGCCTCCTGATATCCTGGAGTACCTACGATTGTCCACACACAAAGACAACAACATCCCCCCTTGGGGGTGAGCAAAGCTCCGTATGGAACAACCATCGTATATACCACAAGTATCTAAACAATGATATATGGTATGCAATGCATGTATGTCGTGGAGGTATCAGGTAATATGCTCATCCACTGAGCACATGTCAGAATCAAACGAATCGCTATCAAATCAATGCTCGAGCTGGCACACCGGTCTCAATAAGGGATACTCGTATGATTTCTTCGACGAAGCGCCATCAAATCCCAAATCTCAAATCAATCGTCGGGGCCACTAATGTCTATGTTTTAAGGGTCGTGTAATACCAACCATAGCATTGTGTTCACAAACCCCAGAATCCAATCAAATCATATCAGGGTATTCAAGGATCATAGCTCAACGTGTATGTCATGTATCGATGTATGCATCAAACGATGTGTGTTAACAAAACATTTATTTTATACATCGATTTTCGAATCACAATGTCATGTATGCCACATAAACTCAACCAATAAGGCATATAGACACACATTCTCAATCAAATCAGTCAAATCAATCCAACATATATCATATAATACAGATACATGTTGTATGTTACCCGGTCGCAACATACCTCAATTCTTCGTTTCCAATTGATGCAGCTTGAAGATATCAATATAATACTCTATCTACATCAATAACACATTCATTTCATTCAATAATATATTCAAATTCAATAATATAAGTTTCAAATATATTTTGAAACTTTGAAAATTCATATCAAATTCAAATCATAACATAATTCAATTCCGATTTCAAAACTTAGTTTCTTGTCAGTTATTTTACCGCATATATAACCGGCAGATAATTTTTCAATATCAATTCAACGATTAAAATTCTGTAATTATAATAAATTGAGAATAATTCAAAATAACATCACTATAATAATTTCTTCTTCGTTAAAATCATACACTATTCAACAATCTTCAGTTTCTGTATGATTTAACAATTTATCGGATTTTTTTTCCAAAAATCGACGAATTTCAAACATCACCAAAAATATAAAATTTATACCTCAAATCGAAGACCTCGTGTCAGCGATCCCAAAACTGAAGTCGATTCGTCGATTGGATAAACCGTTAAATCGCAAGACCGAAAAAAAATCTCAAAATCTTTTATTCCTCTCCCCGGTCTCTCATATTCTTTGTCAATTGAATTGAGTTTCAACTTTATCTCCTTTTTTTTTTTATTTTTTAATTATATTATATTATTATATTAATATAATATAATATATAATGTTTAACATTTTAACATCGATATATTTTTTTGGATCAGTCAAACGATCAAATTTTCTAAGATTCAAAACAAGAAACTTATATATCTTTGAGTTTTCTACGTTATATCCAAATTTCAAATCATTTGGACTTTATATGACAAAGATATGTCATGAATTACCATTTTGCTCTTAAAATAATTCATTATTTTTCAACTTATTTACTAAAATGCCATCAAAATAAATTGAATATTTTTCAACTTATTTACAAAAATGCCATCAATACTATTTTAGTCTCGGGGTCTCACACAAACCGTTTGTGAGCTATTCGAAGCTCGACTCGATAAAAGCTCGTTTAATGAGACTCGTTAAGATAAACAAACCAAACTCAAGCTTTACAATATTCGGCTCGTTAGTTCGTGAACATGTTCGTTGGTAAGTTCACGAGTAATCTTTTAGATGAAAAAATAATATTTTTGATATTTTATTTATTGATTTTGCATATTATATATGAAATATCTAGAAAAATCTATTAAATTTGTTTATTATAATAAATTTACAAATTTTAACAAGAATAATATATTTTTCTATAAATATATAATTTATTTTTTAATTAATTTAATGAAAATTTAAATGTTTAATTCATATTTATTAAGTTTGTTTAGGTTCGATAAAGGCTTGGATAAGCTCGTGAGCCATGTATATATTCGTTAAATAAAGCTCGGGTTCGGCTCGATTACAAACGAATAATGCTCAAACGTTCAAGAGTTCGGCTCGGCTCGCTCGACTCGATTACATCCCTAGAGATATGGGTGGTCAATCAAAAGATCCAAGTAAATTTGGTCTGACCCGACATAATCAATGTTTTTGGGCCTCCTTAATGTTGGGCTACATTGAAATTCAGCCCATTTAATGTGAACCCTAAATTTTGATTATAGTTACTTTCGCTCAGGTAAATTCATTCAATCAGTAGGAGCTCAGCTGCGTCGCCACTACTAGGTTCTGATCGAACTCCTCTTTTCATTTTGTTTCAGTTTCCCTCAGATTTCGAAATTTTATTATGTTATTTTTGGTGGAGATTACGTACCTATTCATGAATTTTAACTTTTTATTTGATTTTATTTTTAAGCTTTGATTCGTGTTAAAATTTCTTGTACTAATTCAACTTTTGGTTTGATTCATCGTCTCTCTACTCCATTTGTGTTAGCTGCGTTTATTGAGATGATCTTTCTCTCGATATATGTAGTTATATTGATATGTTTGCATGTATAGAGGAGTGTTGTATGGGATCCAGACCAATATTCTTGGCTCACCACGGAACAACCTACCGTACATTGATTTTTTGAATAAAACTGATGCATAAATTTTTTCTAAACATTCAGTTAGCTAGAATTTGTTTCAGTTTGGGTTTCATTTTGAAAAGATGGTTTTATTTTCTTTAGTGGTTGTCACAAAAATGTAGTAGAACATTGAAAATTATCAAGTATATCGTGGTAAAATCATTATCAATATCGACTTCTCACGATTCAATGTAGGACTAAAGTTTTAGGCGTTTTGAAAATAGAGAAATGTTAGCGTTTTTTCTCTTTTAAGAAATGACTTGAGTTAGTAGCCACATCATAGCTTTCAGAATTCTACTACTTCAGCGCGTAGCAGCAGTTGTTCGGAAAATAGCAACTATGCATGCGTTGCTGTCAGAGACGGATCCATTAAGGGGCTGTGCTGGGCTGTAGCCCAGCCCATTTTTTTTTAATACTTAAGTTAAATTTCAGCCCACCCCATCAATGTCCTAGACCAGTCCAATCCAGCCCAGCCCAGCCCATTTACATGGGTGAGACCAAATTTAACATGAACCATGATAACCCACAATAGCTTCGCCTAATTTTCACACATGTGTTTCCCTTTCTCTTCTGCTATTTTGTTATGTTTTTACGTGATATGGCTTTCTTTTTTCAGTATTACTACTGTTTTTTGTGGGTTTGCCATGCGCCATAACTTACATCTGAAAAAGTCGCGCACTTTTAAATCTAAGTGTATCTCATCCGACGTTTTGTCCCAAAGCTCATTTTAATTTCCCTCGTTTTGCGTTGTTTTAGTTTAATTCTTTTTTTTCTCCTCATAATTAATTTATCTTCTTGGGTGTTACTATTATCTTCTTGGGTGTTACTATTATATTGAACGAGATTTAGCTTAACATATTGATGTAAATTCTATTATTGATGAATTTTATGTTTTAAAATCTCGTAGAACACAACTTCGTTGAACGATATAATGTAATTTTTTTTAATAATATATAACTTATCATATTGAGTTCAAGCCCCCCTAACTCTTATTCCTGGATCCGTCCTTGGTTGCTGTGTCACACAGTAGCTTGGTAATGGTGTTCATATAATTTGTGCGAGTTGCTATTTCAAGTAACAACTAAGTTGGCGCGTTTATTCTAATTGTGTCTTGGAGCATAACCATGATGTCTTACCTAAGAGTAGCTGTAAATGATTGCATAATTATTTGATTTTGTTGCTTCTATTTTTCTAAATGATTATTTATGTGCCCCTATTAATAATTTATTTAAGTCTGGATTCTACTTCGATTAATTTCACTGTAAACTTAATGTTACTTTGTAGAAGTGATGGCTGTTCCTTTACTTAGCAAGAAGATTGTTAAGAAACGAGTCAAAAAGTTCAAGCGGCACCAGAGTGATTGCTATGTTTCTGTGAAGGTTCTTTCATATCTCCATTTGACATTTACAATTTAGCAGGTCATCAGATTGGGATTCATCATGGCCTCGGAAATTGTGTTAAACTGTTCAAAATTTATGTTAGAAAATACTGTTGTGTATCTACCCAACTCCTAGTCCTAGTATAGCATTTTTTGTTACTATTTTACTTTATTGTTGTTGCCATCTTTATCATTACCATATTGGCTACATGTACTGGTGCATTTCTGGTCTAGCATCTGTTATGCCCAAATCTCATTTCTTGATCATATGTCCATTGGGAAAAACATCTATAGATTAACATGATATGTTTAGTCATGTGCTAATCATTCTCAATCCTTTGACTTAAATAGTAGTGTCTGGTTCTAGGATATTGTTAAAATTGATTTATGGTTCAATAATCACTGGTTATATGTCATCAATCCCACCGTGATATTTGGACTTGTATTAAGTTTTAACGATTTGATATGCTTTATTGTTTTAATTTTCAAGGCGGGCAGTCTTTCGGTCCTAAAATTAGTTTTAAAGTCAAGTTTATGCGTGACATGTAGCGCGGACAATTGCTGGTTGGGGCGATGCCATTGATTACTCTTACTCATTTACATGTCAACAATTTAAATGTGGCTTTTGGATTGCAAAATAGATTATATATAACATATAATGGCCTTACCTTTTACAAGCGCAGCAGGCGTTGTGCTATGTGCTATGTCAACTTTCCTGATCATATGTGACTTTTTGTTGTGTTGGTCAACAAACTTAGGATGGCCCTAGCGAAAGGAGTAAAAGTATAACAGTCAGTATAAATTGTAAGGTTATTTATCTGCTGGAGTATGAAATGAACGGATTTTGAAGTCTGCACTAATACATTACAATTTACTAGAGGAAATGAAGTAAAATAATTTTCTATCCATCTCCATTATATCTTATTTTCTGAATTTTAGTGGTGCTGAGGTGTTGATTCATAACGGGAATTTAAATTCCCTTTCCACATTTGACAAAAGTGGAGCATGTTCACGTATTTATTTATGTTGCAATACTTAGTCTGTTCACTGTTGAACCTTCTTTTTGTGGCAGACAAACTGGCGTAGGCCCAAGGGTATTGATTCCCGAGTCCGAAGGAAGTTCAAGGGATGTACCCTTATGCCAAACATTGGATATGGGTCAGACAAGAAGACACGGCACTATCTTCCCAACGGGTTTAAGAAGTTTGTTGTGCACAATGTCAAAGAACTTGAAGTTTTGATGATGCACAACAGGTTTGTTACATTTCATCTTGTGCATTTTCAAACCTCCCCACTCAGTGGTTAACCTCTATAGTGCCTTTCAACAGCCCTGTTCATCTGAATTTACTGAAACTTTTATTTGTGACATTTTAGGACATATTGCGCGGAGATAGCACACAATATTTCAACCAAGAAAAGAAAGGACATTGTGGAACGGGCAGCTCAGCTGGATATTGTTGTGACCAACAAATTAGCTCGGCTGCGCAGCCAGGAGGATGAGTGAGCTATTGGGGTAAACGTATGTTTTCCTGTATTATGTTTTTAACTACTTGGTATTGGAAGGTTGAGTGGAAGTGTTGACAATGCAAAACTTTTGTTTCGTGCAATTACTATCTGTATTATGTTTAATACACTGTTTCATTTGGATTTGCAATGGATTTTTGCATTCAAGCCCATTATAAGTTCCTTATTTGGCGAAACCAGAGCTTAATCGATCAAGGTAACTTGTCCCATGTGATAAAAACTCATGTCTAGTATTGCAAAGAATTATAGCTCGGTTTTATATTTATGTTCTATTGTATTTAAGTTTCCCATTGTATTATTTCACTATCGACATGTTATAAAATGGGTTTTACTCACACATGTCATGTATTTTGGATTGTAGTTCACAAAAACTGAGGCATAATTTTTTGAACGACTTTTTCACATTTGGATAGTCTCTCGTTTTATTGGTCGGGATTGATGATAAATGATGGTCATTTTCATTTCAAAAATTGTATTTTTGTGCCTACCTTAAATCTGGAAAACTGACCCCAAAACTGCAATAGATATTTTATCTTAGTTTAATGTTGGTTGAGATATTAGGATCAGCTTATGGCTGTTGATTATGGCACAATTTATTAGGCAGTTAGAGATGTAGACTGGAACTTAGATGGCCACGTTATTTAAAAAAATGTATAGCAGTATTTGCCAATTCATCGGAGACATAAAAAAGTTGGAGCCACTCTGTCTGTTTATTAGGCTTTTGGATTTTGGTCCACTGCCTGTTCACATGCTTAATTAAATCTTGCATCAAACTTGATTGCTCTTGGAGAATTAAATGCTGTAGTTATTTGCCTCAATTTTTTGTTGGGACAGTTTCATTAAATTTTTCGAACACGATTGTTATTAGTCGTAGCTCTCAGTGGTTTATCAGATATTTTGAGCGTTTGAAATTATTAAAATTCGAGAATAATTGAACTTCTAAAGGACTTTGATTGGAATATTTTAGTCAACTAGTTTTTTTTATTCAATAGAGATTAATATTTATCTAAGCATAACTAAGAGAGAGTCCTTGGTTACATTTATTTAAAATAGATACATGTTCTTATATCTTGTAATATTTCAAAATAACCAAAAAAATATAATACTATGAGTTAATATATATATATATATATATATATATATATATATATATATATATATATATAATCAATATTTTATATGTGTGTGAATAAAATATTGATTAAAAAATTGTAGTTGATGATATATTCAATAAAATAGTAAGACTTATCTTGGTAAAAAGATAGAATAAAATCGTAGTTTAAATTTTATTTAAAAAATTGATAAAGTGGAGATTTAAAAAGTGAAAAATTAGGGATTTAAAAAGATATATAAGTATATTTTGGTGAAATGAAATATAAAAATAAGATCCTTTGAAAAAGTTTGGGTATTTCAATTTTTTTTAAAACAATTTATAAGTTGTAAATTTTTTATCAAATAAATATGAGAGCTTATAAATTTTAAAATAATTATTAATCTGTTTTTTAAGTTCATAAGCTCTGTCAAACATACTCTAACTCTGGACTTTACCACTACCGAAATTCAAATAAATTCTCAAGTTCTGAAAATGTTGTAATAGTTCACGTGAGCGATGAGTTGTATATCATGAAAATATCGAGGGACAGACTAGCAAAATTAAGACAATAATTTCGAATCTAGATCCATATCAAAACCTTGTCCCTTTCAAATAAAATCCTTTTTAATTAGGCTTAGCTCCAAATTTATATAGAGAATATTGAAATTAATATCTTTACGATTGTTTTTGTATGATAATTTTGAAATATCAGATACAATATTGGAAGAGTGTTTTTTTATTTTATAATATAAATATATTAGACTCCATACTTGTAAACAATCGAGTACAATCAATATCTTATCGTGTCGGATATGATATTTACGTTTTATTTGTCAATAAATATTCCAATAATAAATAAAATATGTAATGCTTTTTTGTTAATAAATATTCCCACGAGGGAATAATATATTTTGATTTAACATTCTCTGATTCTTACAAGCTTCTTTGATTTGGCCACTAACTTTTTCATTAAGTGGAGGTCATGTTTTAATAATCACTTGGTTAGTTGTCACGTTTTTGTCTGAATTTTGCAACAAAAAAAAAAAAGTAAAATTTAAAGACACAATACGTGTCATGAAATAAATAAAAAAAGAAAACAAATCATATTTTTTTTATGGCAAAAACTTGTGTGAGACGGTCTCACAGTTCTTATTTTGTGAGACGGGTATCTTATTTGGGTCATTTATGAAAAAATATTACTTTTTATGCTAAGAGTATTACTTTTTATTATGAATATCGGTAGGGATTGACCCGTCTCACAGAAAAAGATTCATGAGACCGTCTCACAAGAGAGCTATTCTTTTTTTATTAGTGGAGTGTAAGATATCTAGTATCACAAAAAACAGTTCCATATTAGTTTTGCATTAAATGGAATATATAAATAATTCATATGTATATTTCTTAATAACAAGAAGTAATATTTTGTGTACAAATTAACAAATAAATTAATCTATTTATATTTTTTATAATATCAAAAAATAAAAAAATTGTCATTATCAATAAGTTGTGGATGATTTGCCCACAAATCTTTATTCTGACCTTCCTCGAAATATTTATTTATTTTCTCCTCTTCATCAACTTTAAACACCCCTTGGACATAAGACTCCACGTCAATTTCCTTATTGCCATCCATGTCCCCAACGTCCGTTAAGTTGGGGATAAACGGCGGCCGAGGCATCTCCAGGATAAGATCCCAATCAACAGCCTTGAAAAAATCGTGGCCTTTGATTTCGCGGATGGTGATTCTCTTGTTCGGGTCTTTTTCGAGTAATTTTCGAATCAAGTCCCTTAACGGCGTTGCTTCCCCCGTTAAGTCCGGTGCCTTGTTCACGATCCGATAGAAGGTGTCCTTTCGGGCCGGGCCTCGAAACGGCGTCGCACCGTAGAGCATCTCGTACAGCATCACCCCTAAGCACCACAGATCGACGGCGAAGTCGTGGCCGTCGCCGAGTAGGATCTCCGGCGCCACGTACTCCTCCGTGCCGACGAACGAGTTGGATTTCTCCACCGAGTCGGACTCGGAGTTTGAAACATCCGAGAGGGGATCTGCTGCGGGTTGGGGAGAATATTCCGGCGAAATCCCGTAGTCGCGGCGGTTGAAGAAAAGGGCGAATTTCTTCTTCTTTTTCGGGGTGATTTGCGGTTTTCTTTGAGGGGTTTGACGGGTTTCTGGAGACTTTGCGGCTGTCAGTTTCGTGGAGAGATCGAAATCGACGAGCATCAAATGCCCATTTTCTTGAATCAGGACATTTTCCGGCTTCAAATCTCTGTACACAATGCCTAGCCCGTGTAGATATTCCAATGCCAACACCAATTCCGCAGCATAAAATCTACAAAACCAAACACACGACCCATCTGGAAGAGTCAGAAAAGCAGCGATAAATTTGAAACCCAAAAGGGTGTCATTGTCACGATAAAATCACCTGATGATATCCGTGGAGAACATTTTCTCAGTCTGATTCTTCCTCAAAACATTGAGATCACGGCCGGAGCAGTAATCAATAGCATATCCGACGACTTTATCGGTTTTCAAAACACCGTGAAGCTTGGGCAGTAGGGGATGATGAAAGTTGCTCAAAACCTCCCTTTCGAAGCAAATTCTCCTGTATTCCTCGCCATGGCTATTCTTCTTCTTTTCGATTAATGAAGATCTCAAAATCACTTTCACCGCAAGCAATTCGAACATTTCTGTCTGGACAAGAAACACCACGCCTTTGGCACCACGGCCAAGAACTGAAATCACCTTCAGATTGTTCAAGTCTAGAGAAATGTTATCTTGGCCTTCTTGATCGCTGCAGTACCGACGGCTGCGGCGGTGATGAACGTCATGCATGGCAACGATCAACGAATGATCAGATGTTTGGAATTTTCAGAGGATATTAGTGTTTTGCAGAGAAATGTAAATGCGAGAGAAAGAAAATGAACAATTCGTATATAACAGTCCCCTAGTGTTTGTGACACGCTTTCTTCAACAAAATGTGACGGAATTGGATTATTCCACAACGAATTTAAACATTATAATTAATATTGAAATTATTTTTTTAATTTGAAATATATTTTTCTTATTTAGATAAATCAAATCATAATTTTAAATACAAATTTAACTGTTTATATATTATTTTATGTTAATATGGATATACTTCAATTTTACCTAATTATAATATTATTTGAAATTCAATCTAATTTGTATTATTAATATATAAATAAATAGAGTACGGTCTCACAAATCTTTATCTCTGAGACGAGTCAATCCTACCTATATTCACAATAAAAGGTAGTATTCTGAGCATACAAGATACTCCAAATAAGAGACATGTCTCACAAAATACGACATGTGAAACCGTCACACACAAGTTTTTGTCAAATAAATAAAGCTTGCATTTAAGATTTGACATATTATTTCATTATAAACAATAAAACTAGTCAAAATCCATGAATTTCAAATTCATCTCCAAATATTAAAATCAATGGATTTAAAAATAATCAATCATAATTTTAAATTAAGTAAATTCTCAAACTTAATTTTGAATTTTCTTATATTACATCTTTTTTTCACAAAAAGATGATTGTATTATGAATATTTCATAAAAAAAATAATTTATTTAAGGAATTTTGTCTTTTTATTATTAATAATTAACTAACATAAACTAGCATTTAATTTATTTATCAAAAGTTTTATTGGATATAAATAAATGAATATTGGGAAAGCATTTGATTTTAAAGTTTAAAATAAGTTGTTCGAGAGAAAGGAGGAATTATTTCCAATTCCTTGGTGGGAAAGGAGGATGCCGAAAGAATATGCTTGTCTTTACCAACGAATACGACGACGTTTCAAAGGTCAAAAATAGTAGGGGAAGGGTGTGGCGGTCTTCTGGAAAACACGCCGTTCTCTCTCCTTGAAATCTTTCCCATTCGTATTTCATTTTCCTTGTGTTTATTATTCAAACATAAATTGTATATAATAATATATCTATTTTATTTTTTTTGATTGATTTTAAATGGGTAACTTATTATAATATCCAATTTATTTTTCAAACAAAATTATTTTTTTAAAAAATAAACTATAATATAAACTATTATATATTTATACTAATCTATAAATTATCTCTCTTTCTGACTTGATATAGTTCATAATTTATTTAAACTTTATACCATATCCTTTCTCATGCAATTTCAAATGTTATAGCACAAATATGTTTGAATAACTAATAATATATTAGGTCTTTTGTGAGACGGTCTCACTAATTTTTATCTGTGAGACGGGTCAACTCTAACGATATTCACAATAAAAAATAATACTATTACTCTATTAGCATAAAAAGTAATATTTTTTCATGGATGTCCCGAATAAGATATTTGTCTTACAAAATACAACTCGTGAGACCATCTAACATAAGTTTTTGCCCTAATGATAATCATGTACAAAGATATGTGACAAATAACCAACATAAATTATAAAAAAGATACACAATCTGCGGGTCGATGTTAGATTTGTTCGTGCTACCATATAGTATTATCGTATAATATGTAGACCCATGTGACAATTATACTTGGCCTCCATGTAACTTTTAAATTAAAATAGTGTTTACAAATGCTTAAAAAAAATTATAATTTTTTTTTAATTTTTTACCATTTTCTAAAAGTTGCCATCCAATTACTGAATTGTAATAATTTTTGGGTTTTTTTTTAAGTAAGCAAATAAAGTATAAAGTGTGTACATAATAATTTTTTTTATAATAATTAGAAGTTCAATATTCTGCTGCAATTTTCTTTGGTCAAAAAGGTGTAACTTAGGGTTAGCGTAGTTTTTGGCACTTTACATCATTAGTTTGAATTTGAATGAATTTCACTGACAAAGTTGAAGGTAGGCTGCCATCCATTTACACTCTCATTAAGGCCATCTTCAACCCATAAATCTATTTTGATGCAGTTTCTGCACCAAAATAATATAGTTTCTGCACCAAATATAACATTCATCTCCAACTCATTTACTTCAAATCTTACACTAAAAAGTATATTCCTAGAATATTCTTTTTTTAAACTATTTATTTATAAATTTAACAATATAAATATAATTAATGTTAATATTAGTATTATAATTATAATTTTATTTTTATTAATAGTTAAATTTATTTATTTGATTCTTATATATATTAACTCTAATATTTATAATACGAATTAATACAAATACTTCATTATTAAAATTGACATAATTTTAATACAGATAATTTATTTTTAGAACTTAATATGAATCCAAATTCAAACATCTGAACAATTATATTCCTTCCACAAATGATCAATTAAAGCATTTCGTAGTGCATAGTGAGCATACGAATTAATACAAATGCTTCATTATAAAAAGTGAATTGTATTGTTATATTAATTTTTTGCATTTGTATTTAATTATATTATTTATAAATCATTAAATCAAATTATTACTTAATTATTAATAATTAACATAAATAAATATTTAAAATCAATAATTATTATTCTTTATTTTTTATTATTAAATATCTATTTAAGATATTTAATAATAAAAAATAAAATATATATTGTACTATTATTTAAATAATCTTGATATTTTTTTTTAATATAAATAGTTATAAAAAAACAAAAAAAATAAAAAAAAAATATAACCCTTGCGCCAAATTGGCGCAAGGGCCTTCCTCTGCGCCAAATTTGGCGCAGAGGAAGGGGGCTGCGCTATTTTAGCAAAATAGCGCAGCCCTCGTTGGAGTGCAAAACCTTGCACGTGTTTTGTACCATTTTGGTGCAAGGTTGGAGATGCTCTAACGTTTGACGCCTCAAACAGTAACCCCATGTGATACATGCAAATTCAAAAAGATAGCTCGAAAATTTTACTGAGCCTAATCTGATTAGTTAGTTGGGCAATTATTTTTAAAGTATTAGTATTTCATTAATATTCGACTCTGGATTATTTTAGATCTCTTATGAGACGGTCTCACGAATCTTTATCTGTGAGACGGATCAACTCTACCGGTATTCACAATAAAAAGTAATACTCTTAACATAAAAAGTAATATTTTTTTATGGATGATCCAAATAAGATATCTGTCTTACAAAATTCGATCCGTGAGATCGTCTCACACAAGTTTTTGCCTTTTTCTTATAGTAGATTAATATTGTTATTTTGTTAAATTTTTGAAAGATTTGTGATCAAAATGAATATGAAAATATAATATTTTTTAAAAATTTTATTATGCTGTTTTTGCTTAAAAATTAGGTGATTGATTGAGTTCAATAAAAATTATCGTCAAGTATTAACTCTTATGAATAATTTTTTCTCTTATAATTTATGACACGTTATCAACACGATATTATAATCAATTGAGAATGAAAACAAATCTCATTGTGTTGATGTTCTTGAAGCAGGACAACGTGTTGTCAATAATCAATTTTATAATATATCAGTATGTGTTCTAGATTTAACACAATTATAATTATTTAAATATTGGTGCATATGAAGTATATTTATTATACAATATGTTTTGGTGATTGACAAAATAACAATATTAAGCTGTTACAAGAAACCAACCGCTACTTTGTTTTTTAGGTTTAAGATCGCCAATACAAAGTCTTGCTGCTCCAATACTTTATTCATCACCAGCTATGAATTATTTATCTTTTGACTGCTCTTTGTGAAATATAATTCATTTTTTTTCAATCGTCAGTCAGAAGTGCGCAAATCAATAAGATATGTTATTTTCAACTGCTCGGAGACTACAAGTTTCATAAATTTCTCGTCAACTTTGGAACATATCTTATTTTTTGTATTTTCAACACAGTCTCGTTTGCCATCTTCGAACAAAAATCTCTTGTCCCACAATATCCAAAGGTTCTCCAACAACCATATATACCTTCCCTTAATAGACAGTAACATAATTTTCTTAGTTTCATGACTAGTATTTATATGAAAAGACGCACCTAAATAAAAAAATCCAAGAATCAACATGACTCTCAACAGAAAAAGTAATGCATCATGAATCTCATCAGTTGCCTCATTGCAGCGTTGCTCTTGTTTGTCCTTTTTTTGTGTCATACAATTCCTTTTCATATAGAATTTTTCACTATAGTTCCAAAACTTCAAATTTATTCTAGATCTAGAATTACTTATACCGTTCCTTGATTGTAATCTGCCTCTATTCTGATTATAATTTCTGTTATTCCCCCTCTTTCTTCAATATTTAAGGAAGAATTTGATGTCGCTGTTTCACTAGAATCAATATTGTGAACCTCTTCTGCGGGAATTCTATATCTAACATCATTAAATTTTAGTTTTTCACTTTCAACTAATTAATAAACGTAGTTTGCATTAGTTCCCAACTTTTTGATAAAGACGCGAAAGTATCGATGAAAAAACCTCATCGTCAAAATTAATTTCAATTTGTCTTAAAATTGTTTAGATGTATTGTCACAGAAGTCCCTTCTGTCATCATTAAACTAAAAGAAAAATCACGATAAATACCTTATCATTTGTGGAAGTTTTCTCGTACATATCTGATAACAGTCATCAGACTCCAAGTCGACCTCTCCTTTACAACGTTATGAACCATGTTCTTCAACAACAGTGTCAATCAAATAATGTAGTTAGGTAGTCCTAAATTTGCATTATCCATAAAGTGAAATCATTGTTATCAAAATTTCCAATCTCATTTGTCAAATCTTCTTTGCTAGTCTTTTTTTTTTCTTTTTTTTCCAGATTCAACCTAACTCTCTGATACCAGTTATTAGGAAATTTGTTCCCAAATTTGATTACTGAAAGTGTAAAAGATGACGAAAGATAAACACAAGAATACACGAGTTTATATTACTTCACTCTGAATGTGAGAGTTACGTCCACTTGTCATCCCTGCAAATTTCCATTATAATGAATCTAAGAAAACAAAGAGAATTTTACAAGAAATATGTTCTCTCTCATAACTATTTTCTTGTCGCTCTATGTCTCTCTCTGTATATGAATTATCATATAATGATGGCTATCAACGTACTTAAATAATTATGTACTACATTAATATATGTTAAATATTGACCGAACATTTCGGTTGTGAATAATTCTAGCAAGCGGACTAGGTCAAGTTGTAGTAAATGGACGACAAGTCCAAGTATCGATCACACAGAGACTATTATTTAAGTACTATGATTTGAATTATTCGATTCAATCTAGGTAAACAAAAACAAGTGATTTGATGATAATTTAAACTAGCTGAATTAAATTAAATAATGCTAAATTAATAACTAAGATCGAATTTTCAGAACATGTTGAAACTTGGGGATTTTCAAATTTTAATAAAATGACCGGGAACACACAACGGTCCAAACTTTGATTATTGTCACGTAATTAACCACAGATTATTCGATGTCACGATGAAATTCCCTGAATTAACTATAAATCTATTTCTAAAATTTAAATCCTATTTTCATTTAACAGTCCAATTATTTCTAATTGAATTTAATCAAACGAAAATGCATTATTCAACGGTGGAATCACAGCTGTTGCCTAAAATCGCACATTGAAACCGAATACTATTTCTAGTCGGTTTAACTGTGCTTTGATTAATATTGTTTTGAATCTAAATTCAATCTATTCTCGTTCGAGTCAAGATCAAACAATAAACATGCAAACAATTGGTCAAATTATAAGCACGAAAATTACGCAAACATTAATCAATAACGTAAAAGTAATTCATAAATCAAATAATCCAATGAATGAACAAGATCAAAAGTTTGTCCCTCTACTCTATAAATTCAAAACTAGAAGAAACTCTAATATTCGACTTCATGACTGGAAATAAGAAAATAAAAAAGGAGAAAATCTCAGCGATGACGCGCGAATCTTGCGTGTTAAGCGCGTTCTTCCTCTCGTTTCTCCAAGCTCTAGCCGCCGCCTTCAAAGTCCCAAAAGCGTGCAAAAGCCCCCTCTAAATCTTAGGTTTTCCCTTTTTATATTTTTTTCCCAAAAATCCCCCCAAACTTTTTATTTTCGAGTCCAAATTAATATCCTCTAAAAAATCTCCAAAAATCTTCGCCAAATCTGATGTTGATATCAAGTACACGGACCCCGTGTAGTCATCAGGGTAAGGGTCCGTGTACATTCTGTGCAAAATTCTTTCCCTGAAATATTGGACACGGACCCCTACACGGGGTCCGGATAGAGGCCCGTGTAGCCACTGTAAATCTCATTCTCGGAGGGTAATTGACACGGGCCCCGTGTACAGGTCCGTCATGGGGGTCCGTGTAGGCTCTGTCAAAATATTCTTTCGGCTTCTGAGGCACGGACCCTTACATGGGGTCCGGATACTCTCCTTGTGCTATTTTCCTATTTTTCCGGGCATTTCTGACAGGGCATTGAGAAGCTTGACTTTCTTTCCCTTTCGTTGGATTTTACCATCTTTTGGTTAAACCTGCAAATGGCAATAATAAAACAAATTAAGCACGGAACTCGGAATAATAATACCAAATAAGGACGAATACGATAAAATAAAGTCCCTAAAACGCTATATAATTCGTGCTTATCAACTCCCCACACTTAACCTTTGTTCGTCCTCGAACAAATCAGACATGAAATAAAGATGAAAATATCTTAGATTCAGAAATCAAGCAATACAATCAAAACTTCTCAATATGTCAAACTTCTTCACCCCCGGTCAAAAGATCATGCTTCGAATATCACAAGATTCTTTTTCTTCGCAATTTAAGATTCAAACATTTCTTAATAAAGATAAACATAATGAGATGTGTGTAGTGTGCAGGTCAGAACTCATACTCATCACCAGCTACTTGGTTTCAGGATCACTTATTTTCACTTATTTTCGAAACCCCCCATATTCTTGACTTTCATATCCCTCTCTAATAAATGTTGAATGAAGATAACTTGGTTAATAGGTCTTTTCAAGCTTATAACGTAAGGCCAAGGTTCACGGCTACAACAGAAGGCATGAGAATCAAAAGTGAGAGAAAATAAAAATATTCCTGCAGCACATTCATTCAACTTTTGACTCGTCACCAATTACTGTATTTTTATCATCTTTAGTGCTCTACCATCTCCTTTCTTTCTCATTGTCCTCCAACTTTTACCCACAGAGTTTTCGGGTATCTTTAATACCATACACTTTTCTCGCTTTTTTTTCAACGACTCCTTCGAATATATTTCTTCAACTCATTGGAGTATCTTGAACATTTCAACGTGTAAAATAGGTTTATTTCTCTCAATCGTAGGTAGGAAAAAAGTGTATAGGCTAAAATTCAGGTAGTTGATGTGGAAATTGAATAAATTACGAATGAGGTCTAATTGTGTGTCATTGACACACATCATTCGATTTTTTACAGGCTCAAAAAGGGTTACTAGAGACAATAAAGGATGTATCGGTTAGGCTTGAAAGACTCAAACGATCCAAAGATCGCCTAAATCATCCCTAAGTCACCATCGTTCGTATTTTTGCTTCGAGGGCTAATCAGGCGAGTTCTAGGGACTGTTGTTCGATCTCTTTTTTTTTTACATCAATTCACCATCAATGAGTAAAGGTTTGACCACATGCATGGAATGAAATGTCAATACAACACTGGTTCATGTCTGACTCTCTCCCTGAAACTACGACTCTTCTCATTCAATACTAGTCATAAAACGATTTCCCGGGTGATCCAAAATCTAACTAATTAATCCGATTATCAAGTAAAACAAGAGTTCTTTCTCTAGATACAGTCACATCCTACGTGAAAAGTGTTGTTAAGTGTTGTGCAACGATGTATAATAAAACTGACTTACCCCCACATTTGAAATCGACACTTCTCTCAGTATAAAACGATGTAAAATGAACTAGGAAAACAGTTAAAGCAAGAACACTTCCTGGAAAAATGTCAATAAGTGGTGAAAATGTGGTAGAATTCATCAACTTCTGAAAAGTAGGACATTGAATACATAAGGGAACATAAGAAAGAATAGGAAAAGCATTCAAGCAATCGAATAAACCGAAAAGATGATAAGCATAAATAATAATTGTCATAAACTGAACATCAACATCTGAAAGAAAAGCATAAAATAAGAAAACTGAATAGATCA
Source organism: Primulina eburnea (assembly GCF_022965805.1). Taxonomy (NCBI): domain Eukaryota; kingdom Viridiplantae; phylum Streptophyta; class Magnoliopsida; order Lamiales; family Gesneriaceae; genus Primulina; species Primulina eburnea. The sequence goes on along the minus strand of NC_133102.1, from coordinate 38,885,194 downwards.
TCCACAAGTCCTAAAATAATACAGCAAACTACTCTTCGTCGGATCCTACGTCTGAATCCTCAAGGCTGTCCAGTGTGGATCTGTCAAAAGGCGGAGCATAGATAACATCGGAATACAACTGCGTCCAGGCATGGTGCTCTAGTCGAGCCAATTGCGTGCGTAAGTCGTCCATGCAGTCGAATATGGCCGAGAAGACCTGAAGATTACCTCTCGGGGTGCGCTGTCTCGGTGGAAAATCAACCTGAGGTCCTGCTCGGGCATCCAATGCCGCTTCTTCCGCCACTCGATCTTCCCAGATTCGCTCATTGGCTGTAGGGGGAGGCACTGGAGGGTCACGAGGATGGGGGCTGATATGTCGACTCCCGGGGTTACGGTACCAAGCACCCTGTCGAAAAATGAAGTACATGACCTGCATGGCCTAGGTGGTGAGAATCTATGTAGAGGTGGGCAGGAAAGAAGTCTCACCAGTGAGATCGACACCATGAGCCGCCAAAATCCGGGAGATGATGATAGGAAATGGCGCATATGGCATCCTATTATTTGAGGGATCGATGTGGGCGACTGAACGTATATGGGAGATTATGATCGACGCCACTGGAATAGCAGGAATGGCCCACAATCCATTCAACATCTTATCTATGATATAAAGATCCATATGGCGGACTTCATTGTTCCCGACCTTCCTCGGAATGATATTTGCTCCCGTGAAGTAACAGATAAGACGATCAAGCATCGGGAGGGATGTCGGAAGGACGCTAGTGCGGGAACCGATTTGGAATGTGAAATATTGCAGACGACTTTGCGTCTGAGGGATTCGGAACGTGATGCCTGACAAGAAAAAGGTCCAACTGGTTGAAGACTACCGGAGGCCCGTCATTGGGGACATTCAATATAGCGGACAGATAATGTGAAGTACCGAAAATTTTAAGTCCATATGAACCACGTGCGTGCAAGTTATTAAATTCCTTATGTATTTTATGATTTTAATGCATACTTTCATTTAATTTATGAAATTTTTATTTTAATTATTTATGTTTATTTAATGTACGTTAAAATGTTTTCTTGAGTTTTATGTTTCAGGCGATTATTCGAGGCGAGATCGAGGAAAGGAGATAGGGACAATTTTTTTTAGTAAATTTTAATGCAGTATTTTATTTAAGATAAGGATGGAGTATTTTAAATAATTTAATTAATTTTAGTAATTTAAGAGCTTAATTATTTAAATGATTAATTGATTTTAAAATTTTAGAGTTGTAGTATTTGTGCATCTTATTTAAATTTAAAATTTATAATGGGGTTAATATGAGATTTATTTTAAATTAGTATGTTAAATGTTTTTAAATAGATTTTTAGTATATTAAATACATATGTTACAATTGTTTATATATATGTAGGTATATATATATACACATATATATATATATATATCAACACACAAGCACACACACTTTGACTCACCCACACACTCACACATTTACACACACATATACACGTACACACACACAACACAAAACACAAAACAAAACATGCTATTAAACTTTTTGACTAAAGAGAAGGTTGTGTTTTTAAAACACTCCTCTCTCAATTTATTTATTTCATTTTCTTCCTTCTTTTTTTTTCATTCAACGAGCACATCTCCTCTAAAAATTCCAGCATATATTTAGTAAGTTTTCTTTGAAGAAATTGAGCCAAGTTCGTCCCGGATCGTCTCCCGTATCATCTCCGCTTCGGTATCATCGTTTCGGTATTTTTAAATAACAAAAGACACGTATATTTTGTTCTTGATGCATCGATCTTGTCATATTATGAGTTGTGTTGTTATTTATGCAAAAATTATATGTGCGATGCGTAGAAGTTTGAGCAATCACGTCTAGATCAAATTTGAAACAATTTTGGATCACCAAATTCACGTTTATGTTGTTCTGTAAAATACTGAGATTTTTCGGTACATATTTTGAGAAAACTTTTAATTACAAAAACGTAGATCTTTTCGATACGTTCGATTTGATATAAAATTTGAGTTATTTGGATTATAAACGAGTGAATTATGGTGTTTTTAGTATGACTGTTATTTTTAGATCCGAAAACTCATGTTTCGCTGTTCTTTCGAAAACTGTGATTTTTCGGTACATATTTTGAGAAAACTTTTAATGACAATAACGTAGATCTTTTTGATACGTTCGATTTGATATAAAATTCGAGTTATTTGGATTAAAAACGATTGAGTTATGGTGTTTTTAGTATGACTGCTATTTTTAGATCCGAAAACTCATGTTTCGCTGTTCTTTCGAAAACTGAGATTTTTCGGTACATATTTTGAGAAAACTTTTAGTTACAAAAACGTAGATCTTTTCGATACGTTCGATTTGATATAAAATTCGAGTTATTTGGATTAAAAACGAGTGAGTTATGTTGTTTTTAGTATGACTGCTCAAATCGTGTTTCAAGAAAGTTATTAATTTTAATATGTTCTTGAAGTTTTTATGTTGCAGGCTTTGTTGGGGATCGACGGGTGATCGTTGCTGCATATAAGAAAGTTAGTAATGATGTTTAGAGTATTTTTGAGGTTTTGATTCATGTCGTTAAGAGCTTGAATTATTAAGATGTCGTAAGAAATAAACTTTAATACAAATGACAATATTTTGGGTCGTATGAATTGTAGGGTGATTATAAAAGTTTAGTTCATTGTTATGGTGTCCTAGAATGGTCTCATAGTGATGAATCTTGATGCCTTATGTGTTAATTGGGAGAATAGACATGTCGCAAAATTTTCATAAAATAATTCGTCGAACAGAGCGGACACGGACCCGGACACGGAGGTAGGCACGGTGTCCGTGCTTTCTTATTTCATCACAAGAATTTTTAAGCGCACGGACACGGACCATGATCCGGACCTAGGGACGGGGTCCGTGTACCTTCAGATTTTTGGTATATTCTTTTATTATTTAAGGTTTGATTTGAGGTTTTATACCATGGTTTAATATGATGTTTTACAGGGTTATGTCATGGGAAATTATAGAATGTTCTAAGAATCTATTTAGCTTGGGATTAAGCATGACATTTACGTTTAAGTTGTACAAGTTAAGTTTATGTATTCATATCAGTATGTTGCAGCAACGACCCGATTGACATCCAACGAATCCCTCAATGCAAAGTAAGTATGTATGACGTGCAAAGAAAATATTTGAAGTTTTTGAGGTATGCTAAATGTCTTGTGACCAAAAGTGAATGGGTTTGGAAGTCGGTGAACGTGGCCGAGGACCTCTCCCCCCCGTTAAATTATGAACGGGTTTGAAGTTAGGATTGGAAAGCGTTAAATTATGAACGGGGACCAATCCGCCCGTTAAATTATGAACGGGTTAGATCGTGGTTGTGAAGCGTTAAATTATTAACGTGGATCAACTGGCCTGTTAAATTATGAACAAGGATCTCATGTATGTGGCAGTGGATACGTCCCTGTCAGCCCAGTACTGTGGTTTGTCTGATCAGATATTTATTATGTTAAGGGTCACTTGCTTTGAAACATCCTCTACGAAAATGATGAAGTTACGTATGTTCAAGTATGCAGTATGTTTATGAAAGTTTATGATGATGGCACGTCAGAGTATGTATGTACGTATGTTCAAACTCATTATGCAAAGTTCAAAGTTATTATGCAAAGTTCAAGCTATTATTCAAGTTCAAGTTTCAAAGTATGTATGTTCAAGTTTTAAGGTTTTTATGAAAGTTTTAAATTTATTATGCAAGTTTCAAGTTTATTATGCAAGTTCAAGTTTCAAGTTATGTATGTTCTATTTTTAAGTTGCATGCGATTTTATTATGTAGTACTCGTTATTCCAGTTTATACGTGTTGAGTCTTTAGACTCACTAGACTTGATCGATGCAGGTGAGTATGTTGAAGAGGAGACAGGAGGTGGCGATCAAGGGGCAGGCTTGGACTGAGCGGAAGGCTAAACCCGAGGACCACTATGTTTATGTTTTATGAAAACTTTAAAATATTATGTTTTTATGTTGGATGTGAGATGATTTGAAATAAGTACTTTGTTTGAAAATATTAGTTGGGAATGTCGATTTTAATATTATTAAGTTAAATGACAAGTGACGACCGTATGAAATTTTATGTTTAAGAAAATTTTTAATTTTTCCGCAAATTTTGAAGTAGTAAAAGTACGGTACGTTACAGTTGGTATCAGAGCGGTGTTCTTGTAAAGGGTTATGCCTACTGCCAGTCGCAAGAAGCTCTCGAAGTCACACCTTAAGTCTGTAAGTTTTAAAGTTTTAAAGTCTTTTAAGTAGTAAGCATGAAGTCATGATTTCGGCATGTGCATGTTTTAATTCTATCACCTGTATGTTTATATGACATACGTTTTGGAGTACGGGTTTGCATATCGTTATGAGTTGAGAATGAATCTTTAAAATTTTTATGCATGATACGATATGAAATGAAAAATTATTTAATTTTCTTTCACACTGGTGTGGTAGAATTGGATATGAGTAAGAATTTTTCTTTTGGACATCAGGAAAAGTTGTAAATGAATTGTCTATACTAATTTTTGGTTAGTAGTACTGATGATATACTCGTGAGTCATAAGTTAAACTTGACAATTATGAAGGCTTTTGGGACTTGTAGATTTTCTAAGAAATTAATTATGATTTGTGATTGCTAGCTGAGTTGATTTTTGAGAACTCCATGTAAGGATTAATGATTCGAAGACTATGACGATCTTTAGAAGTATAAAGACATAGAATTTATTAAGGTGTATGCTTTATCTAGATAGATTTAAGGATTAAATTACATGAATTGAGAATTTTAAGGACCTGAGTGCAAAGCAATATTCTAAGAGATTATTTTCGAATTTACCAAATTTTGGGATTAAATTTTTAGTTCAAGAATTTTAAGGTTAATGAGGTTAGGTCGAAAAATTTATGGGTATGAAGATGCAAATTTCAAAGAGTTGTAGGGCCAAAAATATAAATTTTGGGAACTTTAAGGACCAAATTGCAAATTTCAAAATTTTTGAGGATTTAGTTCGAACTTTTAAAGAACACTTGAGTAAGATCAGTAGCTTTTTGAGGTTATGGAATTGATTTTGGGTTTAATAAGCTTAATATTGTTGAATTTTATGTTACGAGAAATCTATAAGAGGGAATTTGGAACGTCAACAACTTATGGGTAAATGTGGAATTTTTGAAACTAGGACAAATTGTATAATTTTCGAGGAAATTAAGAATTTATATGCTACAATTTTAAGAAATTTGGAGAACTAGTTTAGCGGTAAGTGATAACTGAATGGTTTAAATGATAGGAATTTTAGAGGATTTAAGCTCAAAGGGATTATTAGAACCTTGAAGTATTTGAGTTATAATATTATAAGAAATGGTAATCAAGGGAGTTGTAAGATGAATTGATATTTGGCTAGAAAGTTAGGCGCTAGTAAATTAATGTTGCGGTAAATTAAGAATTTAGAATGATAACGATTTGAGGTAAAGTTGCTCAATTAACTAAGTTATAAGGGTAGACAATGAGTTAGCAAAATTTTTGGGAACTTAAGATTGATGTGTTATAAGTTTTTATCAATGATCTTAACAGCTAGGACTATACTTTTGTTGGAGTTTGATTTTTTGTGAAAGTTGGGTATGATCGATGGTTAGGTTACTCGATAGATGTATGAAAATATTGAAGTAGACATATGGTCTTGAGAATTTTTTTTTAAAAGTTATTAAGAAAATTGGGAATAAGTAAATATGTGTGTGGAATTATATTATCTAAAACTATTTGGATTGCGTAAGTCGAATTTAAAATGTATGAGATATTTGTTAGTACGGAAAATTTTTTTGTGGGTGAAATAAATACAAAAAAGGAATTAGTGGTGTTCAACATAATTATCAATCAATGAATATTAAGATTTTTATTGAGTAAGAAATCTAAAAGTTTGCCATGGTGGTACTACAAATCACGATGTATTTTATTAATTAATGAATATTACAATACAAAGTAATGGATAAACAACAATTACAAGTAATCGTAAAAATAAAGAAAAAACATGAGGAGGATATTCTCCGATAAATACAAGAATCGTAAATATAATAACTAAAATAATTGAAAATAACTCTGCAAGAGTCATCTTCTTTTTCTTCGAAAAATTTGATGAAGAATAAGTTTTAGAGAAGAAGAGAAAGTTGGAGTGATTGAATGTATTTGTGAGATGGTATTTATAGAGAGAAAAAAAAAACTAGCCGTTAGTTACCGTTTTATGACCGTTGGTATATGTATTTATTTGTATAATTTTATGGTAAAAATATGGTGTATATAATATTAGATATGTTTAACTAATTATGTATATCATATCTCATTATTATAATGAGATGTCATAATTTATTTTGTTTAAAAATCTTATAGACTTTTATACTTGTTGTATTCCTTGCTCGAAATTAAAGGTTGACAACAATTTTATATTAGGGACGTATTTGTAAATAACTAAGTTACATACGGTGGTATTGTAAGGTAAAGAATTGATTCAAGAGTTGTAGGCCAATATTATTATGAGGTAAGATAAGATTTAACTTTTAAGTGTATTGCCGTGGATAGAAGTTGATCAGAAAAATTTTGGTGCTAAGATTTCTTAGGCTAAACTGCATTGATGCTAATGTATTAGTTCGATGAACATTACGAGTATAGTATAAGAAAAGTAAAATACGATAAGCTTGAACCTTCATTTCTAATACTGGGAACAGCGAGAAAAGTTAGAAGTCAAGATCATAGTAAAGTAAAAGTAAGTCTCCATAAGTCATTTTAAGTTGTGAATCGCAAACGAGGTTTTTGGTAGGAAATTTAATTAGGATTGAAGAGACGTAAGACAACATAAGACTTAAATATTTATCAGAGTAGCGCAGCGGTAGCGTGGATTTTTAGAATACTAGAATTAAGAATCAAACTTTTGGATTATTGAGGATTAGCGAATTTCGGGGACAAAATTCAAATTAAGGGGGATAGATTGTGAAGTCCCGAAAATTTTAAGTCCATATGAACTACGTGCGTGCAAGTTATTAAATTCCTTATGTATTTTATGATTTTAATGCATACTTTCATTTAATTTATGAAATTTATTATTTTAATTACTTATGTTTATTTAATGTACGTTAAAATGTTTTCTTGAGTTTTATGTTTCAGGCGATTATTCGAGGCGAGATCGAGGAAAGGAGATAGGGACGATTTTTTTTAGTAAATTTTAATGCAGTATTTTATTTAAGATAAGGATGGAGTATTTTAAATAATTTAATTAATTTTAGTAATTTAAGAGCTTAATTATTTAAATGATTAATTGATTTTAAAATTTTAGAGTTGTAGTATTTGTGCATCTTATTTAAATTTAAAATTTATAATGGGGTTAATATGAGATTTATTTTAAATTAGTATGTTAAATGTTTTTAAATAGATTTTTAGTATATTAAATACATATGTTACAATTGTTTATATATATGTAGGTATATATATATAAACACATATATATATATCAACACACAAGCACACACACTTTGACTCACACACACACTCACACATTTACACACACATATACACGTACACACACACAACACAAAACACAAAACAAAACATGCTATTAAACTTTTTGACTAAAGAGAAGGTTGTGTTTTTAAAACACTCCTCTCTCAATTTATTTATTTCATTTTCTTCCTTCTTTTTTTTTTCATTCAACGAGCACATCTCCTCTAAAAATTCCAGCATATATTTAGTAAGTTTTCTTTGAAGAAATTGAGCCAAGTTCGTCCCGGATCGTCTCCCGTATCATCTCCGTTTCGGTATCATCGTTTCGGTATTTTTAAATATAAAAAGACACGTATATTTTGTTCTTGATGCATCGATCTTGTCATATTATGCGTTGTGTTGTTATTTATGCAAAAATTATATGTGCGATGCGTAGAAGTTTGAGCAATCACGTCTAGATCAAATTTGAAACAATTTTGGATCACCAAATTCACGTTTTTGTTGTTCTGTAAAATACTGAGATTTTTCGGTACATATTTTGAGAAAACTTTTAATTACAAAAACGTAGATCTTTTTGATACGTTCGATTTGATATAAAATTCGAGTTATTTGGATTAAAAACGAGCGAGTTATGGTGTTTTTAGTATGCCTGTTATTTTTAGATCCGAAAACTCATGTTTCGCTGTTCTTTCGAAAACTGCGATTTTTCGGTACATATTTTGAGAAAACTTTTAATGACAAAAACGTAGATCTTTTCGATACGTTCGATTTGATATAAAATTCGAGTTATTTGGATTAAAAACGATTGAGTTATGGTGTTTTTAGTATGACTGTTATTTTTAGATCCGAAAACTCATGTTTCGCTGTTCTTTAGAAAACTGCGATTTTTCGGTACATATTTTGAGAAAACTTTTAATGACAAAAACGTAGATCTTTTCGATACGTTCGATTTGATATAAAATTCGAGTTATTTGGATTAAAAACGAGTGAGTTATGGTGTTTTTAGTATGACTGCTCAAATCGTGTTTCAAGAAAGTTATGAATTTTAATATGTTCTTGAAGTTTTTATGTTGCAGGCTTTGTTGGGGATCGACGGGTGATTGTTGCTGCATATAAGAAAGTTAGTAATGATGTTTAGAGTATTTTTGAGGTTTTGATTCATGTCGTTAAGAGCTTGAATTATTAAGATGTCGTAAGAAATAAACTTTAATACAAATGACAATATTTTGGGTCGTATGAATTGTAGGGTGATTATAAAAGTTTAGTTCATTGTTATGGTGTCCTAGAATGGTCTCATAGTGATGAATCTTGATGCCTTATGTGTTAATTAGGAGAATAGACATGTCGCAAAATTTTCATAAAATAATTCGTCGAACAGAGCGGACACGGACCCGGACACGGAGGTAGGCACTGTGTCCGTGCCTTCTTATTTCATCACAAGAATTTTTAAGCGCACGGACACTGACCATGATACGGACCTAGGGACGGGGTCCGTGTACCTTCGGATTTTTGGTATATTCTTTTATTATTTAAGGTTTGATTTGAGGTTTTATACCATGGTTTAATATGATGTTTTACAGGGTTATGTCATGGGAAATTATAGAATGTTCTAAGAATCTATTTAGCTTGGGATTAAGCATGACATTTACGTTTAAGTTGTACAAGTTAAGTTTATGTATTCATATCAGTATGTTGCAGCAACGACCCGATTGACATCCAACGAATCTCTCAATGCAATGTAAGTATGTATGACGTGCAAAGAAAATATTTGAAGTTTTTGAGGTATGCTAAATGTCTTGTGACCAAAAGTGAATGGGTTTGGAAGTCGGTGAACGTGGCCGAGGACCTCTCCACCCCGTTAAATTATGAACGGGTTTGAAGTTAGGATTGGAAAGCGTTAAATTATGAACGGGGACCAATCCGCCCGTTAAATTATGAACGGGTTAGATCGTGGTTGTGAATCGTTAAATTATGAACGTGGATCAACTGGCCTGTTAAATTATGAACAAGGATATCATGTATGTGGCAGTGGATACGTCCCTGTCAGCCCAGTACTGTGGTTTGTCTGATCAGATATTTATTATGTTAAGGGTCACTTGCTTTGAAACATCCTCTACGAAAATGATGAAGTTACGTATGTTCAAGTATGTTCAAGTATGCAGTATGTTTATGAAAGTTTATGATGATGGCACGTCAGAGTATGTATGTACGTATGTTCAAAGTCATTATGCAAAGTTCAAGCTATTATTCAAGTTCAAGTTTCAAAGTATGTATGTTCAAGTTTTAAGGTTATTATGAAAGTTTTAAATTTATTATGCAAGTTTCAAGTTTATTATGCAAGTTCAAGTTTCAAGTTATGTATGTTCTATTTTTAAGTTGCATGCGATTTTATTATGTATTATTCGTTATTCCAGTTTATACGTGTTGAGTCTTTAGACTCACTAGACTTGATCGATGCAGGTGAGTATGTTGAAGAGGAGACAGGAGGTGGCGATCAAGGGGCATGCTTGGACTGAGCGGAAGGCTAAACCCGAGGACCACTATGTTTATGTTTTATGAAAACTTTAAAATATTATGTTTTTATGTTGGATGTGAGATGATTTGAAATAAGTACTTTGTTTGAAAATATTAGTTGGGAATGTTGATTTTAATATTATTAAGTTAAATGACAAGTGACGACCGTATGAAATTTTTTGTTTAAGGAAATTTTTAATTTTTCCGCAAATTTTGAAGTAGTAAAAGTACGGTACGTTACAGATAATCGTTGGTTAACTCAATAGTAATCCCCTTGACGTAAGTACGGATGTGTTGCATCCTGGTTTTGTCTTTTTCCTCAAAGTTTGCATAGAATTGTCATACCAAGTCAGGGTAATAAGGCCCGGCGATGTCCAGAAGAGGTCCCCAACCAAATTTATCAAACTCTGTCCTGAGTGGCACCTCATGGTCAATCCGTGGATGAATGTAACGTTCCACAATGACTGAGTTCTCATGAAGCGCCGAGTACCACTCGAAATTTTCTCGGCTGGTTAACCTAAAGGAATCAATTGCTAATCTGGCGGACCCAGAAGAGGAGGAGGCACCGCCTCGTGCGTGCTTACCAGTCTGTTTGCGAGGAGGCATGTCGATTCAATCAACTAGATCCGAACAACCCAATAAATCAATGACCGCACCCCAACAGATAATCCCAAAAACAACACTCAAAGTGGCTACAATGAAACTCTTGCACAATCAAAGTCCAACACCCAATAAAATATCGAACTAACGTGCAATAATCAACCGTGTGGCACAAAATCACCAATGCAGATAAGCGGATATTGGAATCAAGTAATAGCCACGCTTACCGGAAAGTAAGAGGTGATGACACAGTGGTGCAAGGCGGTCCGACGGTGGCGGGAAGCGGCGTGAGTCGGCGTGAATGTGGAAGAGGTGCTGTGAGGAAGGTGGTGGTTGTGGATGTTGTTGGAAAGGCAGAGATGTAACGGCGAGTGGCTGTGATGATGGTGTGTGGGAGGTGTTGTGATGGCAAGGGAGGCGGCGGCGCGGCAGGAAGCGGCATGAGGTGGCGGATAGTAGTAGAATCGATTTTAGGAATTTAGGGATTTCGGAAGATTAAGTCACAATTTTATTCTAAAAACACTCAAAATTAGAAGGCACAGACCCCGTGAAGGGGTCCGTGTAAGTTTGTGGAGGGGGGAAATCTGAATGATACTGGTCCGTGTAAGCACTGGACAACGGAAGGATTGAAATAGCTTGGACACACGTCTGTGTACACTCTGGAATTTGGCAATTTCAAGATGGAAGAGTACCCTACACAAACTACGAACAGACACAAATTATGAAGCAATAAATGAACAATTCTATAGATATAAACATAAAAATTGAAATTCGATCAAGCACACAAAATGCACGAATTTTACAGAAACTGCCCGGACTTGTTCGACGTTTTCAGTCCGCTGGTCACAATAGAATCCCCATACTTTAGATATCTTCATGCTAGTGAATAACCTACATGCACCACCATTCATTGAGATTAGCTCACGAGATATGCATAAAACAAAAAAGAAAGAAAGCTAAATTAAAAGATGAAATAAAAATGAAATTAAACACTGGGTTGCCTCCCAGCAAGCGCAAAATTTATAGTCTATAGCCCGACTGTACTCCCCTATTCAATTTGGATCCTGTAGATCCACAGTGGTTGGCACGTCGGGCATGGTACCACCATGATAAACCTTCAGCCTATGCCCATTCACCTTGAATGCTCCAGTTGCTTCATTAGTGATCTCCACTGTCCCATAATGGAAAACTTGCGTGATGGTGTATGGTCCTGACCATCATGAACGCAACTTTCCTGGCATCAAATTCAGTCGAGAGTTGTATAACAGTACCAGTTGTCCAACTAAAAATTCTCGATGGACGATTTTCTGATCATGCCAACGTTTGGTTTTCTCCTTGTAAAGCTTGGCGTTCTCATAAGCATCCAACCGAAACTCATCCAGTTCATTCAGTTGCAGCACTCTCTAGTCATCTGTGGATTTAGCATCAAAATTTAAAAATTTAGTAGCCCAATAAGCCCTATCTTCAAGTTCTACGGGTAGGTGACACGACTTCCCATACAATAATCTAAAAGGAGATATGCCAATAGAGTTTTAAAAGCAGTGCGGTAAGCCCAAAGTATATCGTCGAGTTTTTTAGACCATTCTTTCCTTGAAACACCGACATTATTCTCAAGAATGAGTTTAAGTTCTCTGTTCGATACCTCAACTTGGCCACTAGTTTGAGGATGATAAGGTGTGGCCACCTTATGTCAGACCCCATACTTAGCCAACAGACTGTCAAATTGACGAATACAAAAATGAGTATCTCCATCGCTAATAATGACTCTAGGTGTGCCAAAACCTAAGAAAATATTTTTCATGAGAAATTGAACGACAACCCTAGAATCATTAGTTTTGCTGGCCAGTGCCTCCACCCACTTAGACACGTAATCAACAGCCACCAAAATATACTTGTTCCCAAAGAAACTGGGAACGGACCCATGAAATCGATACCCCATACATCAAATATCTCACAAACCAAATTATTATTGAGAGGCAATTCATGTCTCCTAGAGATATTACATGTGCACTAACAATTTGGACATTTTGTAACATATTCATGTGCATCCTTGAACAGAGTAGGCCTATAAAAACAAGATGAAGGACTTTTGACGCAGTTCTAGTTGACCCAAAATGGCCTCAAGCCGGACCAGCATGACAATGAAACAAAATCTCACTTACCTCTTCCTGGGGAATACATCTCCGGACTATACCGTCTGCTCATATTCTAAACAAATAAGGATCCTCCCACAAATAATATTTCAAATCTGAGAAAACTTTTTTCTTTTGCTGATAAGTAAAACGGGGAGGAATGAACTTACTGGATAGATAATTAACAAAATCGACATACCATGGTAAACTGTTGATCTCAAAAAGTTGTTCATCTGGGAAATCATCGCGATAATTTCATTACCTGGACTTGGATTCTCCAAACACGAGAGATGGTCTGCAACTTGGTTCTCTGTTCCCTTCCTATCGATTATCTCCAAGTCAAATTTCTGCAACAAAAGAATCCAGCGAATTAGCCTTGGTTTTGCATTCTTTTTTGCCATCAAATATTTCAAGGCTGGATGATCGGTGTGCACTACAATTTTGCTCCCTATTAAATATGATTTAAATTTATCCAGAGCAAAAACCACAACAAGAAGCTCCTTCTCTGTAGTGGCATAGTTCAGTTGGGCAGCTGATAGTGTCATACTGCCATAGTAGATGACATGAATGCATTTTCCCTCTTTTTCCCCAACACTGCCCTAGAGCTGTGTCTCTTGCATCACACATCACCTCAAATGGCGACCCCCAATCAGGTGCTATCATCACATGTGCGGTGATCAATTTCTCATTCAAAACCTGAAATGCCCGCACACACTCATCATAAAAATCAAAGCGCACATCTTTTATCAGCAAATTGGTTAGTGTCTTAGCGATGCAAGAAAAATCTTTTATAAAGCGTCTATAGAACCCTGCATGTCCTAGAAAACTACGCACTCCTCTGATGTTTGTTGGGACTGGGAGTTTTTCCATTACTTCAATTTTAGCTTTATCAACTTCAATCTCAGTTTCAGAAATTTTGTGCCCCAACACTATTCTCTATCTTACCATGAAATGACATTTTTCCTAATTTAAAACCAGATTTGACTCCTCATATCTCTCCAAGACTTTAGACAATTTAATCAAACATGTATCAAATGAAGAGCCAAAGACAGAAAAATCATCCATGATTTCAATAAAATCGTCAATCATGTCGTGAAAAATTGCCATCATTCAGCGTTGGAAAGTTGCTGGTGCATTACATAGACCGAATGACATTCGTTTATATGCAAATGTCATGTAAGGACAGCTAAACGTGGTTTTCACCTGATCTTCAGGGTCAATGGGAATTTGAATATAACCCGAATAACCATCCAGGAAACAGTAGAAAGAATGTCCAGCTAACCTTTCCAACATTTGATCAATAAAAAGAAGGGGTAAATGGTCTTTACGGGTGGCGTCATTAAGTTTTCTATAATCAATGCAAACACGCCACCCTGTAATAGTTCTGGTAGGAATCAACTCATTGTTCTCATTTTTTATTACCGTGATCCCACATTTTTTTGGAACAACTTGTACCGAACTTACCCACCTACTATCAAAAATCAGGTAAATAATACATGCATCCAGTAGCTTTATCACCTCTTTCTTGACCACCTCTTTCATAGCTGCGTTTAACCTTCTTTCAGGTTGGGTAGATGTCTTGTGGTCGGCCTCCATCAAAATTTTGTGCATGCACATGGATGAACTAATCCCCTTTATGTCTGTAATACTCCAACCTATGGTTTTGATATTATCTCTCAGAACTCGCAACAACTTTTCTTCTTCCGTACCTGTCAAAGTAGAGGAAACTATCACTGACAATTTATCATTATTAAGTAAAAATAAATATTTTAGGTGCGAAAGAAGATGTTTCATCTCTAAGATTGGGGCTTCTTCGATGGATGACTTCAAAGGTATTGGGACATTCCCAAGCTCCCCAATACTAGAGTTTACCGTTTTTGAGATCGGTCTGCTTGATTCCAAATAATGCATGTATTCCTGAATATCCTCATTCTCCAACTCCCCTGGACATGAATGAGTCAAACGAATCTCCAAGGGGTCCTCACGAGTTAATTCCTGCATATAACAATTAAAAAACTCATCAGTGACATCAATTCTAGAACAATTTGAAACATCATTGAGATATTTGATAGATTGGAAAACATTAAACACTACACTCTCATCATTCAATCTCAACACCAACTCACCCTTCTGTACATCTATCAGAGCTTTTCTAGTGGCTAAAAATGGTCTTCCTAAAATAAGAGGAATCTCACGATCCTCTTCCATATCTAACAAAACAAAGTCCACTGGGAAAATAAACTTGTCAACCTTCACTAAAACATCCTCTACTACTCCCCTAAGGTATTTAATAGATCTATCAGCTAATTGTAAGGAAATTGTAGTAGGTTTAACTTCACCAATTCCCAGCTTCTCAAAACATGAATAAGACATTAAATTAATGCTTGCACCTAAATACATAAAGCTTTACCAAAAAATGAAGTTCCTATAGTACAAGGAATAGAGAAGCTACCTGGGGCCTTAGATTTTGGAGGCAGCTTATTTTGTAAAATTGCAGAACATTCCTCCGAAAGCTTCACCATCTCAAAATCAACTAGTTTCCTCTTGTTTGACAGAATTTATTTAAGAAATTTTTCATAGGAGGGCATTTGAGCTAAAGCCTCTGCAAACGGGATATTTATGTGCAGCTTTTTGAAAATCTCAAGGACTTTTGAAAATTGATTATCCAGTTGCAGTTGCTTTGTTCTTTAGGGAAACGGGAGTGAATTAATATCAACAGTGGGGTTCGAGTTTAGAGACTTACATGTTTCCCTTGCGTCTACGGACTTTTGCTTGGATGACCCCTTTTCTTTCATATCATCTTCAACATCAACTACTTCTTGCTTTATGGGAGATTTCACCGTGACTGCATTGACACCCTTCAGATTCTTTTCCGTGTCACTACGTAGTGAACCTGGAGCTCGTGTAGCTATTTGTGTCGCCAACTGCCCTACTTGAGTTTCTACCATTTGCATCATGGCATCTTGATTTTGCCATCTCATCTCATTCTCGGCTATGTACTTGGCTAGCATATCCTCAAGATTCGACTTGCTATCTTGTGGCTTGAAACCGGGTGGCATAGAAGGTCCAGTACCTTGCGGAGGTTTAGGTGGTTGCTGAGGAGGCTTTTGCTGTGTAGGATGTTGTGGAGAATTGAAATATGGTTGCTCAACAGTATTTTCTGATTGCCTCCACCAAAAATTCGGATGATTCCTCCAGCCTGGGTTGTATGAGAAACTGTATGGATTATATTGTTGCCGACCTTGGTTTCCCACATAGTTCATTGAATCCCCTCCAAAGCACTGTATTCCCTCACAAGACATATCTGGCATGACATGCATGTCACCAGATGATCCACCAACTATCTCAGCGTTTTCCTGAATTTGATTCACTGGATTGACTGTAATGGTTTATTTGCTTGTAACAGTGCCAACTGATGTGTCAATCCATCAAGTTTTGCCGTGATCGCTGTCAAAACATCCATCTCAAGGAATCCGACTTTCTTCTCTATTTTGTTGTCTTGCCAGCCTACATTGCTCTCTGCCATAGTTAGATATGATTTCAAGCGCTACGGTTGGCGTTTTCCTGTATAAGCTACCGTTTGTTGTTGCATCAAGCATAGATCTCACATGAGGATCCACCCCATAGTAGAACGTCTCAACCTGCTGGCCTATCGAAAAACCATTTCTCAGACACATTCTCAACATCTTCTTAAACCTTGCCCATGCTGAATTCAATGATTCCCCATCTCTCTGTCTAAACGATGTGATTTCATTTCGCATTTGTGTAATCTTAGTTGGGGTAAAATACATGTGCATGAAGACCTCGACTAACCCATCCCGTGTAGTGATGGAACCAACTGGAAGGTCTCGAAGCCACTCCATAGCCTCTCCTTGTAGAGAAAATGGAAATAATCTAAGTCGAATGGCATCAGTACTCACCCCATTGCACTTGATTGTATCACAGATTGACAGAAAGTTTTCCAGATGTGCATTGGGATCTTCAGATGGTGATCCTCCGAATTTGACTTGCAGTTGAATCATCTGGATGATGGCTGGCTTAATGTTCGAATGTATTCGCATGAATTGTAGGGCGGACAATACTGGAGCCATAACCTCCAAACGCTGGTCTATGAAGCTCCATCAAAGTACGCTCATCCTCTTGTCCGGCCATGTCTTCAGATTCTGGTTTAAGGTCTATTTCAGATTCCTCTTCAGATTCGAATTCAAGAGCTAAGTTGTTGTTCCTTCGAGCTCTACGGATTCGGCGGAGAGTGCTTTCAATCTCTAGATCAAGTGACACTAGATTTTTGAAGCCTTGAGCACGGCTCATATAACATGAGCTAGACTCCTGCAATCAAAATTCAAGTGCACAATTCAAGCCCCTAAAAATGCAACAATCTGAAACAAAATTAATTAACATTATAAAAAATTTAAAATAAAAATAAGATCTAAGAATAAATGCCTAGTCTCAAATAAATAGTTTATCGTAATATTAAACAAATAGTCCCCGGCAACGGCGCCAAAAACTTGACAGAATATTTCGGTTGGGAATAATATTAGCAAGCGAACTAGGTCAAGTTGTAGTAAATGGACGACAAGTCCAAGTATCGATCACAGAGACTATTATTTAGGTACTACGATTTGAATTATTCGATTCAATCTAGGTAAACAAAAACAAGTGATTTGATGATAATTTAAACTAGTTAAATTAAATTAAATAATACTAAATTAATAACTAAGATCGAATTTGCAGAACAGGTAGAAACTTGGGGATTTTCAAATTTTAATAAAATGACCGGGAACACGCAACCGTCCAAAATTTGATTATTGTCACGTATTGAATTAATTAACCACAGATTATTCTATGTCACGATGAATTCCCTGAATTAACTATAAATCTATTTCTAGAATTTATAATCGTATTTTCATTTAACAGTCCAATTATTTCTAATTGAATTTAATCAAACGAAAATGCATTATTTAACGGTGGAATAACAGCTGTCGCCTAAGATCGCATATTGAAACCGAAAACTATTTCTAGTCGGTTTAACCGTTTTTTGATTAATATTTTTTTGAAGCTAAATTCAATCTATTCTCTTTCGAGTCAAGATCGAACAACAAACATGTAAACAATTGGCCAAAATAAAAGCACGAAAATTACGCAAACATTAATCAATAACGTAAAAGTAATTCATAAATCAAATAATCCAATGAATGAACAAGATCAATAGTTTGTCCCTATCGTGGTCCTCATCACAAGAAAAACTACTCCATAAATTCAAAACTAGAAGAAACTCTAATATTCGACTTCGTGACTGAAAAAAGAAAATAGAAGAGGAGAAAATCTCAGCGACAGCGCGCAAATCTTGCTTGTGAAGCGCGCTTTTCCTCTCGTTTCTCCGAACTCTAGCCGCCGCCTTCAAAGTCCCAAAAGCGTGCAAAAGTCCCCTCTAAATCTTAGGTTTTCCCTTTTTATATTTTTTTTCCAAAAATCCCCCCGAACTTGTTATTTTCGAGTCCAAATTAATATCCTCCCAAAAATCTTCGTCAAATCTGATGTTGATATCAAGTACACGGACCCCGTGTAGTCATTATGGTAAGGGTCCATGTACATTCTGTGCAAAATTCTTTCCTTGAAATATTGGAAACGGACCCCGTGTAGGGGTCCGGATAGAGGTCCATGTAGCCACTGTAAATCTCATTCTCGGAGGGTAATTGACATGGACCCTGTGTACAGGTCCGTCATCGAGTCTGTGTAGGCTCTGTCAAAATCTTCCTTCGGCTTCTAAGGCACGGACCCTTACACGGGGTTCGTGTAGGGGTCCGGATACTCTCCTTGTGCTATTTTCCTATTTTTCCGGACATTTCTGACAGAGTATTGCGAAGCTTGACTTTCTTTCCCTTTCGTTGGCTTTTATCATCTTTTTGTTAAACATGTGGCAATAATAAAACAAATTAAGCGCGAAAATCGGAATAAAAATACCAGATAAACATGAATACGACAAAATAAAGTCCCTAAAACGCTATATAATTCGTGCTTATCAAATATCTAAAATATCCTTAAATAAATAATTAGATTACATGCATATATTACAAGATTGAGTTCAATTAAAATCTCACTTAATTTTCAGACTCTTATCAATTATCTTTTTATGATTTATAATATAATCTTTTTTTCCCTTATTTTTCGTCTCCCTACACTATTTCTAAAATTTGCACATTTTACAAATACATATCAATCTTCAGTTAGATTTTTTCAAAGAATCCCACCTTTCGCCATTTAATATGTCATTTATCCATATTTTTCTGCAGACTGACCACGTTGGATCTTTATCCGACAGGCTTTCGATAGGAAGGCTATTACAGCCAAAAAAAATTGAAGCACATGAAACTGGCCGTACAGCAAGAAAGCAATATATATATTAGTGTATTGACACATTGGTAGTATGTTTGTACAATATTTTTTATAATTTATTTAGTTTATATTTAAATGATAATCAAAATATAATTATAAGAAATAATGATAGATTACATGCAATTTTGATATATATATAGAAAGAAAAGAATAAAAAAAATCAAGTAAAAATTGAACCTATAACTTGATGTTGTAAGGAAAAAAAATTCTATCTGCTGAACTACATGTGACTTGCATTAAAATTATAACACTTTATTAATGTATATAATTATCAAAACAAACCAGACACCAAAAATTAGTTATTTTAAAGGTCTCAAATTTAATAATATAGTATAGAAAAATAGATATAAGATAATACAAAACTGAACTATTTGAAAATTAGTACTCCAACTGAATGTAAGTTATAATAACTACATGTAAATTAACTAATGCTATCAGCTGCTATGTGAAATCTAATAAAGGCTGATTCCAATTTCCATGCAAAGCTGAACTTTTTGAACTCGATCGAAATCCAAGAATATGTTTTCACATGAGTAAGCCAGAAGAAATAAGCCTGTCTTCTCATTCTTCTCAATGTTCCTAAAATATTCCAGACCAAGAAAATAGTTTTCTGGAGTATACAATTAACAGTATTGTAAAACATAAATGATTTATGCATTTTCCAGGCAACAATCTCGATCATCACTCCACCATTTTGCTTAATTATGTGCTGTCCTCGTAATCAAGCGGCTTCTAATTCTTGTCAAGGGGCCGCTTGTGAGTACTCCTCTACCAGCAACATCGTTATTTTCTTGCATGAGTTTCCACTTTGCATTCATAGAAGGTTCTGCAACGTGAGCGTCTTTACTTCCCCTGTGTTTTCTTTGAGCCTTACTTCTTAAGCAATTCAATAAAGCTTCGGTGTGCTTTATATTAGAAGGGCTCGCTTTCTTCGAACCCAATTCTCAATCGCTGGAAGAAGTAGCTGACTGGTGCTTTGAAGTATATCATCAAATATATTTTTACTGGCCAAACTGGGTTCATGATGTCCTAAGTTACCGATGGAAAGATCACGTAATATAGTTATTGGAAAAGCATCCAATGACACATGTTCTGAATTTTCTGAGGTTGTTTTGATTCTATCAAATGATAGGGCGCCAAACTCTTCCCAGTAACATGGAAACCCAAAAACAAAATCATTGCAAATCTGTCCATGAATAGAATTCTGGAAAAACAGATGTAAAAACTATTTGAAAGTAGAAAATATTAGATATTTACCAGAAAGTTAAGGTACAGAGCTGGAAAAATGAACACAATTTGACTAGGCTGGGCAGAAGCAGAATCCTAAATCTAACTGAGGTTGTATTGGCATTTCAGGAATGTGGAATGTGTCAGATTGAATCAAATGTCAAATCTATACATCTTCACATATATTCAAGAACAAGATGTTTACGGGAACATCTCAATTCAAAACAAATATGTTCGAACGAACATCTTGTACAAATACACCGAGAGTGTTTCTCTCAATGTAACATAAAATCACTCGTATCCACGTAAAGGTTTAAAAAATGTAGCCAGGTAGAATCAATACTGTATATTTAATTTACAACAGCTAAAGACAACTAAGTCACAAAATAAGAATCGCTTATTCGTTCTTGATTCCAATAAGAAAATTATTAATGTATGGCAATGGTTATCCTGTGGTTTTTCACACCAAGCATTGTAGCTAAAACTTAAAACAGGATACAGAGGAAGAGAGAAACCTGTCTTTTGTACAATACCCCGTGTATGAATAAAACGTTGCAAAAGTAACACAAAACTAGACATCACACACTACAAATAGAATGACAATCCATTTGGTTAATGCAAACGTGGTACAGCAATTAGTAATTTTTGTCATGACAAGTGGCAATTTCATGGGAACTGAATTTGCATTTCATCATTTTCATGTCACTACTTGTAAGTATCAATTAGTGTTTCACTAAATGCAGAAAACTTTCAGACGAGAGGAGAGTAAAAGAAACTTAAACTCGGATACCTTTAGCGAGAAGTAACTGCTTAGTGTGTGAAACCTATTAAGATGACTATTGATTGTAATTTTTTTGATTATGTCTGAACCCGCAATCGCTACTCTTCGGTGTGTATCGGGTAAACACCCTGAGCTAAAACAATAGTCTGCAAACCAAGTTAGTCATATGTACCGCACTGAATAAGTCCTGTATGACAGAGGCGCGAGAAAGTAATGGAAGGGGGAATCGAACTCCTGACCACCAACTCAGATACCGCGTGAGGGCACCATTGACTGTCATTGTTATGCCATCAGCTGTCTAAAGAATAACAGCATCATGTCTCTTTCCAGACCAGGAAAATCATTTTCTGGAGTATACAATTAACAATATTGTAAAACATAAATAATTGATGCAAAAAATTTACACATGCATTTTCCTAGGCAACGATATGATTATCACTCCACCATTTTGCTTAATTCTATGCAGTCCTCATAATCAATCGGCTTCTACTTCTTGTTAAGGGGCCGCTGGTGAGTACACCCCTACCAGCAACATCATTATTTTCTTGCACAAGTTTCAGCTTTACATTAGTAGAAGATTCTGCAATGCGCGCGTTTTTACTTCCCTTTTGTTTTCTTTGAGCCTTACTTCTTAAGCCATTCAATAAAGCTTCATCTGGGGTGGAGACCGTGCTCTTCATATTAAAAGGGCTTGCTTTCTTCGAACCCAATTCTCCATCATTGGAAGTACCTGCACTGGTGCTTTGAAGTATGTCATCAAAAATATTTTTAACAGCCAAACTGGATTCAGGATGTCCTAGGTTGCCGATGAAAAGATCACGCTGTATAGTTATCGGAAGAGCATCCAATGACACATGTTCTGAGTTTTCTGAGGCTGTTTCAAGTCTATCAAAAGATAGGGGGGCAAACTCTTCCCAGTAAAATGGAAACCCAAAAACAAAATCATTGCAAACCTGTCAATAAATAGAATTTTGAAAAAACAGATGTAAAAACTATTTGAAGGTAGAAAAACATTCAATTTGTACAGAGCTGGAAAAATTAACACAATTGACAAGACTGGGCAGAAGCAGATTCCTAATGTGACCAAGGTTGTATCACCATTTCAGGAATGCGGCCTTGTGACAGTTTTTCAAATATGTCAGATTGAATCGAATGTCATATCTATTCATCTTCATATATATCCAAGTAAAGGTTTTAAAAATGTAGCCAGTTAGAATCAGTCCTGTATATTTAATTTACAAGCAGGTCCAGCTTAAGGCAAACTAAGTCACAAAATAAGAATCTCTTTTTCGTTCTTGATTTGAATAAGAAAATTATTAAAGTATGGCAACGGTTATCCTGTTGTGTTTAACATCAAGCATTGTAGCTAAAACTTAAAACAGGGTAATGAGGAGGAAGAGAGAAACCTGTCTTTTGTATATAAATAAAATGTCACACAAGTAATACAAACTAGACATCACGAACTAGAAATAGAATAATACAATGACAATCCATTAGGTCGATGCAAATGTGGTAAATCAATTAGTCATTTTTGTCTTGACAAGTGGCAATTTCACTGGAATAGAATTTAAATTTTATCATTTTCATTCACTACTTAAAAGTACCAATTAGTTTTTCGCTAAATGCAGAAAACTTTCAGATGAGAGGACGGTAAAAGAAACTTAAACTCAGATACCTTTAGAGGGAAGCCATTGTTGAGTGTGCGAGACCTATTAAGATGACCATTTACTGTAATTGTTATGCCGTCAGTTGCCTGAAGAGTAACAGCATCATGTCTCTTTACAATTGGGGCAGAGAGAAAACCCCTTGTCCCATGGCTCCTCCAATACAAAAATGAAAAAATAAAAGATCTTAGAAATCTTCTTGCGATCTTGGGCTTATATCTAATCAACAAAATCACAAAACAAAATGCTCTCCCTTGAGCAGTTACAGAATTACAAGGTAAAAAGACACCTTACACAAGTAGGATCACTAAAAAGGGTTTTCCTTTGTTAATCACATTAGAAACTATTATCACAATCTTGTGATATAAATAGACATGAAACTGTGTCTTTAGTCTATATAATGTTTATGATTTAATGATAGAAAATCTCACAAAATGTGTGGCATGAGAGACCAAGTACCCTTTACGCATAATTCACAAAGATCCTAATTCACGAAGAATTTTGAACTTTAATTATTGGCTTCTTCCAACTTTAGGTGAATTTGAACATTAAAATGTGAAGTTATCTTCAGGTAGCTGGAAGAAATGTGAACAGCAGTAGATTCTTCACCCGGCATGTATTACATTTGTTATTATTATTGCACAAATAGATCAGCCTATGGTTAAGAAGTCCTTCACCGTTGACATGTATATCCATCAAATACAAATGATTTAATCAATAATTAAATTAATTAGTAAAAGAGAGTCAAAGTTTTACTCGGTAGTGAAACCTCCAACGCCCAATCGTTTGCCATGAGCATCAGAATCTGCTTTTATAAGCCACCAATCATGCAAAAATACCTGATCAGAAAGCATTCAAAACGCGAAAAAATCGTGAATCCGTAAACGACCTACAGAAATGACACTTAAAAAGAGTTTGGTAAAGAAACACCACTTCTTTGAAGTGCGGCAAGCACAACGGAGTGCTGGTAGAGGCGGAGGAGAATGTTTTGCAAGAAGGCTTGCGGCGAAGAAGAGCTGCAATGGAGGCCGCCATTCAGATCGGATTGGAATCTGGAGGGAAAGGGGTTCTCTTTTCATTGGCGGGTTCTAAGTTGTTTTTATTTTTTAAAAAGATATATTTAATAAGAAAATGGTGTTTTTTCATTTATTATCTTCCATATCATTGACTAATATACAAATGTGAGGACTGAGTATATTGTGAAACGATATCACGAATTTTTATCTGTGAGATGGGTCAACTCTATCGATATTCACAATAAAAAATAATATTCTTAGCATAAAAAGTAATAATTTTTCATGGATGACTCAAATAAGAAATCTGTCTTACAAAATATGACTCGTGAGACCGTCTCACACAAGTTTTTGCCAAATATGATATTTCAATTTATTAGGATGAAAAAAAAAATAAAAAAAAGTGAACATTCCAAAAATAAGATTATTTTGAAAATATAATTACGATAGAGATAGTTTGAAAATTGATTTTAGTCATATGTTACCATAAATATGATCTTGTGAAACAGATTTTTTATCAGACCTGATTTATGAAAAAATATTATTTTTATGTCGTATTAAAGTCTCACAAATATATATTCATGAAATCGTCACACAAGATATGCACTCATTCAAATATTATTTTCACTTTTAAATCACTGAAAGTTAATATATTTGAATAAAAACATAAATAATATTTTATGGGGACTAAAATATAATTTTATCATTTTAAAATAAATTTTCTTTGGAAAAAATTAAGAATAAAATCTTATAATGAGTAAAACGAAAGTTGGTCCTTGCGTATTGAACATGTGTGCTATATTAAACTATATGCACACAAGTTACAAATTTCTTATGTATTTCAATTAATTTATTTTTAACGCATTAATGCATGTTTTTAACATGAATATATATGTTTAATTATTGGTTCATTAAGATTGTATGATATAAGGTTTTTAGCAGTATTTCACGTTTGAACGAGGAACGGAGACCCGTGACAATTAAGGAAAAATATTTTATTAAATAATTAATTTTAATTATTTAATATATGGTGTAAATTAATTGAGATTTTTGAAAACGGGCCTTGGACGAGGCAGATTATTTTTACTCGTCGGGTCATATTTTTAATCGGTACGCAAATTTAGCAAATCAGAGGACTTTATGAGGTTCAGAAAATATTTTCAAAAACGCACCTAAACAAAATATTTTGCAGGAGTGTTTTTGGGCTTAATGAGACTATTTTAATACATAATGAGCCTAAAATCCTTCGTAATCTTATTATTTTTAATTAAGAGCACATTATACTAATTATAATACCCCTACTTTCATAACCCTAAACACTCCACCCCTTCAACTTGGCCGCCCCTCCCTAGCCCTCAGCAGCATGTTTTCGAAAGTGCAACAGCAATCCCCTCGACTCCTCCCAAATTGTTTCAAAGAACTTCTTCCCCGTCTATCTGGTGTATGTTTTACGTGATTATCTCAATGTTTCGAATGTAAATACGCAAAGGCATGCTCTATATCTCTTTTTTTTCATCAATCACATCATGATATGTGTTTTGAATGGTTTTTGCGTGATATTACATGAATCTATCATCTTGCATTGAATCTACATGATCTTTACACGAAAATATGCATATTTATGCCATGATTATCATGTTTTGATATGGTTGAAGGGCTGCCGGATCTTTGAGGTTTAGGGAACATTTTACAGTAGGTTTCGAAGGTGGTTAAGGGTGATATCAGATCTGGATCGAAAGGGTAAGGAGCCGATGGTGATCTCTCGGTTCTAGGGTTCGAATGGCTAGACCAGGTGAAAGGGAGAGGGCAGCCATGCAAGGCTCATTCCAGGCACTGGTTCAGGTCATGTGGGGTCTGTATCGGAGCTGGTAATAGTCCATGGTCAGCTGGTAGAAGGGCTAGGCTTGGATCGAAGCTTGATGATAAGCTAAGTCGAGTTCTGGGCGAGTTCGAGTGATCCCGATCGCAAGGGCTGTAGACGCGGGTTATGTTGGTCCAACCAGGTGCACGTAGGTCTGATCATGGTCTTAGTGAAAATGATTTAATTTTTCTAAAAATGTTGGAGTTCGAATTATTTTACAAATCGAGCTCGAATTTTCCCTGGAAGCCAGTTTTGGGCAAACAAAGAGTTTAAAAGATCAAAAATATTATTTTATGGAAACAAATTTTATAAACTTTAATTAATTAATTAAGTGTTATTAGTCTCAATTTAATTAATTTAATTAGGTCCAATTACCCTTAAATTACAAGCCCAAAACTAAAGCCCATTTAACTTACAAATTAAATTATAAATAGGACTTTTAGGCTTTCATAACCTCACAATTCACTTTAATTAATCAGCCGAAAATTCAATCCCACACAGATACAATTTTCGAAATTAAGGGAAGGAGAAAAGGCTAAGAGTTTTCGTCATCCGGTCGTCCAACATTGCACCTTCGCTGAAGATCGTATATTCGAGCGTTATAAACACAAAGACACGTTTCCTAAACACTTTTAACATCATACAAATCATAATATGCTTGATTTAATTGTTTATGCATGAAAAATATTGTTTTTCGATTATTTTACGGTGGGATATGTATTTTTCAAGGTTTCAACGATTTTATGTTTATTTGAAAAACGTTTTGATTCCGACGAACATGCTGCCAATACATGATAAATTATGAAAAATTTTGTTGAGGATCGAAGTTGAGTTTAGAGGGGGGGTGAATAAACTCTACTCGTTTTTCGTTCTGATGAGGTACTAAAATCCTGTTAAGGATAGTAGTTGATCTTGTACGAATACTTTCACCTGATTACAATAAAACGTGCGGAAACAATCTGATGAAGTAGTTGAAAAACAATAAAACAGTAGGCAGCAGTTGTTTATGGAAGTTCGAAGATAAACTCTTCTACGTCTCCCCTTCTTCTGTTTCCAGAATGTATAACTAAAAGACTTTGGATATTACAGTACAACACTTGTACACACCCCCTTCAGTAGGACTTACACTTCAGCCTACTGAAACTCTTAGTTTCTCAACTCACAAAAATACGAAACACAAAGTTCTGAAAAGACTCTTTTCAGATTACAGACTCTTCTGATAAAGTATAAGTGCAGTAAAGATCGTGAAGAGTGTAAGAATTAGTAGCACAAGATGATCTACAAAAGATCAGATATAAGCTATGAAGCGTGTGCTACTTTTCTTTGTGTTGAACTTTTTAAATGTTCAAGGAATTCTGATATTCGTCTGATAAGAGAGTAGTTTTGTTCCTTGAAAATGATATTATGCGAAGTGTCGTGTCGAACAAGGATTTGATCCAAGTATATATATAATCGACTGAGTTCAACGTTCACAATCAGAGAAGTCTTCAGATAACTGATACAATCAGCTTTATTACCGAAACAAGTTCCTGCAGAAAAGCTATAAAACAATCAGTCTTGTTTTATACTTAATTGGGTAATATGCATTAAATGACTCCGTATAGTATTTAATGCTGCAATTAATACTAGTACTAGGAACTCTTTAACTGGTAACATTTAAGATAGCAATGTTAGAAAACGTTCTCTACTGGTTTTGAATTGTTATCCTTTTCTACTGGTTTAGTTTTACTAGAACAGCAGCTACTGATAAGTTATTCTGTTGTACTAGTCTGCTAGTCTACTGGTTTTAGTTATCATCAGCCACAATAAAATTCATGTCTAACAATTTCCCCCTTTGTGGTGATGCCAAAACCTAAACAGTAGAAAGTCGTTAAGTAAAACAGATAATCATTTAAACAAACGGATAATGTTAATAACGCATTAAAGTAAACAAATCAATCGGTTCCAATGTCCCTGTAAATGATTTCTTCATTTTGAGGTTCTTGATCTCTTCTATTAGAAGGTTCAGCCTCATCTTCTGTTTGCCTAACTCCTGCTTGATCTCCTATATCTCCTCTATCTTCCCTCTTTTTGGCATCAGCGGCCACCACATGGGTAAAGAGATCATTCAGTCTGCCGGAAATATTTTGAATGCCATCGGTTAGCATCTCCAGATACGGGGTCTGAGAAGAGATGCGATTATCTAATGTAGTGATAGATTGATTTTGAGAGTCAATCTTGGCATCCAAAAGTTCCACAGAAGTAGAGAGTGATCGAAAAAGATCATCATGCTCAGTGATTCGAGTGAGTATATCATTTTGAGCAAGCATGATGGTGCCGTGAGTCCTTGATATAGCTTGTCTGAAAACGGAGGTTTCAGCATACATCTTGTCTGTGGTCTCCTTAGTGAGATAGATGTATTTCCCCATTCGCTCTCGGAAAGATTGAGCACCACTGAATTCCGCAAGGTTTCACAAGATATACGTTTCACTAAATCAGAGACGTTGTTGACTTCGGTTTGTAGAAACCGAATCTGATGTTCCAGGTCAAAGGTATCTGATTCCGAGGAGGGAGTTCGTGCAAGAATGCGTTGTTTGATCTCAGAAAGACGAGAATTCGTCGCAGTAAAAACAGGGAGGGAGACAGTCAACACAGTAGAAACAGGAGGAGCATCCATCAATGCAGTAGAAGGAGCAGGGTCTGCTGTGCTTTGTGCTGGAATTGCAGAAACAGTAGGTTCAACAGCAACCAGAGGAAGAGTAATATCTTCAGTAGGAATGGCCAAGTCAGAGGCCAAAGCTTCTTCCATTGGTACAGTAACAGCCTGTGAAACTGAAGATGCTTCAATAGAAGGTGCAGAAGGCTGTTCCAGAAGAATATTCATTTCTGCTTGATGTTCAGCAGAAAACAACTCTAAATTCGGCAGTAAAGAAGTAGCATCTGGTTCTGCTAATTGTTGCCCTGGGGTAGGAGAACCAGAAGGGGGCAAGGAAATAGCCGGTGCTGCTTCCAAAGTGGTAGAGACAGTAGGGACAATCGATTCAATGACTTCCTCAACTGAAGCCAGTTCATGCACGGACAATAGTGATGAGGACTGAATGGGCCTAGTCGGAGATGCAGGAGTACTAAGAACAGCAGCCTTTGGGGAGGCTGTAGTCCTTTCCTCAACTGTCTGATTCTGTTGAAAGATCGGGACAAGGCCAACATGATAAACAGTAGGCTCTCCAAAGCCTTGTTCTTGAGCAACAAGATGCTCACTCATCTGCTTTAATCTGTCAGAAAGAATCAAAATAACATTTTGATCCTGAACAGCAGTAGGAACGGCAGGATCAAAATTCGATTGAAGAACTTTCAGAACTGATTCTAATTTCTGATATTTCAGCTGATCGAGGATTAAGTTCCTTCTGTGCAAGGCCTCGATGACATTTTCTGTTTTTGCCAGCTGAAAAATTCTCTTTTCCGCATTCATCATTTTGCCATAAGCCCCTTTTGTTTTGAAGTAAGCAAATGAATGAAACAAACGGACAGTATGTCATTCATCAAAGAAATTCATGTCATCGTTTGCAGAGATCTCAATCTCGGCTAGATGAAGATCAGCGCCGGTGGTGACAGTGGTTTTGTGACCAAAAATAGGTGGTTCTTCAACCATTTTCCCTTTGCCTTTGTCAGAAGATGAAATGGGCGCAATAGGTCGAAAAGCAGAAGACCCGCTTGCTGGTTCCCGAATAACGATTCCAGATGTTGGCTTAAAAGCAGTAGCAGTAGAAGGTGCTGAAACAGACGCAGTAGCGTGTGCAGTCGAAGAAGCAGTTGATCGAGCAGAAGGAACCGCTTCTGGAAAGACCTGACGAATAGGTACTTTCTCAATTTCAGACAGTGCTGCTGTCTTTTTGATCTTAAGAATGGTGCGCGGTTTCTTCTTGGCTGGGGTTGGCACTGCTGGTCGAACAGCAGCAGCAGACTCTTCTGATGCTGTTTTATCGGAATCCGTCGAAATAATCAATCGCTTCTTTGAAATTTTCTTTTGATACATTTGCAGCATCAATCATGATGACTGAAGTAGCATCGAGATCACTGGTAGATGCGAAACCAGCATCCTTGAGCAAAACACTGATCTGAACCGCGAAACCAGAACTTCTCCTGACAACCATATCCTTCATAGTTCTGAAAATAAAATGACTCCAGTCTACCTTAATCCCCTTAGAGATGGCAGTCATTACTTGAACTTTCTCCTTCGTCAACTTGTCGAAGGTGCCAGCCTTGATCAAAATAGCTTTAGCCACAATATCGGCCAGAATCTGATACTCTATTTTGAGCAATTTCTTGTGACAGGAAGGAGACACTTCTTCTCCAGATGCTGAGAAAGAGCTGAGTGCAACAGACATATCTGTCTTGGAAATATCAGAGAGTTCAGACGTACCCGAAAGTGGAAGGAGAAAGGTTGCTCCTAGGTGTGCGGCATAAATAGAGATAGAAGCATCTCCTTGAGTATGAACAATCCTTCCTTCATGCACTGTTTCTTGAGCGTAAAATTCCAAGAGAGCATTTTTGTAGATAACTGCTGGTGCTTCCAGGAATTTCCGGAGTCCCGATTTCTCAATATCCTGAAACATTTTCAAGAGATTCTCATCCTTGATGTTGAGAACGGAAGCAAAGTTAAATTGATAAGCGTTAAGAGTGTATGCTCCAGCCATTTCTGTATGCAGATGAGATCAGAAAAATTTTGCAGTAGTTAGTTGATGATATAGAGAAAGCAGTAGCTGAATAGCGATAGTTATGAAACAGTATAGGTGAAAATTTGAAATATGAAATAGATATACAACCGTCAAATAAACATAAAGACACGTGTCAGTATGTTCTTGGTTGAATGTTTGAAAAGTTTTGCAGAAACTGTCAGAAAGACGAATGATTTTGAAAATTTTGAAAAAGAGCAGGCTGTCCAGACGGTTACTAAAAGAATTCAGAAAAGGATTTGTCATTTTATGATAACGTCTGCTGGAAGTTTCAGGGTGTTGAAATATGCGAGCACTTTGTCAAAACCAGCAGACTTGTAGTTTTATCGAAAAGACAAACATCTTATCTGTTTTCTGAAAAGGTGTCAAACTCTTAGTCTGACTAAGATACTGTTCCCCCTCGGTAAATGCAATTAATAAATGGTCATAATTGCGACAAGTGACTCTTGGCCATCTCTCAATCTGAGCCGTTGAAAATGAACAAACGCAATCTTGCGATTCACAAGAGTCTTTGTTCCCTCTATAAATACCTGCAAAGCTTGAACGAAGTTAAACAAAAACAATGAAAACTCAAGTAAAAAGAGAGTTAGAGTTTGATTCAGGAGATGAAGCAATATTGTCCAGAGAGAGGTTTGAGGGTATCATAAATTTCGTAATGATCCTTGAAATATACTCCTGGAGTTGTAGTTTCCACAGTCAAGCAGATCTTTCGCTTCGATTGAGTTTGAAATGTAGCATCGATTTCTTCCAGAAGCATGCTAATGCAATAAGAGAGGCTGGTGGATTGATGATGCTGAAATCCTCTCTGATGCCCTGTAAGGCATCTAAAAATTACATTAGTGCTGGCAAGACCTAAGCTTGCTAGATTCTTTCTAGGCCTTTCTCTTCGAAGAAGACCATCTTTTTCCTGTTGAAGTACTTTGCAAGCAAATATCAGAGAGCTCCTAGAAGACAAACGTCACATGTAACGCTACTGGTTAAATAGCAAAGAAGATCTACTGTTTTTACTTTTGCATCGTGTAATGTACTGAAATGGTTTCTAATAAAATTCCAGTTTTGCTTATCTGACTTTTCGCTTCTGCTTTTCTGCAAATATCTTACTGTTAGTTCAATACGATAAATAAGCGAGTAAGGATAAGAGTTAACTAAGTTAATCAGAAAATAATCAAGTTAAATCTATCAAACCAAGATAATTACGAAAGTAAGAAAACTTATTTTCTGGTAAGGGTTTCGTGAAGATATCTGCTGTTTGTTGATCAGTAGAAACATATTCCAGACGAATGTTCTTATTCTGCACATGATCTCTAATAAAGTGATGTCTGATGTCTATGTGCTTCGTTCTGGAATGAAGTACTGGATTTGTGTGATTGCAATTGCACTGGTATTGTCACAGAATATAGGTGATTCGGAGGCTTGAATCCCATATTCTCTTAACTGTTGTTGAATCCACAGTATCTGAGAGCAGCAGCTTCCAACAGCCAGATATTCTGCTTCTGCAGTAGATGTGGCTATGGAAGTCTGTTTCTTGCTAAACCAGGATATCAGCCTATCACCAAGAAATCGACAAAACCCACTTGTGCTTTTTCAGTCTAGTTTGCAACCTGCATAATCAGCATCTGAATATCCAATAAGATTTAACGATGAATCATTGGGATACCATAAGCCGACGTTTTGAGTTCCTTTCAAGTACTTCAAAATACGTTTAGCAGCAATATAATGAGATTGTTTGGGGTTAGATTGAAATCTAGCACAAATGCAAACAACAAACATGATATCTGGTCTACTGGCAGTTAAATATAATAAAGAACCAATAAAACCTCGATACTGAGTTACCTCTACTGGAATACCACTTTCATCTTTATCAAGCTTAATAGATGAGCTCATTGGAGTAGAAGCAGCAGAGCATGCTTCCATTCCGAACTTTTTCAGAAGCTCTTGGTGTACTTGGCTTGATTTATAAAGATTCCAGTCTCTGATTGCTTAATCTGTAGTCCTAGGAAGAATGTTAATTCTCCCATCATACTCATTTCAAATTTATCCTGCATCAATTTTCCAAACTTTGCACATAATTTGGGGTTAGTTGACCCAAAAATAATATCATCAACATAGATCTGTACTAAAAGAATGTGCTTATCTTTGACTAAAGTAAATAAAGTTTTATCTACTGCTCCGATGGTGAAATCATGATCAATAAGAAATTGTGATAGAGTGTCATACCAAGCTCTAGGTGCCTGTTTTAGACCATATAATGCTTTGTGTAATTTAAATACATGATGCGGAGAAAAATGATCGATAAAACCTGGAGGTTGTTCGACGTAAACTTCTTCTTGTAAAAGACCATTTAGAAAAGCACTTTTCACATCCATTTGATATACTTTGAAATTCTTAAAAGCAGCAAAGGCTAAGAATATTCTGATTGCTTCGAGCCTTGCTACTGGTGCATAAGTCTCATCAAAGTCTATGCCTTCTTCTTGTCTGAAGCCTTGAGCTACCAATCTAGCTTTATTTCTCACCACTGTGCCTTCTTCATTGAGTTTGTTTCTGAATACCCACCGAGTTCCAATGACAGCTTGATGAGATGGTCTAGGTACTAGAAACCAAACTTCATTACGTTTGAATTGATTCAGCTCTTCTTGCATGGCTTCAATCCAACTAGGATCCAGAAGAGCTTCTTCCATCTTCTTTGGTTCATCCTGAGATATAAAAGCAGCATGCATATATTCATTAAGCATTTGCCTTCTGGTTCTCAACGGCGCTGCTGGATTACCAATAACCAATGATGGAGGATGAGATTTTCTCCAGATAAACGGATTTGAATGGGTATCTTCCTGATTTGTTATGTTAAGATTGTCTTCTACAGAACCAGTAGTAGGTTCTTGAACATCTTCTGCTGGTATTGGTAGATCCAAGTTCTGTACTTCTGGTTCCACTATTGGTGTGTCTGGTTCTGGATTTTGAAGATCCTTGGTATTTGCTTCTACATCATCTTCACAGTCGATTTCCAAATGAATCATGTCTAACATGTTACTTAAATCAGATATGTTAGAAATTTCAGCACTGCTGTCTTCATCGAAGACAACATGAATCGATTCTTCAACATTAAGAGTTCTATTGTTGAAGATTCTAAAAGCTCTGCTTACAGCAGAGTAACCAAGAAATATTCCACCATCTGATTTTGAGTCAAATGCCGTTAAATGATTTTTGTCATTATTTAGTACAAAACATTTGCAACCAAACACATGAAAATAAGATACATTGGGCTTCTTCCCTTTCCATATTTCATACGGAGTCTGGTTGTGTCTCTTGTTGACCATAGATCTGTTTTGCGTGTAACAAGCAGTATTGATAGCTTCAGCCCAGAAGCGCTGAGAAATGTCTGCATCTGCTAGCATTGTTCTAGCTGCTTCTTTTAGAGTTCTATTTCTCCTCTCAGCTACTCCTTTTTGTTGAGGAGTTCTGGCAGCTGAATATTCATGATGAATCCCCTGCTCATTCAAATATAACTCAAGATACTTGTTAGTGAATTCAGTGCCCCGATCACTTCTGATTTTAATGATGGTAGTAGATTTTTCATTTTGAATCCTTTTCAGAAGCTTGATCAAGAGACTACTGATTTGATCTTTTCCTGCGAGAAAGATTACCCAAGTGAATCTAGAAAAATCATCAATAACAACAAGAGTATATTTCATTCCCCCTAAGCTCATGATGGGGATAGGACCAAATAGATCCATATGCAGTAGTTCCAGACATCTTGAAGTTGATTTGCTATCTTTGGTCTTGAAACTGGATCTTATTTGTTTCCCAAGCTGACAAGCAGAACAAACATGATTTTTAACGAAATTAATGTCACGTAATCCATCAACTATATTCTGCTTCTTGAGATAATTGATTGACTTGAAATTCAGATGATTCAATTTCTTGTGCCATTGCCAGTGTTTATTGCTAAGAGAAGCAACTAAGCATGTAGGAGTATTGACATGATTTGAGTTCCAAGAGACTCTGTAAGTATTGTCTTCTCTCTTTCCGGTTAACACAGTAGTTTCAGTAGAATCTCTAACTATACATGAATGCTTTTGAAAAGTCACAGAATACCCATTATCACATAGTTGACTAATGCTGATTAGATTGTAACAAAGATTGTCAACTAATAACACATCGTTAATAGTTATATTACCATGGATAATCTTACCCTTACCCATGGTTTTACCTTTTGAGTTGTCTCCAAAAGTTATCTTTGGTCCAGTACAGCTCACTATTTCGGAAAGTAGGTTTCTTTGTCCAGTCATGTGTCTGGAACATCCACTGTCCAGATACCATGTAGAGTTACTGATTTCTGCTTCCTTCTGTTGTTCCTGCAAACACAAATTTTAGTATCTGGTACCCAAATCTATTTGGGTCCAAGCCTTATCAGTCCTTCGGGAACCCACATTTGTACAATTCTTGGTGACTTTGTACTTCGGGTATCCAAAGATGTGTGTGCAACAGAAGGTCTGTTATTTCTAACAGTATGCATGCCAAAATGTTGTTCTTCCCTTCTGTTTCTGTTTTCCAGTCTGTATCTCTTCTGAACAGGTTTAGAGTTGTAGTACTGGTAGTTTTTAACCTTCATAGGATGTTGTCTTCCAGAGTTGAATTCTTTTCTGAATCTAGAACTCTGGTCAACTTTTTCCTTAGGTTTAACGTAACCCAGATCATAGTGCATTCTTCTGTTCGTCAGATTTACATTCCTTTCAACTGAAGCAGTAGGTACTTCTGGTTCCTGTACCACACTGGATTTCACAAAGTGAATGTATTTCCCTTTGCACATATCTAGTGTTGGCTTAGTATTCGTTTCAGAAGTGCCTTCATTATTACAAAAACCAAGACCACTCCTATCTCCTGACTGTTTTTGTAATTCTTGCATCTTTTCCAATGAAACAGAAGACTTGTTCCAAGCATTTACCAGTAGCGACAACCTCTGGTTTTCAGAAAGCACCTTCTGGTAATCTGCTTTGGCTCTTTCATTCTCAGTTATTAATTTACTCATCTTAACTTGTAAATCATTGCAGCTGTCTACTTGCAAGCAAGTTAACTTACTGTTCTGATTCTTTAAGTTCTGATTTTCAATCTTAACTTCTTCAAACGATTGAGAAAGTCTGGAATACTCTTTTACCATTTCATGCAGTGCATCAATCAAGTCATTTCGTGTAAATTCATTAGAGTCAAAATCAAATACCTCTCCAGATGTCGAGGTTGAGTCATTGTCTGCCATTAGACATTTGACTTCTTCTGCATCACTGTCATTGGAATGACTTTCTGAATCAGATGACTCAGAACTAGAGTCCGCCCACTTAGATTTGCTTTCTTCGGCAATCATCGCTTTTCGATCTCTTCTGGACTTTTTGTCATTCCTCTTGTGATCCTTTCTCTTTTGGTCATCCTTCTTTGGTTTAGGACAATCAGCAATGAAGGACCTATCTTTCCACAGTTGAAGCATCCCATATCACCAGATGGTGAATCTTTCTTGAAATTGCGATTGGGACCCTGATATGTTCGATGGTTCTTCTTCATGAACCTGGAGAATTTCTTTACAAATAAGGACATAGCATCACTACTGATTTGTTCAGCAGTCTTCTCCATTGTATTGTCAATGATCACAGCAGGTAATGCCTGAGGTACAACTGCAGCAGCATTAGAAGAGGTAGAGGCAGTAGCAATAAGAGCAGTAGCAGTAGCAGTAGCAACAAGAGCCTTGGTGGGTAGGCTTGAAGGCTCTTCTCCACTTCTCACTTCCAATTCGAACTCGTAGGCCTTTAGATCTGCAAATAAGTCGTGCAGTTCCAATTTGTTCAAGTCTTTGGACACTCTCATAGCCATTGTTTTAACATCCCATTCTCTGGGTAAGGCTCTCATCACCTTGAGGGCTATTTCTCTGTTGCTATGCTCTTTACCCAGAGCAGCTAGCTCATTGACCAAGCTACTGAATCTTTCATCAAACTCATTTAGAGTTTCACCAGCTCTCATTTTCAGATTTTCAAACTTTTGCATTGCTACAGACAGTTTATTTTCTTTCGTTTGCTCATTTCCTTCACATATCTGGATGAGCTTTTCCCAAATATCCTTTGCAGTAGAGCACATTTTAATCTTGCTGAAAGTGTTCTTGTCGAGAGTTTTATACAATATATCCTTCGCCACATTATCAAGATTGGCCTTTCTCTTATCTTCACTGGTCCATTCACTTCTTGATTTTTCGACCATCTGTGGTGCACCGTCAGTAACAGCAACAGCTGTGTTAGGCTTTAAGATTTTCAGTGGACCATCTGTGATGACATACAACATGTCATCATCTTGTGCTGCAAGATGAGCTTGCATTCTTATCTTCCAGTCGTCAAAATCTTCCTTGGAGAACATAGGGATCTTGCTGAAGTGTGCCATTTGTTGTAGTTTTTCACAAACAAGAATAACCTACTCTGATACCAATTGTTGAGGATCGAAGTTGAGTTTAGAGGGGGGGTGAATAAACTCTACTCGTTTTTCGTTCTGATGAGGTACTAAAATCCTGTTAAGGAAAATAGTTGATCTTGTACGAATACTTTCACCTGATTACAATAAAACGTGCGGAAACAATCTGATGAAGTAGTTGAAAAACAATAAAACAGTAGGCAGCAGTTGTTTATGGAAGTTCGAAGATAAACTCTTCTACGTCTCCCCTTCTTCTGTTTCCAGAAGGTATAACTAAAAGACTTTGGATATTACAGTACAATACTTGTACACACCCACTTCAGTAGGACTTACACTTCAGCCTACTGAAACTCTTAGTTTCTCAACTCACAAAAATGCGAAACACAAAGTTCTGAAAAGACTCTTTTCAGATTACAGACTCCTCTAATAAAGTATAAGTGCAGTAAAGATCGTGAAGAGTGTAAGAATTAGTAGCACAAGATGATCTAGAAAAGATCAGATATAAGCTATGAAGCGTGTGCTACTTTTCTTTGTGTTGAACTTTTTAAGTGTTCAAGGAATTCTGATATTCGTCTGATAAGAGAGTAGCTTTGTTCCTTGAAAATGATATTATGCGAAGTGTCGTGTCGAACAAAAATTTGATCCAAGTATATATATAATCGACTGAGTTCAACGTTCACAATCAGAGAAGTCTTCAGATAACTGATACAATCAGCTTTATTACCGAAACAAGTTCCTGCAGAAAAGCTATAAAACAATCAGTCTTGTTTTATACTTAATTGGGTAATATGCATTAAATGACTCCGTATAGTATTTAATGCTGCAATTAATACTAGTACTAGGAACTCTTTAACGGTAACATTTAAGATAGCAATGTTAGAAAACGTTCTCTACTGGTTTTGAATTGTTATCCCTTTTCTACTGGTTTAGTTTTACTAGAACAGCAGCTACTGATAAGTTATTCTGTTGTACTGGTCTGCTGGTCTACTGGTTTTAGTTATCATCGCCACAATAAAATTAATGTCTAACAAATTTATAGCCAAAATATGACAAAATAATTGAGAAAAGAAGGCTGGAAAACCGTAGGATTTTATGTCGTGAGTTTTTTTGAGTTTTATGTGCATGTGTGGTTCAAGTGGCTCGTTCCTTTTGCATGGGGCTTGCGGGCTGGCAAGGGCTGGTTGGGGGCTTGGCCAGGGTCAGGTTTGAAGGCTAGGTAGAGTCCTAGGGCGGCTAGGGGTCAAGGTAGTGGCTAGGGAAGAGTCCTAGTGAACTAGGACTCTCCCCCATGCACGGTGGTGTGCGCAGCAGGGAAGAGAGACTTGCGGCTAGCCTGTGGGCGAGCCAAGGTGGTCCATCAGGGTCCAAGGGAGATGGGCATGGATCGGGCCAGGGGTTGGTGTGGCTGGGTTCGCGGCTGGCTCGACTGGAATGTGGAAGACGGGAGGGAAGCTC
Organism: Primulina eburnea; assembly: GCF_022965805.1. Taxonomy (NCBI): domain Eukaryota; kingdom Viridiplantae; phylum Streptophyta; class Magnoliopsida; order Lamiales; family Gesneriaceae; genus Primulina; species Primulina eburnea. The sequence continues at coordinate 38,846,894 of NC_133102.1, read as the reverse complement.
CTTAGCGCGCGATGTTGCTGTCTTCATGTGCAGGTGGCTTGCGGCATGGTTTGGGGCTGGGCTAGGTGGTCTGGACGGTGAATTAGGATGCTCCAGTGAGGGCTAGGAAGGGCTAGCTCAGGGGTGTGGCTCGATTTAGTGAGGGCTCGTGGAAAACGTGAGAGAGCACCATGTAGGCTGTAGCACGCAGGTTGTTGTCTTCATTTCAGGTGGCTCATGTGTGGGTTCAGTTTCTTGGGCTGGGCTTGGTTGGGTCTGGGCGTGGTCCAGGGATGGTTAGGGTCAGGTGGGCTCGGTGGTGGCTAGCCTGGAAGTGTCCTAGGTTGGCTAGGAGTTTATAGCTAGGCGTGAGTAGCAACCATGAGCAGTTTCGAGTCTTCTGTCCAAGAGTGATTGAGCAAGCTAGGGTCTGGTTATATGGGCTGGGATTGGTCAGTATGGTGCCTAGGTGGGTTGGCTAGAGTTTGGCTCGAGGTGGCTCGGGTGTGGCTCGAGTATTTTGGGAGATGGCTCGGTGTGTTCCTATAAAGGTCAATTTCGAAAATAATAGAACATAAATTGAATCCATGGGTCCACATGTGTGACTCATGACTTGGAAGGGTAGAATAAATAATAAAAATGTTATTTTTAAAATTTGGGATCAAAATAACTAGTTTTGGAATTATCTGAGATTTAATCGCCGCACGAAATGTTAATTAAAGAATTAATTTAAACGCCTAGTTTTAAGCTTTTTAAAATTATGAAAAATTATATGTAAGCTTAAATAATTATTTAGAATAAATTCATGTCATTAAAAGTGAGAAAAAGATAAATTCGAGAATTTTTACGTCTAGAGACAAAACGGTAATTTCACACTTAAGAAAATACGTAAACGCTTTCCAACGTCCGAAGGATCATAATGCATGCTAAATGATATTATATGAATTAAAATGATGATTTTGATGATAATATGTATTTTTATGATTTATGGTAAAGCCGTGCAATTTATACTATTTAAAATGCTATTTTGGGAAAGCTGTCTTATTTTATGATTTTTTAAGAAAGGGAAAAATATTTAGAGTGATGTGAATTGACTGTGACAAAAAGATATGATTTAGGATATATGATTTTATGGGGATGTCGTGAGGGGAAAATGTCCCAGAGAGAGCCCATTTACGGGAGAATGCCCCAAAGGGAGCCCATTTATGAGAAAAGGCCTCAGAGGGAGCCCGTCTATGGGAGAAGGCCCCCGAGAGAGCTCCAACGATCGTATTTCCATGGTGGAGCCTAGTGCACACCCCATGGGCCATGTGCAGCTAAGACTGCAGTTGAACGAGGATAAAAGCTAGTCACTTTCAAGGATCAAACTTCACCCAAAATGATATATGATTGAAAGCTTATGATTAAAATGATTTTATGATATATGATTTATGTTGATGATTAAAGTTATTTTTAAATGATTTATTTATGCTCAAAGCTTACTTTAAAGGATTTTTGAAGGATTTATTTATGTTTAAAGTTATTTAAAATTATTTTACGATTTATGATTTAATTAAAATCTATGTCCAAAAGCTATTTTAAATAAAAGTATGATTTTTAATGCATGTGATTGTATATATATTATTAGCTATCCATGTTTAGAACATGCTGAGTCTTTAGACTCACTAGGTTCGTATGATGCAGATTTAGATGATTTATGGGAGATGCTGACGCTTGAGTGGATCGAGTGCAGCAATACACACCCGAGGGCCTTTATGTTTCCGCACTAGCTAGATAGATTAAAGATTTAAAGATTATGTAAATGATTTTTATTAGAGATATTTTTATGCTTAATTTTATTGTTAGCCGATCTTTTTAAAGGTCGATTTAAGAATTTTGATTAGTCGATGATTTAGGATTTTACTTTATGCACTTGAGATTTAAATTGTTAAATTATTATGATTGTTGATTAATATGTTAAGTTATATTATTTAGTTTAGTATTTAGAATTTATTATTTATAATTAGAAGGAAAAATAAATCGAGGTCGTTTCATATACGTAGATGGATCCATCGACTAGAACTGATACGAAAGTCACAACTAATTATCTATATTCAAATAAAGAAAATGAACACATATATGTTGACATCATGAGATATGTTATAGATATGGGTGGGCAATCGGATCGGGTTTTTCGGGTTCCACCGGACCCGAAACCGATCGGGTGTAATTTTCGGGTAAAATCGGTTAACTAGTCGGGTTCGGGATACTAGTCGAACCCGACTATATTTTAGTCGGATCGGGTTCGGATATAGAGTTGCTACCCAAATTACCCGATCGGGTACTCGATTGTTTTTCAAAAATAAAAAATATATATGGGCTTATAATTGGACAGGTCCAGTTTAATAAAGGAAACCAATTTTGCAAAATGTTGCACAACAACTAATCAATTATTACATTTTTTTTCCAAATTTGTACGTTTCTCATTCCAAAGCAGCGCAATGACTGACCTCTACTTAGAACGAGGGTCAGTGATTATGAGCGGCAGTCCCTGGAGCTTCGGAGAACCAATTTGAATTACATCGATGTTTCTTGGAGACCTGTTGAAATCGACAATGGATTTGCTCGAATCTTGGAATCGGTCGGTGTTTTACAGTTGCTGGCTTGTTATTCTCGAAAGTCTGCAACATTGTTCACTACGTGTTTGCTGTGTTGTTTTAGGGATGTCATTGTGTTGCTGCTTTAGCTTTGAGCTCCCCGCCTCCCCTTGCTCACAAACTGGTCGCCATTACTAGCTAAGCATATGCTATTTTAAAATAAAAACTTATTTTGTTAACTTACGTGGGTGCATCGCCTCATGTGGATAAGTAAAAGTTAATGCTCTTTTTGAAACTCAATCTTATTTACCATGTTGATGAATGTATGATTTCTTGTGTGTGAGTGCTTTTGTTTTATCGGCTCCTATTGCTTCTTCTATCACAAGAAGATTCTTCCCAAGGAGAGTAATGTAGCATTATGTTGTTTGATGTTGGCTGTGATATTTCTCCTGTAACAGAAAAGAACATAATAGTAAAACCATTTCTGGTTACTACTAAATCTGACGAAGAACCATTTTCTCTTGCCAGTTTTACAAAGAACTATAATATTACATCTTTGCTCAGACAAGCTGCTGCCTCCCTTCCCCTAGTCACTTACAAATTGATTTTCTTGTTTGATGTAGCGATGTACTGAATCATGTGGACTATAATCTGGAACCAGAAAGTGCAATATTCTACTAATCAATTATCAATACATGGAATTTGGAGGAATATTTGAAACTCTTTATTCGCCAAACATACAACCACAAAGTGACTCATATAAAGAGGTCAGTATGAACATTGACGATAAGGTTGATAAGAAGGATGATAAATTATGTGATTCAAAAAAACGTACTCAGGCGGTTGTGTCTAGGTCACAATGGTGGGAACGCTTTAAAATATTTTTTTTCTGAAAATAAGAACATTCAAAAAGGTAGATGCAAGTATTGTACTAGAGAGATTAAAGCTGATCCAAAAGTTCATGGCACTAAACCCCTTAAAAACCATTATGAATCATATAAGAAGAAACCACATGAGGTGGAAACAAATCAAAATAGACTCTCGTTTCAATCCATTCATAAAGGTGATAAAGAGGCCCCTCTTGTTAACTGGATATTTGAGCAACAAAAAGTTAGAGATGCATTGTGTTACATGTTGATTGTGGATGAACTCCCATTGAAGACCGTTGAGATCCCTGGTTTTAAAATTTTTGTCTATTGCATGTCCAATGTTTGATATTTAATCACGAAGGACAGTAACAAGAGAAATTTACTAGTCATATTTGAGTGAAAAGGTGAAATTATAGCAGTTCATAAAGGATAATTGTCAAAGGATGTGCATTACAACAGATACATGGACATCTATTCAGAAAGTTAACTACATGTATCTTACTGCTCATTTTGTTGATGTAAATTGGAATTTACATAAAAGATTTAGAATTTTTGCCCAATAATATCTGGTCATGAAGGTGAAGAAATAAGAAAATGTATTGAGAGATGTAAATTTTTTGCCCAATACTTGATTGGAGTATAGGTACAATTTTTTCTATCACTGTGGATAATGCATCTTCGAATGATGGGGAAATTGTTTATTTGCAGAAGAAATTTGATAATTGGGGAAACAATATTTTGGGTGGGAAATATGTTCATGTAAGGTGTATTGCACATATTATTAATCTCGTTGTGCAGGATGGTTTGAAAGGAAATGATGAGCATGTAGCTATTTCGTGTGTTAGGGGAGCTGTTAGGTACATACGGAGTTCTCCAGCTAGGTACAAAAGATTTCAAGAGTGTGTTCATCTTGAAAAATTAGAAACAAATAAGTTGTTGACTCTTGATGTGCCCATCAGATGGAACTCAACATACTTAATGTTAGAGTCGGAAATATGTCTTAAAAGAGCATTTGATGCGTATGATGAAGTCGATCTTCCTTTCCAAATTGATCTTTCAAAAAAGCCATATGATGGGGATCCAAATGAGCAGCATGATTGGGAAAGATCCAATCTTTTGATGAAATTTTTGAAACATTTTTATTAACTCACTTTGCGTATTTCTGGTTCTTTGTATGTTACATCGAACATAATGTTTCATGAAATTAGTGAGGTTGACATGCTTCTTAAGCAATGGTTGGAGAGTGCTGACTTTGAACTAACTTTGATGGCGAAAAGAATGAAAGAAAAGTATGATAAGTATTGGGGATCAATTGAGAAAATGAATATGATTTTATATTATGCTATGATCCTTGGTCCGCGACATAAGTTGGAGTTTGTTGAATTTTATTTTGATAGAATGTATGACAGTGTTGGGAAAAATGAGACCATGAAAGACAAGTGGGACTTTACTTTTACGAGTTGTTTGATGATTATAAATTAAGACATTCCGATAAACTTCCAGACACTTCTAAAAGTTTATTCTCTTCATCAAATACTTCCACCCTTGGGCTCACAAGATATGTCTAAAAACGCTTGTGTGAGGCGGACAATGAGTCTGAAATGGCTATTAGATTGTCGTTAAAGCAAGAGTTCAAGATATATAAGAGTGGAGGAAAATGTGATGTAGTAAAGTCTAAATTGGAGAAATATTGGCTGAAGATGTCGAGGAAGAGAAAAAGAACTTTAATATATTGCAATGGTGGAAATATAATAGTCCCAGGATTCAAATTCTTTCTCGAATGGCTCGAGATATATTGGCAGTTCCAATTTCCACCGTTGCTTCATAAGCTGCATTTAGCACTGGAGGGCGTGTACTTGATGCATTTAGGAGTTCTTTATCGCCCAAGATAGTTCAATCTCTCATTTGTGTTCAAGATTGGTTTCGATGTGATTCAAAACCAATTAATATGGAGGAAGATTTGTATGATGTTGAAATGATTGACAAAGATATTTTAATTTAATTTTATTTACTTTAGATCTATCTCAACATTTCGAAGTACCAACATTTTATTTTCTTTGTTTATTGTGCAGAGTTGACTTAGGTGTTGATACATCTATTATTGATGTTTCATTTTCATAACTATTTCAAGGATAAAGGTGAAAAAAATGTAATCAATTCAAGTTTGGAAGTTTATGCATGTGAATCTTATTATTATTTATATTATGGATTTTGTTTCCTACGTTGATGAAAAACATGAATTATTGGTAAACTTTATTTTTGTTTTTTGATGTTCATTTTTTTGTTAATAAATTTACATCTTTATGTAGGTGATGAAACATTCCAAATGATATTTTTAAAGTCAAACAAGAATTTGATTCTGATTTTTCTGGTAAAGATCTAAGTTGGATTTCAAGATTAGACTTGTTAATTTCTTATATATGCATATAAATAGTTTATGCTCGATTTAACGATTTGTTAATTATAATACTCATTCTAAGTTTTGAAATAAATATTTTTTGTGTTTAATTTTTGTAGTCATTCATGAGACAATATTATTTTGATTAGCGTATTTTCTCGTTATATATTATTTGTTAGGCACAAAGTGAGAAAATGTTATTTTGTCAAAAAAAAAATCCTACCCTGACCCCTACCCGAACTCGAACTTTTCGTGTACCCGAAAAGGCGGGTAGTGTCCAGAATCATATCGGGTTCGGGTAATGAAAATGATGCCCGAGAAAATCGAGTACTCGATCTGAACTACCCGAAACCAGAAAAACCCAAATCGTGCCACCCCTAATTATGGACACGTTTATGCTTTGACACGTTATGTTTAAGCCCATGTTTTTAAGATCATGAAAGGTATGTGGCTCGTGCTCCTGATTAGCGTTTAATGACCAAACAAACAGGATTCGTTAATGTAAATAGCGAAAGCGATTAAAAATTTTCTTTTGGACCAATAGAAATTTCGGCATGACCTCTCCATAATTAAGACATCCCAAAAAATTTTAAACAACATTTATATACTCGAAATAAAGTCATAACATCAATTCAAAAACCTACACCCGCAATGGCAATGACTAACAAATGCAGAACCGATAAGGCTCGACACAACTATCGATCGAAAACATCGTAAAAATAACACTACAACTACGCAGGGCATCCCCTGAAAAATATATAACTCGATAAGATAATACATACATATATTTACTTATATAGCTGGGAACTCTCAACAATAATCCAACTACTGGGCACCCTATCCGACGCTCCTCCAAACGCATCAAATCCTCCTGAAAAATTTGCTATGACATAAAAAACAACCACAACATAAACAGAAAAGAGGGGCCAGTCCCAAAACGAAGAACCAATAAAATTATGACAAATATAACTGACATGAAATAAAATCAAATAAAATGCAATGCATGTCGATAACAACGAAATAACGGATACCCAAATGCAGTCCAAATGAAACGCATATGCAATAGGAACAGTGGCTAACCGTGCCAGGAATGCAGCAGTGAAACATCAAGCCACCGCTCATCCATGCACGTAACATCGAGGGTCTGGTAGTGACCCGGTCAGTCCTCATGCAGTCATCAGGAGTGTGTTAATTTTATCACTCGCTCCATCGATGACTCAACATCATAATAGATCAATAATGATAGCAATCAATAAAATCAAGGCTTGAAATTCTATGCATGAATAGTATCAACTCAAATAAATGGATGAATGCAATCACGTTATTCACATAAGCCCAAAGACATGCCACAACTCATTACAAAATACTTGACGTCATTCAACATCATATAGACGTCATAAAATAGTTCATGCGTACCTCAACTGAACACCTAATTTACCACTGAAATATCTTAAAAGTTTCTCAAAGAATCTGATCATATGGCAAATAATGCATTTCATATCAAGTTCCCTTTATTTTTCCAATATTCACTAATTTAGTTTAAAATTCCAAAAGTCCATAATTTAGGCTTTAAAAATTATAAAATTAATATACGACAATTTTATAGCATCTAAACCCCTAATTATTGAACACTAAAATTTGAAAACTCGATTATAAACTTCTGAATTTTCGAAATTATGTCCACATAAATTCTGAAATTTTGTTAATACCTCCAATTAGCTCCAATATAACACCTTTAATCAATAATACAATATATATTAATTGTTGGAACTCAAATGAATTAAAATATCCAAAATTCGAAACCCTAAAATCTGAATTATACTTTTGAAAGTTTCGAATATTATTCTAAGATTCAAATTCAAGCTTCAAACTACTTAAACCAAGGTTTCCTCAAACTACTTAAACCAAGGTTTCGTCCTGATTTTCCGGCGAAAATAAGCTGCGTTCGGCTACGGTCGCGACTTGGATTTGCGATTTTCCTCGCGAAATGGGTATCAATAGGAAGCTGACATCGATGGCTTCTCAAATATGTATTTAGTTTAATTTTTGGGCAATCAGAGCGGTCACAATCGACGAACAATGCTTCGAAATTGAAGAAGAAAGAAATATGCGGCTTCGGGTACGGGAATGTGAAGACGGAGAGAGAAAAACTTTGTTTCTTCTTCTTATTATTATTATTTAAAACAAAAAAAATATACATGATTAAATGGGCTGCGCTTCTTGTTTGGGTTGGGCTCTTACAAAAGGTATTTTAATTACAGTATTTTTCACTGTTGCATGTAATGTATATGTATTTGTTATCACGGTTGTTCATGTGTTGAGTCTTTAGACTCACAGGGTGTGAATGAAATAGGTGAGCATATTGATAAGGAGACAGGAGGTGCCGAAAACTGAGTAGGCGGAGCTAGGGGTGCGCGTGAAAACCCGAGGACCTTGAATTTCTTCCGCATAATATGATTATGAGTCATGGGTTGAAGCAACATTTTTAAATGGTTATGAATCTTGTTTTTTGTTGTTGAGTTGTCAGGCTTTTGTCATTTCACTCGAGTTTGACTTTTTAAACAGAAAACTAAGAAATTGATTATATTTTAAGATTTTGTGTAATTGCAGTTATTTTTATTAAGTGGTTGAATGAATTTTAGAACTCCTGATTAAATTATTTAAATGTCTATGAGTGTGTATTTTCGGTCATAGTTTTTTTTTTTTAAATAATATACTTCAGCAGTTATTTTAAGCAGTAGACGTTACAATTGTACTCAAAAATTCATATCATATATCGTACTAAAAATTACGGCATTAAAAGTATTTATACCGATAATGTACCGAAAATTCATATGTATGATTAGTATATTGATTATACAAAAATGTTGAGCTATATAGAGATTATGGTACAATATCGGTATATACCGTTTTATACCGAAAAAATATTTTTTTTATATAAAAATTAACTTTATTATTTAAAATATTATATATTTTTTAATTTATATATTTATTTCTGTTGGTTTTTGGTCATCTGCAGAAAATTTTCAAATTTTATACCTTGACCGTACCAAAAATTTTGGTATCGATGTTATACCTTACCAAAAATTTCGGTAATTCAGTATTTTCAATACAGTAAGCTTGGTATATCGAAATTTGATATGTTTTCCTGTTCTAGTGTCTTTATTTTTCAGCGAATATTATTTATTTTATAGATATATGTTGTATGTGATATATATTATTCGCACTCTAATTTTGTGACTAAATATAATTTATATTTTAAAATTTTTATTGATAAAAAAAATTCATCTCCTCTCTATCTCACTCTCTCTCATTCAAAAGTATCTCTATAAATAAACTTATTAATTATATCTGGTTTTTCCCCATAAATTTAAATTATTTATTAATTTTGAATTAAAAATGAATTTTTAATATGATTAAAAATTGATATTTTTAATTCTTTTCTAGTATAATCAGTTTATCTATAAACTATCATATTTTTACTCAAAAATTATATTTAGCTAATAATAAATAATATTTTGAATTTTTTACATTAATATATAATATAAAGGTTTTATTTCAAACTAAATATGTTGGAAGGGAAATAATATTTTCGAATTTAGTTGATATATTTTTTTATTTAAATTATTTCCCTAACAATATATTTTCCTTGTTGATTTAATTAAGTATAATATTTAATATGAATTTTGCCTTTCTAAGATAATGAGATAATTAAGCAAACATATTTTAGATATGCTATTTATGATTATGATTTAATGAGATATGATATAATGTTTAAAAAGATTTTATTTATAATTATACTCTTACTTTCCTTGTGTGATAGATTTCTTTGAGGAGAAAAAGTCTACAGCTATAAATAAGAGATCAAGGACACTGGAAAAAAGCTTCTTCCCACACAAACATACATATATGCACTTATGCACGCCGTGAACACGAAGAGAAATAAGTTATCAAGGATCGTGCTGATCTGAAGAGTGGTGATCGCGTGTTGCTGTGAATGTTGGGTACATCTGCAGACAACATCCATAACGAAGTTAGCTGAATATCGTTTTTGTGGCTCCTCTTTTGCATAACGTTTTATTGCTCTTATTCATGTTTTACGATTCGTGATTGTTTTAGAAAGCTTTTATTTTCTCAACGTGTTGAGAAACTGTCTTTAGTCATAATCACTAGTGATAGGTTTTTGTAAACGATTTGGTTTCTAGTGATTAATTTTTTCCATAAGGCACAAATACTAGTGCAAATTTAATCATGTTCATCTATTTATTTAAAGTCAATTTGTGTTATAAAATATAATATTCCGCTGCATGTTTTCTTTAATTTATAACATTTGACACAACACTTAAATATGATAAAACACAAATTTACAATTTTACATCCTACACTGATATTTTTATTATTTACTAGTATCTGTTGAACAATATATCTTATAAGTGGTATCAGAGCCTTTTCTTGATATACTAAGTGATGATTCTGGTTTTTGTTTTGTTTGACAGAAATATCTAATGGACACATCACTTGAAAACAAGTGTGCTAACAGATTACGAAAGAACAAAGACTATAATGTGTCTCTATGCGATGATGAATCTGATGAGGAGGAGAAATCCATTGATGAAGACAATCACAACTCCTTGACTGCACTGTTGACAGAAAATGGCTGGCTGCAGGTGAATCTTTTAGGTGTTGCCACTCGTGGCTGCAACATCTGCGCAAAACCAGTATGTTTGAAATCAATGTCTTCTGGAAATTTCAGTGAAGATGATGTGGAAGCTGATGATGAAGAAATCACTCGTGAGAGTGTGCAAAAGATTTATGAAAAGTTGTATGAAGATTGGACAAAAAAAAAAACAAGTTGAACTCAACTCTCTTGAAGGAGAACACTGATCTAAAAGCTGTGGTTGCCAAACTTGAAGTAATTTTGAGCAAAAAAGACTTAGAACTTGGTAAGACCAAAGAAGAGCTTCAAAAGGAAACAGAAACCTTATCCAAGTTCAACTCAAGCACGTCCAAGTTTGATTCCATACTCTTGATGGGAAGGGATGACAAGAAAGGTTTAGGTTTCAAAGACAGTGTGTTTGAAATAGGTGAGTGTTCAAAATCAACTGTTTTTGTGAAAGGAAAAACTGAAACATTCACACCGTCGCAAATACGTCTTCAACCAAAATCCCTCCACCAAAAAGACAACCTACTGCACCTACCCCTAAGAAAAGAAAACGAAGGTATGTATGTCATTACTGTTTTAAGCCTGGACATATCAGGCCCTACTGCTTTAAACGGATGGATGATCGCATGAATCAAACGGAGAGTCGGATGTTGCCCCAAATGTTGTCCAACACTTTCCGCAACACTTCCCACCATCGACCTACAGTAAGACAAATTTGGGTACCAAAGGTAAAAACTCACTGTAAAGTTGTCTATACCTCTTTTAAAACTAACACTGCAGGTCATTGGTACTTTGATAGTGGAAGCTCACGCCATATGACATGATCACGAGAATACCTCACTGATTATGTTGAACAAAAATGTTGTAGAGTGACCTATGAAGGGAGAGCTAAAGGAAGGATTGTTGGAAAAGGAACATTGAATGTTGAAGGACTACCAAAGCTCCACAATGTGCTTCATGTTCAAGGATTAAATTCGAATTTGATAAGCATAAGCCAATTGGGTGAAGACAATTTGCTTGTCAAGTTTGATAAACATACTTGTGAAGTCTTTGATGAAGCTAACATGTGTATTATGACAGGTTCAAGGTCTTCAGACAATTGCTACCAAATAGGTGAAGAACTTTGATGCAAACATGTGCAAATCACCGAACTTAACCTTTGACATCAAAAACGCGGTCATGCAAATTTCAAAACCTTGAAGAACTTGTGTAAGTACGATGTTGTACGAGGTATGCCTAATCTCTCTTCCGGTATACCATTTGTGTGCCGAGATTGTCAAAAAAGAAAATAGACTCGTGTGTCACACCCAGTGCTTCCAACATCTGGGACAACACGCTGTCTGGAGTTACTACACATGGATCTTATTGGTCCTATGGAAGTCGAAAGCTTTGGAGGTAAGAAGTATTCTTTTGTGTGTGTAGATGACTTTTCACGATTTTCTTGGATAAGTTTTATTAGGGAAAAGTCAGATATTTTCGGTGTGTTCAAACACTTAGTCGCAAGAATCACGAACTTCCACAATATGAAGGTGAGAAGGATTAGGACGGATCATGGTAAAGAATTTGAAAACTCTTTATTCTCATCATTTTGTGACAGGAAAGAATTTCACATGAGTTTTCAGCACCAAAAAAACCACAGCAAAATGGCATTGCCGAACGCAAAAACAGGACGTTGCAAGACATGGCTAGGGTGATGCTAGCTTCGAAGACTATTTCAAAGCATTTTTGGGCAGAAGCCCTTAATACTACTTGTCATATTTCAAATAGGGTGTATTTGAGAAGTGGCTCAACAATGACTTCTTATGAAATAATTATGGGAAAGAAGCCTATTCTGAAATACTTTCATGTTTTGGTTGTGTCTATTACACTTTGAATGATAGGGATCAACTTGGAAAGTTTGATTCAAAGAGTGATAAGTGTTTGTTTTTGGATATGCTACTAATATTCGAGCCTATCGTATGTTTAATTAAGAACTAGGACTATTATGGAATCCATTAATGTTGTTTTTGATGACCTTACAGATCTCAGAAAGAAAACAGTTGAAGATGACGTGGATGAGTTTCTGGAAATTCCAATATCACTGGAAAATGCAGGTGTTTCCCCAGATGTTCAACATCTAGCATAACACGTGATACTGAAGTCACTGAATCTGAGGAAGAAACACACAATGATGATAATGCAGTAAATGATGGACAGAACATTCCAACTAAAATTCAGAAAAATAACCAATCATCCCAAATAATTGGAATTGTGCATGGAGAAGTCCAAACTCGAAAGAAAGAGAAAATGGATTACTGCAAGTTGGCTGGACTTATATGCATGAGCTATACATACTCACGGGTTAGGTTTTTATGTTTTATATCCAATTTCGAACCCAAAAATGTTGATGAGACTTTGAAAGATGAGTTTTGGATTAATGCAATGCCCGATGAGCTGGAGAAATTCGTTCGAAATGATGTGTAGAACTTGGTTCCACCTCCTGACCATGGTAACATAATTGGTACAAAATGGATTTTCAAGAATAAAACCGATGAGTCGGGAAACATCATTATAAACAAGGCAAGGTTGGTTGCTCAAGGGTACACACAGGTTGAGGGGGTTGACTTTGATGAGACCTTTGCTCCTGTTGCCCGCATTGAGTCAATCCTGATTGTTTCTAGCCATTGCATGCTACATGAAAATCAATTATTTCAAATGGATGTCAAAAGTGCATTTTTAAATGATATCTTGTGTGAAAAAGTATATGTTAGACATCCTAAAGGATTTGAAGATCCACATAATTTGAATCATGTATAAAAGTTGAAAAAGCTCTATATGGTTAGAAGCAAGCATCACGTGCTTGGTATGGCAGATTGACTGAATACCTACTCGAAATTGGATTCAAACGAGGTGAGGTATATGAAACTCTCTTGATTCAAAAATTCAACGGTGAGGTTCTTATTTGTCAAATCTATGTTGATGATATCATTTTTGGTTCATCATCTCAAAAGCATGCTAGTGATTTTGTTGAATACATATCTACTACGTTTGAAATGAGCATGGTTGGTGAATTACATTCTTTCTAGGTTTGCAAATCAAACAAATGCATGTCGGCATCTTTTTGTGTCAAAGTAAGTATGCAAAAAATTTGGTAAAGAAATTTTCTCATGAGAACATCAAGCACATGAAGACACCTATGGGCTCAAATGAAAAATTATCCAAAGATGATGCTGCCGAAAATGTTGACAACACCTTATACCTCAGCATCATAGGAAGTCTCTTGTCCTTGATTGCTAGCCTCCCTAACTTAATGTTTAGTGTGTGTTTGTGTGCTAGATACCAATCTAATCCTAAGATTTCTCATTTAAAAGCCGTAAAAAGTATCCTACAATACATAGCTGGAACCATTGACTTAGAATTATGGTATACTCACGACACCAACTCGAAGTTAGTAGGGTTCTCAGATGCTGATTGGCAGGGTATTTGGATGATAGAAAAAGAACCTCTGGAGGTTGCTTTTACCTTAGAAATAACTTGATATCATGGAATAGTAGGAAACAGAATTGTGTTTCACTTTCAACTACTGAATCCGAATAAGTGGCAGCAGGAAGTGGGTGCACTCAATTCTTGTGGATGAATCAAATGATAGACGATTATGGACTTAAGAGTGAACCCTTAATTGTGTACTGTGACAATTCTAGTGCAATAAACATTTCAAAAAACTCAGTACAACACTCTCATACTAAACACATTGACATTCGACACCACTTCATTCGAGATATAGTAGAGAAAGGATTGATTCGGATAGAATTTGTTGATACAAATAACCAATTGGCCGGGATATTCACAAAAGCATTAGACTTTGAGAGTTTTTTCAACCTTAGTAAATCTCTCAGCATGTGTTCTACCTGATCATTCAGATGTTGTCCCAGATGTTACAAAATCTCGGACAACACCTAACATGCATGTGAACATTTAAGATTTAGGCATTCTGCATTACATTCATACTCTGATATGTTGTGTTGAAACTGTGTAGCATAGTTTTCTGATGCACTCACAATTCCTTGTTATATTTTAAAACTTCACACCTATACATGTAAACACTGTTCTAAAAGGAATTGAAGAATGATCACTTGACTCTAAGCAATGAGACAAGTAATCTGAGAGAAATTGAAATATAACAATTAACAATGTTTGGTCTGTGTTTGGAAGGAAAGATGGAAAATGCTACCTAAAGGAGCCAATGAAGGTTGTTCTTCTAGTGTGGGAGCTACCCCTTCCAAATATTAACACAGAAATAGGAGAAAATAGAAAAAGCTACCTAGAAGAGTCAAGCTACCACTTCTATGATCAGAAAATTGTTAAGTCACTGAGTGTGAAAAAAATAAATTTGTCTTTCTGGAATTGTGCGTATTTTCGGAAGATGTAGCCAACATTTGTGACAACACTTCATCTGTAAACATTTCTCATATTTTTTTTCATTACTGTTACATTAGTTATTAGGCACAAATAGGTCATGCATAAACATATCATTGTGAATATTGTCGAGTCATATGGATACGAGTATTTCAACAAAAGAAGAATTCGATGAAAACTCAATCTTTGCTAAACTTCGAATTTCACTGATCTTTCATGTCTAGTGGAGTTTAAATTCTATGTGGGTCTATTTCTGGAATTTTTGAAATAATATTGTGCGAAAATCATCTCAGTAATTGCCTGAAAGGATTAACGACTATATTTTTTTTTTACCGATTCGTTTTTCCGTTAGATTTAATCGATTACTGATTTTTTTTACCGTTGCATTGTTCATTCATGCTTATCTTCTGGATTTACAAAACCTAACTCATCATTATCTACCTATTAGTGTTTCAACCTCTCGGATTTTCCTACTGTGAAATTTCTCTCATCGTACTGCAATTTGTCTGTTGTTCGTCTATATTCCTCATTTGTTTTTACAAATCTACTGTGATTCAATGGCAGGAAAGGGTTTTGATCCCCATGATATACGAAGTGAATTGGTCATACAGAGGATGTTGCCCCAACTTCCGCAACATCTGAAGTAACACCCACGGCTCAGAATCTGCAAATCACACCGGCTGTTCTAACTCCTGAACCTTTGGAGGTTATTGCTCCCAGAGAATCGGGAAATCCAGTGGACATCGACAACCCACCTATGTTCACTGATCCTCCGCAATCACAAGTGAGAAGATCAAAGAGACAGGTTGGGTACAACCCCGATCTAACTCCCGGAAAGAGGTTTCGCTACAAGGGCCAGCCCTCCACTCGCCCATCACTAATAGATCCTGCTGAAACATCATGAGATTACTCAAATGATGGCGACTACAAATTTGTGGCTCGAAAGAAGACTGTTCCTCCACCTAAGGACTGCAATACATCGTTCAGTGAAGGCACTGAATCTGATGAGATCGCACCCCCTGTTCCTCCTTCAAAGCCCTCACCATCTACAGAAGAGGAAATCATGTTGGCCCAATTTATGGCCAAGTTGAGTAATCAAAAAGCCGAAACTTCTGTTGTTCCTGTTACTTCCCAAGATTCTGGAAGTTCTACTGAATCCAGGAGTCCTACTGACAAGCCTGCTGAGGAAGATATCGTCTCTGAAGAACATGGGTCTACTAAACAGGATGTCGCTGATGATGTTGCCAACACTGAGGACAACACGGACCTCAGTGACTATGACTTGGGCAATACCTTCTCTACCAAATTATATACTGAGCACTCAGTTGCTCAGTGGCATTTTATGCGAATCGCGACGTCATCGAGGAAAAGAACATCGACACTAATGTTTTTGAGAGGCATAATCCGATTTCCTTCCTGAAACACTACTCTCTGCTCTCAACAGCCTCAGCAGTCTCACCGTTTTGCCGACGGCCTGTACTGGAGTTTTACTCGAACCTCTCACCTGGAGTGGGTGATGAACGATCTACGAAATATGGGAAAGTGTTTGTTCGCAACAACGTCTTTGAGTTTAGCCCTAAAGCCATCAATTCTCATTATCAGACTCCTGCAGAGGATGGGGATGGTCTTACCCCCGACATTCATCTAGTAGCTTCCACACTCACTGGGGGCCTTGTTACTCACTTTCCAACTCATCCACAGAAGTTATCTGCAGCAAATTTAACTTTTTTTTTACTCAGTGCTTCACAAGCTGTCTGTTCGGAATTTGAAACCCTCCACCAACACCACTGTTGTCACACGACACCAAGCATTAGTGCTATACTCCATTGGAACAAATGGGTTCTTCAACTTTGGGAAGCTCGTGTTCAACACAGTGCTTCAATATGCTGAGGGTGGTCTGAAAGCGTCGAAGCTACCTTTTCCCAGTCTGATCTATGAGCTTCTTATCTCCCAAGGTTTGGTTAGAGATGTCAGTGAGGAATTATCTGACCTTGGTGAACCATTCAAGATTGCTCATGAACGCTTGACAGATAATCATTTGGCAATGCAATTTTTAGTTTATGACTACTAAAAATTTTAAAACTCGCAGGTTGTATTAACTGCTGTGGAGGTAGCATCACTACGTTCAGAAATAGGGGCTTTAGAAGAAAGAGAATCTCACTATAAAGCCCAGTAAGGAAACCCTCTATTTATTTTGCAACATCCATTCTTTATTTCCCTTTGAGATAAATCTATTTATATCTTTATAATGCTTCCCACCAGCCGATGGCTTCGTGAAGTGCACAGTAGCTGAAATTTAAGCTCAGATCGATCATGCACTGACCAAGATCCTCCAAGCTAAAGCAGACATTGTTTATTATAAGGATCTGGTGGCCAACCACGGGCTCTTTTTACATGCAATGGTCTTTTCAGGACAAAAAGGGGGAGATGATCAAACAGAAGCTGGTCCATCAGGGACCAAGGATGATGATGAGGACAATGAGGCTGATCATGAAGAAGACGATAGTGATGAAGAGGATGAGGGGAATTAAGGGTTTTGGTTAAGAGTTTATTTTTTATCTTGGCTGCTTTTTTTACTACTGTTTCTGTTTATGTGTTGTTTCTGCGCCTGATGTATTTACTCAGTAAAATGCTAATGAAATGGTGCAGGTGTTGTCTCAAGTGGTGCCAAGAATTCTAACAACACCCGTGCTAACGTTATTTTATTCAGGGGGAGAAAAATTCTCTAACTCAGGGGGAGATGATTTGAGCTAAACAAGGATAAATGGGTTTGATCTCATTTTGTCGAAAAAAGACAAAAAAGGGGAGATTGAAGGAAAATAATATTTCCGAATTTAGTTAATATATTTCTTGATTTAAATTATTTCTCTAACAATATATTTTACTTGTTGATTTAATTGAGTATAATATTTAATATGGATTTTTCCTTTCTAAGATAATGAGATAATTAAGCAAACATATTTTAGATATGCTATTTATGATTATGATGTAATGAGAAATGGTATTAATGTTTAAAAAAAGTTTATATTTAATTAAACAATGAGAAATGGTATTAATGTTTAAAAAAGTTTATATTTAATTAAACTCTTAATTTCCTTGTGTGATAGGTTTCCTTGAGGAGAAAAAGTCTACAGCTATAAATAAGAGATCAAGGACACTGGAAAAAGGCTTCTTCCCACACGAACATACATATATGTACTTGTGCACGCCGTGAACATCAAGAGAAATAAGTTATCAAGGATTGTGCTGATTTGAAGAGTGGTGATCGCGTGTTGCCGTGAATGTTGGGGACATCTGCAGACAACATCCGTAACGAAGTTGGCTGAAGATTGTTTTCGTGGCTCCTCTTTTGGCATCATGTTTTATTGCTTTCTTATTCATGTTTTAGTATTCGTGGTTGTTTTAGAAAGCTTTTATTTTATCAACGTGTTGAAAAAATTGTCTTTAGTTGTAATCACTAGTGATAAGTCTTTGTAAACGATTTGATTTCTAGTGATTAATATTTGTCATAAGGCACCTCACAAATATTTATACTTGTGCAAATTTAATCTTGTCCATCTATTTATTTAAAGTCAATTTGTGTTATAAAATATAATATTCCGCTGCATGTTGTTTTAAATGTTACAACATTTGACACAACACTTAAACTAGGGGTTTCAAAAATGAACCCGACACGCTAACCCGACACAGGACGACACGAAAAATATCGGGTTTGGTTTTATGATTTTCAGGTTCGGGTCAAAACAAGTCGGACCCGAATGCAAACCCGAAAAAAAAATTCCTGGGTGGGTTCGGGTTGACCCGAGTTGACCTGCAAAAAATATCAGGTCACCCAGTGAACCGAACCCACCCGACCCACCCGACCCATCATGTTTTTTTTTAAAAAGAAAGTTTTACAATTTACACAACTATTTTCTAGGCCCATGGTTTCTCCCTTTCTAAACTAAAATAAAGCCCAACCCATTAATTCTCTAATGTATCTAAAGATTAACCCTTGTTGACTTCTCATATCTATCTCGTCCAGCCTCCAGGCATATGATGTATCTTTCTCCGCTTCTCACTCAAGAGTCCAAGTGAAACCCTTCACGGCTAATCTGCTACTCTTCCAGCCATCCAGGTGAACGAAGTGAGTTTTGTTAAATATTTAGCCAAATATGACAATACAGACCACTTTCTCTGACTTATTTCCTCATTTTCATTTTTTTATTCAAAACTTTTTATATGCTGAAATTCAAAATCTGTTACAAATGGGTCAATCTTTTGATTTTATTTGTTTGATATCCAGTTAATTACTTGACTACACTCGGACCTTCTCTCAATCATCTCAATTATTGTTTCAAGTTTTCATACAAAATGAGCAAAAATCGTTTCTATGGAAATAAGTGTTTAATTAGTCTACTAATTTGTCCTGAATTTGAGTATTAATTCGGCAAACTTTAATTTTGCTACTCTTTTAATTTCAAGTTATAATGACATCGACATATTATCAATTTTAGAACTCTACATTGGGATATAGCTGAAATATGAAAAAAAAATGTGAAAAGTCGGTGAAAAATAAAATCATTTTCCCTGTATTTATTACCAAAATTAATCCAACGACCTACCATATATCCTGTTGGCAGTTGGCTAGTACTAATGAGCGTGTGCAAATCTTAATTGTGAAGGATTAGGACATCATGTTTTCTTAGGTGGCTTCCTCCTATGATTTATACCCCCACGTATTTACATCAGTGATATATACAGGTTGGAGTAGTAATCTTCCATTGGTTAATAAACCAGCCTGCTAATTTAGTGATGTAAATGTTTCACCAGCTTAATATATCTCTAGCTAGCACCCAATTGGATAATTAGTTGAGACGAAAGCTTAGGCGTTCCACTGTAGTCCACAATTTTCTCAGAATATGCTAACCAACTACGATGCTTTAATTTAGCTGCAATTGTGCATTGGCTTCCTCCTATGATTTATACCCCACATATTTACATCAGTGCGTTGTTTATTTTTCTCATGTTGTGACTTGTTTTGAAGGAATTTTTAATTTTTTGCTTGTAGCTAATAATATTGTTATGCCTTTTAATTGATAAAATGAGTTCAAAACCAATTGGTCTTGTTCACGAGGAGGATAGTGTGGAGGGTGTACATGTGTTGGATTTAGATGTTGATGAAGAAACAGGTAATAACTTGCAAGGTCGGGCCTCCGGAAGTGTTAAACGAAAGAGACCTTTAAAATCACAATGGTGGCAATATTTTGAGATGATTCTAGAAGTAGCAGGAGAAGAAAAGCGTTGCAAATGTAAAGCATGTGGGACTACGTATAAAGCCGACAGTAGCATGTGGACAGGTAATCTCCAACGTCATATTCTCAAACAGTGTCCTAGACAGAGAACTCGTGATATTGCTCAGACTTTGTTAGAACAAGGCGATAAAAGTCTTGCCATAAGGTCACAAAAGTTCAGCCAAGAAAGATTTAGAGAGTTGCTAATATTATCAATTGTGTGACATGATTTACCGTTTCAGTTTGTGGAATATGAGGCAATTAGATCAATTTTTACATATTTGGAACCTCAAGTCAATCATTTCACTAGAAACAGTGCGAGGACTGATATTCTCAAGATGCATAAAAATGAATACAATAGACTAGCTCAAGAAATGCGTTCATGCCCTGGAAAAATTTGTTTCACTTCCGATTTGTGGACTTCTATTGCCACTGATGGCTATGTATGTTTGACATCGCATTTCATTGATTCTAATTGGGTATTGCAAAAAAAGATTATCAACTTCTCTTACATACCTCCACCTCACTCTGGTATTGCATTGTGTGATAAAATCAATAGCTTATTCAATGCTTGGGGAATTCAGAGAAAGGTTTCACAATTACGTTGGACAATGCCGCTGCAAATGATGTGTTTGTTGGCCTTTTAAGGGATCATCTTAGTTTAAATTGTTCATTAGTGAATGGTGGCGAGTTTTTGCATGTGCGTTGTTGTGCACACATTCTTAATTTAATTGTCCAAGAAGGTTTGAAAATAATTGATCATTCCGTTGATAAGATTCGTGAATGTGTAAAGTATGTAAAAGGCAGTCAAGTGAGAAAGAAAAAGTTTGTAGAATCTGTTACCCAAACTTCGCTGGATCATAAGAAATCACTTAGGCAAGATGTTCCTACTAGATGGAATTCTACGTATTTGATGCTTTCTAGTGCCATATATTATCGACGTGCTTTTAATCATTTGAAATTGACTGATACTAATTTCACACACTGTCCATTGGTTGACGAGTGGGTTCAAGATGAAAAATATGCAAATTTCTTGAGGTTTTCTATGAGACAACAACTTTGTTTTCTGGGGTGAAATATCCTACGGCCAACCTTTATTTTCCTTGTGTCTTTAGGGTTCAATTGACATTAAGTCAAGCCTTGCAAAGCTCTGATGATTTCATGAGATCAATGGCCAATCAGATGTTTCAGAAATTTGACAAGTACTAGAAAGATTTATAACATTTTGTTGTCCATTGCTATGATAGTTGATCCGAGGTTCAAGATGCAGTTTATTGAGTTTTGTTACAACAAGTTATACGGACATGGTAGCAACGAATTGAGTCTGGTGAAGTCTAAATTAGTTTCTTTGTTTGAGGAATATATGGGTCTTGCTTCTAAATCTAGTAGTAGCAACACATCTACGAGTTCTCACAGTGGCATTGACGATAATGCTTCTCTTCCTCTAAATTCAGACAGTGGATGCATGGATGTTTTCAAGGTATTTATGATAATTTTTTCTTTTTCTCACTATTTTTTACTTTTCGTTACCAATACATTTAATTTATGATGTAGGAATTTGACACATTTCAAATAACAGAATTAAATGACAGAGTTCAAAAGAGTCAATTGGATCTTTATTTGGATGAACCAAAAATTGACAGATCTTCAAATTGTGATGTTCTTGCATTTTGGAAAGCTTACCCATTTAGGTATCCTGAACTTGCACAAATGGCCAGAGATATTTTGAGTGTTCCAATTTCTACAGTTGCTTCTGAATCAGCTTTTAGTAGGGATGGTAGGATACTTGACCAATATCGTAGTGCAATAAAGCCTGATGTTGTTGAGGCGTTGGTTTGTTGTAGAGATTGGTTAGTTGGACAGAAAGGTTAGTGATTCTTCTTGTTATTTTCATTTTAAATTTATCTGTTTTACTAATATCTTATTTTTGTAGAAAGTACTGAGGGTGAGGTTGGATGATTTGATTGAAAATGTTATGAATTTATTTATAAATGAGGATGCTGGATCAAACAATGCTGCAACGGATGATTGAAGCATGTCTTCTGGGTATTTGTATGTATTCATTAGATCATAAAGCTGCTAATGGTAAGTTAACGGGTTTTGTTTTTGTGCAAGCTGTTGTTAAAACCTATGAAGCAATTCTTCTGGGTATTTGTGTTAGAGAGTCTGTTTTGGACTACTTTGGGAGTTAATTTAAAGTGCACATATATTCGATTGTTTTGAAATGTGTTTTCCAAAAATTGATTTGTGTTCTACGAAAAAAATGAGTGCATGCCCCATTGTCATGTTTTATACTTTGTTGCTAGCTCTTCAATTTGTTAAAATTCTAAAGGTATTCCCAGTAGAAAGAATAACTCGTACTGTTTGAATTGACATGACATCAAACTGTTAGGATAAAAAACACCTGGCTGGGTAATTCTCAATTTTTTTTTTTAAATTTGAACATATATCTACTAGTTCAGTTGACAAGCTTCAACTTCTTTTGAGATAATGTTAACTTGAACTTATAATCATGCTTAATATGTCTATCAATTGAATCTCAGGAAGTGCCGGTTATGTTTTGGAAGATGACCCGGTTGGAAGGTTAAAAGTTTTGATTTATGAGCTCCCAGCAAATACAACAAAAAGATTCTACAGAAGGATCCAAGATGTCTCAATCATATGTTTGCTGCAAAGATTTACATGCACCGTTTTCTTTTATCAAGCGTTGTTCGAACTCTTAAATGTTATTATTATCATTATGTGTTTTGAATATTTATCTAATTATTGTATTTAAAAATTAATACTACACATAGATAACTAAAATTCTATTAGACACAATCACAATATTACACATTCTTAATGAGAAACTTGTGAGGATATTATTAGAAATGTTAGTATATGACATATTATTATTTTTATTTTTTCAAATTTTTTTAATTATTGTTTTAAAAAAATAAATAATATTCGGGTTAGGCGGGTTGAGTTGGGTTATACGGGTTTGTGTTCGGGTTGGGGGTTTTCGAGTTGCTTCGGGTTCGGGTCAGGTTCGGGTTGGAAAAAAAATAAAAAAATTCGCGGGTTGACCCGAAACCCACCCAACCCAACCACCCAATTGACACCCCTAACTTAAATCTGATAAAACACAAATTTACAATTTTACATCATATACTGATATTTTTATTATTTAATAGTATCTGTCGAACAATATATCTTACAATGTTATTTACATAAAATAAATTATTTCAAATAAATCAATAAAAAATAATAAGATATAATTGAAGTTACAAATTCACACATATAATAATATATATATATAATAATATATATATATATAATTATATATATATATATATATATATATATATATATATATATATATATATATATATGAAAATTTTACAAATATCTATAAATTTTTTGTAAAAAGTTTACAAGAGTCGATGAATTTCTATTTGCAAAACTGTAATATTTTATGAAACTCGATAAAAATATGTCAAATGTTACAAAATCTATCATTTAAAAAATTCATTAAAATCTATAATCTTAATATTAAATATAGATATAGTATTAAATATAGGTATAGTATCGAACATAAAAAGGTCGATATATTAGGCATATTTTAATTCATCTAAATAGATATTTAAAATCCATAATAACAAGTCAATTGGATTGTTTAGACAAATCAACCTGTCAATTGATTTCAAATCCAAATAAATATATTTTGAGTTATTACGATTGATTGCAAATCTATCTAAACATTTATTCATTTCAAATCATCTCCTCAAATTCAAGTACCTATTCAAATCCAGATCTTTCTATCTAAGGACACCTAAAAGATTTCAACCAAAGATAACGAATTTAAGATATTTTGGTTGCAGCAAAAAAATTTAGCCATTGATTGATTTTGGATGAGAATAGAACATGCATACACTTGAAAAACAAATGTAGAAGTGATGAAAAAATTAAAATTGATTGCTTAAGAATAATTACAAGACTAATTGGTGGTCACACACACACACACACATATATATATGTGTGTATATATATATATATATATATATATATATATATATATATATATATATATATACTATTATATTGAGTATGAGGCCCTAATAATAACCGTTCTATGAGGACACCAACTTTCTTTCTTGTTTTACCCTTTTTTAATTTTTTATATTTACTATTTACTATTTTATTATAGTTAAGCCCCTAATAATAACCGCTCTATGAGGACACCAACTTTCTTTTCTATTTTATTCTTTCTCATTTTTTATATTATATTTTTTCTTAACAAATAATATTATATTCATCGTCATAAGGAAATTGCTCACGTGAAAAATAATATTATTTCTTCTCCAAACTAGCCACCGTGAAAAATAAACTATCTTCTTTATGTTGTGACGTCATTATGTTGTAATATCATGAATATTTAATATATTAGCCACATGTATTCAGGACACACACAACGCGTGTGCCACGGTTACTAGTATATATGGAGAAGGAACATGCATATGGTTTGGTTGCCAACGATAGCATGCCATTGCTAATAGAAACACAAAGGCCATGTCATTTAAGTTGCATGTCCTGAATTTGATGTAAACTATGTCTAGCGATTGCACATGAATATGGGCAGCAAAGTTAGGAGCAAAGGCGGTGTGTCTCCAATTATGCACATGGTATACACTTTTTTTCCCTTTTCAATTCCTTTGTGGGTCTATGTGAAAAAAAATTAAAAGTTTGTTCTACATAATTATTTTTAAAAAAAACTATTAAAAGAACATGAAAGATTTTGTAGGATCGAACGTTTGCCGCTTGACCAAAAGTTATAGTTGGTGGTAATGATGCAATTCAAATCTTTTAAATTGTACAATAACTCAAGCGTCACGTTTCGATTGCTCTACGAGCAGATAAAATTATTGCAACCAACAATCTCCCTCTCAACATGTGCACTTATCGCAATCAATGATAATCAAACACGTAATCTTGACTCTAATATCAATTGTAGGATCGAGTGCTTGTCATTTTATCAAAAACTATAGTTGGTGGCAATGATGTAAAATATTTTAAACTGTACAATAGCTTAAACGACATGTTTCAATCTACCTGAAGAGATAATTATTGCATCCAATATTTAATTTTAATTGATAGAGCCGAGCTTTCTTAAGAATTGTCCTAAAAAAACTCTACCATATGGTTTTCTGCTTTGCTACGTATCAATTTTCATATCAGTGTCGACATGATTGACTTTTATTGGAAGATAATATGTTCCACCCAATGCGTATCTCTTTGTTAGTAAAGTAAATATTGAAAACAAAATGCAACTAACTTTCTTTCTATGCCAAAAGATAGATAATAAATCAATATTATGAGTCTAATGTAGTACGAAATTGTTGGAATGTTTTAAGGTTTAATTAATAGTAATTTTTTAAAAAAAAAAAAAATGTGAAAGAAAACACAAAAATTGTTTCATGCACCATGGGATGCACTGAGGCGTCCCTTCAATGTTTTAAGGCTTAATGAATAGAATTTCAACAAAATGATATGAAAAAAAACTCAAAAGATTGTTCCATGCGTCAGGGGATGCACTGAGGTGCCAGGAAAGGCCGCCTCAGGGCCACATGTATGGCATGGAACAATCCAAGCCTCAGGGGAAGCGCCGCCTCCCAGTGGCACCTAAGATCCTCCCTGTGTGCCATAGAATTTCCAGGGCCCTGAATTATGTGCCTGAGCACCCCTCTGTACCTTGGAATTTTTTATGAACGAGGAAGAGGCACTTAGGCGCCCATAAAGTGGCGCCTAGGCACCTGGAAGCACTAATTGAGAAAAAGTTGTGAGAGGATCTTCCCGCCATTACAGAAAATGAATTTGGTCCTAAAAAGATGGACGCACTCGATCCATGGAACAAGAGTGATTTTCTATACAGGAACTATATTTTAAATGGACTGAACAATGCATTTTACAGTGTTTATTGTCAAGTAAATGCTGTTAAAGAACTCTGGGAGATGCTTGAAAATAAGTATAGGGCAGATGATGCTTGTTTAAAGAAGTTCATAGTGGGTGGTTTCTGGACTTCGAGATGATAGACTCAAAATCTGTTGTGAGTCAAGTGCAAGAACTAAAAGTAGTATTTCACGAGATTTGTGTGGAAGGAATTATTCTAAACGAGTATTTTCAGGTTGATGCTCTGATTGAGAAACTCACTCATTTGTGCAAGGAGTTCAAAAACTATTTGAAACACAAAAAAAAAAAACAGAGATGGGACTCGAAGACTTGATAGTGAGATTGAAGATCGAGGAAGACAAACACAATATGGAAAACAAAAGTGGTAAGATGGTTGCAAAAGTAATATTGTGGAATCCGGCAACCAAGGAAAGAAGATGAAGTTTTTGATGGGAAACAACCACCACCACCAAAGAATCAGAAGAAGCTTAAGGCAAACTTCTATCACTTGAGAAAGCAAAACCACATGGAATTTTGATATGAAATATATGAGCATTGCTCATTTTACAATAGAGATTCAAATCTCTAGAACTTCATAAGTAATAATCATATCTCATTCTCACTATATTGAGACTGTCTTGAGCAAGTTTAATACTTATGACTCTCATGCAAAGAAGCCTGTAGATGTGAACGTCAATTTGGATAAAAATCATCGAAAGTCAGTATCCAAACGTGAATATTACAAAATTATTGGAAGCTTTATGTATATCACTAATTGTACTCAACCGGACATCTCTTCTGCGATAAATAAGTTGAGTCTCATTGGAAGGCTTTGAAAAAGGTGCTTAGATATTTAAGGTCCACCTTAGAGTATGAACTGCATTATACAAAATATCTTGTGATGCTAGAAGAATAGTGATGCTAATTGGATTTCTAACACCAAAGATTCCAAAATCCACTAGTGGGTATGTTTTTAGCATTGGTGGTGACGTGGTCCGTTGGAGGTCATATAAAAAAACTTGCATTGCTCGATCCAGATAGAATTTGAATTTATAACACTAGATAAGCAGAAGAAGCATAATGGTTTCACAACTTTCTAAAGGATATTCCTTGTGGACAAGTCCAATGTCTGCAATAATAATACATTGCGACAGTCAGTCAGCAATTACAAGGATACAAAACACCATGTACAATGGTAAATCTCAACATATTCATCGAAAACATAATATAGTTCGACTGTTGATCTCAAAAACATGTATTGATTATGTCAAATCAAAGGATAACTTGGTAGATCCACTTATGAAAGAATGGAATAGATATCAAGTGTACCGCTTGTCTAGATGAATGAGTTTAAAACCTAAAATAAAGTTTTCATAGAGGAAGCCCAACCTTGTTGATTGGAGACCCAAGATTTTGGTTCATTGAGACAGATAAATTATGAAAACTTGAGCTAACACTCGGTAATTTTCCCTTCTCATTTTAGGACGATAAATATTGTTGTCTACCAATGTAGTGAGATTAAATGTTGGACATTTAATGGTTCCTTATCCTGTAAAAGGATTATGGTAGGATACTCGTAACAGGAGACCACCTATATAAGTATGGGGACGAGCCGCTTCAGCGAAATACTTATGAATCCAAGAAGTGTTCCATGGCCGAAACAGACAATAACATTAAAGAATCAAATAGAAATGGTAGAGAAGTTATCGTGTAGGTATTATTGTCTAGTTTTACACAATGTTTGTGGCCTAGTAAATCCGACAGTACTCTACTAAGGAAGGTCAAAAACCACATATCCTAATACAATAAATTTTCTTTATGTACTAGATTTCGACATAACGTGCATTCATGCATTAATTTCATTAATGTGAGATATTGTTGGACTTTTTTAAGACATAATGAGTAGAAATTAAGAGAAAAAAAAAAGATGAAGGAAAACTAAAAATATTGCTCCATACACCAGGTGAGGCGCCGAGGCGCCCCACACGTGTAGCCCGGAACAATCCGGGCCGCAGACGTAAAATAATTTAATATGTTATTATTTATATCAAACGTTATATCGGGGTATTGCTACAAATGTGTACTAACGATCCACATTTATTATTATATGTGATGTTCATGATTTTTTTATATGGATCTGACTTGTATTTGTAGGGTAAATATGTGTACCAATACATAAAAATGCCGTCTAATAATACAAAACATCTTCCGGGTAAATATCTAACTTTGTACCAATACGTAAAAATGTCTGAACGGACGAAACAACAATCCATTTGTTTCCTATGGATATAATCTATTCCACGTTTCAATTCCTTAGCTATCTATTCACATTTTTTATTTTCAAATCCATCACAGTTATGATTACAAATTTTCCATGCCTCATTATCATGTCCAGGACGATTTTTAGAAAACATTTCACGCGGTTCCGAAGGACAATTATTTTCCACAAAATCTCGAGCTTACTTTTTTCCATTTTTAGCTATATTTGAGTGAGACGGTCTCACGAATCTTTATCTGTGAGACGGATCAATTCTATCGATATTCACAATAAAAATTAATATTTTTAGCATAAAAAATAATATTTTTTCATGAATGACCAAAATAAGAGATATGTCTAAAAAAATGCAATCCGTAAGACCGTCTCATACAAGTTTTTGTCTTTTGATTTTTTTCAAACCGATCGGAGTTTTTCTTAGAAAAATTATGTGGCTTATTTAATCACTTTCATATTCGGAAGGATTTTTAGAAAAAAATTCATGGGTGGATCGCTCGAGGGATCGATTCAATCTGAAGGGCATGAATGTAATTTCCAGTATTCAAGGGTAGAATTGTACAGATAAATAATATCGTGATTGTAAAAATATTCAACAATCTCAAAGGTATGACTGTAATTTCTAACATTCAAGGAAGGGTCAGATTGTATGAATAAATAATATTGTTATTATAAAAATATTTGAATAGGATGTAAAAACTATTGATTAAATAATTATAAATTTGGTTTTATTAATTAAAATAAAAATTATAATTTTACCCATTTCAAGACTTAATATATAATGAAAGATAAAATTAAATATTTTTATGATAGCCAAATATCTAAACACAATTACAGTTCAAATAGTGAAATAAATTCGTAGATGAAATTAAACAGAATTGAATAGTTTCACAGAAAAAGTGGGTATCAATTTGGATGGACCACAGAACAAGAAAACACACCACCATTGAATATGCCCAACACTAATGGCCGGAATCACTCCATCAATTATTTTCATCTTTCCCTTAGGATTTTGGTCTCATCCACAGGACTGTCAACTATCAATGGAGGATACTAAGGTTATGTTAAGTTGGCTAAGTGGAATTCGCCCCGTAAATTGCATCTCTCGACGCTTGAATGAGACTTCTGCGAGTGTCGCGTAAGCCTCGTGAAGTGTTGCGAGTCTTAAACGAATGTATAAAGATGGGAAAAACAAGAATGAAAATTCCCAGAAAGACATTCAAGGATCCTCCAAGCGAGGTCGAGGGAAATTCGAGCAACAAGTGGACGAGCTATTGGCAGATTTACAAGACGCATTTATCTAGACTCATCCCAAAAGACAAGCAACAAAAACATTGTCAATGAACTAACAAACGATATCCAAAACAATCGTGCACCAGTATTGAACATTATTTAAGAGAATTTCCATGGTAAAATCTTTGCATGACTACTATTCACAGTAACTATATGCTGTCAAATTGAGATCAAGTACTTGCTCAGACATGGAATATACACAAGCTTGAGAAAATGACGCAAAATACCTTTTTTTTCCTCAAGAAAAGGTTTGGGGCAAAATGTACAGAATATGAGACCAAAGTACTCTGTCACGCAGTGTGGGTGAGATTAACGGCCCGATCCAGTCTCTCAAGAATGCCGGACGCTTTCCGCTTGGCTCTGGATGTGCCATTTTTTGCGAGCTGAGATAGTGTACCATACGTTTTTTCTTCTTCCCTCATCTCGCTCCACTTAGATCTATCTGAAAAGCAGATAGTATACAAGATGGCAACACAATTCTCTTTGTTTCGATCGCAAGATGTCTCCCTCATTAAACTAAGCAAGCAGGAAACCCCACCAAGCTCTCCCATTTCCTCCACAGCTTTTTGGTTGGTCGAAAGCATAGCAAGAATGGAAAGTAACTCATCAACATGAATTCTACTGGTGATCTTTTTAAGAATCACTTTCACGGCACCATCTCCAACTGCTCTAGCCTTATTATCGTGAATGATGCATATATTGAAAATTGCAGATGCAACGTCTTTCATGGCTAGAGGATGCCCTTCATCCAATAGGTCGACTAAGGGTTTTAAAGCTCCTGATTTACCAATAAATGATTTGTTCGAGTCTACAGCAGATAAAGTGAAAAGGGCTGCCGCTGCATTGCTTCTCGTTTCTATTGTTCCCGATCGTAATGCATCCATAAGAAGAGGAATGACCTTTGGTGTCTCAGCAACAAGCTTCTTGTTATTGTCGTGAATAGAGAGATTTAAAAGCGTAGTTATTACATCTTCTTGGAGGTCGGGATGAACCTCACTGAAACACTTGCTCTGAGAGAGTGGAGAGAGCAACTGTGGTATGGCATTGACGGATTCACCGAAAAGCGCTCGAAATGAAGGGATCCTTTTTGTCAATTGGCGCAATTCTTTTGCTGCTTCCTTTTGATTCTGTAAAGTAGAAGACATTTTACCAAGCAAAGAAAGAAAATGGTCCCTATCCGCCCCCATCAAGCCTTCTTCACTTTGAAGAGATTCAGATAATGTGATCCCATGATTCTTGCACCATTGTTGTATCATTTCCCGTATCAACTGATTAGGTGTGAGGATAGTGTGTGTGAGTACTTGTTGTGTTCTAGGGCACGTCCTGTTCCCGGAATTTAACCATTTCTGAATGAAAGGCCTATCATAAGTCTGCATAATAAATGTTGGAAATTTCAATATGATTGACGATAAAATAAAGGTTCAATTTTCAGCATTCATCGAATTCCCAATAACACCTTATCCAAGATTCACACAAGAATTTAGTCCTTAGAGTAGATCATTCAAAATACAAGTAATTTTCAAAGCCATAACCAATTCTTGATTGATAAGTTGGCCGTTAAAAAAGCAAAGAAAACTGATTTCAAAGCAAAAAGTCAGATAGCAAACAACAATTGTGCAATACTCGAGCATAAAATATTTTCTTTCAACCCCGAACTGAAAAAGTATTACTCATCATGCTATTATTATTTCAATCAACAGTTTTAAAATGGTCAATATGGATAAAAACGATTAGAAGTAATGTTTTCCATCTAAAAACTTGAAACAATAAAACTTCACATCTTTAAAGAAAAAACACCAAATCAACGAAAATCATTAGTTCCAACAGGAACCAAAAATCCAAATCCCTCCAAATATTTTTCACACAGTCAACCAAGAAGTCCTCGAGAGGGGTAAAAATCTAAAGTCAAAGAAAACAAAATTGCACAAACAAAGATTATTAACATAAGAAACACAGAAACCAGGATCATTACCTGCCCATTGGCAACAATCACAGGATCCCTCATGATCTCCTTCGAGAGCGGGCATCTAAACTCCTCCGGCGCCGTCCCATAAACCGTCTCTTGATCATTATAGCCACTGCGAAGTTTCAAGGACATGGATTTCTTCAACTTCAATTCCTTCAAATCACGCAGCATTTGCAGAGCTCTATCCGTCGTCTCCAAATCGACATCATCCGCGTCAACAATAGCCTTCACCATTTTCTGAAGCTCTCTTTTCAATTCCATCGCCTTCGCCGCCATATTCGAATCCCCTTCGGACACCCCATTCTTCGCCATCAATAAGTCCTAACGAAAACCCAGTTCTGCACAACGAAATCTTCGAAATATCTTGCAAACTCTCATTTATTCTGTGAAAAATTCTTGACGTTTCCTTTCGGCCTCCTCAAATTCGCACGCGGCGACGAAATAGATTGTATTCGGTTGAGTGAAGTGAAGAATAAGAATGGATTTTTGTGTAGAGTGTGGAGTGAATCCGTGCCAAAGACGCTGGCAGCTGGCAGCCTACGCGGAAGATGTATGAATGAAATACAAAGGGTTGGGTTAATCAAATTCAGCTCAAAACTCACAATCTCTTATATACATATACATACACATATACACACACACAAAACATATATATATATATATATATATATATATATATATATATATATGTATGTATGTGATATTACGTTCATTTTGACTTGGAGATTATTAATTTGAAAATAAAAATTTTTATTTTTTATTTTTTTGGGTGCTTTTCTAATCAAAACTGAAAACGTAAAATAGAAAAACTTAATTTAATGATTTTGAGTATGTCTCATGCAAGACGGTATCATGAATCTTTATCTAAGAGACGGGTCAACCCTAACGATATTCACAATAAAAAATAATACTCTTAGTATAAAAAGTAATATTTTCTCACAGATGACTCAAATAAGATATCTGTCTCACAAAATACGATTCGTGAGACTGTCTCACACAAATTTTTGTCCAGTTATTTTTTACTTTTTAAAACTGTTATTTTATAAAGTATAAAAAATAATTTCTTGATCTAATAAACAAGGTATAAATTTTTAAAAAAAAATTAATTGATGTTTTTTTCCGATTTTAAGACTTTTTTGAGAAGGATCAAAATAAAATAAAATTAATTGATGTTTTTTTTCCGCTTTTAAGACTTTTTTTGAGAAGGATCAAATTTAATTTTATTTTGATGTTTTTTATGGTTTAAAAATAAAAATATTACTAAATTTGTATATATAAAAATTAGTATAATCATGATTGTAAAAGCTATGATTCGATCATTAATAAAATAAATATATTAAGTCGATATTGTATAATCAGTGCAGTAATTATAGGCGAATTTATTCATGTGTTGGTTTACTTTTACTTTTAGTGAGGAGGAGACAAGATTATGTTCATTTGCGGCGTATAATTAGGAGTTTCTGATTGGTAAAAGTAGATAATTTAATTAATATTAAGTTGTGATTATTAATGTTATTATGTTAAGAGTAGTAGGTCTCTTGTGAGACGATCTCACGAATCTTTATATGTGAGAAGGGTCTACCCTAACGATATTCAGAATAAAAAGTAATACTCTTAGCATAAAAAGTAATATTTTTTTCATTGATGACCTAAATAATATATTCGTCTTACAAAATACGACTCGTGAGACCGTCTCACACAAGTTTTTGTCTTATGTTAGTTGTGATTTTTTTTTTACACACTTGGATGTTGATTATTATTGGCATGTCATTGTGTGTTTCTATATCAAATTTAGTGATCTCGAATATAATTTTGAAACAAGGTAGATATATATTATGTAGAAACGAGCGTTTACCGCTTTACCAAAAGCTATAGCTGGTGGTAATGGTGTAACTCAAATCTTTTAAACCGCACAGCAGCACCACGGTTCGATCGCTCTACTAAGCATGGACAATTATTGCACCCAACATATTATTCTGGCTAAATTCATCTTGAATATTTTATAAACATTAGAACTTATTAATTATATTTGCTTATAGATTTTGCATTTTATTTTAAAAGTTAGATGCTAGATTGCATTTGAATGGAATTATATGATATGGAGGAAGATTTCGATTTTAGGGAAATCGATATTTGATGTATCTTAAATTCATCATAATTAGTATTAAAAATGTGTAATTTGACACAGAAAGACATGATCTCAAATTCACATGAATTTTGTCAATTTTGTCGTGTCTGTTAGAAACTGAGATTTTGGACCAATTGATGTTCGAAGAATTATTTGAATGCTATACATTTAGTAAATATGGAAATTGACTTGCTTGAAATATATATTTCGAGAATATGTTTTTAGATTATTAATTTGCTTAAATTCGATTTTCGATTGAATGAGAAATTAATTATTATAGTTACACAATTAATATCCAATTATCGTTAAAATTGAAATGATGGGAATTTCTCATATTAGAATATAAAAAAAGGAAGATTCAGCCCTCTTGCACGTCACTTTGTATATTGACGGGTTGAAATGATGGGAATTTCTCATATTAGAATATAAAAAAAGGAAGATTCAGCCCTCTTGCACGTCACTTTGTATATTGACGGGTGAGCATTTTACCAGAGGTTTCTATATTTAATTTAAATCAATTTTATCCAAGTTAATGGAAGGCACTGATCAAAGTGTGTGCACTCTTACGCGCACGCGCTCAAGCTAGTGGCCAAGCCTAAGGCAAAGCTGAGCGATGCTTGTGCATACGCAATGGCCAACGCCGATTCGAACACGCTCACACACACATGAAATCTGTGCATTTAGCATGTATACACTGTCGTCTCACAAATAAAGATTCGTGAGACCGTATCACAAAAGACCTACTCAAGATTTTATCAGACGAAGATATTTTTTAAAGATATAATATTATAAGATGTGTAAATTGTCTTTAAATCTACGAATGCAAACTTGGGTACGAGGCCAGTCGTTTTCAATGAAAAAAATATTTTAACACTCCCTAATCCATGAGAATTTTTTTCTGCATTCAATGGGCTCGCCCCACATGTCTTCTCCGTTGCGAAAAATATGTACATATAATTGAATAAATAGTACAAATATATGTGTTTTCGGTATCAACTATTTTAGATTTTATTCGAAAATAAGTGTTTAGTGTATAAAAATATTTGATATATGTATGTTTTACAATTTATTATGTATCTAAAAATGAAGTGTAAGTTATGATATTGTACCTAATTTGAGTCAATTGCTATTATAGAATATATAAATCAATAAGTTGATTTAATTTTGTTGTACCTAAATTTCTTATATTAGTACCCAAAAATATATAGTAAGTGTTGATATTAATAATTTTTTTTCTAATTTTATATTCAAAATATTATGCGTATCAGATTTAAAATAATTGATACTCAAATATCATATATTAATACTATATTTTTAATGTTTTACATTAATTTTCATCCAGATATGTGTGCCCAAAGAGTGAATAATTTTTTTATAAACCAAAGAATGCAAAAATATTGTTTCCCTGACAAGAACCCGAAGTTTGAATTTAGAGATTTATAGACAGTTTACCCTTATAAGATTCTTGTTAAAAAAAAATAATAAGTCTACTACACGTTAAAAACGACCATGTTTTCTATTTATCATAATAATTCGTCGATATTTATAAAAATATTTTTGATTTAATAATTTTTTATAATAAAAAAGTTAATATAATAATGATATCATAGAAATAATTTAATAATTATTAAATGTTAATACTTATCAATTTTATTTAAATGTTAATACTTATCAATTTTAATCGTTAATTACATATCAATAAAATAGTAGCATATATATATATATATATATATATATATATATATATATATATATATATATATATATATATAGACACACACGCACAACCCCTCCACAGTACGCTACCGATCTCTACCTAGAGTTCAAACGCGTTGGACGATAGAAATTTGCAACGGAAACCCGTTAAATGTTACTTCCCATTATTCAATAATATCATGTCAAATACTTTCCAAATATATATTTAAAAATAATTTACGTATCATAGTTTTATGAGTCAATTTTATAAGACATGTCTACTATTTAAATCACCCATAAAAAAATTATTTTTATACCAAAAATATCACGTATTATTGTAAATATGAACATGATTAACTTGTCTCACGAATAAAAATCCGTGAGACCGTATCTCAAGATACCTACTACGTATTTTATATGAAGTCTACGTATATTTATTGATCGTGCCCAACAAAAATTGCCCATATTATGCCTATTAAATAAAATTATTCGAGTGGTCAAAAACTTAGCTTTAGAGTAGTTTGTTGCTTTCTTATCCTTTAATAAATCCACCGATTTATGGTAAACAAAACATTAATAAAAGTGTTGGTAGAGTGTCCAAATTTTTAAGATAGGAATCTTACGGATTTGCAAGTGGGTTATGAATCGAGGTTAGTGGAGTTCGCTTTTACATTTGACGTTTAATTTTTATTGCCGCATTTTACGTAATAAGATTGAAAACTGACCCACAATTTGTGTATTCTAACGTTATATAAATATCACGTCGATTAAATATTGAGGTGAAGAAAATTTTGTAATTTACTCGTTGAATAAATATTATTAAAACATTTGAGGTATAAATTTCGATTTTTTATTTTTATTATTATAATTTTTTATTTTTTTTTCTTTTAAAAGTCTTTAATAATTACTACTAATCTTGGTGGATTTATATATCTTAATCCATTTGTTTTAATAATGGATAGCTTGGTGGTTAAGTGGTCAATTGGTCATTAAAGTTCAAATTCCCATCGAGTGCATGTCTATGTACATGCAACTTGTAATAGTTTATTTAATTGGTGCGCCTATATGTATACACATATATATATTCTTTGTGAGAGAGTCGTATGGATCTATATTCGTAAGAAGTGTCGATGTTTGAGTTAAAAATATTATTTTTTTATACACACATATATTTTTTGTGAAAGGCGTATGGATCTATATATATTCGTTTTGCATTAAAAATATTTATTTTTTATATAAAAAATAATATTTTTCATGAGTCAAATCGAATATCTATATAAAAAAATTAACTATTGTCTCATAATACACACACACACACACATATATATATATATATATATATATATATATATATATATATAATATATTCACACGTTCTGGTTTATCTCATGCTGGTTTTGAAAGATAAAATAAGATGTGATACCATGATAACTACTGAACAAATAGATAAAAAAAAATTGACATTTTTGTTAGAGTAGGTCTCATATGAGACCGTCTCACGGATCTCAATCTGTGAGACGGGTCAAGCATACCCATATTCACCATAAAAAGTAATACTCTTAGCATAAAAAGTAATACTTTTTCATGGATTATCCAAATAAAGATCCGTCTCACAAAATATGACCCGTGAGACCGTCTCACACAAGTTTTTGCCTTTTTGTTAAGCGGCAATCACTCAGTTCGATAATTAATATTAGAATATGCGTCCTATAAATTTAAAATTTGTGACAGTTCAAAAAAATATAAAAGAAAAATTCATGGAAGTGAAAGTCGATTAAGAAAATATAAAAATAAAATAAAAATAACCAATTGAAGTCTCCGAGAAGTCCTTCGTACAAGATTTTCAAATTACTTTGTTGTTTTTTGTTTTTTAGTACTATTTGGGAATTTGATAATGTATATAACTAAATTAGATAATCTAACGCAGTTTAAATCAAAATTAATCATATTTTTTGAACTTTTATGTGAATTTTGATGATCTACGACTGATATCTATTGACCTCAGTTATGGACCCAGACGCTAATCATTTTCTTAATCATTATTAATGTCAAAGATAAAAAAAAGAAAAGTGAGAGTAAAAATTTTCTTTTTAAATTATAAATGCGGAAACATAATAATACTCTATCTGTTATATATATATATATATATATATATATATATATATATATATATATATATATATCAATAACAAAGTACAAAACCTGTATTACATGTATTTATCTCAACTAGGTTCAACATCTACACAGCAAGTGTTGAATCCTATTCTGCTTTTGGGCCCGGATCGCCACGCTAACTAAAATCTCTCATCATCTTCCTGATCCTGATCATGTCCCACCTCTTGTCAAGCACACATACAAACAAGACAACAGCCGGATAACTCCGGTGAGAATTACATTCCCAGTATAAAATCATGTATACATGCATTTCATATAAACAGATATAAAAGCATGAAACGGATAATCATAACATTTATCAAAATCAGTAACATGAATCAAGACAAACTCTGAATCACACTCCGTGATTCTTAGACTCGGACTCAACTCATCCTAATCTAGGGATCTCGATCTGAATAAGAACATACACCCACCTACACTCCTGATCGGGGTGGTGGCACGTTCTTATTTGCGGACTTTTGCCCTTTCCATATCGAACATCAGTAATAGTAGAAACTCCAATTCTATCCACTTCGATATGACCAAATATCCGGTGTCTTGACCTATCCGTCACAGACTTTGGCACTTTCGCCAAATCACTATCTGGTGACAATGTGCAATGTGCCTGTGACGATTCCATCATTATCAGGTACCCATGTCATAAGATCAATCGTCTCTGCCTAGGTGTATCCACCTATGACTCAATACATAAATCAATCACTAAATCAAGGATGTCAATTTCATTCAATTGCAAATATCAATACAATAAATAAAGTATGTGATTTTGGAAAACTCAAGTCAACCAAACTCGAGTTGTGCAATCCCGCATAAACATCAATTTATATCTTTCTCTTCTCGGTCTGACGAAGTCGAACTCTCGGAGTCAATTCTGTCCATACCCAATCTGGCACTGATAATATCAAATAGGCACAATATCAGTATACACTCTCAAATCAATACTGAATATACTGTGTCAACGTACAATTCAATTCAAGACATGTTC
Source organism: Primulina eburnea (assembly GCF_022965805.1). NCBI lineage: Eukaryota > Viridiplantae > Streptophyta > Magnoliopsida > Lamiales > Gesneriaceae > Primulina > Primulina eburnea. The sequence continues at coordinate 38,808,305 of NC_133102.1, read as the reverse complement.
TGATCAATACTCAAATCAAAATACAATCTAGTCAATGTCAACGACATACGATATAATCTCAATCAATACTGAATCTGATCAAATGTCAATATGCTGATCTTTCAAGGCATAACAGTACAATCTCAATAACCCCGTCAATCTCAACATCACAGATATAATAACACGACTCCTAATCAATATCAGTACAACCCATAATCTCAACAATAACATATCATAATCTCAAATCTGTACAAGCTCGCAATACCGGCAATACAATATCAGTATATACAAATCAACAACTCATCTGATCCAAGTCTGAATAATATCAATATACCCAGCAATAAAATATCAGTCAGATATCAATCCCAACACCTCATAATCGATAACAACATAATTCTGATATCAAATCGGTATAATCACAATCAAATCAACTCTGAAAATTCATAACAATTTCATACGGTATCTGTTCTTCGATCCGGTTTCGATTATACAATGTCTGATATCGCAAGAACAACATATATGAATTCTATCTGATTCTGACAGTATCATAATTTCAAATCCTATTAAAACGTAACAAAACTTACGTCCATGTGAAAATTTTTAGTGGATGTAATAGTATAAAAATTGAATATTAATTATAACGAATTTACGCATGGCAGGGTAAGTCGTAGTCTAAGACATTAAAGAGTAGGGATGTTAGTCAACGTTATTGTCTCCCATACATTTTCATTAATTACCTAGCTACTTTAGCAACATATTATATAGGGCTGGCGTTACTCGACACAAGAATTTTTCTTATTCAATTTAATTAACTTATTTTGAGACTTATTGTATCCAAATCAATCTTCCAAGATGTATGCGCAATTTTTTAGATGCGCACGTGTCAGATGCTAAAAGCACTCAATTGAGTAAAAATATAACTTCTAAATACAAAACAACTATGAATCCATAATTTGATTGTTAGTTATAATCTTCTAAGAAAATATGCACAAAATAGAGGAAATTGATGGAAACGAAAATGAAAATTGAAGAAATAAAATCTCAATATATTTATGTATAAAAAAATAAGCAAGAAATTACAAAACATGTAAATATAATAAATTATGGTGAAATCTGAAAGAGAATACCTAAAAGCTAGAAATTTATTGAAACGACTAGGATCTAGGAATGCTTTTAGACAAATTTTGTAGAAAATATTTGCAAATTTGTGTTGAATGTATTTTTGACTTGTTATGCCAATTGTTTTTTTTTTTTGTTCAGTCTGCGATTTTCAACTCTCTGCTCTCCTTTCCCGCTATTTCCAATCTTTCACGTCACTGAACATGGGCTTCACAGTTACTTGTGAGATTCCAGATATTTGTTCAATCTTTCAACCAATTATCCGATCAATATCTTTAACCTAATGGACCTAAAATATTTTCTAACTTGTTGACATTCATTCACACTTTCTAGATTAATAATTTATTTTTGGTGCAAACAAATACTTCAGCGTACATTGGCCAATTAAGCCAAAATGCCTGTTTGTAAGGCCATATATTTTCTCCCTTTATCTATTTGCAAAAATGATGCCCAACATTATACATACAGTTGGATTGTTTGTTTTGGGAGGAAGAGTTTAAGAAACCAATTCTCCCTTTAATTTTCAAAATGAGATAGAGAATGAAGCTAATCTTTTGTACTTACATAATCTCATTTTAATTCTTCCTTAAGGAGTTACAATCATCCAAATTCAGAATTCCCAAATTAGAAGCCCTAGCACCAAACAAATCTTTCACTCCACTCTTTTGTGATTCTTTTTATTCTCTCCACTCTCTGGCTCACAACCATTACCACCACACCACCATCATCGATTTGCCGTCTACTCTACTACTCTCTGTTGTACGATCGTTCGATCCCTCTCTTTGATCTCGTGCATTGCTTGTGCTCGATGTTAGAGTAGATGCCTTGCAAACTAACTGTTAGCTAGAGATTTTATTGAATCAAGTGTAATAAACAATATTTATTTTAATATAATTCATTATTTCTTTATCTGTATACCCATGTTATCAAACATAGGTAAAGACCTTGATTATACTTTAATACAAATGAATCGTAATTCGATGTTGAAACTCTTTTGTAAACACTGTATAATCTAAATTCGTTCCTAGTCGATTCAGCCGCCTAAAACGTGGATAAAGGTTGCTTGAGCTTGAGACTAGCATCTGTGATGTTGTGTACTGTGTTTCTTGGTAAAGACATAGAGATGTCCAAACATGCAGATGGGTAGTCATATGATGATTATACCGAACAACCCTCCCTCGGACTTTCCAAGTGGTTATCATTAATCGAGAGGATAAGTCTGTGGTTATGATTGTACACCATTAGTCCTTACGACCCGGGACAACACCGAGGCTCTATATGCTAGGGCTGTGCTTTGACTCATTTACCGGCTCCAGGAGAGTCATCAGGTGGCGAGGTTGGGTACAGTTACGACACATATAGGAGCCAGTGCATTGTAGTCGGGGATTCATCGCTCACCTACGGGTGCGTATATCCTATGTGATCTGATGAAATAATAGTGCATGGAATCTCTGGCCAGAGTACGAGATGTACGTTGGAGAAGGAGTTTTCCAAATAGTACACGTGATGCCACTATTATAGTTATCACATAGTTATCGAATTAATATGCAACCCTCGATGAACCAATGATTGCATATTCGATCGGGATATATGAGATGAAGGGACCGTACTGTACGTTAATCATAATCGACTGGTTCTTGCAGGCACTATCAATGATACCTAGGGGATCATGGGGCGATGCTACTAGACGCTCTTACCATGATCCAATGGGTACAATCAGAAATGAGTTCTGACATTCTTGATCAAGGTGTTGATGAAAAGAATGAGGCTAACTAGGGTAAGCCCGAATAAAGGATTATACCCTGAATCACAAAGAGTTGTGAACCCACGACTAGCTGTATCCCTGAACCATTGAGGGTCACACAAGTACTGGATTGTTTGTTAATGTTGAGAGAATAAATTCATGAAGTTGAATTTATATTATATAGTATATTCAAGGAGTTGAATTTATGATAATTAAATTTTGAGAGAATAAATTCAAGGAGTTGAATTTATAAAATTTGAGAATTTAATTTATTAAACTTAAATGTTGAGTTTATTAAATATTAAATTTTGGAGGTGATAAAAATCCACGTGGTTGAATTTATAATTTAAATAATAAATTCAAATGTTTAATTTATAATGTATTTAATTTATTAAGCTCAAAAATTGAGTTTATTAATAAATAAATTAAATTGGTGGGTAGTATGTTTTATGGGCTTGGAGGAGTATAAGTCCAATATAATAAATAATTAAAGTTTTAATGGGCTTTGATTAAATTAATTAAACTAGTTGGACTAGCCCAATTAATTAAATCAAGCACAATAATGTTAATTATGTAATTAAGATATTATTTAATTATAAATAATACATGCAAAGAACTAAACCTAGCCCACCACCACAAAACTTACATGAGCCTCCACTCATAGAAGAGGAAAAATCGGCCACCTGGCCCACCTCAATTTGAAATAGGAAATATTAAGCCGTCTCTCATAATTTTCTCTCCTACGCAAATTCTCTTTCACATTCTCTAGTGCAATTTGAAAGAGGAACATACTATCTAGTTGTAGACTTGATAGGAGGATTTCATCGAATAAAGTTAGTAGAGAATCAACAAGAGCTAATCCGTTTATACCGGATTAGTTGGAGTCCAGTGATTTATTCACAAAATGTATAAAATTTTCAACGCCCTATGAATGTTTATGATAAAATCATACGAGCGTCCAAACATATTTTGATTGTCAAAATAAATAAAATTTTTAAATCTTCCGCTGCGTTTGAACTTATAGAAAACCGGGATCCAACAGTGGTATCAGAGCCAAGGTTTTTCTGAATCGTATGATTTTAAATTATATTGAATAATTTGTTTCTAACCACACAAGAAAATTTTCAGAAAAATTGATGCACCATAAAATTATTTTTCGGATTTTCGAAACATAAAAAAAAAATTCGCGGTCTGCCCGGAACTGTTCCGAGCAGACCGAGCGCAGAGCTGCGCGCCCTGCGCGAAGATGACCACAGCGTGCGTGCGTGGAGCGGCGCAGCGTGCGGAACATCCGCACGCTGTGCGCCGCCCTGCGCGACGCACAACGCGGCGCAGCGTGCGGACACTGCGCGCGGCGTTGCGCGCACAGGTTGTTGTCACTGTCCGAAACGTTCAGGCAGCGGGGGCGACTGCCCGGGATCGTCTCGGGAAGCGTGCTGATTGGTGGACTTGAATTGTTTGGGCACATGGTGCAATTTTCCGATTTTTCAAAATTTTGGGTAAAATTGATATTTTTGAAAATTGGTTCAATTTTTATTTTGGAAAATTAATAATTTTCTTGTGAAATAAATAATTAGAATATGAATTTAATTATTTATGGTAAAAATGAGTTTTTATAAGAAATCAATTATTATTGATTTAATTGGAAATTAAATAAAATAGTTTATTTAATTTATTAAATCTTTTAATAATTGTGGTGGTTAGTGATAAATTATTAGATATATGATTTATCAATTAATTAAATTGTTTAACTAAATTGATGTTAATATTTGATATTAAATGTATGAAGGATGATCGAGAGCTTTGACCAATGTGTTAGGTGTATATTAGAATATTTTACTGTTTTTATTCATTTTGTTAATATTTGATATTATTAAAGTGGACCTGGTTTATGGGCCGTTCCCACCCCCATGAGATGTATCCCTTATGTGCCATGTCTATTTAAATGTAATTATTAGAAATAGTGGGAGATCAAGACTAGAAGATGGTGGGCCCGATGAACGAGATAAAGACATGTAAAATATTGGAAGCTCTTGTAATAGTTGCATTTGCATCCCTGCATTCACCTAGATTTTGGACCTGGATCCATGTTTGGCTCACATGGATCTAATAGTGTTGGCAATCGATCATCCTTATTTATTGTTGAATGTTATATTATGATATATGTGATATATAGTAGTATGCATGTATGTATATTATTAAATAATATAGTTGCATGAATCCGGCAAACATACAAACTCGTGGCACACGATTTTAAATTAAAATGATGAGACAATTTTAAAATTAAAATCCCTCATTTTGAATAAGATTCAAAATTTATATCAAACCGAAAAAGTAAAAATTAAAGGAGTTTAACTTTTCCTTGCCTTCCATCAACCGTGGTTGCATGTTGATCGCTACCCGCGGACAGTGTCTGGCTCATATTATTGGGGAGGCCTGTACGCCGGAAAGCTGTGACTTCCACCGGACATATAATGTGAATTGAGTGAAACTCCCATGAATTCGGCTCATATTATTGGGGGAACTCAGGGAGACCGTCCACTACAATTCAATATTGATGGGTTGGTTTGACACGTGAAAATAAACGACGTCATATTATTGGGTCCTTATAAACGTGAGGCAAAACACGCAGAGGTTGCATAGGGATGCAATTGGACTCTATCTGTAGTGCCCAAATTCAGTACACGTAAAAGCCATGCATTTATTTAATTGTTAAATATTTTATTTAAGTTTAAAATGATTTAGTGATGCATGATTTATATAAACTGCATTATTTTAATGTTTATGTGATACACGTTAAAATGTTTTTTTTCGAGTTTCATGTTTCAGGCGATTATTTGAGGCGGGATCGAGGAAAAAACCCGGCGACGATTTTTGGCAATTTCAAAAAAAATGGTATTTTATTTTTAAGTTGAGTTTGGGGCATTTTAAATAATTTATTAAGTTTTAGTATTTTCTAAAGGCCAAATTATTTATTTAGCGATTTTAGAATTTTAAAATTAGCAGTGTGTATTTTATTGTGCTAATTAGAGAATTTTATAAAATTTACGTGTATTTTGTTTCCAAGAAAATTTTGAGTTAAGTGTTTGATTAACTTTTAATTAGTGGTTAAATTATTATTAAACATAATTTTTTCCTAATTACCTAGCAAAACTCACGCCTACACCCACACACACACTTTTTCACACACTAGAAATCGTAAAAACACACACACACAATTCTCTACACCCTATTTCAGATTTTTGAAAAGAAAAGCTAGGCTTATTATTGCCAAGCATAGCCGCCCCTTCCTCTGAATTTCCAGCAAGGTTTTGTTGTGTTTTCTTCAAAGGAAATCGAGCCACAATCGTCCCGGACCAAGCCTCGTGCCATCTCCGCTTCAGTATCGTCGGTTCGATAACTTTTAACAACGAAAGGCACGTATAATCTCTTTTTTCTGTGTCGATCATGTCATAGTATGTATTGCGTTGTTTTTATGCGTGAAATCCATGTATGGTGTGTAGTAGTTTGAGCAAGAAATTTATCGATGCGTTTTGAAATAGTTTTTAGTTCTAAAATCCCGTTTTCCAATGTATTTTGAGTTACTGCGATTTTTCAGTCGAGAATATGAGATAACTTTCACCGCAAAAAATGTAGAACTTTTTGATACCTTCGATTTGATATAAGATTCGAATTATTTGGATAAAAATTTAGTGAGTTATGGCGTTTTTCGTGGGACTGCTCAAACTGCGACTTTTACGTAAATTGTGTTCTTGAAGTTTTATTGTTGCAGGCTTCGTTGGAGATCGACGGGTGATCACTGCTGCGTATAGGTATATTGTTATTGATGTGGGGATGGCTATTGACGATTCGTTTCATGTCGTTAGGCATTTGGGAGATTGAGTAGTCATTCATAACCGTTTTGTTGTCAAAGACCGTGTTTACGGGTTTATTGTATACTTGTAATTGCGTGGTTGTTTTGGAGACGTTTGGAAAGTTAGGTGGAGTCGAGTCAGTGCCATAGTATCCTAGGACGAGTCTCGAAGAGTTGTTCATTGTCGGTGTGATCGAATTTGGGGAGATTAAGTTTCTGAGTCGCGGAGTCCAGTTGCTCGGCGCCCGAGCGGTAACTTTTGCCGCCCGAGCGCCATTCTTTCTGTCTGAGTGTTCTTCCCAGTAACCTCGGCGCTCGAGCGGAAATTTTTTACCGCCCGAGCGCAGACCCTGCCGCTCGAGCGGTCAAGTTTTACCGCCCGAGCGCCACCCCTTCTGTCCAAATATTTTGTTCTTTCTTCTTTTCAAGTTCTAATAGTGAGTTCATGTCTTTTATGGTTGGGAAGTGTTCACACGGCATCTTAGAGTTTGTTTCGAGGTTTGATGTCCTGGTTAGTATGATTAAATGAGGTCAAGTCCCGAGTGATCTAGAATGTCATAAGCTATTTATGCACTTCGGTGGTGAGCTCGAGTACCTACGTCTAAGTTATGCAAGATAAGTGTTGAAATTCATATTAGTGTGCAGCAGCGGCCCCAAATGAAATCCAACGAATCCCTCAACGCCAAGTAAGTATGTTGACGTGCAAGGAAATATTTTAAGTTTTTGAGGTATGCTAATTATCTTGTGACCAAATTATGAATGGGTTTGGAAGTCGGTGAACGTAGTCGAGGACCTCTCCACCCCGTTAAATTATGAACGGGTTAGATCGTGGTTGGAAAGCGTTAAATTATGAACGGGTACCAACCAGACCGTTAAATTATGAACGGGGATCTCATGTATGTGACAGTGGATACGTCCATGTCAGCCCAGAACTGTGGTTTGTCTGATCAGGCGTTTATTATGTATGGGTCACTTGCTTTGAAACATGCCTCTACGCAAAATGAAGTCATGTATGTTTAAGAATGATCAAGTATGCAAGCATGTTTATGAAAGATTTTAAGTTATGGCACGTCTATGTATGTATGCATGCAAGTTCAAGTTCATTTCGCAAGTACAAGCTTCAAGTATGTATGTCCTATTTTAAAGTTGCATGTGGTTTTATTATGTACTACTTGCTATTCCAGTTTATACGTGTTGAGTCTTTAGACTCACTAGACTTGATCGATGCAGGTGAGGATGATCATGATGAGACGAGGGGTGGGGACCAAGGAGCCCGCTTGGACTGAGCAGAAGGCTAGACCCGAGGACCGCCCACGTTATTTTAAGATTTTAAGCAGGAAAATATTAATACTCTGATTTTATGTTTTGATGGGAGATGTTCGGAGCAAGCTTTTCTTTTAACAAGATTTTTATTGGTGAATGGATGATGAGTGACGACCGTATTGATTTTATTTTCGTATTCAAGAAAATTTTTAATTTTTCCACAAATTTTAAGTAGAAAATAGTACGGTTCGTTACAGTTGGTATCAAAGCGGTGTTCTTGTAAAGGGTTATGCCCACTGCCAGTCGCAAGTAGCTCGCGAAGTCACACCTCATGTCTGTAAGTTTTAAGGTTTCAAATTTATGTTATGTAGTAAGCATTAAGTTCTGATTTCAGCATGTGCATATTTTCAAGTTGTAGTACGTGCATCTTATGTCATTTATATCATGTTCATGCATATCGGGTTTACGTGTTGGGTAAATTGTTGGAACAGAATGCCTCCTAGACGTGTGGTTGACCGTGAAACAAGGGAAGAGGACAAAGAGGCCTGTCATGAGGAGAGGGCCAATCCTCCACCTCCACCTCCAGACATGCAGGCTCAGATGCTTGCTGGTATGACGCAGTTCTTCGCGCAGTTTGCGGGGAACCAGGCCACAGCAGCGGGTGCAGGGGCGAGGCCCCAACCGGAAGCAGTGTAAGAGAGGTTCAGAAGAATGAGCCCAAAGGAGTTCTCGGGTACCACTGACCCGATGGTAGCTGAAGGATGGATCAAGTCTATTCAGGTAATATTCGACTTTATGGAACTGACTGATGCAGATAGAGTAAGGTGCGCCACGTTCCTTCTGTCAGGGGACACTAGACTATGGTGGGAGAGCGCATCGGTGGCAGTGAATTTGCAGACTTTGTCATGGACTGAATTCAAGGAAGTGTTTTTCGCCAAGTACTTCACTGAGGAAGTACGCTCCCGCCTGACCAGGGAGTTTATGACACTGAGGCAGGGGGATAACAGCGTGGCAGATTTTGTCAGAAAGTTTGAGAGGGGTTGTTGAGAGAGCAGAACTTGGCCCAGAGATAGTTCAGCAGACTGCAGATGTGGTGGTCAAGATTCGAGACAGAATGAAGACCGCCCAGAGTCGCCAAAAGAGTTATGCTGATAAGAGAAGGAGGGATCTCGAGTTTGCTGTTGGTGATCACGTTTTTGTGAAGATTGCACCCATGAAGGGTGTTATGAGATTTGGGAAGAGAGGCAAGCTGAGTCCGAGGTTTATTGGACTGTTCGAGATTTTGGACAGAGTTGGGACATTAGCTTATCATGTAGCTCTTCCGCCGAATCTGGCCGGAGTGCCCGCAGTGGAAGCAACCAACGCAAGGGAGAGTTTTCGCCATGCATGCTCAGGAGGCGAACCCATACACTACACTACTGACAGGGAATATTTTCATTAAGAGACTAGCCACAACGGCACTAATAGATTGAGGAGCCACTCACTCCTTTATCTCGGAGACTTGTTCTAATCATGTGGACATCAAGTCCATTGGCTTAGACATAAATTTTTCGGTGACAGTCCCTTCCGGGGAAGAGCTGTTACCAACTAGCGTGATCAGAGATTTTGATCTGGAATTACAGGGCCATCTAGTATATGCAGATTTGATTCTACTGCCGATGCTAGAGTTCGACATTATTTTAGGAATGGACTGGCTGGCGAAGAACAGAGTTCTGATTGATTTCCAGAAGAGGTCAGTATTGGTTAGACCACCGGGCATGGAACAATTCTTTTTTGAACCAGCCAGATGGAGAAGTTTCCCTCGCATGATCTCTTGCATGCAGGCTAGGAGAGTGATTTCCAAGGGGTGTCAGGCCTTCTTGGCCAGCATTATTTCTGCACCTGACATACCCACTCCGTATTTATCAGAGGTGTCAGTAGTCAGAGAATTCCCAGACTTCTTTCCTGATGACGTCACAGGTCTTCCACCAGAGAGAGAGTTGGAGTTTGCAATCGATCTTATGCCAAGCACGGTGCCAATCTCTAAGGCACCGTTTCGATTAGCTACAGCTGAAATGTTAGAACTCAAACAACAAATTCAGGAGCTTCTCGACAAGGAGTTTATCCGCCCTAGTTTCTCACAGTGGGAGGCACTCGTGCTCTTTGTAAAGAAGAAGGATGTGAGTATGAGGCTGTGCATCGATTACCGAGAGCTGAACAAGGTAACAATAAAGAACAAGTACCCACTTCCTAGTATTGAACACTTGTTTGATCAGTTGCAGAGAGCTACAGTGTTCTCTAAGATAGATCTTCGATCAGGGTATCACCAGCTGAAGGTTAAGGATGCGGATGGATGCGGATGTTCACAAAACAGCCTTCAGGACCAGATATGGGCATTACGAGTTCTTAGTAATGCCCTTCGGATTGACGAACGCCCCAGCTATTTTCATGGACCTCATGAACCGAGTATTCCAGCCTTACTTAGACCAATTTGTCATAGTTTTCATTGACGATATTCTCATATACTCGAAGATCCATGAGGAGCATAGCCAGCATTTGAGGACAGTGTTGTAGGTTTTGCAGAGTCGCAAGTTATTTGCGAAGTTCAGTAAGTGCGAGTTTTGGTTGCAGAAAGTAGCGTTTTTAGGACATATAATGTCTAACAGTGGTGTTGAAGTGGATCCAGCAAAGGTAGCAGCCGTTAAGGAATGGGTTGAGCCAAAGAATGCATCAGAGATCCGCAGTTTTCTGGGTTTAGTCGGTTACTACCGTAAGTTCATTCGGGGATTTTCATCCATAGCAGTGCCATTCACTTCACTGACCAAGAAGAATGCTAAATTCATGTGGAGTGATGAATGTCAGAAGAGCTTTGATACTTTGAAGCAAGCTCTTATTTCGGCGCCAGTGCTAGCCATGCCGACAAGGCAAGGTGAATTTGTGCTTTATACCGATGCATCTAAGCTCGGATTAGGCACAATGTTGATGCAGCAAGGTCGGGTTATAGCTTATGCTTCTAGGCAGTTGAAGGTGTATGAGAAGAACTACCCGACGCATGATTTATAATTAGCCGCAGTCGTCTTTGCGTTGAAGATTTGGAGACACTACTTGTATGGCGAGAAGTGTCAGATTTTCACTGACCACAAAAGTCTGAAATATTTCTTCACGCATAAGGAGCTGAACATGAGGCAGAGACGGTGGTTGGAACTGGTGAAAGACTATGATTGCGAGATTAGCTACCATCCGAGAAAAGCTAATGTTGTGGCAGATGCCTTGAGCAGGAAAGTTGCAGTCATAGCTCAGTTTTCAGTGCAGAGACCTCTTCAGTCTTAGATTCAGAGGTTTGGTTTGGAAGTTTATCATAAGGGCAGAGCACCAAGGCTGTCTAATCAGACAGTCCAGTCTTCTTTGCTAGACCGTATCCGGACGGGTCAGTCTTCAGATGAGCAATTACTGAAATGGAGAATGAAAGACGAAGCCAAGGGCAATGTTCTTTACACAGTGGCAGATGGAATTGTGAGATACAGGGGCAGAATATGGGTGCCTAGTGTTGATTCGATCAGACATGATATTCTGACAGAGGCACATGCATCTCCGTATTCGATTCCCCCAGATGGTACCAAGATGTACAAGGACCTGCAGATTTTATATTGGTGGCCAGGGATGAAGAGAGACATCCGCAGGTTTGTGTCTGAATGCCTCACTTGTCAGCATGTGAAGGCAGAACATCAGAGGCCAGCGGGATTGATCAAGCCACTCCCCATCCCAGAGTGGAAATGGGAGGACATCACGATGGACTTCGTCATTGGATTGCCTAGATCAGTCAGATGCTTTAATGCCATTTGGGTTATTGTGGATCGAGGAAAAGACCCGGCGACGATTTTTGGCAATTTCAAAAAAATGGTATTTTATTTTTAAGTTGAGTTTGGGGCATTTTAAATAATTTATTAAGTTTTAGTATTTTTTTAAATACCAAATTATTTATTTAACGATTTTAGAATTTTAAAATTAGCATTGTGTATTTTATTATGCTAATTAGAGAATTTTATAAAATTTATGTGTATTTTGTTTCCAAGAAAATTTTAAGTTAAGTGTTTGATTAACTTTTAATTAGTAGTTAAATTATTATTAAGCATAAATTTTTCCCTAATTACCTATCAAAACTCACGCCTACACCCACACACACACTTTTTCACACACTAGAAACCGTAAAAACACACACACACAATTCTCTACAACCTATTTCAGATTTTTGAAAAGAAAAGCTAGGGTTATTATTGCCAAGCACAGCCGCCCCTTCCTCTGAATTTCCAGCAAGGTTTTGTTGTGTTTTCTTCAAAGGAAATCGAGCCACAATCGTCCCGGACCAAGCCTCGTGCCATCTCTGCTTCGGTATCGCCGGTTCGGTAACTTTTAACATCAAAAGACACGTATAATCTCTCTTTTCTGTGTCAATCATGTCATAGTATGTGTTGCATTGTTTTTATGCGTGAAATCCATGTATGGTGTGTAGTAGTTTGAGCAAGAAATTTATCGATGCGTTTTGAAATAGTTTTTAGATCTAAAATCCCGTTTTTCACTGTATTTTGAGTTACTGCGATTTTTCAGTCGAGAATATGAGATAACTTTCACCGCAAAAAATGTAGAACTTTTTGATACCTTCGATTTGATATAAAATTCGAATTATTTGGATAAAAATTTAGTGAGTTATGGCGTTTTTCGTGGGACTGCTCAAACTGCGACTTTTACGTAAATTGTGTTCTTGAAATTTTATTGTTGTAGGCTTCGTTGGAGATCGACGGGTGATCACGGCTGCGTATAGGTATATTGTTATTGATGTGGGGATGGTTATTGGCAATTCGTTTCGTGTCGTTAGACATTTGGGAGATTGAGTAGTCTTTCATAACCGTTTTGTTGTCAAAGACCGTGTTTACGGGTTTATTGTATACTTGTAATTGCGTGGTTGTTTTGGAGACATTTGGAAAGTTAGGTGGAGTCGAGTCAGTGCCATAGTATCCTAGGACGAGTCTCGAAGCGTTGTTCATTGCCGGTGTGATCGAATTTGGGGAGATTAAGTTTCTGAGTCGCGGAGTCCAGTTGCTCGGCGCCCGAGCGGTAACTTTGCCACCCGAGCGCCATTCTTTCTGTCTGAGTGTTCTTCCCAGTAACCTCAGGCGCTCGAGCGGAAATTTGTTACCGCCCGAGCGCGGACCCTGCCGCTCGAGCGGTCAAGTTTTACCACCCGAGCGCCACCCCTTCTGTCCAAATATTTTGTTCTTTCTTCTTTTCAAGTTCTAATAGTGAGTTCATGTCTTTTATGGTTGGAAAGTGTTCACTCGGCATCTTAGAGTTTGTTTCGAGGTTTGATGTCCTGGTTAGTATGATTAAACGAGGTCAAGTCCCGAGTGATCTAGAATGTCATAAGCTATTTATGCACTTCGGTGGTGAGCTCGAGTACCTACGTCTAAGTTATGCAAGATAAGTGTTGAAATTCATGTTAGTGTGCAGCAGCGGCCCCAAATGAAATCCAAAGAATCCCTCAACGCCATGTAAGTATGTTGACGTGCAAGGAAATATTTTAAGTTTTTGAGTTATGCTAATTGTCTTGTGACCAAATTATGAATGGGTTTGGAAGTCAGTGAACGTGGCCGAGGACCTCTCCACCCCGTTAAATTATGAACGGGTTAGATCGTGGTTGGAAAGCGTTAAATTATGAACGGGTACCAACCAGACCGTTAAATTATGAACGGGGATCTTATGTATGTGACAGTGGATACGTCCCTGTCAGCCCAGTACTGTGGTTTGTCTGATCTGGAGTTTATTATGTATGGGTCACTTGCTTTGAAACATGCCTCTACGCAAAATGAAGTCATGTATGTTTAAGAATGATTAAGTATGCAAGCATGTTTATGAAAGATTTTAAGTTATGGCACGTCTATGTATGTATGCATGCAAGTTCAAGTTCATTTCGCAAGTACAAGCTTCAAGTACGTATGTCCTATTTAAAAGTTGCATGTGGTTTTATTATGTACTACTTGCTATTCTAGTTTATACGTGTTGACTAGACTTGATCGATGCAGGTGAGGATGATCATGATGAGACGAGGGGTGGGGACCAAGGAGCAGGTTTGGACTGAGCAGAAGGCTAGACCCGAGGACCGCCCACGTTATTTTAAGATTTTAAGCAGGAAAATATTAATACTCTGATTTTATGTTTTGATGCGAGATGTTCGGAGCAAGCTTTTCTTTTAACAAAATTTTTATTGGTGAATGGATGATGTAATGACGACCGTATTGATTTTATTTTCGTATTCAAGAAAATTTTTAGTTTTTTCGCAAATTTTAAGTAGAAAATAGTACGGTTTGTTACACTACCTTTTAGAAATTATAATTTGCTGATATTATTCTGGATTATAATTGGATAATTGGACTCTACGTGCCTACTAAGGAAATACGATTTCTCTTTTTCATTAGAGTGTGGTGAAAATGTCAAAATAGTAGGAGGGTAATTTATAAAATGAAATCCATATTTTATATCTTAGAATTATTTTAAAATTATCAGTAACCATTATCTGTTTTTCATTTTCAGTATATTTACGATGTCTACTCGTAACCACTTTCAATCATTATCGATCAAAACAAATTGACTGGCCCTAACTATCATGACTGGTTTCGAAACTTAAAAATTGTTCTGAACTCCGAAAGATTGCGTATGTGCTTGATAATAAGCCACCTAAGGAGGCGGCTCCTGATATCAGTAGGACAAAATTAGCTAATCTTGAGGAACATTGGGATCATGATCTCCAAGCTAAGAGCCACATGTTGGCTTCTATGTCGAATGAACTTCAGAGGAGGTTCGAGGAGGCGGTGAATGCTGCTGACATTCACCTTCATCTAAAAGAATTGTATGTTGTAAAAACTCGTTCAGAAAGACATGCGACTGTTAAAGAACTCATGACTACACGCTTGCGAGAGGGGGCTTCGGTCCATGAGCATGGTGTTAGGATGATTGGGCTCATTGAGAAGTTGGTGGGACTCGATTTGGTTATACCTAGTGAGCTCTCGACTGATATTCTCTTGCTGTCTTTGTCTGCCTCGTTCGATGGATTTATGGTTAATTTTAATATGAACAAGCTTGAGGCTACCCTTGAAGAGTTGGTCAATATGCTCACTAATTATGATGCAACAATTAAAAAGGAAAAGCCTGTTCTTCTAGTGGGTTCTTTGTATGGTACGAAAAATGGTGCCCCAAATAAAGGTAAGAAACGTTCTGCCCCTCCAAAGAAGAACAAGCCCAACAAAAAGCCATACAAGAAAGCAAATCCGGGGCCCAGAAATCCTGACAAGTCAGAGCATGTCTGTTTCCACTGCAAAAAGCCTGAACATTGGAGGCGTTATTTCGAGGAATATCTTACCCAGAATCGTTCTGGCCATGGTATGTTTTATATTGAAGTTAATGTTTCTATTAATTCCTCTTCTTGGGTATTGGATACCGGATGTGGTTCTCATCTATGCAATGATTTGCAGGTGATGAGAAGAAGCAGGAGGTTTACAGATGGTGAGACCTTTCTAAGACTAGGAAATGGAGCAAGAGTTGCTGTCACTGCCATTGGAGACGTTACTTTAATTTTGGACAATAATTTTAAGTTGTTTTTGAGAGACGTTTTATTTGTTCCTGAATTGGTTAAAAACATTATTTCTATTTCTATGCTTGATAGTGATGGTTATTCTTGTGTTTTTGCTAAAGGTGTTTGCAATTTATACAAGAATGAATGTTTGATTGGAATTGGAGAATTAACAAACGATCTCTATAACTTAAAATTAAAAGATATTCCGTTAAACAATGTCCAAGCGCATACAAAAAGAACAACAAACAAAAGAAAAATAGAAGATACAAATCCTGCACAAATATGACACGCTAGACTATGTCATATTTCTCAAAGAAGGATGCACAAGCTAGTGGGAGAAGGTATGTTTGACTTGTCAGACATAAATTCTCTACCAACTTGTGAGTCCTGTCTAAAAGGAAAAATGACTAAAACTCCATTCAATGGAAACTTGGAACGTGCGCATGGTCTACTGGATTTTATCCACACGGACTTTTGTGGCCCGCTAAGTGTTAGCACAAAATTTGGGCATTCCTACTTCATTACCTTTACAGATGACCATTCGAGGTATGGGTACGTTTATTTGATGAAACACAAATCTGAAGCATTTGAAAAGTTCAAAGAATTCAGATCTGAAGTAGAAAATCAGCTAAAAAGAAGTATTAAGGCACTTCGATCTGATCGAGGTGGAGAATACTTAAGTGCAGAATTTTTGGGTTATCTAAAAGAGAATGAGATTCTCTCACAGTGGACTCCACCAGCAACATCACAATTGAATGGTGTTTCTGAACGTCCAAATCGAACCTTGATGGACATGGTTCGATCTATGATGGGATTCACTGAATTTCCTATATCGTTTTGGGGCTTTGCGCTTGAAACTACGACAATGATGTTGAATAATGTCCATACAAAAGCAGTGGATAAAACACCATATGAGATATGGATGGGAAAAACTCCCAAATATTCTTACATGAGAATATGAGGATGTCCTGCTTATGTGAAGCAGACAGTGGGAGACAAATTGGATAGTAGATCAACTTTGTGATACTTTGTAGGATATCCAAAGAATTCTGTTGGATATTATTTCTATCATCCCAATGAAGCAAAAAGTGTTTGTTTCAAGAAATGCCACCTTTTTGGAAAAGGAATTTCTATTAGATAGAAAAGGCAAGATGATAGAACTTGAAGAAATTCAAGATACTCCCTCAACTTTAGAAGTTGAACCTAATCCCTAAGAACCAGTAGTTGAAGTACAAGCTTCTAGAAGGTCTGATAGGATTATTAGACCACCTGCAAGATATACGCTTCTTCATAAACAAGGCCATGATGAGTCTTGTGTTGGATGTGATCCAATGAATTTCAAAGAAGTATTATCTGATACTGATTCAACCAAATGGTTTCAAGCCATGCAGTCAGAAATGGACTCTATGTATTCAAACCAAGTCTGGACATTAGTGGATCCACCTGAGGGAATCGTTCCCATAGGATGCAAATGGATCTACAAAAGAA
Organism: Primulina eburnea; assembly: GCF_022965805.1. NCBI lineage: Eukaryota > Viridiplantae > Streptophyta > Magnoliopsida > Lamiales > Gesneriaceae > Primulina > Primulina eburnea. Next base: position 38,791,256 of record NC_133102.1, on the reverse strand, counting down.
AGCTTGGGGCAGATGGGAAGGTAGTACCTTCAAAGCAAGACTGGTTGCAAAAGGATATACTCAAAGGCAAGGAGTTGACTATGAGGAAACTTTTTCACTAGTTGCTATGTTTAAGTCCATTAGAATACTACTAGCCATAGCAGCATGGTATGACTATGAGATATGGCAAATGGATGTAAAGATTGCATTCCTTAATGGAGACATCAAAGAAGAAATTTATATGTCTCAACCCGAGGGATACACATTAGTAGGAAGTGAGCATAAGGTATGCAAACTTCAGAGATCAATATATGGTCTCAAGCAGGCATCAAGGAGTTGGAACCTCAGATTTGATAGAACTATCAAAGAGTTTGGTTTTGTAAAGAATCCTGAGGAACCATGTGTATACAAGAAAGTTAGTGGGAGTGTAGTGACATTCCTAGTACTTTATGTTGATGATATCCTACTCATTGGGAATGATGTAGGATTACTGCAATCAACTAAATTATGGTTAGCCAGTAAATTCTCCATGAAGGACATGGGTGAAGCATCCTATGTATTGGGAATACAGATATATAGAGATAGATAAAAAAGGATGTTGGGGCTCACCCAAGCCACATATATCGATACCATTATAAAATGATTCTCTATGGAAGAGTCCAAGAGAGGATACTTAACAATGTGTCATGGTATTACTCTATCTAAAGCTATGTGTTCCAAATCTGATGAAGAGATAGAGATGATGACACGCATTCCATATGCGTCAGCTATTGGTAGTATCATGTATGATATGATATTGACACGTCCTGACATTGCTTATGCTTTGATTGTTACAAGCAGATATCAATCGAACCCTGGTCCAATGCATTGGAAGGCCGTGAAAGACATTCTTAAGTACTTGAGAAGGACTAAGAACTTGTTCATGGTCTATGGGGGTGGAGATTTAAAATTGGAAGGCTACACTGATTCTAGCTTCCAATGTGATGTAGATGATTCGAAATCGACCTCTGGTTTTGTATTCATGCTTAATGGTGCGGATGTCTCTTGGAAAAGTTCCAAGCAAGACACCGTTGCGGATTCCACCACTGAAGCTGAGTACATTGCTGCATCTGCTGCAGCCAAAGAGGCAGTTTGGATGAGGAATTTTGTCCAAGAGTTGGGCGTTATTCATAATGGAGTTGATCCAGTCCCTGTGTACTGCGACAAAACTGGTGCCGTTGCGCAAGCAAAGGAACCAAGGTCTCATCAGCGATCCAAACATGTATTGAAGAAATTCCACATCATCCGGAAGATTGTGGGAAGGGGAGACATATCAGTCGAAAGAGTCCCCTCTGCAGATAACGTTGTCGATCCACTTACGAAGCCCTTGCCAGGACCATTGTTTGAGAAGCATCGCGAAGCCATGGGATTAAAGTATATGGGTAGTTGGCTCTAGGGCAAGTGGGAGATTGTTAGAGTAAATACCCTACAAGCCAATCGTTGGCTAGGGATTTTATTGAATCAAGTGTAATAAACAATCTTTATTTTAATATAATTCATTATTTTATGGTTTATTATTTCTTTATCTGTATACCTATGTTATCAAACATAGATAAAGACCTTGATTATACTTTAATACAAATGAATCGTAATTCGATGTTGAAACTCGTTTGTAAACACATTATAATCTAAATTCGTTCCTAGTCGATTCAGCCACCTAAAACGTGGATAAAGGTCGCTTGAGCTTGAGACTAGCATCTGTGATGTTGTGTACTGCGTTTCTTGGTAAGGGCATAGAGATGTCCAAACATGCAGATGGGTAGTCATATGATGATTATACCGAACAACCCTCCCTCGGACTTTCCAAGTGGTTATCATTAATCGAGAGGATAAGTCCGTGGTTATGATTGTACACCATTAGTCCTTACGACCCGGGACAACACTGAGGCTCTATATGCTAGGGTTGTGCTTTGACTCGTTTACCGGCTCCAGGAGAGTAATCAGGTGGCGAGGTTGGGTACAGTTACGACACATATAGGAGCCAGTGCATTGTAGTCGGGGATTCATCGCTCACCTATGGGTGTGGATATCCTATGTGATCTGATAAATAATAGTGCATGGAATCTCTGGCCAGCTGTATCCCTGAACCATTGAGGGTCACACAAGTACTGGATTGTTTGTTCCTGTTCAGAGAATAATTTCAAGAAGTTGAATTTATATTATATAGTATATTCAAGGAGTTGAATTTATGATAATTAAATTTTGAGAGAATAAATTCAAGGAATTGAATTTATAAAATTTGATAATTTAATTTATTAAACTCAAATGTTTGGTTTATTAAATATTAAATTTTGGAGGTGATAAAAATTAAAGTGGTTGAATTTATAATTTAAATAATAAATTCAAATGTTGAATTTATAATGTATTTAATTTATTAAGCTCAAAAGTTGAGTTTATTAATTAATAAATTAAATATGGTGGGTAGTATGTTTTATGGGCTTTTAGGAGTACAAGTCCAACATAATAAATAATTAAAGTTTTAATGGGCTTTGATTAAATTAATTAAACTAGTTGGACTAGCTCAATTAATTAAATCAAGCGCATTAATGTTAATTATGTAATTAAGATATTATTTAATTATAAATAATACATGCAAAGAACTAAACCTAGCCCACCACAACAAAACTTACGTGAGCCTCCACTCATAGAAGAGGAAAAATCGGCCACCTCAATTTGAAATAGGAAATATTGAGCCGTCTCTCATAATTTTTTCTCCTGCGCAAAATCTCTTTCACATTCTCTAGTGCAATTTGAAAGAGGAACATACTATCTAGTCGTGGACTTGATAGGAGGATTTCATTGAAGAAAGTTCGTAGGGAATCAACAAGAGCTAATCCGTTTATACCGGATTAGTTGGAGTCCAGTGATTTATTCGCCAAAGGTGTAATTTTCTAAACATCCTATGAATGTTTTGTTAAATATTACGAGTGCCTAAAGCAAAATTATTTTGTTTTTCAAAATAAAATAAAATTTTTAAAACTTCCGCTGCGTTTGGGCGTGTAGAAAACTAGATCCAACACTCGATGCTTCAAAGTCATAAAAATTTTAAAACTTCCGCTGCGTTTGGACGTGTAGAAAACTAGATCCAACACTCGATGCTTCAAAGTCGTGTGGCCCGCTGTTACAGGTTCTCACCTCGTTGTCTCAAATATCACCTGGTTAACCTCCCTCACTCTTCGTGCCGATTGCCCACTCGTGTAGCCAGTCAACCCATAAATCACTTTGATCGCATTGTACCTTACTGGTGTTCGTGAATTTGACCAAATGAAAATCCATTAAAATTTTGTTGTTGCCTTATGCTATTCCATTGGACGCCGCCCAAGCTACTACCGCGAGACACCACTGCGACCCTCAATGGTTGTGTGTTCCTACTTCCACCACTTTACTCCCAGCGAATCCCTAAGCTCATTTCTTTTCTTTTACGGCCTCACATCACTGGTAGTAGGTAGTCTCTTGTTTATGTGCACTCAAATTTTATTTTCTTGCATATATATATTTAAACATTTGAATATATAAATCATTTTAGAAGTGATGTTATTCGCTTGAGGCTCAATTGTATGTCATTTGTGTGTCTTAGATTGATGTTGATCCAGAGTTAATTCAAATTTTCAAGTCAAATTAGAAAACTAATGATCGAGTTCAAAAATCTTATGCTTTAGTGACTCGTTGACATCAATCTGGATTCACAATTCATTCATATGAATTTCTTCGTTTAAATAGAAGGTTGGTTGTTCATGATATTTCTGAATTGCGTACAACCATCCTTAAATAAGCTCACTATACTCATTATAGTATCCACTATGGAGATAGGAAAATGTATCATATTCTAGTACCTCAATTTTGGTGGAATAATATGAAAAAACATGTGGCTGAGTTTGCATCTCGATGTATGATTTTCCAACAAGTTAAAGCAGAACATAGAGACCAGGAGAATTACTGCACATTATTGAAGTTCCTCAATACAATTTGGAGCATGTAGCTATGGATTTTGTCATGCATCTGCAACTAACTTCTCGTTACTTTGATGTCATTTGGGTAGTGATTGATAGACTGTATAAATCGACTCACTTTATCCATATGAAAGAAGTTATTCGTACAAGAAGATGGTTCTTTTGTATATATATAATTTAGTGAGACTATATGGAATCCTAGTTGAAATAGTCTCAGATCGTGACCCTCGATTCCCAAAACAGTTTTGGACTAGTTTCCCAAAAAAATGAGTACACGACTTGCGATGGTACTGCTTACGATCCTTAAACAAATGGTCAGAGAGAGCGTACAATCGAGGCAATTGAATATTTTATTCGAGCTTTATTCATGGATTTCAAAGAAAGCTGGCATAAAACTTTACCAAGAGTGGAATTTTCATATAACAACAATTTTCAAGTGACTATTGATATGGCTTCTTTCGAGGCCTTGTATGATAGATGATGTCGATCACCTTACTGTTGGGGTGAATTTAGTGAAAAACAATCGACTGGATATGAAATTATTCAAGAAATGCACGAAAAAGTTCATTTGATTCGTTAAAGAATGAAAGCTGCCCATTATCGTCAAGCTAACTATGCTAATAAGTCGTCAGCCTTTAGAGGTTCAAGCTGGAGATTTTGTGTTTATGGAAATCTCACCAATGAGGGGTGTTTTTCATTTTGGTATGATAGGTAAGTTGTCATCTTGATATGTTGGCCCTTAACAGATTGTTGAGCGTATTGGACTTGCGTCTATCGGTCGGAGTTGCTGCAGTAGTTGTTTGATATTCATGTTGTGTTTCATATATCTATGTTGCACAAGTACGGGCTCGATAAATCCCATGTGATTCAACCTGAAAAGGCTGAAATTGATCCCAAATTTTCGTATACTAAGTATCGTATTTGAATTCCAGACCGCAAAAATAATATTCTTCGTAACAAAGTTATAATCGAATTGTAAGATTATTCAATAATCTTAGTCGAATATTGGATTTAATATGTGAATTTGAGAATTATTGAAAAAATTATGCGAGTAAGTGAATTTGTTTTAGAATTATTGGGATGAAGTTTTGATAATTAAATCGTTCAGTTGGATTTTAGCAACTAAAATTAACTTTAGTAATTTTGAAAAAAGTGTTGGATTATTTTAGCTTTATTGATTAATTATGAAATTATTCAGTTTGTTATCTTATTTTTAGGTCAAAGAGATCAAAGTTGAGCTTGTGTGTTGTTCATAGTCGGTTTAGGTATGTCACAGTTTGGTAACATACGATGGTAACTCATAAATCTTGTTTTATATAAATTTTATGTTGTTTACATGATCTATATAAATGTTATAATTTATGTGGATTTTTAAATGCCTTGTTGATTTATATGTTAATTTATTTGGCATATTTATGGTATTTAGTATATGTTAGATTTTATGATATACATGTTGAGTCCTATCGTTCTTGTTACTCGTTTTTCTTGTTATATTGTATTCCTAGTGCATAAGATTATTATTTCAAAATTAGTTGCTGGCTTTCAAGTCGAGTTATCTCTGAGACAAAAATTATGATTAACATTTATTTATGCATTTTCTATGTGATATGCACTTGAAATATTGACATTGTACGTTGTTCGTTATTCTGCCTTCGTTTTGTATCATTATAAATGTTGGAAATTTGAATCAAATTTATAGTTTGAATAAAAATTATGTCTCATGAATGTGGGAGTGTCTTTTGGCTCTCCACATTCTTGAGTTAATTGTGGCTCATAACTGTATAAATGTCTTTTGAATTTCCACATTCTTGAGTTAATTGAATACTTTTGGCTCTTCATATTCTTTAGTTAATGAGAAGACTAATTGTGTTAATTAATCTTGCAAGACTCTTGGTGTGCATTTTGGGGCTTATAAATAGGGTGCTCATTTCCTCATTTCAAACATATGAAAATCTTCTCTTTCAAGCATTTTCTTGCATTTCATATTGTTAGCTTTCAATTTGACCTCCGTTAAATTTTCGTGATAAAGCGAATGTACTTTTTCAGTTCGTCGTCGTAGTGCATCGTGCTAAGTCACTACTGGTTGTTCCGTTGTATCATGAGAAACAGACGTCCAAGACGATCCTCGAAGCACATATAGGAGGGGATGAATCTATTTTAAGGACATTGTACTTCATACAGGCCTCGGTTTGGTTACTTTAAGCTTTGCTCTACTGTGTTTTCTTCACCATTTAGTTCCACAATAGAGCAAAGCTTAAAGTAAACCAAACCGAGGCATGTATGAATTACAGTTTCCTTAAAACATATTCGTCCGCTCCTGTATGTGCTTCGAGGATCGTCTTAGACGTCTGTTTCCAAGGATACAACGGAACCACCAGAAGTGACTTAGCACGAGGTACTACTAAGGCGAAATGAAAATGTACCTTCGCTTTATCACCAAAATATAACGGAGGCCAAATGAAAAGCTAACAATATGAAATGCAAGAGAATACTTGAAAGAGATAAGATTTTCATATGTTTGAAATGAGAAAATGAACACACTATTTATAAGCCCCAAAAAAATGCACACCAAGAGTCTTGCAAGATTAATTAACACAATTATCTTCTCATTAACTCAAGAATATGAAGAGCCAAAAGTCTTCAATTAACTCAAGAATGTGGAAAGTCAAAAGATGTTTCAACAATTATGAGCCATAATTAACTCAAGAATGTGGAGAGACAATGAAGGATCGTGTGTGCTAGCACCTTCGAAGATGCTTCAAACACAATATTCTCCAATGAGCTGCAATATCTCTTGTTCTAAGAATGTTAACACCGATGAATTAAATCGAGTTTGGTTAAAAACCAAGCGGAAGAGACTCGAAGTAATCCTTCGTGAAGAAGACTGTTAAATTAGAAAACATTTTAACTTATGTAAACTGAATGACTGAAAAGTAGGGGATCCGTTTTCGCATATATCAATTCAGTTATGGTAAGAACTGAACCGACGTATGCTCTAACTGATCAAGTCAGTTTGAAAACAACAGTTAATCAGTTAAATACACAAGATATGTTTATGGGTTCGGAGACTTCAACTGCTCCTAGTCATCCCTTCTACCACATCGGGTAGGATCCACTCGTAAACTTTGATTTATACAACTACTTGTACAAATCCACCCAGATTAGGACTTACCCACTGCCTAACTGAACTCCTAGTCTAGAATGAAGGCAACACCTTCCAGCCAACACTTATTTAACGTCTATGTGTTAAATACTACATCACAAGTTTAACGTCTTTGTGCAAGACTATATTTGAGAGGTGGTGAGAGTTTGTGTGTGACCTTGATTGCTCGCAAGCGCACGACGTCAAGTTATAATAAAATGTATTTTTGAGTACAAGTGTCGATCCCACGAGGAGTGTTTAATTAAACGTATATCAATGCTTGTAATTAGAATAGTCCCTACTTTATCTAGAAAATTCAGTAAAATGTTTGGTTTGCTTAAACGGATTAATTGAAAACAAAGAATTAATCTAATCACCGAGTTGAGAAATAACAGTGATAGAAAATATCTAGAGAAATGATTTCACTAAGTTTCCACGATAATTATTCCCAGTTAAATTTGTATTCATGAATTCCAATTATTTAACGGCCAAGAACACTTAATTATTTTATTCCCCATTTCCAAGTGACAAATAAACTGTATCATTCAAACCTCGATTCAAACATTCCTAAGAAGAATCTAGATTTAATTGATAAATGCAAACAATGTTCTTGACTAAGCCTCGCTAAATTTATACACCTTTCGAACAATATAAACATTCAACGGTGCGTCTCTAATGATCTATAATCCTAGTCTCTCTCCCGAGTTGTAGAAAAAATCAGATAACATACAATTTATGGCCAGTAAATTACTGTCAAATCAATACAAAGAAACACAATTAAACGAGAAGGAATTCAATCATATAAAGAACCAAGTCAAATTATCGTATCCACAAAGTTACATCATCCTCTAGAATAGAAAATTAGTTCATGACAAAATCTAAATAAAAACAACGTATGTTCAAAGATTTAGACATCGAAACTACAGAAAACCAAGATGAAGGAATCAGATAACAAATCAGAAGTGGCGTCTCCGTCCCCAGATCCGTCGTTCTTCGTCTTTGTGATCGTTCTTCGCACTCCGGATCTTCGTCTCAGTGTTCGTGCTTGCTCTCCCATCTGTTTTTCTCTCTAAAACGGTGTTCCTTTCTTCTGAACCCTTCTCCCCCTCTTATTATTGCCTCTGGGCTGTAAATTGAAAGCCCAAATTATCTGTCTCGCAGCCATTGGCACCGCGGGGCTGAGTAAGTGGCGCCTAGGCGCCCGTGTTTCGCTCTTGTAGGCGCCGTGGCGCTTTTTCTTAGTGCCTAGGCGCTTGTTCTTCGGCAATGAGGCACCGTGGCGCTTCTTGGGCTGTGCCTAGGCGCTCATTTCTCGGCCTAATGAGCACTGCGGCGCTACATTGTGGCACTGCGGCTCTCTTCTATCGCAGTTTCACGCTCAAAAATACTTCTGATTGCTCTAAAAATCCAATAGTTTTTTTTATCCCCTGTACAATACAAAAACAACAAAAACCAAACATAATTCTGCTCGAAACCAACATAGATCAAATGAATTAGCATATAAATTAAGTGCAATCCTTGCACTTATCAAACTGAACAAGGATGTTCTCACACACTGAGAGAAGTGAGCTTCTAAACTAAAATAATAACACGTTGAAATATCCCTATGGGCTGATTTGCTTCTTGAAAGCTGATAAGCATTTAACGTGCCCTTTGTTTTCTTGGTCTCTCTCTATCGTCTTCACTGATCTCCTCTTTATATATGCGTGAAAGTGATCGTACAGTGAGACTCATTTATTGTATCCGTTGCATCCTGAATTCGTTTCTTGGACTCTGTGTCTCAACTTTTCGACTGCCCTTCTGAAACGTTTCTCTTTAATGATCTGATGCAACTTCCATTATTGTCCTTTGACTGGACAAATATTTTGTACCTTTGTGTATAGTTGAAATCCACTGAATGAGTTTGTCTTCATCTACAACTGAAAGATTCTTAACTGATGCTCCGAACTAGTCAGCTGAACTGATCTTCAATTGGATTGGTGAAATCAGTTGACTCGTTAGTTGGACTGATTTCACTCTTCTTCAGTCGAACTGATCAGCTGGGCTTCTTCGTCAATTGAACACTCCTTTGGTTGTCCAGGCTTCTGAGGTTCTCCTGCTGAACCACTTATCAACTGGACGATCAGCTGAACTGCTCAATTTACATATCAGTTCGCCTGATTCAGTTTGTGCGAATAGTTGGTTTTTCAGTTTACGATTTAGATTCCTCAAAACTGATACTAGCTTCCTGCACACTTAAGGTGAATCATTAGTAACACAAAATAACAAGTTTTTTTAACATCAAAATTAACATTGCGAGCTTGAAAAGTTCCAACAATCTCATTCTTTTTGATGATAATAAAACTTGAGCATTACAAGAACAATATATTCAGTTCAAGGGTTAATCCATTTAATCATCGTTAAAAGCTCCCCCTCAAGAACTGAATTGAAGACGGTTTTTGAAAGACAATTTAAGGATTGAGGGTAAAAGAAAAACCCCCCCTCAAAAACTGAATTGAAAACCTCTTTGAAGAAAAAGGTTAAGAGAACACCTTTAGTTGAAGAAAAGAAGGCTCCTCCTTAACAACTGAATTTTAAAAAAAGATTAAAAAACAGTTTTTCAGTTTGAGGGTAAAGAAAAACTCCCCCTCAGAAACTGAATAAAAGCTCGTATTTGAAAAGTACTTATCTAATCATTCATTTAGAGGTTAATCATTCAAGCAACATAGACAAGAAATCTGGGAATATCCATTCAGTCACAATGAAACACAGCTGGATAAAAATGATGTTTATTTAAATAAATTTCCTTGTATTTACATTTGAGTACATACATCGGTTGAAAGAAAATTGCAACAACAATAGCATATTTTAAAAAACATCAGATATCAGTCGGTTTATGTGATAGAACTGGATACCATCAACTGGTTGCCTTGACTGCTTGAAATGCTACATCGGTCGTGAGTTCAATTTGCTAGAAAAACGAGTTAATTTGCCTTGAACTTGATCTCAATGCTTACCCAATTGAGACTCTAACTAGGCTCAAGTGGGATTCAGCTGGTAATAAAATCGACCAACATCCCAACATGGACAAGTTTCGTCTAAAGAACAGCTGACCTGGTAAGCTTGCAACTGAAATCTTGTTCATCGAACAATTTAGCCGTGCATATTGACAGATGAAGCTCAGGGCCATGCAGGCTGATTAAAGCCCTAAAGCTATGAGTCGAGAGAAGTGGCGACAACATTAGTTGCAGAAACGATCCTCTCAACCCTTCGCAATGAGTGATAGATAAACATTTTCAAATAGTATGAAGTACTTTTAAATAGCTTTTAACATTATTTTAAAGTAAAAATTTTAAAACACAGTTTTCTTCAAATGTTCTTCTTAGAACAACCCGCTCTGATACCAATTGAAGGATCGTGTGTGCTATCACCTTCGAAGATGCTTCAAACACAATATTCTCCAATGAGCTGCAATAGCTCGTGTTCTAAGAATTTAACACTGTTAAATTAAATCAAGTTTGTTTAAAAACCAAGCGGAAGAAACTCGAAGTAATCCTTCGTGAAGAAGACGGTTAAAATTAGAAAACATTTTAACTTATGTAAACTGAATAAATGAAAAGCAGGGGATCATTTGTCGCATATATCGGTTTAGTTATGACAAGAACTGAATTGACGGATGCTCTAATTGATCAAGTCACTTTGAAAACAGCAGTTAATCAGTTAAATACACAAGATATGTTTATTGTTTACGGATGTTCAGAGACTTCAACTGCTCCTACGTCACCTCTTCTACCACCTTGGGTAGGATCTACTAGAAGAATTTGATTTATAAAACTACTTGTACAAACCTACCCAGCTTATGACTTACCCACTGCCTAATAGAACTCTTAGTATAGACTGAAGGCAGCACCTTCTAGCCAACACTTCTTTAACGTCTATGTGTCAAAGACTACATACACAAGTTTAACGCCTTTGTGCAAGACTATATTTGAGAGGTGGTGAGAGTGTATGTGTTTGAGAACTGAACAATGAGGGAAATGAGCTTCTAAACTAAGCTGATAACACGTTGAATTTTCCCTCTAGGCTGATTTGCTTCTTGAAAGCTGATAAGCATTTAGTGGCCCTTTCTTTTCTTGGTCTCTTTCTCTATCGTCTTCACTGATCTTCTCTTTATATAGGCGCGAAATTGATCGTATAGTGAGACTCATTTATTGTATCCGTTGCATCTTGAATTCGTTTCTTGGACTCTGTGTCTCGACTTTTCGACTGCCCTTCTGAAACGTTTCTCTTTAATGATCTGATGCAACTTCCATTATTGTCCTTTGACTGGACAAATACTTTGTACCTTTGTGTATAGCTGGAATCCACTGAATGAGTTTGTATTCATCTACAACTGAAAGATTCTTAACTGACACTCCGAACTAGTCAGCTGAACTGATCTTCAGTTGGGCTGGTGAAATCAGTTGACTAGTCAGTTGGACTGATTTCACTCTCGTTCAGTTGAACTGGTTAGCTGGGCTTCTTCATTAGTTGAACACTCCTTCGGCTGGCCAGGCTTCTGAGGTTATCCTGCTGAACCACTTATCAACTAGACGATCAGCTGAACTGCTCAATTGACATATCAGTTTGCCTGATTCAGTTTGTGCGAACAATTGGGTCTTCAGTTTGCTATTTAGATTCTTCAAAACCGATCCGAGCTTCTGCACACTTAAGGTGAATCATTAGTAGCATAAAATAACAAGTTTTGTTAATATCAAAATTAAGATTGCGAACTTGAAAAGTTCCAACAGCCAAAAGACACTTTACTCAAACCCTAAATTTGATTCAAATTTCCAAAAATCCCCCGCATGAATGAAATTTGATACAAATCTTGGTGACAAAGTTCTACAATTGAATCCTGCATAGGATAGGTAGGTGTTACCCTTTGAACCTTTTCTTATGAAATATATTTGCTTTACTAGCTGACCAGTAGACATGATGTCTTTGAATTGTTCTGTCGTTTATGTAAATTAAGATATATTTCACACAAGACTCTCCCTGATACTATTAATTTCTCATGATTGTGTTCGTTTTGACCATGAACACACGTCTGGTTCTGCGAGAGAGTCTAGAATTGAGTCTTACAATTCCTTCGATGCGGCTCCAATTCTCTCACACATAGGTGATTCTATATTCTTCTCATCGAATCATTAAAAGCGGAACGCTTATCCTCAACATTAATTGTTTAATAATAGGAATGAGCTAGGGATATCTCCCACAGTGATATACCAAATCAGTGTGATTAGGTTGTCTCATTAAACCTAGTTCTTGGGATCTCCAATCAGTGTAGATTAGGTTTTCTTTCACACCAATTTATTCTATAGGCTTGAGCCCCATTCCCCTAGACATTTTCGCAACTAACACTCTGTTTAATCCCTTGGTTAGCTGATCCGCTATATTATCATTTGACTTTACATAGTCAACAGAGATAATTCATGTTGAGAGTAGTTGTCTAATGGTATTATGTCTACGATGTATATGCCTTGACTTACCATTATAAATTTTATTTTGTGCTCTTCCAATTGTAGATTGGCTATCATAATGTATGCATATAGCCGGCACTGTTTTTCCCTATCCTGGAACATCTTCTAAGAAGTGATGCAGCAATTCAGCCTCTTCAGCATACTTGTCAAGAGCTATAAACTCATATTCCATCGTGGATTTGGCTATTACATTTTGTTTAGAAGATTTTCACGCAACTGATGCACCTCCTAAAGTGAATACAAATCCACTTGTAGATTTTGAGTCTTTCATATCAGATATCCAATGTTCATCATTGCATCCTTCAATAACAGCATGGTATCTGGTATAGTGCAGCTCATGATCACGAGTGCACCTTAAGTATCTTAGCAATCTGATAATTGTTTTCCAGCGTTCAAATCCTGGATTACTTGTGAATATACTAAATTTGCTTACTGCATAAGCTATGTCTGGTCTTGTACAACTCATTAAGTACATCAGACTTCCAATGACTCGAGAGTATTCTAATCGAGACATACTCTCACCTCGATTCTTTGATAGATGATGAATGGTACCTATCGGGTTCTAGTCAATGCAGAGTCATCATAATTAAATTTCTCAAGTATTTTGTCAACATAATGTTACTGAATTAGATCTAGCCATTCTGATGTTCTATGAATTTAAATTCTAAGGATTACATCGGCTAAGCCCAAATCATTCATGTCAAATCTTGAGTTCAATAACTTCTTGGTGGATTTGATCATCTTATCATTACTACCAATGATAAGTATGTCATCTACGTAAAGACATAAAATGGCATATCCATTTTCAGTGTTTTTTATGTATACACATTTGTCACATTCACTGAATTTAAATCCACTTTTTATTATGTCTTTATCAATTTTTGTGTGCCATTGCTTTGGTGCTTGTTTAAAGCCATATAGAGATTTCAATAGTTTACAAACCTTTTTTTCTTGCCCAGTCACGGAAAATCGTTCAGGTTGTTCCATGTAAATTTCTTCGTCTAAATCTCCATTTAGAAAAACTGCTTTACGTCCATTTGGTATATTTCAAGATTTCGCAAGGCGGCAATTGCGAGTATCAAACGAATAGAGGTTATTCTCGATACAGGAGAATATGTGTCAAAGTAATCAAGACCTTCACGTTGATGGTAACTATTGATTACCAATCTGGCTTTATACCCATCTATGGTTCCATCTGATTTCATTTTCCTTTTGAAAACCCATTTACAGTCTAGTGGTTTTCTTCTCGGAGGAAGATTTACTAATTCCCACGTATGGTTTTGTAAAATGGAATCCATTTCGGAATTGATAGCCAATTTCCATAGAGGTCCCTCATATTAACTCATTGCTTCCTTGAAGCTTTGAGGTTCTCTTTCCATCATGAAAGTGATGAAATCCGGACCAAAAGATTCTCAGTCCTAGCTTTCTTGCTACGTCTAGGTTCAATATCTTGATCAAGCTCTTGTTCTCTTTCGATTGCCTCATATAATCTTTTGGATGAACTTGGTTCTTCCTTAGATTTGCATGGAAACATGTGTTCAAAGAACGAAGCATTTATTGATTCCATTATCGTATTATTGTGAATATCAAGTATCTGAGATTCGTGTACAAGAATACGATATGCGCTACTGTTTTGAGCATATACAATGAAAAAGCTTGGTCCTATCTTTACTTTCTTTGGAGTGGGTACAACTACCTTGGCAAGACACCCCCTCACTCGCAAGTATTGGTAGGAAGGACTTCTATCTTTCCATAACTCGTATGGACTTTTATCTTGCTCTTTCGGGACACCTTATTTAAAAGGTAATTTTCTATTAGAATAACTTCCCCCCCATATGTTTTGAGGTAAACCAAAATTTAATAACAATGCATTCATCATTTCTTTTAACATGCGCTTCTTTCTCTCCACAATGCCATTTTTCTAAGGAGAATAAGGTACAATTCTTTCGTGTTTGATACCATGTTGCGCATAAAACTCAGTAAATGATGATTCATATTCACCTACAGGATCACTTCTTAGCAGCTTATTTTTTTTTTTTTTGATAAGTTGGTTTTCAAGTTCACTTTTGTAGTGGACAAAATTTTCAATTGCTCCATCTTTACTTTTAAGAAGATACACATGACAAAACTTTGTGTTATCATCAACAAAAATAATGAAGTATTTATTTTCACCATGTGTTTGCACACATTTTAAATCACTATATCACCGTGATTATATCAAGTGGTTCAATATTTTTTTTTTTGTTGGAAGGAGAAAATTTCTCCTTTCAAGCAACTAGAGAAAACAATCATCTTTCAGAACTCTTGTCGTCTTCCTTAATACAAATTCGATCAATGAGTTCTTCAACATTCATCTCCTTTCGTTTGTATTTCAAATAGATTTCTAAATCCTTCCAGGCCGATGATATCTTCTCAACAATAGCAGCCACTAGGAATGATTCGCACAAAGTCATCCCCTCACCGTGAATCTCGTGAAGAATCACTTGGAGTTCTTGAACTTGGCCGATAACCGGATTTGAATTTACCATTTTAAAGTCCAGAAAGCAGCCAACAAGAAACTTCTTGGCCCCGGTATCCTCGGTTTTGTATTTTCTGTCAAGGAATTCTCATAGCTCTTTAGCCGGTTTTTTTACGCAAAACACGTTGTAGATCGAATAGGCCAATCCGTTTAGTACATAGTTTCGGCATAAGAAATCAGAATGATTCCATGCATCCACCGCACTAACAGATTCAACATCTCCCTCACCCTCTTTGAGTTTAGGAGCATCCTCAGACAGGAGTCTGGCCAGTTTCAGTAACTTCCAGTATAACATCATCTTCTGCTGCCACCTTTTGAAGTTCACACCAGTGAACTTCTCAGGTTTTTTGCCGTGAGTAGCCGGCACAGCAACAACAGTAGCACGTGGGGAAAAGTTAGGCATCACAGTGGCATGAGAGACAATAGAACCAGTTACCCTCAACACATTTGTTTCAGTAGCCATATCTGAAACAAACCACGTAATGAGTAATCTGTTTTAATTTTGTTGCATGAAATATCGAATGATAAAGTACAGTAAACTTTCCTAAAAACAAGTGAAATAAATGATGAAGAAAACACAGTAGAGCAAAGCTTAAAGTAAACCAAACCGATGTATGTATGAAGTACAATGTCCTTAAAACAGATTTGTCCTCTCATGTATGTTCTTCGAGGATCGTCTTGGACGTCTGTTTCTCAGGATACAACGGAACAACCAGCAGTGACTTAGCACAATGCACTACTACGGCGAACTAAAAACATACCTTCGCTTTATCACCAAAATTTAACGGATGCCAAATAGAAAACTAACAATATGAAATGCAAGAGAATGCTTGAAAGATGCAAATGATTCATTGACCCTCATGTTTATGCAAGTTCTTATCCCTTGGCACGGTGAAACCCCAAGACGCAAATGATTCATTGACCCTGAAATCTCAATTCTTTTTTAGATGTGTTTGTTTCTCGTCCCTAAGACCATGAATTCTCTAACATCTCTAGAATGATTCCCTTGATAGAATCTCCTATTGTGGCAGTACACATGTTTCTTTACATCATCAGGATAATGAGACATTTATTTCACCTAAAAAATCTTTCCTGTAGGAAATCAAAATTTAACTATCTTCATCTACCACCATATTTTCGGGAACTTGAATATTTGCATGTTGGTTTTTCTAGCAAAATATCTTTAGAAACACAACAAAATTTGTTGGGATGACTAAATAAATCAGGAGACTTATAATGATATTTATCTTTCAACTCCTCATTGGAAGGTTGTGCCTTCTAAGTGTTTGCACTAGTATTAGCCATCTCTTTGTATGATGGAGACTGATGAATATAATTAATCACAACATAATTTACTGGTTTTCTTCCATTTTCATTTGCACGTACAATTGATTGATTCCTCTTGCCAAAACCCTCATCTATTCTCTATGGTGATGTGTACATATTATCATAACCATGAAATATTGAGATTGAGTGATGAATATCACATGCCTTGTAACTCCCTGAATCTTCTATTACATTTTTGGGTTGATCATGATTCACACTCTAAGATCTGCTCATCGTCTGCCTCACCACTACTTTTGTAAGGTCCAGGAATTTAAATCACATAGAATGCATGTAATTTAGGATTTTATTTAAGTTATGGATTTAATTATTCTTGTGCATTTTTTGCATAAGTAATGCATGGTAGAATTTATTTCATGAAATTTTAAAAGTTCATGCATTAGAGTTTCTTGATGCATTTTACGCTCGATCGAGGAATGGAGACCAGAGAATTATCAGGAAAATTATTTTATTACATGATTAATTTTTATTATTTTATTTAAGATTTTTTAAGTGTGTTTTTCAAAAATGGGTTTTATTGGGTATTTTTACCCGCGAGTTTTTTATTTTATCCGGTACGTAAATTTTATCGAATAGGGGGATTTTTTGAGATTTCGGCTAATATTTTCAAAAACTTTCTAACATGAAATATTTTTCGGGGGTGTGTTTGGAGCTAATGGGTGTAATTTTAAGTTTATTGGGCTTTAAACTCTTTTAAACCTTTTATTGACAATTTAAGGCACATCATCTATTATTTAACTATTTAATTACTACCTAAACACTCATTAAACCTAAACCTAAGCTCCCCAACCAGCCGACACCCTCTCCCTCAACCTATTCTCTCAGCTTCAGCAGCTTAGTAGCTGGTCCCCTCGGCCATAGCATTTTCTTCAAGGAAATTTGTCTTTGGCGCTCGTTCTTCGATCTCCTCACATCTACATCATCAAGGCACGCTTTGTAGCATCGTTTTTTGCATCACGCATGTGTATATTACTGATGTATATGTATCCATGCATGAAAATTCTTGATCCAAGCATGAGCATGCAGGGTTATCAATTTTACATGTGTTCCTTGCATTCTTATGATTGCTGCTCACGTCTTTGTCTGATTTTGCGCAAGGGGCTGCGGCTTAGGGTGGTTAAGAGACTGATAAGGGGGTCAATTTAGCGCCCTTACCCGAGCCACTACTAAACAGACTAATAAACATGCAACATTAAACTTAATAACAACAATTAAACAGCGGAAACCAAATACTTAATCATCTTACAGCCCAAATGAAAACAAAACAATAACAGCAGTCTTAAACATTAATACAACCATAACAAATACAAAACATAACCCTGAACGAGAAAACGATAAACCACAGAAAACCTCCACTGGATCACCACCGAAAACCCAACTGCTATAGCCACTGCCCTGGTCGTCCGAACCGTCCAACCTAAGACATGCCCCGTGGAATGGGGTGCCCAAGATGAAAACAAGGACGTGAGTGACAATCGCCCAATACGAGAATGTACGCGTATACAAACTAATATGATGCATGCGAAATGCAATATTCTCGGATATCAAGGATCAAGTCAAAAATCTCATGCTCAGTCTAGAGGCGCTTGAGTGTATAGTCTCTGATCTGCCCTAGGCAAGTTTTGGCTCCCACACTCATCATCAAGACGTTGATATGCAATGTCCAGGTCATCAGAGCCCGCGGGTCCCATCGGACACTGTAGCTCTCGATGCCTCATCGTCCAAAATATAGATAGGGCTGAGTGGCCCCAACAAACGAGGTATATCTCAAAAGATATCAGGCTCAACATGATATGTCATGCATAATATGCCAAAGCAGTAAAACATGTATTATGCAACAGATAAATATGCAGCATATGAATGTGTATACTACGCTTGGATATTTCAGTCAGTACATCACGTACCTCACCAAAACAATCTGACCGGAAGCTCTGAACCTAGACAATACCAACATAATGAAATCACTAACAAACCAGATCAAACATGCTACAAAGATCTCCCTAATGATCCTTAAATCACTATCTAAGGATTTAGGATTATAACTGCGTCCGTCGTCAGCCCGCTGATGATGTTTTGATCTCACTTCACCGACCCTCCTCGAGTCGACACTAGCTCCGAAACTTCCCGACACCAAAAGTAAACTGGCTAGAAAACCTAAGGTACAACTAGAACTCTTTCTGAAAAATGCGGTGAAGGAAACAAAAGAATCAGCTTCCATTTATAGGCTGCATCCACACTATTTCAGGAAATCCGAACCAATCTTATCTGCCACGTGTCAGAATCTCATTAGTTTAGTTGGATTTCTCGAGATAATGTAATCCGAAGTAGATCGGTTTATCCCTTTTAAAATTCGGTGGAGATACCAAAAGCTTAATCCCGAATTATCAATTCCTTAATAATACTTAATTAACAACTCATTAATTAATACTTCATTCAAAACAAATATTCGGGTCATTACAGTCAAGGTGTGGTTTTGGGAGCAACACTGATCGTTGTTGCTGTGAGTGGAAGGGACGAGGTGTTGAAGCATGGTGTGGCTGGGGTTTTGGTAAATCGAGTGTTGGGGGGAAACCATTAGTGCCAAGGTAAGTCCAGGTGGTGGACCTACTTCTTATGGGTTCGACCCATGACTTGGGAAGGCCCTAGCACTCCTGGACTGAACCCTTGAGCAGCACAAATGAACCGAATGCAAGGGAGTGGGGGTGAGGCGCTTTTGGAACCTAGCGATCGGGTTGGTAGTGTATGCTGCATGGGGATGGGGCTGGGGTCGGGGTTTCGGTGAGTCAATAGGGGTCCTAGGGTAATCTAGGTGAGGTGGTTTAGTAGCTGGTTCCGTTTGTTTGATCTAGGGACGTAGAAATGAGAAGGGCACTAGCTAGGGTCGAGCGAGCTCTTTTTGGAAAATTTCCAACAGCCTTCAAGGGGTGGCCGAGGAGCTTAGGAACCTGGCCTTGAGGTTTTTAGAGCCTTTTTTATGTTTATTATGTGTATAAAAAACCTAGGAAAAATTCTGTTAAGTTTCGAGTCAATTCGAGTTAAAACCGGGACCCCAGTCCAAGTTTTAAAACGAATCGGTCAAGTTGTAAAACAGGATAGGAATGTTTATAATTATGTTTTGAGACATTTTAAGGAGTTTGGTAAGCTTCGGGTCAATTTTAGAGGTACAGAGGTAAAACGGTAATTTTTGAGTTTCCAGAGGCCAAATGGTCATTTTGCACCCGGGTGAGATTTTGGTCCTGACAGCGCCCTTAGCACAAATTTATGATATTTAAAATGTTTATGCATCATGTTCATGATTTTTACGTAATTACGATAAATACGTTGCATGCTCGGTTTAAAGGAAAAATATGTATATGCATGCTTTTATTTAAATGGTGAAAATGATGATGCGTTTTGAAGGAAGTGATTTAGTACTGACTAACACGATGACATGTAATGCCAGGACTCAGTGGACAGGTAATGCTATCGCTGATGTCCTCGCCGCCGAGTACCGCGGTTACACGTAGACGGATCCATCGACTGACATGATGATACGAAAGTCATAGCTAATGAACGGAATTCAAATTAAGAAAATTAACACGTATATGTTGATACGATGATATATGATATGATTATTACCATGTTTTGACAGGTCACAATTACGCATACGATTTTTACTATGCTATTTTTCACTACTGTGTGCTATATATATGTACTTATTATTCCTGCTACAGGTGTGTTGAGTCTTGTTTTGATTTCTCTTACATTGGTTTGAGGCTTCTACATTTTCTTAAATGTACCATGGCCATGATGTTGGCCATCTATTTGTTAATTATGTCTTGAACAGAAACTTTATGTGCACTTTCGTCAACCATACCATCTTCAAGGTTTGGTGAAAGTTCCACTCCCCTCAATAATTTCTCGTCTTTGGAGACATATCTCCGATTTCTACCACACATGCCAATTTTGTTTGCACAATTTTTGTAGATGCGAGCATGTCAGGTGCTAAAAACACCAAATTGAATAAAACATAAAAATATAACTTCTAAACACAAAAAGACTATGAATACTTAATTTGATTATTATTTATTATCTCATAAGAAATATGCACCAAAATAGAGTAAATGGATGGAAATGACACTAAAAATTGAATAAATAAAATCTCAACATCATTATGTGTAATGCCCAAGAATTTGATTACCGTAATCTGAGATGATTTATTTATTATGAATGGATGTGAGTATAGTTGGACCGCTCCGAGATCAAATTAGTTAAAACACATGAGTTATGTGATTTTCGGGCAGAACCTGTTGCGCCCGAGCGGAAGAATATTATCGCTCGAGCGCCAATGTGTGATCTGGTATGCTTCGGGCAGAAGATGTGGCGCCCGGACGGTAGTTTATAACCGCCCGAGCGCCAAGGAGTAATCATGAGGGCAGAACACCCCGCGCCCGGGCGGTATGTTTTAATCGCTCGAGCGCCGAGCAAGCGCCCGGGCGGAAATTCATGTCCGCCCGAGCGCGAGACGTGCAGCATAAAGGGGCGAGCCACTTGCCTTACATGCGTTCGTGTATGCATATATATATATATATATGCACGAATTCTTCAGAGAATCAGAAGGAGACGAATCGAGAAAGGTTCGGGAAAAGAATTGAAAAATCCTTACGCCTTTTGTGAGAAATCCGTCCGTCCGATTTTGAATCCGACTGCGGTACTGTGTTCCTATCGACGTAGGCTATAACTGAACGTAAGTTTTGCTACGTTTTGATATGTTTTGAAAATATGGTATTGTCAGAAGCTGATATGATTCATATATGATGTTCTTAGTATGTTAGACATCGTATAATCGAAACCGGATTGAGGAACAAATACCATATGAAATTGTTATGAATTTCGGAGTTGATTTGATATCAGAATTGAGTTGTTATTGATTATAAGATGTTAGAATTGATATCTGGCTGATATGATATGGCTGGATATATTGAGATTATGCCGTTATGTTGTTGAAACAGAATTTGATTGAATTCTGTTTATATCCAGTATTGATTTGAACGGGTATTGATAGTATACTCCTTGATATCGTTATTGTCAGACTGAGTATTGACAGGCTTGGAGTTCAAGACTGCGACCGAGTCAGAGTATCAGAAAGAAAGGTATAAATTAATGTTGTGTTGGGATTGCACAACTCGAGGAAGGTTTGA
The DNA here is from genome assembly GCF_022965805.1 of Primulina eburnea. Taxonomy (NCBI): domain Eukaryota; kingdom Viridiplantae; phylum Streptophyta; class Magnoliopsida; order Lamiales; family Gesneriaceae; genus Primulina; species Primulina eburnea. The sequence continues at coordinate 38,769,603 of NC_133102.1, read as the reverse complement.
CTCGAGTTTCCCTAAATCACATACTTAGTTATTACATTGATTCTTGTAATTGATGAGATTGATGTTTGATGTCTATTGATTTATAGCCACTGCATGTATTGATTACTGAGTCGTTGAGTCATAGGCTGATTCGTCTGGTTATTGACTGATTCGTCTAAACTTAAGCTGATTCGCTTAATTACCGGCTGATTCGTCTGGTTATTGACTGATTCGTCTAAACTTAAGCTGATTCGCTTAATTACAGGCTGAGTTGTCTGATTATTGGCTGATTCGCCTAATTACCGGCTGATTCGTCGGGTTATTGACTGAGTCGTCAATTCTGCGGCTGATTCGCCCAAACACTGGATATATTAATTATATCGATGTCGTTTAGGGATTGATTCATTCCTATCGACTGAGATTCGATATAATTACCTATATCCAAACATCGGGATCCCTAGGTTAGAGTTGAGTCGAGTCTGAGACGACGCGTCAGTGGAGTCGAGTCTGAGACGACGCGTCGGTTGAGTTGAGTCTGATACGACATGTTGATTTACATTGTTTATGGTATTCATGTTTATTGAATGCTTGATATTGATTTATGTTTCTGATTTGATACATGTTATGAATATTTCTTATATGCTTTCGTATATGCTTCTATATGATTGCATGTATACATTGTTTATACTGGGATATTTATATCTCACCGGAGTTATCCGGCTGTTGTCTTGTTTTGTATGTGTGCATGACAACAGGTGGGGCTGGATCAGGGTCAAGAAGAGGATGAGAGAAGATTAGATAGCGTGGAGATCCGGGCTTCGAAGCAACATAGGAGTCAGCACTGATATGTAGTTGAACCTAGTTGAATTCTTGTAGATAACACAAGATTTGTATATTCATGTTTAATATGTAATTTGAGTAAATTACATTACGTTTCCGCTGTGTATTTTAAAAAAAAAAATTAGACCCTGTTTTATAATTGATTAATTAGTCCCAATGATGATTAAGAACTTGATTAGCGTCCGGGTCCCCACATTATGTATATATAAATCAGTAGAAAATTTAAAATATGAAAATATAATAAAATTATATTGACATATGAAATGATAGTACCTAAGACACTAGAAATTTATTGAAAATACTAGAAATTAGGAATGTCGAAGACTAAAATTTTGTAGAGAGTATTTGCATATTTGTGTCGAATGTTCTGTTGACTGTGTTTCTTTGTTATGTTGAATGTGTTTCTTTGTTCTATCTATTGTTTCTTTTTGTTCAGCCTACGATTTCCAACTTCCTGCGCTTCTTTTCCATTGTTTTCCAATCTTTCACGTCGTTGCATGTTGGTTAGTTGGGAGAGTTCAAAGACACCGGTCAATTTGTGTTTTGTCAGAATTAGGTTTTGTTCCAAAGATTATTTTGTCCGACATATATAAAAAATAGTAACAATATCAGTATAGGATGTAAAACAGTAAATTTGTGTTTTGTCAGAATTAGGTGTTGTTCCAGATGTTACAACATCTGAGACAACATGCAGCGGAAAATTATATTTTGTAACATAAATTAACTTTAAATAAACAGATGGACAAGATTGAATATGCACAAGTATAAATACTTGTGCGGTGCCTTATGACAAAAATTAATCAGTAAAAAAATCAACTGTTTACAAAAACCTAACACTAGTGATTATGACAAAAATCAATTTCCTCAACAAGTTGAGAAAACAAATGCTTTCTAAAACAAAAAATTAAAATAAAAACTTAAATCAAGAAAGCTAAAAACGTGATTCAAAAGTGAATCCACGAAAACAATCTTCAGTCAACTTCTTCACAGATGTTGTCTTGAGATGTTCCCAACATTCACGGCAACACGTTATCACCACTCTTCAACCAGCGATGGCTTCGAGGATTTTATCGCTCAGAAAATCTTCACTACAAGTATGTATGTATGTTGAATATCGAAGCAGCTTTTATCCATGTGCTTGACCTCTTATTTATAGATGAAGACTCCTATTTCCACAAGGAAACCTAGTGTCATAAGGAAAGTAAGAGTTTTATTAGAAGTAAACTTCTATTTAAATATTGATATCATATCTCTTTAAATCATTCCCATAAATATTATATCTAGGCTACTTTTGAATGATTATCTCATTATCTAAGAAAGGCAAAATCACATAAAATATTATACTCAAATAAATAAATAAGGAAAAGATATTGTTAGAGAAATAATTTAAAATCCAAGGACTTATATCAATTAAATTCCGAAATAATATTTCCCTTCATATCAAATCCAAGACTTTGTCTCAAACTTCAGATCTTAGTAGGCAGATTTGTGCAATGATAAAAAACAGAGAGCAACTCCAAAGGCTGTGGTGGGCATAAAAAATTATTAGTTGTATTATGCATGCAATTTCAGTTCAGGATAAAATTTTTAGTTATCCCAATAATTGATCAGGTACATTATTTTTTTTAAATATATTTGTGACTTGGTCCAGCTCATTTAATGAAATATATTTTTGGGATTTACGGCGTTTGATTTTATGAAATTAATTGTCGAAGAAATGGTAGAAGCAATCACGATTCCTGCGTAATTTAGAAGAAAACTCGTGTAAATGACATTAACTGGTCGGTTCTCCGTAACTAATATTAGATTTAACAATGACCAACTCCACTAATGATCTGTACCCAAAAAAATTATACTGATAAATAGTAAATTGCATACCAAATATTATCTAAAGATGAAAAATTATAGGACTAAAAAGAATTAAGAATGAAATATACAAAACTAGTATTTTTTTCTCTGAACAAAAAATAATATTTTTCTTTAAAATAATAAAAGAAATTTTAAAAAATTCGTCCGATGATCAATAATCGTGAGTCATGAGCATATATTGATTTTACCAAAGAATGAAAAAATCAACTTCCAAGAGGTGTCGAGTTGGTGGAGTATGTGAGCGTTTGACCAAAAATCAATGAAAAAATCAACTTCCAAGAGGTGTCGAGTTGGTGGAGTAGGTGAGGGTTTGACCAATGACCAAAAGTTGGATTACCCTACCAGCGCATTCTTAGGCGAGCTTGTCTCACAGAGCTTGTCCAATGTGATTTATCTGACTAACATGATTTACAAGATATTGTATTAATACAAGAGTTTACCTGATGGGCACCGAAAGCTAGCGGCTGCAAGTTCTCATCTAATAAAAAAAGTGAAAAAAATTCAATAAATAAATATATATATACACCTGACCCACCCTGGACCTGCTTGGGACCCATAACCTAATTGATTGTCGAGTTTAGACCTTGACCATTGTCATCCTAACAAGGATGGAGATTGTTGGGTTGCGCAAATACTAACAATCTTGATTTTGACGATAAAAAAAAGTTGTTATTGTGTTTCTAACATATTTACTTAAATGTAAAGTTGAAACCTCAAGTTGGATGTTGAAACTTAAATTTGGCGAACGACTAGACTCCGACGAGCTTCATATTTCGATTATATCTCGTATCTCAGTAATCTAAATGACCAGCGAACAAATCGGATTAACATAAAAATCAATTTACTACAAGTAATATTTCAGATCGGTCGGGCTAGTTCGGATGTTATCTAGGCGAAATATTGGTTGCAAGATCAAATTGGTAGTCGCAGATACAATAATCGGCTAGTTATCCGTAGTGCCACTATTTCAAGCATATTTATCTTATATGAACTTGAAATTGGGTGATTTTTAATTTTTGGGAAAGGTAAGAAAATAGAGTTACAACTTTCATGTTACCACATAGCCCATAAATCAAAGAAACAATAGTTATAATCAATGGATCGAACCACAATACTTCCAGCCGTTCGCCGAATAGGTTTTCAATCAGTTATATTATTACGAGCATATGTCTCTCATATGGAATCGAAAATAAGTGATTCTTGATTCTTTTGAAACTAAGGGAAAGAAATACAACTTTCATATTGAGTAATTTGCCTAAAAATCAATGAATAAAGAGTTATAATCCAGAGAAGAGACCGGCTAGACTTGGTTCAAAATCCAACAGCTCAAAGTAAAACATGCTCAAATCCGACCAGACCGCTCCAAAATTCATGCCACTCAAACCCGACCTGACCACTCGGAAATTCCAGCATTTGAAAGTATATTCACTTGTGTGTGAAGATGTATTTGAGAGTATATACACTGTAATACATTAATTTTCCTCACACACAATCACTCACACAAAACAAAATTGAGCTTCAAGAATAGTTGAGTGATAGTTTTCATGTAAAAACATTAAAGATTATGTTTGTATTCTTAGCATAAGAGACATTAAATATTACACGGATTGTAAGGTTACGACCTACAATCAAGAGTGTGCTAGGAATTTGATTAGGCAAATGATACGTTCTAAGTCGAAATGAGTTTGTGTAAAAGATTTATATAAATTAAAGTTTTCTATTGAATCCTTCCTAAATAGAAGAAGAGATGACGTAAGAATTTTATCTCTGAACATCCATAAACAAATTCATGTATATTACTTTATTGTATTTTATTATTGCTACTGTTTTTAAGATAAATTGTTGAAACATTTTATGTGTTTTCAAATACCAAAATATTGTATATCAAGTGTTTGATAAAATGCTGTGGGGACCCGGACGCTAATCATCTTTTTAATCATGATTGGGACTAATTAATTAAGTATAATAAACAGGGTCTAAATTTTTTTTTTTAAAATGCGGAAGGTAATGGAATCAAACTCCTATACATATCAGTATAAAAGTATAAATCTGATAAATATCCAATCATACATACTCAGGTTCAACAACTACTATCAAGTGTTTAAACCCTAGCTCTAGTCCAAGTCCGGTATCACCACTCTAATCTCAGTCTGTCTTCATCTCTGTGACCCTGTACCTGTCCCACCTGTTGTCATGCACACATACAAACAAGACAACAGCCGGATAACTCCGGTGAGATATAAATATCCCAGTATAAACAATGTATTATATGCAATCATATAAAACATATATAAAAGCATAAACAAACATCAAAACATGTATCTAATCTGATTACATGAATTAATGACTCGTGATCTAATCTTATCTTATCTCAAATCTAGGGATCCCAATCTAATTTAGACTTTGGTATTCTGTATCGAGCTGAGATAGAAGTCGATCTACATCTGAAGCTCGTCGATACACCGTAAGTCTAGAGTCTTATCGGTTCTGAGAAAGACTCGGCGTTCTGCCCTAGCTAGGCTGTCAGCCCTAGACTCGGACTCTGACCCTGTTCTAAGTCAATACATGCACATATCAATCTGATAATCTGCAAATATCAATGCAATAAAGTAAAGTATGTGATTTAGGGAAACTCAAGTCAAACCTAACTCGAGTTGTGCAATCCCGAATCAACATTTATTTATACCTTTCTTGCTGTCTTTCTGAATCTGTCGAAGTCTCGAACACAAGGTCTGTCAATGCTCAATCTGGCAATGACAATATCAATATATTTTGTATCAATAATCTAATCAAATCACAACATCTCTGTTTTATCAAATTCTGACGGTACAACCGTACAATCTTGCGATACTGATAATACTATACCAGTCTATATCAATTCCAAACATTTACAATCAACCACGGTACCAATCTGATATCAATTCTAGTCAATTTCATTCTGAAATTCATAACAATGTCATAATCAGTCCGTTTCTTAATCTGACTTCGATTCTACGTTGTCTAACATGTCAAGAATAACATATATGACGTGTATTCAATTCTAACAACATCATAATTTCACAACATGTTAAAACGTAGTAAAACTTACGTCCAGTTGTAGCCTACGTTGCTAGGAATACGGTATCGAAGTCAGATTTAAAATCTGACGGACGGATTGAAATATAAAGGCGTAAGGATTTTCAACACTATCACAGGAGCCTTTCTCGATTTATTTTTCTTTCCTTTGAAGAAATCTGAAGGGACAACGCTTATATATATATCCAATTGCATGAACAAGAAACGTGGCCTCTTCCTTTTCAAACACGTCTCTCGCTCGGGCGGATATAAATTTCCGCCCGGGCGAGCAACTCTCGGCCCTTCTGCGCGATTCAGTCTCGATCGGGCGAGCACAAACTTCCGCCCGGGCGAGTAACTCTCGGCCCTCTTGCATAATTCTGTCTCGCTCGAGCGGACAAAAACTTCCGCCCGGGCGAGACACTTTCGGCCCACATCTTGGCTCTTCCTATTTCTTGGTCCAATAAAATCTCGGACTGGCCCGGCTATAACCACATTAAGTCATAATCCATAATCTCATATTAATCTAATTAAAATCTCGGACATTACAAATGCTCCAATCAAACCGTTTTTATTATTTCAACTACATATTTTTAATTGTTTTACAAAATGCTTAATCGATTTTTAGAGGGATTATTTTGAGTTTTTCGTTCGATTTAGAACCAAACAATTTCTCAGTACTTTGTTCATTTTTAACATTTCAAAAACGAGCTAATATAGCTCTTTTAATTAAAATTTTTTTTCAAGCATTTATTCATCCTCCTTAAACACGATTCTTATCCTAACATAGATATGTGTAAATTTGTTTTTTTTTTCTATTTTTTTATTTAAAAAGACCTACTCTACTATGACAATAACAATTCAACTATATTACAATAGTAAGAATGGGCATAAAAATACAAATTAAAAATAACTCATAAGTATAATTTAATTTTCGATCAGTACTACACTTAATGATTATCATTATATTTTTACAAAATACATACATTTATTTTCAGAAATTAATCAAATTTCAACCGTTGGGTATTTCTACTCAAGATGAAAAACGTGATCCCATTCATTATTGTGCCTTAAGGCCATATCCAATTCATTGTATTAAGCTACACCATATTCAATGTTATATGTGTGCTACATAAAAATCATCTCCAACTACTCTGTAATACATTTTATAGTAAAATTAATATTTTTATTTTCTAAGTTTCAATGATAATTAAATCTTATAATTTATATTTTAAAATCTGAGTTAATTATTACAAATCTAAAAATCAATTTATTTTCATAATTTTTTATTTGTGTTTCGTAATTTTGTTGTCTGTTAGTTGTTATCGCGGTTAGTTACCGTTTCATAATATTTGTTGTTTGTCATTTGTAATATTTTTAACGAACTAGTAGTTTAACTTGGTTATTTGTTAAATTTATATTTTTTTAGTTAATTAATCTCAAATCAAAGTATTAAATTTTTATAATTAATATCTCAAAATTTTCAAGAAAAGTAATTTAATATTTATGTAAAATCATATAAAAATAAAAAAACAATTATAAAATTTATTATTTAATTAAAATTTAAAATAATAAAATTAAACAAAAATATTAATTTTTTTTTTTAAAATGTGGCCCTATTACATTGCTGCGCCACATGTGGAGTTACTCCACCCCAGCGTTAAATTTGGGGCTGGATTGGAACCATGAACATACCATCATGGTGCCATGATTGGAGATGGTCTAAGAATTAAACACGCACATTTCATAGTACGTTAACCTTTTCAAAAATATTCCCACCAAAAATAAATAATGCCACCATTCATAAGAAAGTAGAGAGAAATTACATAATATAATTTATAGATAAAGACAAAAATAATTTATTTCAAATGTATACATAAATCAGGTGTGATTAATCGTAATTGACGATAAACGTGACTGTATACATATCATGAAAACGAAACATAATATTTGAATAATTAGCAAAAAAAAAATTTGCAGAAAAATACAAACATTAGTCATAGTAAATTAACAATATTAGCTCTACCATAATTTTTCTTATCGAATTATATTTCTAAAAGATTATCCAATTTTTTGAAATATTTTATATATACATATAGGCAAAAACTTGTGTGAAACGGTCTCACGAGTCGTATTTTGTGAGACAGATCTTTTATTTGGATTATCCATGAAAAAATATTATTTTTTATGTTTAGAGTATTATTTTTTTTATTGTGAATATCGGTAGGATTGACTCGTCTCATAGATAAAGATTCGTGAGACCGTCTCACAAGAGACCTACTCATATATATATATATATATATATATATATATATATATATGAGGGAACAATGATCTCAAGTTATAATGTTTATATAAAAAGCACTCCTTATAAATAGTTTTACTATAATCACTCTATCTCCAAGTCTTAATTTTCTTACAAAATTAGATATATTTTGATGATACAACGTTATATAAATCAAACATAGCAGGTTATATCATGTAAAATTTCATTCGAATTAGAGTGAGTCTCATGTGACCGTGAGACAGGTCAACCTTACTCATATTCACAATAAAAAATAATACTCTTAGCATAAAAATAATATTTTTTCATTGATGACCCAAATAAGAGATCCGTCTCACAAATACGATCCGTGAGACCGTCTTACACAAGTTTTTGCCTTCGAATTAATATCCAGACCACGTCGCTCTACTTTCATGAAATTTTTCAATCGAAATCGAAATTGTTGATAGATTTTTCATAAGATCGAGCGTTATTATTGTTTTACCAAAAGTTATATTAGATAACAAAAATGCAATTCGAATATTTTAAAACATAAATATCACGATTCGATCGTTCTTTTAACAAGAACAATTATTATACCTGAATGTTTTTATAGCACTTGGGGAAAAAAAATAACATCTAAGTAACATTTAGTGTGTCTAAAATGTCTTGTACACCTACATCTAGTCATTTGGTTTGACCGCATATATTTGGCGGGAGTAGTTGGCTGTCGGCATACAATATTTGTCGGCATTGTAATATGATAATTAATGGATGATCGTGAGCGGCAACGCCCGGCCCCATCACTAGCTGGGACAACACGGGCTCCTTTTATCATATTACATGCTCACTTTTATAAACCAAAAAAAAAAAAAAAATCTACTAACAAAAATAGTTAAGATTAAGATTTAGACATGATTCATTCTCAAAAATTAATTAAAAAAGGGATGATTAGTCAAATTCATATATACAACTCCAAATAACTGAATACAGTTGGTGTGAGACGATTAACACACCATCAAGCCCATGAATGAACAACTGGAACCAGCTCATTTTGGACATTTAACAAGAATTAATGTTGAAATTATTTAACTTATAGAATAAATTTAATAATCAAAATTTAATAATCAGTTGAATTTTGTCGATCCAAACAGGAAGTCATGACCCATAAGCCGTCATGGCCTACTTATGCATATGCAAATGTTGGTCACACATGTTACGATGAACTGTACTTGTGACACAACATGAGTACCGACGTGCTATTGGAGTGGAAGTGTGTCATCTGCGCTGAACACAAAAAAGGAGGCAGCCCAGGTGCGCGCGTATGTATTTCATTTCATGAACGACATCTCCCGCCAGTCGCCCCCACAATTTCGTTACACATGCTGCCATTGTTGGAGACACTATCAATCTCCACCAAATATATTCAATTTTTTAAAAAAATATGATATGTATTTGATTTCATTTTTTTTAAAAGTAATTATTTTCAATATTATTGATGTTAAATAGCAAAGGATGTTACTAGAAGTAGCGATTTATTATTTCGACCTCAAGTAAAGAATGTTTGGATAAATTTATTTCGTTGATAGATACTGAGTTACTACGAACTTATCCCCGACGGCAGAATTCATAACTTGTTTGATTTGTTGCGCAGATCAAATGTGAATGTTATGTATAAGTAAATTCAAAATTCAGCATTAAAATGATTAAATATTTTTTTTAATGACGATGGAACCCACGGTATTTATATTTAATATATACTAGGGGTGTATTTGGTTGAGTGGATTAAATAAGGATAGATTAATAGTCAAATATTTATCGTTAAAATTTTAAGATGTTTTAATAATCATTTTGACCCGATTTAAGATCCAATTTTATTAATCAAATATTTATCCATAAAATTGGATCTTAAACGGATCAAAATGATTATTAAAACAACTTAAAATTTTAACGATAAATATTTAATTATTAATCTATCCTTATTTAATCAACTCAACCTAACACACCCTAAGTGAACTCCATGAATTGTGATAGATATTCCACGAAAGCAGAAAAAAGTAATGGGCCTATTATTGGATATGTGAGGCTGATTGCGAAAAGCCCAAAACGGAGGAGCCCGTTTTTCATTTCATCTGTCGTCCAACTTGCGTGGTTCAGCAAAATTGGCGAAGAACAAGAATGGATTCGAATAATCAGTCGGAAGACGAAGAAGAGAAGAGTGAGGTAATTAGGGTTTATGGATATTTGAGTGATATGATACCGAAATCCTATGGTCTGATTTTTATTTAAACTGTAAATATATTTAGAAGTTTTAAATGTTGGTTCTTCACGGGATGGGAGATGTACATTAACTTGCGAAAAGCTAGTTCTTGTATTTAGAGGTTTAGCATACTCTGCAGTATCTTTATTTTGTACGATTTGCGTGTGATCTAGATGCTAGGAATAAATTTTATCGCATCAAAGTTCATTGGTGAAGAAAATACTCATTATTGTTCAAAATACTGTACATCAGTTGCCTTTGGCAAGTGTTTGATTTGGAAACAAAGTTAAAATTGCCAAAAAAAGGTGTGAAAACTTGTATCTCAAGATTGTGGTGTCGGCATGGAACAATAGACTGGTTGTTAAATCTCAATTAAGAGATTGCTTAACCACCTTTGAGATTCTGCTCCCCTTTCAGGAACCGTTTACGGAGAACAAAGAAGTACTTTCAGATGAATCATTGCTTGACCATGACATGACCACGATATCTGAACATCATTTTGGTGAAACTGAAGATGGTTTCTCCATCCGCATCATTGAGGTAAGTAACCACATCAGAGGCACAGATTTTGACAGAAAGTGAAGCTGGGGATGTGTTTGGATTTTCAGGATCCAGGGCTTATTAGTTTCAATCTATAATAACCTATTGCACGTTTGAATTATTTTGATTTGCTAGGACATCAAATATTTAGGAACTAATTTGAGCTAGTCTTTTTACTTGATTCATTTGAGTACACTGCTACAAAACCTTTCCTGTATACAAATTCTTCATAAATGAAAACCTAAATGCGAAGTCGAATGTTTTGACTCCCTATATTTATCGACTTTCATATCAGAACATGAAAGAAGAATACGGATTGTATGTATGGCCCTGTAGTATTATTCTAGCTGAGTACATTTGGCAGCATAAGACACGATTTTCTGGGGCTAATGTTGTTGAGGTAAGTCGAATTGTCAGCTGCAGTCTCTCTCAAAACACATTTGGTTTAGAACTAATTCTGCTCAAGTTTAATTTATTTAGTTAACATGTTTCTTTAAATTTTTTAAAATTCTACTTTTCTCCTTAGCAGCTGGGTGCTGGAACTTCTCTGCCTGGATTGGTTGCTGTGAAAGTGGGTGCAGATGTAACACTTACGGATGACTCAAACAGATCGGAGGTATTATTTTGGTACACCGAGTCTTCTATTTTTGTTTGTTTGACATGTTGAAAATAACCCTGTAATTTGTAGTACTACATTAAAATGTTATCTCCGTACTCCTTTTTTATAGCCTCGTTCGTTAGTAAATAATTTTTTATTCTAAAATTTTGTTGTTGGTTTCTGTTGTTGATGTGCAGGTGTTGGATAATATGAGGAGGGTGTGTAAATTAAATGATATCAAGTGTAAAGTAAATTTCAATCTTTTTATCCTATTGTTGTGCTTTTCCAAGAGAGAGAAATTGATGAGTAATGTAGTCATAGATTGATGCATCTTTTGGTAATCATGGTTCCTTTGATGTAGGTAATGGGGCTAACATGGGGTGTATGGGATGCTCCTGTCTTCACTTTGCAGCCTAATATCATTCTTGGAGCTGATGTTCTCTATGATTCTACCAGTAAGTTTGATGGCTTCCTCTCTGGCTTGTATATATATAAATTATATTTACTTCTTTTTCCTTTGTAGTGAACTGAATATTGTTATTGTATTGCATATTGGCGCTAAGAATTCGATGATCTTTTCGCAACTGTCTCATTTTTACTCCACAAACATCTGGATTCTGTTTTCATCACAACCTATCACAACAGAAGGTAACTGCTTCAATGTTCATTTCTTTTTCTTAGCTAAGGAACATTGGCTGCTGTACTTAGGTATGTGTTGTGGCAGAGCTAGGATTTTGTGTGGGAAAGACAGAGCGGGCTACATGTGTTTATGTTATAATTGTTATAATATTATGAAATAAAACATATAACGTTTCTTGACAAAGTAAGTATGCAAACACATCACATAATCAAAAAGTAATTTTTTAACTTCAAAAACAAGATGAATATTTGAAATACATATCTCTTTTATAAATTGCAGATAAGTTTTGGTTGGCTTAATAAACAGAGAGCATACGGAATTGGTGGTTTTTATTAAAATAACCATATTTCTGTTTTTAAACGCTTAATATATTTTGGCAATTTTCGGATCACATTTATGTGAACTTTTAATATGAAAATTTGTTGAAAATAACAAATTTAAAATTTGCCAATGAATCCAAGAAATTTCGGTAGGAAGAGTGAAGAAATATAGTCATTTCAATGCTCTGGAGCTGATCATGTCGGCATCTCAATAAGATTGAGGGTTATTTTAATTTATACCTTAAACGCATTTAAGAATGAAAATAAATGGACAAGTCAAAAAGCAATTCCACTTGAAAAAGGGTCATTATTAGGTTTGAGAATAACGATTAAAATTAATGATCGTGCTTCGGAAGAGAACAATAACATTATTCTATGTAGGGTGGGATGTTTTAATATCAACTATGAGTGTTAAAGCGGACACTCAAACAGTAGTAAGAAGAAATATAACACATAAAGTGATAAAACTTGATATTTTCGTATTTTGATCCCATTTAGTGACATTGAGCTTATGGAGATGTTTTTTTTTTCTGGGAAAACCGAAAAAGGAGTTGAAGAGTTTGAGATTCTGAAGTTTGTTAAATAGGTCGGAATATCTTATTTTCTTTCTATGAAGATGCCTTGCTCTTGAGCTTTGACAAATGATTATTGTGCATGTATTGCACAATTAGATAAACTTAATATAATCCATATGCAAACCATATATTTTGTGTTGTAAGATGCACTCATTCTATTTCTTCACAAAGTTGACATTTTGTTGGACAAAAGGTACTAAGATAGTTTTTGCATGACCATCTTGGCCAGACCAATATCAAATGTTATTCGTTGCTTATCAATACAGTTGTTATGCACGAGTACAAGTTGTGTAATATTTAAAAATCGTGCTAAATGAAGTCCTGTGAAGCATTGTTGTCGAGAGGGTTATTATAACTCCTTCATGTAGCCTCGTAGGGCAGTAATTATTTTTTTGTCTCCTAGTTTGAAAACATTCATTGCTCTTATCATGTATGTGAACAAATATACTTGATATTAAACTGAATAATACATAAAGTTATGAATTGAGAACAAAAGGTCATTATTATGGTACTTTGATATTATAAGACGTGGATCAAGAAATACGTGTTATGATTTCTAATTTCCCCAAATTGAATAAGACGGAGTTACGAATTGAGATGTTTAACATGAAAACTAACCTTCTCCAAAAAAACCTTGAACTTCAACGTAAGGGTTGTCATGCTCTTGGACTTTTGTTTCTAACTTTCTATAAAGATTCTGCTTCAGAGCCTCGTTTATGAAGATAAAACTGAGGGAGAGGGAGATGTGTTCCTTCTTCCCACGGCCACATGAAATCCATGTGTATAGTCCTCTAAAATTTCCTTTTTAAATGGAAAATTGGTTGATCGGTTTATGACTTAGTGCAGCGGGCATCACTTAATTGAGTTGTTGATGGTGAAATGGGGTTTGAAGTGCACCAAGCTTGTTGACGGGTTTTCGTTCATGCCCTCCCACAAGGCATCGAGGTTGAGTGGAAACATTCAGTTGGTAGAGATTGTTTTGGATGCTTTCTAACCTCACTGAAGAAATGCCACCAGCAATCGGTGAAAGTTGAGCATTAACTGTGGTTCACTCCATAGTCCATACGCAAGGTAGGTTTGTTGTAATGAAGAGTTAGTGTAACAGATGTTTGCTAAAACTAATCTTATGTATGACATTTACAAAGCATCAAGAACGACACCCTTATGTCATTATTTCAGAGTAGTATTCATGACAGATTAAGCGGCTTCACGAGCTAAAGAAAGGTGGGATAAAGATCATCAAGTGTATGAAAATGGCTATTTTAAAAGTGTCGAATAAAACATTGGGACAACAACTTTGTAGGTAAGCTCAAGACACAGATTACATCAGCATAGTGTGCTGTGCTCAGTATCGCAGTTTAGTTTTCACGGAAGGGCAATTATGGCCTCACCGAAGATGAGCAAGACTCTTCAGTTCTTGGAGTCTTTGGCGTTTTCCTGTACAACTTGTGCCCTCTATGCTTGCTGCCGCAGCTGCTATCTTTATTTTTTTGTATTGCAAGTTCAAGCGATTAACTCTTGCGATGTTTGATTTTAATTTGGTATTTACATGTATATTTAAATACATTTTTTTTTCAATCAAGAAGGCTACTTTTGTCAGGGAAAAATGAATTTCGTGGCTTTTGTCGAATATATGTATATAACTGTCGCTTCGTAACATCACAAGCCTTGGAAATTCAAGATTTTCTTTTCAACCTATACTTTTGATGACCCTTCAAAGGTGCTTATATCGAATGAAATATATTTGATGCATAACAGTGACTGAATCACCCAATTTAGCAGATGTAAGATTTTGTATTTAATTAGCTGAGATATCTGAGTATGAAATGGAGCTTAGACCAACAGTTGCGACATATTTTATCAATACTTACACCATTTCAAAAGGAATTTTAAGCCCAAATACTTGTCCAACAACTGAAAACCAAGAGACCAGATATTTATCTATTGGTAAGCCACCTTGATCAATACAAGTTTTGTTACCTAAGAGTAGCCTCATCCATTCCATTGTCCCACAGGGGTGTAATGTATACCATGGCAGATGCAATATGGGATGCTCCTACAGTTCATGTACACAAAACACTCAGCTTATAAACCAATGATAGTTCTAAACAGAGTTTTGTTATCTGTTCAAATTAACCAAGTGAAAACAGAAAAGCATCGGCATATCCATGATTTTAGTTGGAGGGGCAAGTTCATATATTTTGGGAACCGAAACTGATATGTTGAAGGAAAATTACACACGAACAGAAGTGAATGCACGCATGGTCTGTTACAATCTCTTAGTATGAAGAGATGAAAGATGCTAGTCAAAAACCCTTTGAGGATGAGATACCTAAATCTATAGAGAAGTAAATCAATATAAAATTTAAATCACAAGATAAAAGACAGAATCATTTAAAGAGTAATCAATCCGAATAATATATTTCCAATTCAAATGATATGATTTTCGACCATCTAGCTGCTTCAAACTAGGATAAATATGATTATATGAAGCACAAACATCCATTCATACTTGCCAGGAAATGAACTCCTACAGTTGCGATATAAATTTCTTTCAGTAGTGACTGCATAAAGCTTTCAGCATTCACCAACTGGCGATGCAGTCATTTGACACAACACCAGTAAATACACAAGGCCTAACAACATTCCGAAATATCCAAAAGCTATAATGGAGCAAATCAATGTAAGATCCTGATATTATTAGGATAGTGTTGAGCAAATCAAAATAATTACAAATATTTTCAAAAGAATTAAGCTCAAGGCTTTCATGCGCGGTATAACTTGGGGAAAGCAAGGTAAGGCGAAGCTTACCTCCTGAGTAAGAAATGTCCACTTGGATTTTGTTAGCAACTGCACAGAGTCAGCTGGAATGTCCTTTTCAATGTCTTTTAATGCTAGAGGTTGTCCATCTGTAGACTTTCCAGAGTCAGTATACATTTCCCTACATCAGATGTATGTATTGAACATCATGGTTTTCGCATACAGTGGCTGTTATATAAATTATTTCAGGTAGTTAATAATATCTATAAAGCCAAATAGTTCAAATTTCTAGAACGAACTCTTATGTTTTCTCACGCCTAAAGTTTTAACTATCAAGAAGAAAAAATCGCAGCACAGCCTTTCAGATGATAAAGCGATTCACAGAGGATATTATACAAAGGAACAAAAAATCAACTAACCACTGCAGTAAGCACGAAAATAAAGCACGGGAACCCTGTAAGAAAGGCTGTAGACAATGTGGAAGTTGTAGTGATGAGTTCCGGAATCATGATTTCGAACCTAGCAGGACAAGAAGATAAAAAAGGGTGGTGAGTTGAAAAATGAAGCCACTCAATGAATAAGATAAGTCTGATGGTCAAGAAAGAGAAAAATGAAAATATAACCAATCAGTTATAAGCTAGAGATATTTCTAATTTACATAAAATTTGGGATAAGTGAAGATCTCTAATGTTGACACAGTAAAGAGTTAAATAGAAACATGATAAAGGATGGAATAATGTATTAATATTAAAAGAATGTTTTTAATCTATCTAAGAGTAAAACCGAGTTAAATACCCTGAAAGACCAAGATACCTCAAGAATTCCAGAATGAATTTTATTGCTACTGGGGATCTCCAAAATAAGCAATAATCAATTAAAACTCCCTTAAAAATGCTAGTTATCAAGCCTCTAATTACAAATGAATCAAGCTTTCTTGCGAGCTTTTTGAACCAACTCAAAGATTAGTCGATTTCTATTTGAGACCATAAATTAGAGATCTCAAATATAGTCAAATTACTTTGTCTGACAATTTGCGAGCTGCTCGCAAATCTAACAAACATATTAATATTTTCAAAATGCATAGCTAACCAGGTCAAGTTGCATTTCGAACTTTTGCTCAATAAAGCTTGATGTTACAGTTGGATCCAAACAAATCAAGTTTGGTTTCAAACTCTAAGCTGAGCCAAAGTTAAGCTAAATCTAGCTCAATTTAGCACGCAGACGTGCCTCTAGATGGCTAAAAACTTCCAAGCTAAAGCTTGAATTACAACAACTAGAGGATAAAGTTCGATGGGTACATATTGACGAATCTATATAATGTTCAAAAGCAGAAGAACAGCGGCATAGAAAGGAATTATATGCATACTAATTTAGCCGTGTCAATAAAGTCATCTTCCTCAGCAGAACTACACTCTACCTCCTCCATCACATCATCTTCCTACAAAAAGAGACAAAGATTGAACTTTTTTGCAACCCTTCTCCAATATGGCATAAAATATTAACAAATAAAAAAACCCACCACAAAAAACCTGGGAAGAATCACATTTTCCAAAGATAAATATCCTTCCATCTACGAAAATACAAGAAAATAACAAATTCAGGAAAAATAAACCTCGAAAATGATGTATTTCAGGATACAGATGATTTACATTTTGATAATGAACATAAGATCGTTTTGGAGAAGGAACCCATGACCATCGTGGAAGAGAAGAGTTGAATGTTTTCCATAACTCAGAGAAAGCACAAGCAGCAACGCTGAACTCTGTAGCAGAAAGGGTTCCATCCCCAGATTCCATATTTATCAAATTCTACTCTATGAGAAAATAGTTGGGAGCAAGCGATTTCTCCCAATTTCATCGACAGCAAACTTTAAAGAAATAACTAAACCTTGATTTCAAACAGTCCCCAATCACATAAAAAGTCCTAACTACCCCTAAATTGCATATGGTGCTTCTTGATTTAGCTACTTCCCTTAAAATCGTCGACCAAATCCTTGGGTCTCTTCTCAAAATTTCCCTCTTAAATTGGTTGAAATTTCGTCATTCTTGCTAGTGAATCAAACACCTAAAGTTACTTCTTGTTTCTCTGGATTTTTTTTCCCTATATCATATTATAATTCACCAACATTTGCCATATATTTCACAGCTCCATTATAATTTATCTTCAATTTCTGTTCACGGTAAGTGTGTTTCGGTTTTTCATCACTGCCATAGATTTGGTTACTGTGATACGGGTTCAAGAATGGTGGTTCACTTCTTTGTTCATGCTTGTTATGATGATGGTGCTTAGACTCTCAATAAGAAGTACAAAAAGCTTCATAGCTTTGATGTGCTTAGACTTTCAATAAGCACAAAAAGGTTCAAGCTTTGTGTTAGGATTATTTTGTTCGACATATAGCAATAAATAGTGAAAGTATCAGAAAAAGAGTAGAACTGGTAAATTTGTGTTTTGTCAGAATTAAATGTTGTTCCAGATGATCTCGGACAACATCTACATGCAGCGGAAACTTTTTATAACACAAATTGACAAAAAAAATAGATGGACGAGATTAAATATACACAAGTATATTAAATATGCACAAGTATAAATACTTGTGCACAAGTATAAATACTTGTGCGGTGCCTTATGGCAAAAATTAATCACTAGAAAACCAAAACGTTTACACAAAAACCTATCACTAGTGATTGTACCAAAATCAATTTCTTCAACAAGTTGAGAAAACAAATGCTTTCTAAAAACAAACAACCAGAATAAAACTAAAACAAGAAAACAAAAACGTGTTGCCAAACAGTAGATCCAAGAGAAGCAATCTTCGGCCAACTTCTTCCCAGATGTTGTCTGGAGATGTTCCCAACATTCACGGCAACACCCGGTCACAACTCTTCAAACACAGCACGTCTCTTGAATAATGTTTTCTCTGAAATTCTGAACGTGCAAAAGTGCATAAGTTATGCATTCATGAAAACCTCCAAGCGAAGAGTGAAAACCATATAAATCGAAAAAGCTCTCTCTTAAAAGTATGCGTGAATCCTCAATCAAAGAGCTCTCTCCAAAGTGCGTGTATGAATAATCGAGAAGGTTTGTGCACAAGAGAGAGAGAGAAGAGAGAGTGAGAGAGAGAGCTTCAACAACGTCTTTTATCTCTTATTTATAGATGTAGACTTTTATTCTTCAAGGAAACCTATTTCACAAGGAAAGTGAGAGTCTAATTAGAAATAAACTCTTTTCAAACATTGATATCATATCTCATTAAATCATTATCATAAATATAATATCTAGAAGATATTTATCACAAAGATAATGTCTAGAAAAGTAAAACAAAATATTCCACATGATATTATATCACAATAAAATCTTAACATAATTATCTAGAAAGGCAAAACCACAATTAAATATTATACTCAATCAAATCAACAAAGAAAAGATAATATTAGGGAAATAAATTTAATATGGAAATTATATTTTCCTTCAATGTCCTCCTTTTTGCCTTTCTGGACAAAATCAAATCAAACTCAAATTCTCAATTAAGCTTCAGTTAACTCCCCCTTAATATGAGAATTTTTCTCCCCCTCAATAAAATCAAGTTGGTACGGGTGTTGTTCGTTGTGTTGGCAACACCTGAGACAACACCTGCAAAAATCATTAACAGTTCATTTCATTAGAACAGAAATACATCAGGGAAGCAGAACCTTAACAAAGCAGAACATTAAAAACGAAATCAAGCAAATGTATCATTTGATCCTTTCAATTCATTTGAGCCTTTCAAATCATAGTCCCTTGAGTTTGAGTCGCATCTTCTCCCCCCTTTTGTCCAGAATGGACATTTATCTCAATAGCCAGACGATAGTCAAAAACTAAGTTCTTATAAGAGACGAGATCAGCTTTAGCCCGTAATCACTATCCAAAATTACTGAATAATTGCGTCAAGAATCATTTCAAAAAAAATCCAGAATTGAAGCACACATCGAATAACACCACTAAACCATCAAAAATCACAAATATTGGATTTCTAGCAAAATCCGGATTTTCATCGAATTTTCTCAATTGAAATACGCATACCCTCTTGACCAACAATATTCACAATGTTATGTTTATGCATGACCTATTTATGCCTAATAACAGAATGTAACAGAAATAGAAACATGAAAACAAATATGAGATATGTTCACAAATGAAATGTTGTCACAAATGTTGGCAACATCTTCTGACAACACGTCCAATTTCAAAATATATTTCGATTTTTCTGCACACTTAGAGACTTATCAACTTTCTGATCATAGAAGTGTTAGCTCCCACACTAGAGAAACGGTCTTCTTTAGGACTCCTCTAGGTAGCTTTTTCCATTTTCTTCTATTTTTGCCTTCTGTATTAAATTTAGAAGAGGTAGCTCCCACACTAAAAGCACAGTCTTCATTGGACTCTTTTAGGTAGCTTTTTCCCATCTTTTCTTCTGATACAGAGCATATGCATAATTGATTTTTTTTTTTTTTACTTAATATTTTCAAATCACCTTTCGTATAGGTCAATGTCATGGAGTACATGATCATCCTTCAACTACTTTGTGATTTAATCAAATTGTTAAGCATATCCAAGTGTGTTAAGATTAAATAGAACAAGAAATTGTAAGTGCACCAGAAGATTATGCAACATTGTGATAACACTTCATATAACAGTATGCATGCAGATGCAATATGTCTAAGTCCTAGAAATGCACATGCATGTTAGGTGTTGTCCGAGATGTTTTAACATCTGAGACAACATCTATGAATGATCAGACAGAACACATGCTGAGAGATTTCCTAAGGTTGGAGAATCTCTCAAATTCTAATCCATTTGTGAATATGTCAATCAATTGGTTATTTATATCAACAAATTCCATCCGAATCAATCCTTTTTCTACTAAATCTCGAATGAAGTGATGTCTAATGTCAATGTGTTTAGTTCGAGAATGTTGTACTGGATTTTTTGAAATGTTAAATGAACTAGAATTATCACAGTACACAACTAAGGTCTCCTTAATAAAACTCATACAAGAAAATCGTGAAAAATCATCAATATAGACTTGACAAATAAGAATCTCACCTTTAGATTTCTGAATAAAAAGAGTTTTGTCTACATCACCTCGTTTGAAACCAATTTCCAGTAGATATTCACTTAATCTGTGAGTATAATGAGCTCATGCAAATAAGTCCAGCCATCTTTCGGTAATCCTCTTTTTCTTTCTTTCGAGTTTGGACACCTTCATGCATACTTCCAATTATTTGAGATGATGGATGATTTTTCTGAATATTACTTGGAATATTCTGTCCATCATCTTTATTCGTTTCATGCTCAGCTTCAGTGACTTCAGTGTCAAGTGTGTGTCAGATGTTGCAACATCTGCATTTTCCAGTGATATTGGAATTTCCAGAAACTCATCCACATCATCTTCAGCTGTTTTCTTCTTCAAATCTGCACAGTCATCAAAAACAACATTAATGGATTCCATAATAGTCCTAGTTCGTAAATTAAACATGCGGTAAGCTCGACTATTAGTTGCATATCCCAAAAACAAACATTTATCACTCTTTGAATCAAATTTTGCAAGTTTATCCCTGTCATTCAAAACATAGCACACACAACCAAAAACATGAAAATATTTAAGGTTAGGCTTCTTTCCCATAATTATCTCATACGATGTCATAGTCGAACCACTTCTCAAATACGCCCTATTTGAAATATGACATGCGGTGATAAGGGCTTCTGCCCAAAAACGCTTTGAAATGCACTTTGAAGTCAACATCACCCTTGCCATTTCTTGAAGTGTTCTATTCTTACGTTCGGCTATCCCATTTTGGTGTGGTTTCTTTGGAGCAGAAAATTCATGTGAAATACCTTTCTTGTCACAAAAAAATGAGAATGAGGAGTTTTCAAATTCCTTACCATGGTCAGTCCTTATCCTTATCACCTTCAAATTATGAAAGTTTGTAATCCTTGTGACCAATTTTATAAATACATTGAAAGTGTCTGATTTCTCCCTAATGAAACTTATCCATGAAAACTGTGAGAAATCATCAACACAAACAAATGAATACTTCTTACCTCCAAAACTTTCCACTTCCACAGGACCCATAAGATTCATGTGTATCAATTCGAGGCGACGTGTTGTCCAAAAGTGGGGCAACATGTGATGTGACACGCGAGTTTGCTTACCTTTTTGACAGTCTCCACAAACATATGGTGTACTAGATGATAGGTTAGGCATACCTCGTATATCATCGTACTTACTCAAATTATTCATGGTTTTGAAACTAGCATGTCCAAGTTTTTGATGCCATAGGTCGAGTTCACTAACTTCTGCATGTTTGCATGAAAGCTCTTCACCTATTTGGTAGAAATTGTCCGAAGACCTTGTACCTGTCATAATGCACAAGTTAGTTTCATCAAAAACTTCACAAGTATGTTTATCAAACTTGACATGCAAATTATCATCACACAATTGGCTTATGCTTATCAAATTTGAATTTAATCCTTCGACATGTAGCACATTGTGGAGCTTTGGCAGTCCTTCAACATTCAAAGTACCATTTCCAACAATTTTTCCTTTAGCTCCCCCTCCATATGTTACTCTACCACATTTTTGTTCAACATAATCAATGACATGTTCTCTTGAACCTGTCATGTGGCGTGAGCTTCCACTATCAAAGTACCAATGACCTGCAGTGTTAGTTTTCAATGAAGTATAGACAACATTACAGTGAGTTTTTACCTTTGGTACCCAAATTTGTCTTACTGTAGGTCGATGGTGGGAGGTGTTGCGGAAAGTGTTGGACAACATTCGGGGCAACATCTGGCTCGACTTTTGATTCATGCGATCATCCCTGAGTTTAAAACAGTAGGGCCTGATATGACCAGGCTTAAAGCAGTAATGACATATATACCTGCGTTTTCGTTTCTTAGAAATTGGTGCAGCAGGTTGTCTTTTTGATGAAAAGCTTTTGATTGGTGACTTGGACTGTGGTTGTGGAGATGTATCATCCTTTCCCTTCACAAAGATAGTCGACTTGAAAGATTCACCAATCTCAAACACACTGTCTTTGAAGCCTAAGCTTTTCTTGTCATCTCTTCCCATCAAAAGTATGGATTCAAGCTTGGATGTGCTTGAATTGAATTTGGACAAAGTTTCTGTTGCCTTTTGAAGCTCTTCTTTGGTCTTACCAAGTTCCAAATCCTTTTTACTCAAAGTACTTCAAGTTTGGCAACTACGGCTTTTAGTTCAACATTCTCCTTCATGAGACTTGAGTTCAACTTGTTTCTCTTGGTCCAATCTTCAAACAGCTCTTCATAAAGCTTTTGCACACTCTCAAGAGTGAGTTCTTCATAATCAGTCTCTGATCCATCATCCCCACTTAAATTTCCAGAAGTTGTGGAGTTCAAACATACTGAATTTTTGCAGATGTTGCGGCCAGGTGTGGCAACACCTAGGGCAACACCTAAAAGGATTCACTTGAAACCAGCGTTTTTCTTCATTCCTTGGTCGAAACTGTTGTTGGACAGGAGGTTTAGGAGCTGGTGGTCGAAGTGCTCCATTTGCAAGTGATGTGTCCATTAAATATTTCTGTCAAAACAAAATAAAAACCAGAATCAGCACTTAGTATATTAAGAGTTGGCTCTGATACCACTTGTTAGGATTATTTTGTTCGACAGATAGAAATAAATAGTGAAAGTATCAGAAAAAGAGTAGAACTGGTAAATTTGTGTTTTGTCAGAATTAAATGTTGTTCCAGATGTTACAACATCTCGGACAACATCTACATGCAGCGGAAACTTTTTATAACACAAATTGACAAAAAAATAGATGGACGAGATTAAATATGCACAAGTATAAATACTTGTGCGGTGCCTTATAGCAAAAATTAATCACTAGAAAACCAAAACGTTTACACAAAAACCTATCACTAGTGATTGTACCAAAATCAATTTCCTCAACAAGTTGAGAAAACAAATGCTTTCTAAAAACAAACAACCAGAATAAAACTAAAACAAGAAAGAAAAAACGTGTTGCCAAACAGTAGATCCAAGAGAAGCAATCTTCGGCCAACTTCTTCCCAGATGTTGTCTGGAGATGTTCCCAACATTCACGGCAACACCCGGTCACAACTCTTCAAACACAGCACGTCTCTTGAATAATGTTTTCTCTGAAATTCTGAACGTGCAAAAGTGCATAAGTTATGCATTCATGAAAACCTCCAAGCGAAGAGTGAAAACCATATAAATCGAAAAAGCTCTCTCTTAAAAGTATGCATGAATCCTCAATCCAAGAGATCTCTCCAAAGTGCGTGTATGGATAATCGTGAAGGCTTGTGCACAAGAGAGAGAGAAGAGAGAGTGAGAGAGAGAGCTTCAACAACGTCTTTTATCTCTTATTTATAGATGTAGACTTTTATTCTTGAAGGAAACCTATTTCACAAGGAAAGTGAGAGTCTAATTAGAAATAAACTATTTTCAAACATTGATATCATATCTCATTAAATCATTATCATAAATATAATATCTAGAAGATATTTATCACAAAGATAATGTCTAGAAAAGTAAAACAAAATAATCCACATGATATTATATTACAATAAAATCTTAACATAGTTATCTAGAAAGGCAAAACCACAATTAAATATTATACTCAATCAAATCAACAAAGAAAAGATAATATTAGGGAAATAAATTTAATATGGAAATTATATTTCCCTTCACTTTGGTTTCTCAAAATCCAATGCATTAAATTGCTTATCAAGTCACTCATTCTCTTGAAATCATCATAAGCACGATTAAAGCGTGTAATCGAGTTTTTCTTGAACCCTCTTAAGCTTGATAATTTCGTGATTTTTGGTTTGCCATATTGTTTGACGAGTAGCATGAGAAAGATGATATTACCTTGACATAGAGTTTTGCTAGTGGCAAAATCGTAGAGCCTCGTATAAAAAGGTTAGCGGGTGTGAAAGTATATTAGTCTTTCAGATAAGAAGTTTATGGATAAACATATTTTGAGGTTTGAGGATGATGCTAAATAATTGATATCATCATATGAATTACCCGCTTTTCTGAAACTTGCAAAGAACAGATATTACTTGCACAATTTATTCGTCTTTGATCGAAGAGTATCTGTTTTTGGTTTTTTAATCCAAACATTCTTATTCAAGCAAACTTGTTCAAGGATTTCCACAATTTTTGTACCTACTAAATCTCTAATGATATGTCTGATGATGAGTTATAGCACCCAAAGGGGCATTTGAAGGCGAAATTAATTTGTATATGGCATGTGTCAAAACCATCCGAGCAAGTCATTTTCAACCACTCGAGGTATGAAGTGATGAATGAATGAATAAGTAGGAATACTTTCATGAAATTTAAATTTAGTTTTGTTAAGAACTATGGAGATGGAAATTCATTCTGTTTGGTTCTTTAATTTTATCATGCATAAATGCCAGTAATTACGATCAATTCATTGTATCTTTGCTACTCTGAACTGTACTATTGCATATATAATTTTTTTTATATCTTCTTGTGATACTATAATTTATTACTTAATTAGAAACTACATTAAAATATAATTACAAAATTGCACTAAAATCATAAAATAACACGCATAATAAAATTAAAAGGATAAAATATTTAAAGTTAGTATAAAGATTGATTATTTGAGAAAATTAATATAGGAGTTACATTTTATTCTTGAAGTGATATAAATTATTACAATCAATGTATATTGTAGTGATAATTCATTAGCATTTGTTAGACTATTAATTATATATTATGTGGAATAATTAGGCTACTAATTAATTATATATTAGGTGGAATAAATAAAAAAATTTGTTATTTCATTTTTACACTTACAACAATTAAATATTTACAAATATATCTTGACTGAATCTTTGGATTTGTATTGATGAGGAAGTCATTTTTATTTTTTAAAAATTGAAAAACATGGCCAATTATCTACACTTTTATATGTATATAGATATATAGATAAAAAAAATAATTTTATTATCAAATATATATTCATTTTTAATGCATAGATTTCTCAAAAATTGTGCAGAAAATTTCCATACAATTAATCTAACAATACACAATTTAAGGAGATAGTAGAAAATTCACAAAGAAAAATTTTGTTATTCTTTTTAAACTTTTATAAATATAACAGTTAAATATATATTCTTTTAATATTTTTAATGTTTTTTTTAAATTTAAAAATCTATTCTTTTAATATTTTTTCTAAGAATTATGTATCAAGAAAATGTTATTTAATGATGAGACATTTATGTCCTATTATTTTTATCTTTATATTACAATAATAATACGTTTTATTTTGTTCAAGTTTGCACGAAAGGTATTTTTGTCAATGCACAATCGGAAAACAATGTCAATTATACACACTTTTATAAGTACTAGCAAGAAGCACGTGCGATGTACGTAAATATTAATTATTTAATAAAAATTAATATATGATTTTTTAAATATCTAATTTGGAAAGGCGGCATCAGCATCACAACAGTCTCACGGCCAGTGGCGGAGCCAAGAATTCGATCCTACTCAGGCTAGAATTTTTAACTCTAAAATCCATTAATATTTTAAATTGATCTACCCGGACTAACATCATATTTATCCAAAATTATAAAAAAAATTACATACAAGACCACCCGGGCTTTAAGGAAGCTCTCCCTCCGCCCCCGCTCACGGCTGCGAGCTTCCACAGGTGTTCGAGGTAGAGTTGGACA
This sequence comes from Primulina eburnea, assembly GCF_022965805.1. Lineage (NCBI taxonomy): Eukaryota > Viridiplantae > Streptophyta > Magnoliopsida > Lamiales > Gesneriaceae > Primulina > Primulina eburnea. Next base: position 38,743,154 of record NC_133102.1, on the reverse strand, counting down.
GTCATCGTCTCCACCAGCAAATCATGTGGTCAAGTCTAACTAACTCTTCTCAGGAATCTTTTAAGAAGAAGTGATTTTGTTGGATATGATATTCTATCAAGAAAGATGTGATTTTGTTTATGGATCAAGTTTAAAATTTTCGGCGCTGTCTTTGATGGTACTGTTGGAAGCAATGAGTTAGTGTTTCTGATGGTATTGTTGGGGATTCAAACTGATTGTGAACATTAGCTTTTGTTGAAAATCTCCTGTCTTCATCATTTTTTTCCAAGGCGTCTTCTTATCTTTAACCATCTCCCGAGGTAATGGGCTTCCCGGTCTCACAAAATGACACTGAATCTGCTCTTCTGTACTCTATAGGGTATGTTTGGTGTGTGTGATAAGTAAATGATAGATTATTAAACTTATGTTTGTCTCATTTTTTATGGGTACAATTAATCAAGAAGTTCATGATAAAAAAAAACATACTTGCTTGAAAAGATATCACATTGTTTTGGAGGGATTGACAATCCAATCGTATATCCTTACATTGAGTTTTGACATCAATCCAATTAATTATCCTATCCTACACACCAAACATAGCCATATAGGTATAGTTTGATAAATGAGATAAGGGAGAGATTGATAAATAATCCTCCTTATCCTATGTTTGGTACATTTTTAAAAAGCTCATGATAATATCACGGGCCCTTGATAAATAATTTTTTTGAATGATAAAATATCCCTTCTATTAGGTGTGATAGTTTCCTCAATTTATAAATGATTTTTATAAATCTATGCTAGTAGGTAGAAATTAAAATCAAATAAATATTTTTATTTATTTTTATATATTATATAAAATGATAATTATATAAATAGTAATTATAAATATCAATAAAATTATTAGTATCATCCGATTAACCTTAAAAATTGATATTTGACTTGACTTACAAAATCAAATGCTCAATTATCATATTATATAATATATAAAATTAGGTAAAAATAAATAAATCATGCAAGCACTATCAACGCATGAACAAATAAAAAATATGAAGTCAAGCAACAACTTTGAAATTATAAAATTTATTATGATAAGGTTAATTTTGTCATTACAATCTAATATATAAATTTAATCACTCTTATTTCATTTATGCAATCTTATGTGCGACTTTAAACACCTAAAATAGAAGATAATCCCCTTTGGACCAAATGAGAGCAGATTGAGAACTTACTTGAAATATGAGTCATTTCCCTTATTTACACTTTTTTTTAGATTCAGTCCCCCTTTATATTGAATGTTAAAATACACTAAATGCAAAAATGCTAAATAGTTCGAAGCTAAAAGAATGTTTGAGGTGTTACGACAGTGAAGTGTTGTTTACTAGAACTCTAGAAGAATGCCTTTAATTTGATATATTTAGACATTTTCTTGACTTTACTTTTTTCATATTCCTTTCTCATTTCTGATTGGGTTTGGCTCAATTTCATCTTCTTAATTTCATTTTAATACTAAAAGATGCTATATTTCCACTCTTTTCGACCCACAATTATGTGAATGGTTGGTGGCCGTCAAATGAGGGAGGCAAAGAGCACATTCATTTAGTATAAAAAAGGTTGGCAGCAACTTTGACAAATTTGGCCCCAAATTTGGCAGAAGGAATCGTGCATGATTTTTGCATTCAGACATATTCTTCCATCATTTCTATCATCCATCCCATTTTGCATTTCTCAATTCTCTTCTCTCATCTCACTTTTATTTGAGTGTTTAGTTGTATAATATTTGTGAGATATTTATTTTCATGTATTAAAAGAATGAGTATTGTATTTAGAAATACGCTGAGAGTTTGTAACGATCAAAAAAATATTATAGAAGAATTATTTTCATTTTACTCGTAGTTTTTACCCAAATAATTTTAAGGGTATTTCTCGTAAATATTAATATCAATTTTATCCTTTATTTTCAAATTTCCATCTCAAGATTACACACTTGAGACCAACAAGTGGTATCAGAGCTTGATTTAAAATTTTTAAAATCCCGAGCATGATATGTGGTTTCAGTCTAGTCTGATCTTTCATATCAAATTATTTTTTTTGAATTTATTTTATTAAGGCAGGATTATTTTTTCTAGACTACTAAATTATTGTAGATATAATGGCGGAAAGATACAACATATTAAAGTTCAATGAGGACAATTTTGTGTTACGAAAAATAAAGTTACAAATAATTTTAAGAAATGAGAATTGTTTTGCGACTGTTGATGATAAATAGAGGGAATTATGGACGATGAAAGTTAAATGAGATGAATGATACTATTGTTTCTAATTTAGATTTTTTTAAAAAATATTATAAATTAAAAAAAAGCATTTTAAAAGTGTTGCAGATTGAAAAGGTTTGTAAAAATAATATAATCAGTACAATGCTACTCCATATTCTTAATTAAAAAAAACAAAACAAAATCACTGGAATCTGCCACGGATTCTAAATCCGTGGCATGACCTTTACCCTTCTATTTAATTGACCCCGATTCTTTCAGAGTTTTTCACAGTCTTTCAAACACACGCATACACCGAGCCTTTCGAACGTTTCGGCATTTCTTCTGATTCATTTGTCCAATTTTTTTTTTCTTTTCGCTCTGTTTTTTCCGCCACATTTCGTGTTAGTTGAATTCCTTTTCGGTCGGATGTTGTGTTTGTAACTTATTTGTCATCGATAATTATCAGGTATTAATTTATTTTATATTATTGAATTAATGTTGTTTTATAATTTATTTTTTATAAAATGTTTAATATTTACAGGTTATTCGATTTTATCATTTATTTCATACGAGGAATCTCAAGAGATAACATTTTTATTTTTTTTCATTATATTTTTTATTGTTCGTTGAAATAATTGAACTAAATTTGTTTGAATGAATGTTATTATTGAAACAATTAATATTATGAAATTTAGAATTCATTTTTTTAATGTGAAAATATGGAGTAATTGTTGCAACCGTAACATATGAAATTTAACTATTGAAAAACAAAACTATATTATCGTGAATATACTTAGCACATAAAAATTTCAATATAATCAAAGTGTCAATGACTATATCACTTTATATGCAAAAAGTATTATAAAACAATACGATTTTTTAAATTCAAAATTTTATAAAAAAAAAAAACATAAAGTGTCTAATTTTAATTTATTCTCTAGTTTTTATACAAAAATTAAAAACTTTTAAATCTTGTATTATTGCTTATTAAGGATTCTACTAAACATTTTAATTAAATTAAATTAAATATAATAAATGTGTGTAACTTTAACGGCTTTTTTTAAAAAAATATTCTAAATTAATAAAATATAACAAGTGTGAGAATTTTGCAAAAAATTTAACGGCTTGTTATATCTTATATTTTTAATATTATTATATTATAAAATTAATAACATTATTTATATTATAAAATTACTAATATATTTTTATTTTTAATATTATTATATTATAAAATTAATAACATTATTTATATTATAAAATTACTAATTAATAACATTATTTATATTATAAAATTACTAATATATTTTTATTTTTAATATTATTATATTATAAAATTAATAACATTATTCGATACTTGGTTGAATGTTGCACCAATTATTACAAAAAGTTTTTCTGAACATTGGATTGATGGAAAGACTTTATGTCTATTCTTCATGGAATTCGGTATTCCATGGATCTGGAAATGGCAGCCAGAATTTGGTTATACAGATGAAGGTATCCCTTGTCTATGGAGAACTAGCTCTACAAAATTTTGGGATAAAATGTTACGAGAAGATCCAGTATCTGGAAAACTTCATGGTCATGACACCTTACTTCAAATGGAAGAAAAAATTTCTTCATATCAGAAAGATTTGTTGAATCAACAACAAAAAGAGAAAGATGCAATGAGTCCATTTAAAATTTTGACTCAAAAATATTCAGAGATCTATTCTAAAGAGAAGATGGTAGAAATATACATTGATGAAATGAAAAAAGATCTTTATAAGAATATGGGATGCTCCGATTCAAAATCAGACAAATCATTGGCTTCAAATTCCAGTAATAATCAATTCATACATCTAATGAAGATGCATGATGCACAGGATCCAATTGAGGATATTCCTCAATTATCTCAAATTGAGGATATATTTGAAAGTTTGAAGAAATCTCTCAAAGATAATACCAAAGATGATTAGAATCGTTGAAAGTGGAATCTCACTATTCAAGAGTTGGTGGAATAACACATCATCATGGCATATCATGACAAAAAGTGGGTGGCATATCACTATTTACTTTTTGAATTTTGTAACCATGTTACTTTTGCTTTAATAAAGCATTTACTATTTTTATTTTGAGATGGAATCCGGGGTTTGATGTCCGGCTCTTCTATCTATATATAGGCTATTTCTGTGTTCTTAGTAGGACACGGTCGAGTTTGCTCCCTCTCTACTCTCTCTTGTATACAACCCTTCTGAAGTTAATAAAAGCTTGAAGTTTCTGATTACAACCTTGTAAGTTTATTGTTTTTATTTTTGTTTTTTAAATATTTCAGTGATTAGCCTGAATGACAGGCTAAAGAATTCGTGCTAAATTATTTTCCTTACTATGACATGATCTATATTTATTTGTAACTTGGAATCAGATTGATATAATAAAAGATTTATTTAAATTTCTGGAATTTAATGTAATATAAGAGTCTTTGGTTAGAACATAAGGTAAGAAGATGAACCAGGAAATGATTAACACAAGGTTCGAGTTTATCCGAGAAAAGTAAATTCATGTTGTAGCCCTTCAGCCTGCTTAGCCGAGAAATGGCGTTTAAGGCGTTTATGGGTGATTTTTTATGAATTTGTGATTCTTTGGGCCCTCGATAAATCCTCTGTTGTTTAATTTCTCTGGTATATCTTTCGTAAATCCTTTTATGTTTCGTAAAATTCCAAATAAGAATCTTATATTCATTATTATTCTGGAGTTTAAATTTCTCCTTTTCTTAGCTCAATTTGAGTTGAAAATGGTATATAGGCTGGAAACCAATAACTTCCATGTGTGCGAAAGCCACTAAGGAAAAGTTTGGTAAAACAATGCCACGTATCATATTCCTCTTTGAATCCAAGCCTCAGATGGTATCAGAGCCATGGAAATAGTCTGGTTAATAATTTAGCACTTTTTATTCAAATGAATATTTTCAGTATGAAAGAAACTGTTCATAACAGTTTAAATGAAGAATATGATTTACCTGAAAATTTAGACTTATTGAATAAATGGACTATTCCTAAGATAGATTCTAAAATGATCTATAAGTTAGGAACTTTTGAAAGAATTGGTTTTAAACAAGTAGTTAAAACTACAGAATCATCTGTACCTCTTCATAATAATGAAATGGTGATAAGATTGTTAAACAATAAAGATATTATGCCTTATATGAAAAATTATAAATTTATTCATATAGGATTAATTCAAATTGCTTTTAGACCTTTAACATTAGAAGGTTTACCAGAAAGCTTTATAGCAGCTTTAAGAGATGGAAGAAATTTGAATTGGAAACAATCCCTTATGGGAATAATTCAATCTAGTCTGGCACATGGTTCAGTATATTTTGATGTTTATCCAAATTTATCTTTGTTTGATCCAAATATATTAGATGCTTTAACATTAAATGTTAAAACTCATGGTTATAATTATACTCCTGGAACAGAAGTTATATGTATCTGTTATCGTATTTATTATAAACCATTATTTACACTGAATCCTATCTTCCATGTGTGCGAAAGCTACTAAGGAAAAGTTTGGTAAAACAATGTCACGTATCATATTCCTCTTTGAATCCAAGTCTCAGATGGTATCAGAGCCATGGAAATAGTCTGGTTAATAATTTAGCACTTTTTATTCAAATGAATATTTTCAGTATGAAAGAAACTGTTCATAACAGTTTAAATGAAGAATATGATTTAACTGAAAATTTAGACTTATTGAATAAATGGAATATTCCTAAGATAGATTCTAAAATGATCTATAAGTTAGGAACTTTTGAAAGAATTGGTTTTAAACAAGTAGTTAAAACTACAGAATCATCTGTACCTCTTCATAATAATGAAATGGTGATAAGATTGTTAAACAGTAAAGATATTATGCCTTATATGAAAAATTATAAATTTATTCATATAGGATTAATTCAAATTGCTTTTAGACCTTTAACATTAGAAGGTTTACCAGAAAGCTTTATAGCAGCTTTAAGAGATGGAAGAAATTTGAATTGGAAACAATCCCTTATGGGAATAATTCAATCTAGTCTGGCACATGGTCCAGTATATTTTGATGTTTATCCAAATTTATCTTTATCTTTGTTTGATCCAAATATATTAGATGCTTTAACATTAAATGTTAAAACTCATGGTTATAATTATACTCCTGGAACAGAAGTTATATGTATCTGTTATCGTATTTATTATAAACCATTATTTACACTGAATCCTATGTGTAAAAGAATAGATAAAAAATTAAATGAAACTATTCTTATAGAAACTAATTTTAATAGATCTAATATTACAACTCGCAGATCTATAAAATGGGAAGAAATAGAATTTCCAGAAAACTGGATAATTGAACAAGCTGTTCCTAGAAATCCTATAATAAATAGAGATTTAGAACAAGTCATACAAACTAATGAAGGATCTGTTCAAATACAGTTTAATAATGAACAAAGAAGATTATTACCCTCTTCTGTTTATGCTAGATCAAGATCTAGTCACTCTTTTATTTCTCCTCTAGATTATATGGTAGATATACCACAAACTTCTAGAGCATCTACTTCTCAAATTAGAGAAGAATTAGAATCTACTAATACAGTAGATGATTTAATTATAAATCAAAACAATATAGTTCATAAAAGTAATTTTCAAAAAGTTAGAGAAACTGATACAGAAATGAATTTTAGTATTTAATGGATAGTAAATCAAAGATTGATTTTACTAAAGGATCTTCTGCTAGAGCAAAGATCAATGCAGAATTTTATTTACCCAAATGGGAATCTTTCAGAAATTGGTACTTTAAAAGTTTTTCTGAAGAAGAGTTTGAATATATAGTTTCAACATTTTATAAATATTGTGAAAACCAGAATAAATTAATACATTTTGTTCCTTGGTTTTTTAAAACATTTATTATAGATTATATTTCTATTCTTGAAAGGAATTATAAACTTTCTTCGGGACAGATTCAAAAATCTGTTTATCCTCCTCAACAATCTTTTATAATAGAAAAGAATAATAAAATTTTAAATTTTACTGCTTTTTCAAAATTATTTGAAAATGATATGTTACAAATTACTGTTAAACATATTAATCAGATAATTGAAAAACAAAATTATACAAATTTATATCTTACAATTATAGGAGAAGAGATTAATTCTCTTAAAGATCGTATTGATAAAATTATTTTAGCTATTAATAAAATTAAACCAGATGTTCATATAGAAGAACCAGAAAATAATATTGTTTCTGTTGCTACTTCATCTATTCAATCACCTCTTGATATTAAGGATTTAAATTTAAATCTTCTGTTTCTGATATAGAAAAATTATTAGAAGAAAAATTTAGAAATCTTAATCTAAATACTCTTAATGAAGAGTTTGAAGAATTAGATAAGATTAATAATCATTCTGAAGATGAAATTAATAAAATTAAATGGGCTGATAGACCTACTACATCTAAATATTACTATAATAAACCTACTCCCATGGATGTTCTCATTGAAGAAAATGAATATATTTATTCTAATAGCTATAATGGGAAAAACATTTATGAATGGAATATTGATGGTTATAGTGATAGGCAAATCTATAATACTGCTCACAGAATGCTAATGTATAGTACTGTGTGTAAATCATCAGGTAATACTGATAAGAATATTGCTAAAATGATAACAGCAGGATTTACTGGCCAACTTAAAGGTTGGTGGGATAATTATTTACATTATTCTCAAAAAGATGAAATCTTTAATTCCATAAAAATGGAAAATAATATTCAATTAGAAAATGTAGTGTACACATTAATACTAACTATGATTGAACATTTCACAGGAAAATTCACTGATAATAGTGAACAAATTAGAACTTTATTAAGTTATCTAAAGTGTAAAACACTTACTGATTTTAGATGGTATAAAGATACTTTCTTATCTCGAATTTATGAGATTCCAGACTGTAATAATAGTCTGTGGAAAGCTAAATTCATAGATGGCTTACCTTTCTTATTTGCTGAAAGGGTTAGAAAGGTATTAAGAAAGGATGATATAAATATCCCCTATGATAATTATACTTATGGTAATTTAATTAATACTTGTATTCAAGAGGGTTTAGCTCTCTGTAATGAATTAAAATTAAATAATCAAATTAAAAGACAGAATTTACTTGAGAAAAAACAATTAGGTAAATTTTGTGATCAATTTGGTATGGACTTACCTAATAAAGGTAAGAAGAAAATTAAAGATAAGGATGAAAAAATTTATAAGAAAAGACATTTGTCTGAAAGACAAAAAGAAAGAAAAAAGAAAAGAAAAGAAATTCGTGAATCAGCTAAAGCTGATAGGAAAAAAGATAAATACAAAAACAAATTGATAATTTGTAGAAAATGTAAAAAGCCAGGACATTATGCTAATCAATGTTGGGCTAAAAACAAAATTAATAATTTAAATATAGATGAAAATCTAAAAGAAACATTATTTAAAATAATAATGGATTCTAATAATAATTCTGATAGTGAAACTGAGAATTCTTCAGAATCTTATAATTCAGAAGAAATTTTGGATAATGAATCAGATATTTCTGATTTAGATGAATGCAATAATTGTATACAAGGAAAATCTTGTATTAATCCTATAGATGATAATAATAAGAATGATGAGTTTTATAAACTTATGTCTCAATTTCAAGATTTAAATATTAATGTTTTAACTAACAATAATATTTTAGAATTCCTTAAAATGATTAAGGACCCAATATTAAAATCTACTATCATAGATCAAATGGAGAATACTGCTTCAACAAGTAATAATGATAATAATATTCTTGTTAAACAAGAACAAGCTTATTCTATGAAAGAAATTAAAAATCTTTTACAGAAAAAATATAATCAACAAAATCCAGTTACTATACAGGATTTAGTTAAAGAGATTGAAAATCTTAAACAACAAGTAAAATTTTTACATGATAATAATAATAGTTTAAATTATCGTATTTCAGTCATTGAAAATCATAATAATTCAATTTCTGAAAGTTTTGAAAATATTCAAGATATTTCATTTCCTGATAATAATCAGAAACATTTATCTGTTTTGAGTATGATAATATCTCAAAAATGGTATACTAATATTACTTTATTAATTGATAATTCTTATAAAAAGAATTTCATTGCTATGATAGATAGTGGTGCCGATTTAAATGTTATACAGGAAGGATTAATTCCTACAAAATATTTTCATAAAACTACTCATTCTCTCTCTCATGCAGGAGGAGAACCTTTAGAAATAAATTATAAATTACCTAAAGCTTATATTTGTAAAGATAAAAACTGTATTCAAACCAGTTTCTTATTAGCAAAAGACATTTCTAGCCAACTTATACTTGATCTCCCTTTTATTTATCAAATTTATCCTTTAACCTATGTTGATGAAACATGTATAATAGGAACTTATCAAGGTAATCCTATTTCTTTTAAGTTTATAACTAAACCTGTTCATAGAATTTTAAATGAACTACAAGAACAGATTGAAAGAATAACCTTTCAAATAAAGTCTTTAAAAGAAGAAATAAAATTTCTTACAATTGATGAAAAATTACAGAATCCTAAATTACAGGAAAAAATAAAAATTATTTATAATAAATTTTCATTAGAAATATGTAATGATCTTCCAAATGCTTTTTGGAATCGTAAGAAGCATATTATCTCTCTTCCATATGAAGAGAATTTTGATGAAAGAAATATTCCTACCAAGGCTCGTCCTTGTCAAATGAATTCTGAATATTTAGAATTATGTAAGAATGAAATTCATTCTTTGTTAGATAAAGGTTTAATAAAACCTTCTCAATCTCCTTGGTCTTGTACTGCTTTTTATGTTAATAAACATTCAGAGCAGGAAAGAGGAGTTCCTAGATTAGTTATAAATTATAAACCTCTTAATAAGGTTTTGAAATGGATTAGGCATCCTATTCCTAATAAAAAAGATTTATTAGACAGATTAGTTCATGCAATTATATTTTCCAAATTTGATTTAAAATCAGGATTTTGGCAGATTCAAATACAAGAATCTGATAGATATAAAACTGCTTTTAATGTTCCAATAGGACATTATGAATGGACAGTAATGCCATTTGGCCTTAAAAATGCCCCTTCAGAATTTCAACAAATTATGAATGATATTTTTTATAATTATAGCAATTTTATAATTGTTTATATAGATGATATCTTAGTGTTTTCTAATGATATTGAAACACATTTTAAGCATTTAGAAATGTTTAAAAATATTGTTATTCAAAATGGTCTTGTTATTTCAAAATCTAAAATGATTTTATTTCAAACTAATATTAGATTTCTTGGTCGTATGATTGAAAAAGGAAAAATAATTCCTATTCAAAGAAGTATTGAATTTGGTTCAAAATTTCCTGATATAATTACTGATAAGACTCAGTTACAAAGATTTTTAGGAAGTTTAAATTATATTTCTCCTTATATTCAAAATCTTACTAAAGATTCTGCTATCTTATATGATAGACTAAAGAAAAATCCTTTACCTTGGACAGATAAGCATACTAAAGCTGTTCAAATTATTAAAGATAAAGTTAAAGATCTTCCTTGTCTTATGCTGGCAAATCCCTTATGGGATAAAATTGTAGAAACAGATGCTTCTGATATAGGTTTTGGTGGTATTTTGAAACAAAAAGATCCCCAAACTAAACAAGAATATCTTATAAGATTTTATTCTGGGAAATGGAATAATGCCCAGAAAAATTACTCCACAGTAGCAAAAGAAATCTTAGCTATTGTTAGATGCATCTTAAAATTTCAAGATGATTTATATAATCAAAAGTTTATTATAAAAACTGATTGCAAATCTGCAAAATTTATGTTTAATAAAGATTTTAAACATGATGTTTCTAAACAAAATGTTTGCAAGATGGCAGGCTCATTTAGCTCCTTTTGATTTTGAGATCATTTATAAAAAAAAGGTGAAGATAATCATCTACCAGATTTCTTAACTCGAGAATATTTATCTTAATGTTTTCATCTACAGATATGTACTCTCGAGGCAGAGGAGAGTCCTCTTATAGAGGGCGAGGTGGTAGGGGAAAACCCCCTAATATTATAGCACAACATGGAAAACAGAGGCTAATAGCCCAAAACTTATCAAGTTCATCAGCCAGTAATACTGAGCAGAATGAGTTATACAATGAATTTCAAGAATTCTTGAAACAAAAGCAGAAAAATAATTCTGATTCTCAGTCTTCAGCATCATATGCTAATATCATCAAAGAAGATGATAATGATACAGCTCTTTATACAGAGTCAAAACATAAAGAATTAATTCTTCTTATAGAAGAAAAAGATATCCAATGGGAAAAAACTCCTTGGATTATTATGGAAAGATATTTTACCAATACATCATATGTATATGGTGCTTATAAGCAAAGAGGATATTATGAGAATCTTCTCATATCTACAAAAAGTGTTGATATTACTCATTTTTTCAGTAATACTCAACAAAAAGGAAGTTATAACTTCTCTAAGTTTATTATCAAAAAGATTATATCTATTGAAGAATGGGGTATATCTCCATTGGTTGAAAAAGAGTTTTACTCAGAAAATCATAAAACCAGTTTTAAATTCAATGTCTGGGATTATATTGAAAGTTTTAATAAAACTTTATTATATGAAAATGAAAAAAAGAAACATACATGGTTTCTTAAGATTTGTGAAAATGTTTTCCATTATCCTATTCCAAATTGGTTTTTTATTTGGTGGAAAATATTTGGTCCATCAGCAAAGATTTTGCTAGAGGTTTTTATAAAACCATTCGATACTTGGTTGAATGTTGCACCAATTATTACAAAAAGTTTTTCTGAACATTGGATTGATGGAAAGACTTTATGTCTATTCTTCATGGAATTCGGTATTCCATGGATCTGGAAATGGCAGCCAGAATTTGGTTATACAGATGAAGGTATCCCTTGTCTATGGAGAACTAGCTCTACAAAATTTTGGGATAAAATGTTACGAGAAGATCCAGTATCTGGAAAACTTCATGGTCATGACACCTTACTCCAAATGGAAGAAAAAATTTCTTCATATCAGAAAGATTTGTTGAATCAACAACAAAAAGAAAAAGATGCAATGAGTCCATTTAAAATTTTGACTCAAAAATATTCAGAGATCTATTCTAAAGAGAAGATGGTAGAAATCTACATTGATGAAATGAAAAAAGATCTTTATAAGAATATGGGATGCTCCGATTCAAATCAGACAAATCAATTGAATCAGACAAATCAATGGCTTCAAATTCCAGTAATAATCAATTCATACATCTAATGAAGATGCATGATGCACAGGATCCAGATGAGGATATTCCTCAATTATCTCAAATTGAGGATATATTTGAAAGTTTGAAGAAATCTCTCAAAGATAATACCAAAGATGACTAGAATCGTTGAAAGTGGAATCTCACTATTCAAGAGTTGGTGGAATAACACATCATCATGGCATATCATGACAAAAAGTGGGTGGCATATCACTATTTACTTTTTGAATTTTGTAACCATGTTACTTTTGCTTTAATAAAGCATTTACTATTTTTATTTTGAGATGGAATCCGGGGTTTGATGTCCGGCTCTTCTATCTATATATAGGCTATTTCTGTGTTCTTAGAGGGACACGGTCGAGTTTGCTCCCCTCTCTACTCTCTCTTGTATACAACCCTTCTGAAGTAAATCAATAAAAGCTTGAAGTTCTGCTTACAACCTTGTAAGTTTATTGTTTTTATTTTTTGTTTTTATTTTTGTTTTTAATTTAAATATTTCAGAGATTAGCCTGAATGACAGGCTAAAGTATTCGTGCTAAATTATTTTCCTTACTATGACATGATCTATATTTATTTGTAACTTGGAATCAGATTGATATAATAAAAGATTTATTTAAATTTTTGGAATCTAATGTAATATAAGAGTCTTTGGTTAGAACATAAGGTAAGAAGATGAACCAGGAAATGGTTAACACAAGGTTCGAGTTTATCTGGGAAAAGTAAATTCATGTTGTAGCCCTTCAGCCTGCTTAGCCGAGAAATGGCGTTTAAGGCGTTTATGGGTGATTTTTTATGAATTTATGATTCTTTGGGCCCTCGATAAATCCTCTGTTGTTTAATTTCTCTGGTATATCTTTCGTAAATCCTTTTATGTTTTGTAAAACTCCAAACAAGAATCTTATATTCATTATTATTCCGGAGGTTAAATTTCTCCTTTTCTTAGCTCAATTTGAGTTGAAGATGGTATATAGGCTGGAAACCAATAACTTCCATGTGTGCGAAAGCCACTAAGGAAAAGTTTGGTAAAACAATGCCACGTATCATATTCCTCTTTGATTCCAAGCCTCAGATATTATACAATTAATATTATAATTATTCCAATAATACAATTACTACTACAAATATTATGTTTCATTATTATACAATTATACATAATTGAATTAAATATAGTTATTATTATTACTTAAAACTACTATGATGTGTTCATAAAGTGCTCGGTAATTCAACAATTCTAAATTATAGTATTATAATTCCAATAATACAATTAATATTATAACTATTGTTATTACTTAAAACAACTATAATTAACGAATAATAATAAATCTAATAAACAAAAATAATATCGTTACCTCTTAATATTCTGAAAAAATGCCGAAAATTTGCGCTAATGAATAAATGGAAACTTTTGAAGACCGGTGCTGGAAAGAGTCGTGCTCGGTGCTCGAAAGAGGTGCTCAGTGATCGAAAGCAAATTAAGGAAAAGGAAGAAGATAGCTCACGGTGAATGAACGAAGGAGGTGAGCACTAATTTAAAGAAGGGGGAGCTCACGGGTAGTCACAGATTCATTGAATCCGTGAGTGGTAAATAAAAGTTTAAAAAAAATTTAGTTGAATCCGGAAATCAGATTTCCTGATTGTAATATTTTTTACAACTTCTCACATTTTGTTATATTTTAATACATACTTTTTAAAATAATATTATTTTAAAAAAACCTTCTAATTTACACTTATCCACAGCAGACAAAAATACTTTCAAATATATCTAAGATAAAGACGACAAAAATTATTTGGGATACTCCGACAAAAATATATGATGATAAGGCACTACACAAAAAAAATTTCCTAAAGAGAATGTTATTTTACTATTCGGCTGACGAAATAATCATCAATGATCAGCCATATCAACATAGTAAATATTCTATTTGCATAAACGTGTGGAGCTTCTACATCAAATTCTATTATATTCATATGATCAACTCATCACAATTTAGCCAATAATATTCTTACGGTCTTTTTAAAATTTGATGTTATTTTAACTACAGTTCTCGAGAAAAAATACTTAGCAACAATAAGGAAGATATGTTGGCAACTTTGAAGCTGACAAAGATTTTAACAGAAAGATTGATGGATCATGACTCCAGTGGGAGTCACATTCATGGTAGATCAAATCAAGAGAAGTAATAAGAAAAATATTTACTGCTTTAAATGTGATTGTAAAGAGCACTTCAAGAAAGAGTGTAAGAGCATCGAGAAGGGTTCTCAAGAAAATGTGGTCAGTACTTCATGCGGTGGTAAAATATTATTCAACAAGGTAACAACAGTTCTAGAAGGAAGACAAACATTTTGTGATATATGGATTATGAATTCAGGAGTGACTTTTCATATGACATCTAAGAGAAATTGTAATGCCCGAAAATTTAATTAACGTAATCTGAGATGATTTGTTGATTATGACTTGATGTAATTATAGCCGGGCCAGTTCGAGATCAAATTGGAAAAAATTATGAGGGACACAAGATTTGGGCCGAATGTCATTCGCCCGGGCGGGAGTTTATGACCGCCCGAGCGAGAGGGTTTAATGGTAGAAAGCCGAGAGTCCTTCGCCCGGGCGGCACTTTTTGTCCGCCCGAGCGCGCATGTAGAATTGTGAGGGCCGAGAGTTACTCGCCCGGGCGGAAACTTTTGTCCGCCCGAGCGAGAGACGTGTTGCACAAAGATGGGTGACACGTTTCTTGGCTTGCATGTAGTATATATACATATGGTTGAACGTGGCTTTCCAGATTTTCAGAGGTAAGAATCGACAGTGGAGAGGAAATAGGATTCGTGAGGTTCTAGTTTAATTTACGAAGAATCCGGTTGCCTGATTTCACATTTGAACACGGTATCGTGCTCCTCTCGCTACAAGCTACACAAGGACATCAGGGATGAACAGATTCGACTTCGAGACGTCGTCTTCATCAGATCAGGAAGACAAAGGTATAATTCATGTGATATTCGGGACGCGTAACTCAAATTAGATTAATTTGAGTTTCCCAATAAAATCACATACTAGATTATTATTTATATTGTTATCTGATTATGCTTTGATTATAGAATCTGTATTCAAGCAGGTAAGATAATTGTGATATTCAGTTATGAATATGATTATGCTTTGTTTACAGATTGTTATTCATTGCAGTTAAGATAGGAAAGTCTTTGACAGGCATTGTCAAATATCTAGACGTTTCGGTGTATCTCAGCATAGGAGTAGGTATTACTCTTATTGCCGCCGTTGATACAGCTCAGACCAAAGTCTAGGAATGAGACGTTCATTGCCCCGATTGGAGGGTAGGTAGTGACGTCTTATTCACACCGGGATCCCTAGAGTTCTAGTCGAGTCAAGTCTAGACGTTATTTGATTAGGACTGCATGCTTATATGGATGTGGTTCCTAGATCATAGGACCCATCATTATTGCTTCCAATTGTGCTAGCATGTTTTTATGATTTAGATTGGTTATATGCATGGTTGGTTGATTTGAAGTGCATGCTTGTTGTGGGATTAGATTTCATAGCTTATGAAATCTAATGTTTCGATTTTATTCGTAACAGCATGTTTCATGAATTATTTTATGTATATACATGTTTACCATGTTTTATACTGGGATTTATTCTCACCGGAGTTATCCGGCTGTTGTCTTGTTTTGTATGTGTGCATGACAACAGGTGGGGCTGGATCAGGGTCGAGATGACGATGAGAGAAGACGAGTTAGCGTGGTGATTCCGGACTTACAGTAGATTGGGTTTTATTACTTGAATTTAGTAGTTGAACCTTAGATTAGATTATTGTATGTTAATACTGAAATGTATTTTATACAGATATGTATATTATTTAGATTCCATTACCTTCCGCTATTGTATATTAAAAAGAAAAATTTTTAGACCCTGTTTTATCTTAATTGATAATTAATCCCAACGATGATTAAGAAAATGATTAGCGTCCGGGTCCCCACAACAGGTGGTATCAGAGCCGATAGTTCCTTTAGCGATAGTTCCTTTAGCGATAGTTCCTTTAGAGATAGATCTTTTAGATTGAGATAGTAAGAACTGATAGATCTTTTAGACTGACTCAGATTAAGATAGAAGAGAATGAGCGGGGTAGATGAATTTTCTTTCCTTGCATGTCTGTGCTAGCATGAGATTGATTTTCATGTTGATTGACATTGTGTGCTAGCATGAGACTATGTGTTATTGCTTTAAGATACATGCTTACCTGATTATATGATTTGAATTGGGATTATGTATTCTTGAATATGAATCGGATCGGATTCATGATCAGCAGTAAGATGATCATGATCAGCAAAAATTGGCACATATTTGTATTATTGGGTTACTAATGTGTGTGGTAATCAGATGTACCTCCCAGAAGGATTGTGGAAACAGGCCGTACTTCGTATGATCCGCCATACATACCAGAACCGCAGATAGATGTGTCAGCGACTCCGATGGAAACTAAGTTGGCAGAATTTCAGTTATTTGAGCCGCCGATTCTGAATGGTACAGAGACGGCTGAAACGTGTCAGCACTGGGTTGAGGACATAGAGATATTGTTTGATCTACTGGATTGTACAGATGACCAAAGAGTTAAATTGGTATTTCACCAATTACAAGAGGTTGCCAGAAGTTGGTGGATTACAATCAAAAGAGTATTAGCACTACGGGGTACCGTGATCACGTGGGAAGTCTTCAAGACTGAATTCTATCAAAGGTTTTTCTCCGCCTCGTACCGAGAAGACAAGAAAGCAGAATTTGAGAATTTAAGTCAAGGTCAATTGAATATTGATGATTATGCTGCTAAATTTTCTACTCTGTTGCGTTTTGCTCCTCATATGGCTAGGGATGATGAAGCTGTAGTGAATCAATTCATTAGAGGATTGAATTCGGAGATAGTTGCATTCATGAATCTACAGCGACCCTATCACTTTGCTGATGTTTTGAGTAAAGCAAAGAGAGCAGAAGAGAGTCTGATTCGGCAATTAACAAGGTTGTGTGTGAAGCAACCCCAGACACCACAATTCCCTTCGAGATTCGAACGTGGCAGCACGAGTGGAAAGCAAGATTTGCTGAAAGCTCGGAAGAAACAGTTCAAGAAGTTAGGCAGTGGTTCCTCCAGTTCCAGTGGTTCCAGTCCGAGTTATACTGGAGTTTATTGCGCTAGGTGTGGAGGGAGACATCCCACCGAACAATGCCAGGGAGTGACTGGTAGATGCAATGTCTGCGGACAACATGGGCATTTTGCTAGAGTGTGTCCTCAGAAGGGTTCCCAAAGATTTTGGGGAGCAGGACCATCGGGTGGCAATGCGTGAGAAACAAACCCAGAAACTACCACAGGTACTATTCTTTATGATTATGCTGCAGATGTATTGATATATACTAATGCATTCGCCATGAGTATCTGTGATTGAGTAGCATGATGATATGCTATATTTATGGGGTATGTTTGTGCTGTAGTATTGATTTCCTTACTGTTTGGAAGAATATGTTGATATCAGAGATTTCTGTGACATGTAATATACTACAGTAGAATGAAACCGGGATTGGGCTAGATATGATGTACTGGTGTTATATGATTTCGATCTCAGTATGGATATGTACTGCTAAACAAGTACAGAAATATTGTAGCATGTGTTCTGGAAATAGCTGATAAATGAGGATTCTAGATCTAGAATTCCTTAGATCATTGTACTGTTCTTGACTCGATTAGTACAGAAAGGAATATATAGTATCCTTATGTATTCAGTAGATCCACTGAAATCGAGTCTAGCAGTAACACATGGGCTAGTAATCTAATAGTTGACTGGTGTTGGCCTAGATAGGATGTCAGATGTGTTTTATATCAGAATGAACAGGAAGAAGTGACAGATTAAAGTATGGGCTAAGGAATCCAGTTGATTGTGTATTTCTCTGGAAGACATTTTAGTTGGTTTCTAAATTGACAGATTATGTGTTCAGGGGTATTTTGAAGAATTATGCTTGTTATATCTATGATTCCGGGATATATCCATAGCATCTGATTGTTTATATTGAATATTTGAAGACTGGGTTAAATATTCCGAGAACTGTGATTATTGTATACAGCAATGGGTCAGGTATGGATCCGAATGCAGTTATTGATACAGGTTTATATTCAGACTATGTGGTATCAGGAATGTCAGAATTAGCAGAATGTCAGATATGTCAGAACTTCCTTATCTGATTTGGACAGATTATCTTATTCTGATTATCTTTTTCTTGTATTACTTTACATCTGCTGAGTATTGTTATGATTCTAAATCAGTATTTGAGACATCTTATATTGGTTGGGAGTATATTCTATTTGCAGATGAAATATAGCAGTTGATCTGGACAGTATGAAGATTGGTCAGCCAGCCAGAATCTATTATGTTATGAGTTTTCTTAAACTCACTAGATCAGCATAGGATATTTATATTCTGAGTTTGATTTGGTGTTATTGTAATTATTATTCAGTGTGTGATACTATGCAGTTCCAATTGTATCAGAGTTGTTTGTGGAAAATACAGTAGTCCCGAACAGTGATCCGAATTTTCAGACCTGTATTTTGTTGATCAAATCAATTTAACAGCTATATGAATTTGCATTTTATATGGGTTTGGTTATTGTGTGTTATCAGAGTTGTTTACAGCTTTTGGTATTGATAGTCAGAGCCGAATACCAGGTAGGTATTTCTTCGTTCTTTTATGTTATTAACTGATCTTGTACAGCATTAGTTCGAATATGAAGTCACAGGTAGTGTCAGAACTGCACTGGGGTGGATTCAGGTTTCATTCAGCTATTTCAGAATGTAAGATATTCGAACAGATAATGTGGCATAGATAGATGAGATCAGTTGGGACAGCAGATTATGTTGTAAGATTGGTAGAAATGGTACTGATATGTTTGAATTGAGAACAAAAGAAGCCAGAAAGATATGAATCAGAAGATGATTACCGATTTAGTATATTTCTGAATAAGAAAATGTGAGTATGGCTTTCGGGATAAAAGTACCGTCAATTCTACAGCTTATGATATGATATGATTATGATTGACAGAATATTCAATCTATATCTATCAGTTTGTACCAGATTACGTACAAACAGAACCAGATGACATAGATCAATGTCAAAGGAATTGTCAGATTTACTAGAATGCTGCATTAGATGATATCAGATTGTGATTTGGATGGAGCGGTACTTGTGACGGAAATATCATGAGTTCTCCCTCGCAGAGTTGTTACAGATTGACAGGTAGTCAGCGTGTAGTAACCAGATATTGGCGGATATGGGTAGAACTTTAGTACTAGATGTTAGTACGAGCTGTTATGAATGGTTGTCAGGGTATGACTTACGGTATGACCATAACTATCCAGCTAGATTAGAATGAATAGATGTAAGAAACCAATGTCGGATGATGACGATTGGTATTGGGAGCCGAAGATGGAATAGCAACTACAGGTGGTATTGCTTTGTTATAAATTGCAATTGGCGTATACAGGTGTTATATAGCCAGTAATATGGGATTGATTCGGCTAGTGAAATGAGTTTGGATGTTAAACTCTGTCATATATTTCTTCTGACAGATTTGGTTTGATGATTGGTGAGTTCGAGGACGAACTCAGATCTAAGAGGGGGAGAAATGTAATGCCCGAAAATTTAATTAACGTAATCTGAGATGATTTGTTGATTATGACTTGATGTAATTATAGCCGGGCCAGTTCGAGATCAAATTGGAAAAAATTATGAGGGACACAAGATTTGGGCCGAATGTCATTCGCCCGGGCGGGAGTTTATGACCGCCCGAGCGAGAGGGTTTAATGGTAGAAAGCCGAGAGTCCTTCGCCCGGGCGGCACTTTTTGTCCGCCCGAGCGCGCATGTAGAATTGTGAGGGCCGAGAGTTACTCGCCCGGGCGGAAACTTTTGTCCGCCCGAGCGAGAGACGTGTTGCACAAAGATGGGTGACACGTTTCTTGGCTTGCATGTAGTATATATACATATGGTTGAACGTGGCTTTCCAGATTTTCAGAGGTAAGAATCGACAGTGGAGAGGAAATAGGATTCGTGAGGTTCTAGTTTGATTTACGAAGAATCCGGTTGCCTGATTTCACATTTGAACACGGTATCGTGCTCCTCTCGCTACAAGCTACACAAGGACATCAGGGATGAACAGATTCGACTTCGAGACGTCGTCTTCATCAGATCAGGAAGACAAAGGTATAATTCATGTGATATTCGGGACGCGTAACTCAAATTAGATTAATTTGAGTTTCCCAATAAAATCACATACTAGATTATTGTTTATATTGTTATCTGATTATGCTTTGATTATAGAATCTGTATTCAAGCAGGTAAGATAATTGTGATATTCAGTTATGAATATGATTATGCTTTGTTTACAGATTGTTATTCATTGCAGTTAAGATAGGAAAGTCTTTGACAGGCATTGTCAAATATCTAGACGTTTCGGTGTATCTCAGCATAGGAGTAGGTATTACTCTTATTGCCGCCGTTGATACAGCTCAGACCGAAGTCTAGGAATGAGACGTTCATTGCCCCGATTGGAGGGTAGGTAGTGACGTCTTATTCACACCGGGATCCCTAGAGTTCTAGTCGAGTCAAGTCTAGACGTGATTTGATTAGGACTGCATGCTTATATGGATGTGGTTCCTAGATCATAGGACCCATCATTATTGCTTCCAATTGTGCTAGCATGTTTTTATGATTTAGATTGGTTATATGCATGGTTGGTTGATTTGAAGTGCATGCTTGTTGTGGGATTAGATTTCATAGCCTATGAAATCTAATGTTTCGATTTTATTCGTAACAGCATGTTTCATGAATTATTTTATGTATATACATGTTTACCATGTTTTATACTGGGATTTATTCTCACCGGAGTTATCCGGCTGTTGTCTTGTTTTGTATGTGTGCATGACAACAGGTGGGGCTGGATCAGGGTCGAGATGACGATGAGAGAAGACGAGTTAGCGTGGTGATTCCGGACTTACAGTAGATTGGGTTTTATTACTTGAATTTAGTAGTTGAACCTTAGATTAGATTATTGTATGTTAATACTGAAATGTATTTTATACAGATATGTATATTATTTAGATTCCATTACCTTCCGCTATTGTATATTAAAAAGAAAAATTTTTAGACCCTGTTTTATCTTAATTGATAATTAATCCCAACGATGATTAAGAAAATGATTAGCGTCCGGGTCCCCACAGAAATGGTCCGATCAATATGAATCAGTGTCTGGAGGATCTGTATTAATGGGAAATGATCATGCCTAGAAATATTTGGGGTCGGTACCATCAAAATAAAAATCTATGATGATAATGTTGGCACCATACAAGAGGTACAATATATGAAGAGACTAACGAAGAACCTTTTTTCCTTGGGACAATTGGCTGATATCGGTTGCAAAACCCGTATCGATAACGAGATCATGAAAATTGTTAAAGACACACTTGTGGTTATGAAAGTGAAAAACGTTGCTGCACAACACATATTAAAGTTCGACACTTCTACTAACAAAACAAAAGCATATTGGAGCTAATTCAATATGACGTATGGCAAGCACCGGTTGTATATCAAGGAAGAGTGAGATACTTTGTCTCTTTCATTGATGATTTTTCTAGGAGATGTTTGATGTATCCAATCAAAAAGAGAAATCATATGTTTTTTCAGTTTTCAAAGTTTTCAAATCACATGCTGAACTTGATTATGGCAAGAAAATCAAGTGTTTGAGGATTGACAATAGAGGAGAATATGAGGGCAAGCAATGGAAGAGAATATATCAGTGATGAATTTGATTCATTTTGAAAACACAAGGGCACCAAAAGACAGTTTACAATGTCTTACACACCTCAACAGAATGGAGTAGCAAAGCCAATGAACAAAACTTTGTTGGACAGAACAAGAGCTATGTTGAGGATTGCAGATCTAGCCAAGTAATTTTGGGAGAAAGCAATCAAAACTGCTTGTTATATAATCAGTCTTTCTCCTTCAGTGGCAATTTATCTGAAAACTCCTTTGGAGATGTGGACCGGAAAGCTTACTAATTATTCTCATTTTCATACATTTGGAAGTCATTTGTCTGTTACGTACAATGAACAATAAAGATCCAAGTTGGATTTGAAATTTAGAAAACATATCTTCTTAGGTTATGCTGATGGAGTAAAAGAATTCACTTTTAGATCATAATTTCCATAAGCTTATCATTAATATTAATGTTATCTTCGAGGAAGTTAAGATAAAAGGAAGACAAATTCATACTGAATTCAAAAATTACTATATTTTAGGTGGAAAATAAGATAGATGAATATCAAATTTCTAGTAAAGCAATATCGAGCACGATGAACAAGAACATGTTGAGTTTGAGGTTTCCAAAGTGAAACGATCAACTCGAGAGAGAAGATCACCAGGCTAGCTTTCACATTATATCACTGAAAGCAATATTGCATATATTTTATTAACAGAAATTGTAGTATCCCGATGCCTAATTTGAGTTAATTATTGGATTAATTATATTTCGGTGAGATCGGAAGGACCGAACAAGGTTCGGATCGTCCGAACAGGGTTCGGACCGTCCGAACAGGATTCGGTTCGTCCGAGCCAGGTGGCTGGACCCGTGGAAGGCATGCAGGATTCGGATCGTCCGATCAGGGTTCGGATCGTCCGATCAGGGTTTGGATCGTCCGATCAGAGTTCGGATCGTCCGAGACAGGTGGCTGGACTCGTGGAAGACATGCATGGTTCGGATCGTCCGAAGTGTACCAGTTCGGATCTTCCGAAGTGGTTCGGATCTTCCGAACATTGGCTATAAATAGAAGCGCGAGGTTTCATTTCTTACTCGCTAATTCCGAGCATTCCAGAGCGTTTAGTCGTTTCCGATTGGTTCTAGTCTTTTCTCGAGGTTCAGGCGCTAGCGGGGAGCTACTGGTTTTGTAGCGGAGCTGTGCTCTCGTTGGGAGCTAGCGGCATCAGTGGGCTGACTGCGGAATCCGAGATATCCTGGTCGAGTATACATTCTTATATGTGTTGCATGATTATTTGGTGCATTGATATATGTCATATGATGCATGATATTATGTCACGTTTATTACTGCATGTTGCATTTCATGTTGAGCCGTATCTCCTTCGAGATAGTCTTTATTGTTGAGCTGTATCTCTTTCGAGATAAGCTATATCTTGTGGGGCCGCTCAGCCCTGTCTTGTGGACGCATGGACACCGAGAGTATACAGTGGCCGACGGGTCCGGAGGGCTTCGGTGATCCGGGACATTTTAGGTCCACGTCTGATCTTGTAGTGGATGCAGTGACCCAGAGGAGTACCGCGCGGCACTATCCACTTGGCGCCTCTAGACTGAGCATATTGAGATCTTTTGTGACTCCTGTTTCTTGACTACCCTGGTATCATATTATAGCATGTGCATTTCATATAGGCTTGTATACTCATGCTTTTGTACTGGGCGTTCTTATCGCTCACGTCCTCGGTTTTGTTTATCTTGGACACCCCATTCCCACGGGGCAGGCCTCAGGTTGGATGGCTCAGGAGGAGGAGGAGGAGGACGTTGAGTAGCCGGTGGAGTTATTTCTTCAGTATTATTTGATTCGATATGGTTGTACCGTATATTTTATTCTGAGTTGTTCTGGATATCATTTGGGTTGTTTATCTATCATTTATTAACCTTTTCCGCCATTATCTCTGATTTTATTAATTAAGTTAATCGCATGCTTAGTTCTTGATTAGTAGGTGATTCTGGAACGGGTCACTACATTTATGGTATCAGAGCATGCTTATGATTTTGGGATATAGATTCTGTTTTGGGATTTTCGTTGACTATTTTACCATTTTCCCCATTCTTGTAGCGATGGCTGACCACTTTGGTGATGAGAGTAGTCAGGGGAGTGTAGGTCGTTGGGGTGACCAGGACGATCATAGGCGTCATCGTGAACATCGTCATCGTCGGGATGGTCCTAGGCGTTTTGAGATACACCGTTTCATTCAGATGGGGCCTAAGCCTCTAGTTGGTGGTGAGACTCCTGATGATGCTGAGGATTGGATAGAGCGCATGGAGAGTTGTTTCCGTGCATTCCAGTGCACCGAAGAGCAGCAGATAGAGACCCTTAGTTTTCTTCTCGAGGGCCGTGCGCGCAAATGGTGGCGATCGACTTCTGCGCCGATAGTCCAGTCTCAGGGTAGGGTGACTTGGGCCGATTTCCGTGCAGCTTTCATGCAGCTATATTTTCCTCCAGCCCTTCGCCAGGCAAAGACGATTGAGCTCCTGAATCTTAAGCAGGGTAGTATGTCTGTTGATGAATATCAGCAGAAGTTCTTCGAGTTGTTACCCTTTGCTCCTCATATTAGTGGCAGTTCTGAGGCCAAGTATGACCATTTCCTTCAGGGTCTTAACCAGGAGATCTTTGATCGAGTCACTGTCTGCGATAATCCTACTTCTTATGATGGGTTAGTGAACCGGTGTCGCCAGGCAGAGATCAGTCTCCAGCGTGGCAGGTCTATTCTTTCTTCCAGACCTCCGAGTACTTTGAGCCCTCGATCTCAGTCTTTCAAGAAATCTGGTTCTTCTTCTTCTGGATCTGGATCTCGGTCTAGCGGTGTTTTCCGCTTTGGTAAGAAGAAGGATTCTTGTGTGCATTGTGGGAAGAATCATCCATCGGAGCAGTGCCGATCAGCCGCAGGAGCTTGTTTCCAGTGCGGAGAGATGGGTCATCTTAAGAAGAATTGTCCTCAGTTGCGAGGTAGAGCAGGATCTGGTTCCGGATCTCAGACGACTGTTCAGCAGAGGAGGCAGGGTCAGGCAATGGGTAGCTCAAATCTTCAACCTCGTGCCCAAGGTCAGGTTTTTGCGCTGAACCAGGATCAGGCTGCAGATGAGACGGAGAGAGTTATAGCAGGTACTTTTCGTTTATGCGGTATTCCTGCTTTTGTTCTTATTGATACCGGAGCATCACATTCCTTCATTTCTGCACGATTTGTTAAGCGTCATAAGTTACCGTATGTTTCTCTAGACGTCATTCTTTCCATTTCTACTCCGATGGGTCATTCGGTGTTAGCAAAGCGTCTAGTGATGGGTTGTTCCTTAGATTTTGAGGGTAACGAATTGATTGCGAATCTTATGATCCTAGAGATGGAAGATTTTGATTGTATTGTGGGTATAGACCTATTGACTACCTACCGAGCTACTGTGGATTGTTACCAGAAGCTTGTTCAGTTTCGTACGACTGAGAGCTCTAGTTGGTTTTTCTATGGTGAGGGAGCGCGACCTCCGATGCCAGTGGTATCTGCTCTGAAAGCCTGTCGTGCTTTAGAGTCGGGCGGGGAAGGCTACCTCATCTATGCGATTGATTCGTCCACAGGTAGTGTTGGTATAGATGATATTCCAGTGGTTTGTGAATTTCCTGATGTTTTCCCAGATGAGATTCCTGGTTTTCCTCCGATTAGAGAGGTGGAATTTGGCATCGAGTTAATGCCAGGGACTGCACCGATTTCTCGTGCCCCCTATCGTCTTGCTCCGTCAGAGATGAGAGAATTGAAGAAGCAATTGCAGGATTTTCTTGATAAAGGTTATATTCGCCCGAGTGTTTCACCTTGGGGAGCTCCAGTCTTGTTTGTCAAGAAAAAGGATGGATCGATGCGATTGTGTATTGATTATCGCCAGCTGAATCGTGTGACGATCAAAAACAAGTATCCATTACCTCGTATTGATGACTTGTTCGATCAGCTTCAGGGTACCTCTGTTTACTCCAAGATTGACTTGCGATCGGGTTATCATCAGATGAGAGTCAGAGATGACGATATTTCCAAAACTGCATTTCGTACTCGATATGGGCATTACGAGTTTCTAGTTATGCCATTCGGATTGACAAATGCGCCAGCGGTGTTCATGGATCTGATGAACCGAGTCTTTCGAGATTTTCTAGATCAGTTTGTTGTGGTTTTCATCGACGATATCTTGATTTATTCTCACAGTGTGGAAGAGCATATCCATCACTTGAGGATTGTGTTGCAGATTCTTCGCGAGAAGCAATTGTATGCTAAGCTGAGTAAGTGCGAGTTCTGGATTGATCGTGTAGTATTCCTTGGTCATGTGATTTCCAAGGAAGGAATTTCTGTGGATCCTAGCAAGATTGAGGCAGTGCTGAATTGGTCACGTCCGACGACGGTGGCTGAGATCCGTAGTTTTCTAGGTCTGGCGGGGTATTATCGTCGCTTCATCGTGAATTTCTCTCAGGTAGCTAGACCATTGACGCAGCTTACTCGGAAGGATGTTCCATTTGAATGGTCATCTGAGTGCGAAGATAGTTTCAGAGAGCTTCGTCGACTTCTGACTTCTGCACCTGTTTTGGCGTTACCGTCAGGATCTGATGGTTTCAGTGTTTACACCGATGCCTCTTTTCAAGGCTTAGGGTGTGTGTTGACACAGAATGGTCATGTGATCGCTTATGCTTCCAGACAGCTAAAATCTCACGAGGAGAAGTACCCTATTCATGATCTAGAATTAGCTGCTATTGTGTTTGCGCTAAAGATCTGGCGTCATTATTTATACGGTGTTCAGTTTAAAATTTTTACTGATCATAAGAGTCTGAAGTATCTGTTCACTCAGGCTGAGTTGAACATGAGACAACGTCGTTGGATGGATCTCCTTAAAGATTATGACTGCGAGATCAAGTACCATCCAGGTTCTGCGAATCTCACAGCCGATGCTCTTAGTCGCAAGGTGAGAGCCTCTGCACTTCAGACCAGTGCTATGACTAGTACTATCCAGGATTGTTGTTCGTTGGGATTTAAGTTCAAACATCGGAAAGGTATGGAGAGCATTCGTGTTGCTACCATTTTATCTGAGCCAACTTTGTTCACTCGGATTCGAGATGCTCAGATGTCTGATCTCAAGACTCAGAGATTAGCTCGATTGGTTGGTGGAGATAGCAATTTTCATTATCAGTCTAATGGTCTTCTGTGTTTGTCTAATCGGGTTGTAGTACCAGAGGATGATACTTTGAGGGAAGAGATCTTGTCTAAGGCTCATCGAAGCAAGCTGAGTATTCATCCGGGAAGCAACAAGATGTATAAAGATTTGAGGACACGATTTTGGTGGAAAGGAATGAAGCGCAGCATTTATCAGTTTGTCTCCAAGTGTCTAGTTTGTCAGCAGGTTAAGACAGAGCACCGTCGACCGGGAGGATTATTGTTAAACTTACCTATTCCTGAATGGAAGTGGGAGCATATCGCGATGGACTTCATTACTCACTTGCCATTGTCTTCGAGGAACAGCGATGCTATTTGGGTAGTGGTGGATCGACTCACCAAGTCTGCTCATTTTCTACCATATAACCGTGATTTCACTTTCGATCGTATGGCTCGATTGTATATTCAAGAGATTTTACGTTTGCATGGAGTGCCAGTCAGTATTGTTAGTGACAGAGATCCTCGTTTTACCTCACGATTTTGGGGTAGTTTCCAGTCAGCATTAGGTACTTCACTAAGTTTGAGTACGGCTTATCATCCAGAGACCGACGGTCAGACAGAGAGGACTATCCGTACACTTGAGGATATGTTGCGAGCTTGTGTTATGGATTTCGGAATCGCTTGGCATGATCATTTGCCTTTGATTGAGTTCGCGTACAACAACAGCTATCATCGTAGTATTGGTATGGCACCATTTGAGGCGTTGTATGGGCGACGTTGTCGTACTCCATTATTCTGGGACGAAGTTGGGGAACGACATGTTGAGGGACCGGAGTTAGTCCAGCAGGCTATTGATAAGGTTGCAGTAATCAAGAAACGGATTAAGATCGTTCAGGATCGACAGGCTAGTTATGCGAACACCAAGCGTCGACCTCTTCATTTTCAGCCAGGTGAGAAAGTGTTTCTCCGAGTTTCGCCTTTTCGCAGGATTTTGAGATTTGGTCTCAAAGGTAAGCTGTCTCCGAGATTTATTGGTCCATTTGAAATACTGGAAAGCGTGGGAGATTTGGTTTACAGACTGGCATTGCCGCCGTACCTATCCAGTATTCATGATGTGTTCCACGTATCTTTGTTGAGACGATACGTAGCAGATGAGTCTCACATCTTGCATCCCTCTGAAGTTCAACTTGATTCGGATTTGTCCTATGTGGAACGACCAGTTCGGATTCTAGATCGCAAAGACAAGGTGTTGCGGAATAAGATCATTCCTCTTGTCTTAGTGCAGTGGCAGCGCAGAGGCACTGAAGAAGCCACTTGGGAACTAGAGAGTCGTATGCGGTCAGAGCATCCAGAGTTGTTCTAGTTGTAGTATTTTCAGTTTTGATTGTACTTCCAGTTGTACTTTCAGTTGTATTTCATTCTTAAGTTGAATGTATTGTTGTTCAGAATTGTCATTCTTCAGAGACGATTTCGCGGACGAAATCCTTTTTAGGGGGGAAGAATGTAGTATCCCGATGCCTAATTTGAGTTAATTATTGGATTAATTATATTTCGGTGAGATCGGAAGGACCGAACAAGGTTCGGATCGTCCGAACAGGGTTCGGACCGTCCGAACAGGATTCGGTTCGTCCGAGCCAGGTGGCTGGACCCGTGGAAGGCATGCAGGATTCGGATCGTCCGATCAGGGTTCGGATCGTCCGATCAGGGTTCGGATCGTCCGATCAGAGTTCGGATCGTCCGAGACAGGTGGCTGGACTCGTGGAAGACATGCATGGTTCGGATCGTCCGAAGTGTACCAGTTCGGATCTTCCGAAGTGGTTCGGATCTTCCGAACATTGGCTATAAATAGAAGCGCGAGGTTTCATTTCTTACTCGCTAATTCCGAGCATTCCAGAGCGTTTAGTCGTTTCCGATTGGTTCTAGTCTTTTCCCGAGGTTCAGGCGCTAGCGGGGAGCTACTGGTTTTGTAGCGGAGCTGTGCTCTCGTTGGGAGCTAGCGGCATCAGTGGGCTGACTGCGGACGCAGGCGTGAGTCTAGGGCTGATTGTTAGGATTTGCTGGTTTGAGGTACGAAAGTACAATCCGAGATATCCTGGTCGAGTATACATTCTTATATGTGTTGCATGATTATTTGGTGCATTGATATATGTCATATGATGCATGATATTATGTCACGTTTATTACTGCATGTTGCATTTCATGTTGAGCCGTATCTCCTTCGAGATAGCCTTTATTGTTGAGCTGTATCTCTTTCGAGATAAGCTATATCTTGTGGGGCCGCTCAGCCCTGTCTTGTGGACGCATGGACACCGAGAGTACACAGTGGCCGACGGGTCCGGAGGGCTTCGGTGATCCGGGACATTTTAGGTCCACGTCTGATCTTGTAGTGGATGCAGTGACCCAGAGGAGTACCGCGCGGCACTATCCACTTGGCGCCTCTAGACTGAGCATATTGAGATCTTTTGTGACTCCTGTTTCTTGACTACCCTGGTATCATATCATAGCATGTGCATTTCATATAGGCTTGTATACTCATGCTTTTGTACTGGGCGTTCTTATCGCTCACGTCCTCGGTTTTGTTTATCTTGGACACCCCATTCCCACGGGGCAGGCCTCAGGTTGGATGGCTCAGGAGGAGGAGGAGGAGGACGTTGAGTAGCCGGTGGAGTTATTTCTTCAGTATTATTTGATTCGATATGGTTGTACCGTATATTTTATTCTGAGTTGTTCTGGATATCATTTGGGTTGTTTATCTATCATTTATTAACCTTTTCCGCCATTATCTCTGATTTTATTAATTAAGTTAATCACATGCTTAGTTCTTGATTAGTAGGTGATTCTGGAACGGGTCACTACAGAAATGGTGAGCCATCGAGTTTCCATGAAGCTACTCAAAGCTCGGATGTATCCATGAGGATGGTAACAATGCATGAAGAATTGAAGGCATTAGATAAGAATAAAACTTGGGGTCTTGTTACACTACTAGGAAGGAGGAAATTTATTGGTAGTAGATGGGTCTATAAGATCAAGAGTGATGAAAATAAACAAGTGAGCAGTATCATGCTAGATCGATGTATAAAAGGTATGCTTAGAAATAGGACATTGACTTCAATGATATATTTTCTCATGTATTTCAGCTTACAACAGTCAGAGTAGTGTTGATATTGTGTGCGACGTTTGACCTGCATCAAGAATAGTTAGATGTGCAAACAAAATTTATTCATTGAGATTTTAAAGAAGAAATCTATATGCTCCAACCAGAAGGTTTTGCGAAAAAGGCGAAGAGAAATTGGTTAGTAGATTGAAAAAATCTTTATATCGTCTCAAATAGGCACCAAGATGTTGGTACAAGAGATTTAATTCTTATATCACGAATTTTGGATATAAGAAACTTAGTGCAAATCCTTGTACATATTTCAATATGTATGGTGATTATTATATCATTTTGTTGTTGTATGTGGACAACATGTTGGTAGCATATCCCAACAAATATTAAGTCCAAGAATTGAAGGCATAGTTGGCTAGAAAAATTTTTATGAATGACTTGAGACCAGCAAACAAGATTCTAGGTATTAAATTTACAAAGATAGAAGAAACAGAAAGAATTGGCTTCACAAGGAAATTTATTTTCAGAAAGTCTTGCAACGGTTTAATATGCAAGATAATAGTCCTTTTTCTTGTTAACTTCAAGTTATCCTTTGATATGTGTCATAGAAGTGAAGGATAGAGAACAAAGATGTCTTGAGTACATATGTGCTAGCAATGAGAATTTTGATGTCTGCCATGATTTGTACAAGACCATATATCGCACAAGCAATGTGACCAGTGATTCGGTACATGGAGAATCCTGGACGAGATCATTAGTACGATTAAGAGGATCCATATATACATTAAGGCTACCTCAAATGTGGCATTATGTTTTGGACGATCGGATTTTACACGTAGAGGCTCATGATAAGTGGAAATTTACTATTGTTTATGTGTTTATACTTGCAGAGTCAGCAGTAACCTGGATTTCAAAACTACAAGTAGTTTTGGCATTAGTTACAACATATGCAGAATATATGATAGCTACTCAGTCTTGCAAGAAGACAATATGGATTAAAATGTATTAGAAGAGATCGAGCACAAACAAGAGATGATTATTTTGGTTTGTGATAGTTAGAGTGTCTTGCACATTGCAAGAAATCCAACTACTTACTTCAGGACTAAATGCAACGGAGTCAAATTTCACTTTGTTCTAGAATTAATAGAGAAATGAAGTGTGAATATGCAGAAGATTCATACAAATGATAATATAGTTGATATTATGATCATGCAGTGAACACTGATAAGTTTGAGATGTATCGATCCTAAGTAACGGAAACATAAGTAGCATGGAAAGGCAAGATTTAAAAGATTTTTGAAAATGTGGATTCTCGATCAAATCTCTAAATGAGAGAATGTGAATGGTTGATGGGTGTCAAATGAGGTAGGAAAGAGCACATTTATTTATTAAAAAAAGGTTAGCCGCAACTTTGTCAAATTTTGACGCAAATGTGGCCGAAGGAATCGTGCATAATTTTTACATTCAGACATGATGAATCACCTATCTATAAATACTTCTTTCCATCATTTCTATAATTACATTTTGAAGTTCTCAATTATTCTTTTCCCATCTCACTCTTATTTGAATGTTTAGTTCTTTAATATTTGTGAGGTGTTTGTTCTCCTATATTAAGAGAGTGAATGTTTTTTATGGAAACACAGTGAAAGATTGTAAACTAAAAAATATTATAGTGGAGTTCTTTTAATCTTATTTGTGGTTTTTAACACAATAATTTTAGGAGTTTTACACGTAAATATCACTGTCCAATTTTATCCTTTATTTTCATATTTCTATCTTAAGATGTCGCACCTGAGACCAAAAAATTATAGGGTCCTGAAATTACAGCTGTCAAACGGGTCAACTCATTGTTGGGTGGACATGCCTGCCAAAACCCGCCATTTGGCGGGATGGGACAGGGTGGGCGGGCCTGCCATCGTGGCGGGCTGAAAATACCCAACCCAACCCAAGTTGGGTTGCGGGTTAGGCGGATCGACCCGCAAAAAATAAAAATAAATAAAATAATTATAATTAATTAAAATTTTCATTTCTTAAATAAATATTTATAAAAAAGATCAATAAAATTTATAATTATTTATTTCACATGTCTACATTTTATTATACAATAAATTCACAAATTTCATTAAAAAAAATACATATATCAACATAAGTTCACAATGTCAAAAAATATTTTTTTTTATTTTCTTTCCAGGCCCTCAAACTAGCTCGCCTAGGCCTTCGACCTACGCGGGTTGACCTATCTAGGCCCTCATTTAAATGAATTGAAAAATTTCAACCCAACTCACTTAAATTGTGTGACGGAGAGGGCTGACCCAACAAACCCAACTTAAATTGATTGCTTTACCTCAAAGTCAAGAGCTTATTGTTGTATGAAAAGATGATCACAATGTCAATTTTTATCAAACTTCAAATGTCCACGTGGAAACGAGGCTGAAAAATTGACCCATTTGGGGTAGCCTAAAAAAGCTCCTAAATGCATGCATGTAAATGATTGTCCTATTTTTGTCAGTACATCACTAATATTCGAGAGGAAAATTATTGAGTGTTTTGTTCAAATTACCCGTCTTCCTTCACTTGCCTAAGTGTACCATTGGAATCTGTAGATAACTTATGTTATGGAGATTTTATTTTACATGATCACCATCAAACTCTTTTTGCTTCTCATTTTCTGTGGGGACCCGGATGCTAATCAAGTTCTTAATCATCATTGGGACTAATTAATCAATTATAAAACAGGGTCTAATTTTTTTTAAAATACGGAACGTAGCGAAATAAAACGTATATACATCTCAGTATAAAAGTACAATTCTTGTACCACATACATTTATTCAACTAAGGTTTAACAGCTAATATCAAGTGTCCAACCATATCTCTAATCCAAGTCCGGAGCCTCCACTCTAATCACGATTTCTCTTCATCTCCTCAACCCTGAACCTGTCCCACCTGTTGTCATGCACACATACAAACACGACAACAGCTGGATAATTCCGGTGAGAATATAATCCCAGTATAAATCAATGAAACATGCAATCATATGATAAACATAAAAGCATGGACAGATAACATCAATATGTATCAAAATCTGAAACATAATCAATATCAGACTGTCGACAATGCTCGTAACTTTACAATTCAGACTAGACTCAGTCCTAGTCTAAGGATCCCGGTTTCCAGATGTTGGCATTCCATATCGATCACCAGTAATAGAAGAAACTCCGATTCTATCCACATCGATATGGTAACGATCACCAGTAATAAAAGAAGCTCTGATTCTATCCACATCGATATAGTATCGATCACCAGTAATAGAAGAAACTCTGATTCTATCCACATCGATATGACATCGATCATCCGTAATAGAAGAAGTTACGATTCTATCCACATCGATACGATACCGATCACCAGTAATAGAAGAAGCTACAATTCTATCAACATCGATTGCCAATCATCCGGTGACAGACTTTGGCACTATCGCCAATACACTATCTTGTGACATCGTGCAATGTGTCCGTGGCGATCCCACCACTATCAGGCACTTCTGTCACAAGATTACTCGTCTAATACCTGCTATCTATAAATCAAGAGAACAAGTACATCAATCAAATCAATGCAAATATCAATGCAATAAAGTAAAGTATGTGATTTAGGGAAACTCAAGTCTCAACCGACTCAAGTCGATCTCCCAATACCACATTGACTTATACCTTCTGTTTGTAGTCTCGGTCTGAAGCAATATCAGTTCTAAACTCAAGACTATCTCTGTAAATCTGAAACGATATATCGAAAATCATAATATCAATATTCTATTCTCAATTCAACACTGAATCTGATTAATCTGGATTTAATTCAAAATCCACAGCATAACAATAAAATCTCAATATCCCCGTCAATACAACATTACCAGATAACAGTTACAATCCATAACGAATATTCAGTACAATCTATAATCCAGTCACAATCAAATCTGTCCGGTATAAATCAATATACCTTGAAAATTCATAACAATTCCATAATCAGTCCGTTTCTCAATCTGACTTCGATTCTACGATGTCTAACATGTCCAGAACATCATATATGAATCCTATTCAATTCTGACAATAGTATAATTTCAAAACATATCAAAACGTAGCAAAAATTACGTCCAGTTGTAGTCTACGTCGATAGGAACACAGTACCGAAGTCAGATTTAAAATCTAACGGTTGGATTTCTCACTAGATCAATTTAAATCCACGAAGTACAAGCTTTTTTCCTGGAACCTTTCTCGGTTGATTTGCTTTACTAATGGAGGAAATATGTTATTTAACATATATATATTACATGCATGGAATCACACGTGTCATCCTCCAAAATTTTGTCAAAATACCTCTCGCGCATATGCGCGTACTATCTTCGCGCATATGCACGAGACCTACTATCTCGGCGCGTAGCATCACGGTGACTCGCACATATGCACGCCCTTCTCCGCGCATATGCGCGAGGTTCTCTGGACTTCCCTCGCATAGGCTCGCGCATATGCGCGACACCTTTTGTGCATATGCGAGAGGTTCTCTGGACGTGGGCAACGTATGCTCGCGCATATGCGCGCACTCAGTTCGCGCATATGCGCGGGGCCTTCTGTCCACATTGCGCATGTGCGCGCATTATGAAGAAATGTAATAGAACCTGAAATAAAACTCACATCAGTGAAACAATGCTGGAAATTCTTGTGTCATGTCTGATTCAGTCTCCCAGATGGCTTTTTCAGTGCCATGACGAGTCCATTGAACTTTCACAAGAGGAATCGTCTTCGTTCTGAGTCTCTTTTTCTTAGCGATCGATAATCCGAATCGGTTTCTAGACATAACTCAGAGATTCGTCAAGTTCGGCCTCGTCTGGGCGTGAGAATCATCCGGGAGATACTTCCGCAGCATAGATACATGAAAAACATCATGTATTCCTGATAATGAAGGCGGCAAGGCGAGTCGATAGGCACGATCCCCTATCTTCTCGAGAATCTTATATGGACGAACATATCTTGGAGACAATTTCCCTTTCTTGCCGAATCTGACAACACCTCTGAAAGGAGAAATCTTCAAAAATACTTTGTCTCCTGCCTCAAATACCAACGGTCGTCGTCGAAGGTTGGCATATTTGGATTGTCTGTCCTGGGCTGCCTTCATTTTCTTTTGAATCAGTTTCACTTTTTTTGTCATATCTCTGATCATATCAGGTCCAGTCTCAGGAACTTCAGAGATATCATCCCAATAAAGAGGGGATCGGCACTTCTTTCCGTACAACGCCTCAAAAGGTGCCATCTCAATAATCGTTTGATAGCTATTGTTGTACGAAAATTCACAAAAAGGCAATGCATCTTGCCAATTAGTGCTAAAATCAAGTAATACAGCTCTCAGCATATCTTCCAGTGTTTGAATCATCCGTTCTGACTGTCCGTCAGTCTGGGGATGATATGCGGTACTTAGATGTAACTTCGTATCGAGAGCTTGCTGCTGGCTCTGCCAGAACTGCGAAGTAAACCGAGGATCACAGTCTGAGACAATTGACTTCGGCACTCCGTGCAGTCTGACAACCTCTCTGACATAAATATCGGTCATCTGATCATATTGGTTCGTCATTTTGTATGGAATAAAGCATGCAGATTTGGTCAGTCGATCAATCACGACCCAAATCGCATCACAACCTCTGAGGATCTCGGTAACAGCGTCACAAAATCAATGAAAATGTGATCCCATTTCCATTCAGGAATGGACAAACTCTATAACAATCCTCCTGGTTTCTTCCTCTCAGCTTTCACCTGTTGGCAATTCAGACACTTGACTACATATTCAGTAACATCAGATTTCATCTATTTCCACCAATACTGTGTCTTTAAATCATTATACATTTTCTTTCCACCAGGATGAATGCTAAAACGACTGTTGTGCGCTTCTGTCAGTATTCGTTGTCTCAATTCTGAAACTTTTGGCACAACAATACGATTATTCACATACAAAATATCGTCACGAACCCGATACTCCGATTGATGACCAGCTCTGACCATTGCAATCGAATTCTGAACATTCTGATCTACTTTCTGAGCCGCTTTAATTTTTAAAATCTACTCTGGTTCAGCCCGAATAGCATATAATCTCAAAGGCTAACGATCTGTTTCAAATACTAATCCAGACAAACAGCAGTCTTCAATCAAATTGGAAACACCCATAGTCGATAACGACAAAGAACATACCTTTCGACTCAGTGCTGCTGCATTGGATTTTCCTGGGTAGTATTTTATTTCACAGTCGAAATCTTTAAGCAAATCAAGCCATCTCCGCTGCCTCATATTTAGCTCGGACTGTGAAAACAGATACTTCAGGCTCTTGTGATCAGAATATATCTCAAATTTCTCACCGTACAGATAATGTCGCCATATCTTCAATGCAAAGACTATGGCTGCCAATTCAAGATCGTGAATTGGGTAACGAGTTTCATGTGGTTTCAGTTGTCTCGAGGCATATGTAATGACATGCCCTCGCTGCATCAGAATACAACCCAATCCTCGATGAGATGCATCACAATAAACCACAAAGTCACCAGTACCTGAAGGAATCGTCAACGCAGGCGCACTGGTCAATCTCTTCTTCAATTCGAGAAAACTGTTCTCACATTCCTCAGACCAAACAAATGGAGCATTCTTCTGAGTCAACTGTGTAATCGGTTTGGCAATACTGGAGAAATATTTGATAAATCTACGATAATATCCTGCCAAACCCATAAAACTCCGAATTTCGGGTACTGACGTCGGTCTCGGCCAAGAAATCACGGCTTCAACCTTGCTGGGATCGACTGATATCTCGTATCCGGATATAATATGTCCCAGAAATACTACCTGTCTCAACCAGAACTCACATTTCGACAGTTTAGCATACAGTTTCTCAGCCCTCAGAATTCGCAACACTTTTCTCAAATGCTCGGCATGCTCCATCATATTCTTGGAATAAATCAAAATATCATCGATGAATATAATCACAAAATCATCGAGATATATCTGAAACACACGGTTCATTAATCCCATAAATACCGCCGGTGCATTCGTTAAACCAAACAGCATGACAATAAATTCATAGTGTCCATACCTGGTTCTGAATGCTGTCTTTGAGATGTCAGAATCCTTGACTCTCAGTTGATGGTATCCAGATTTCAAATCGATCTTAGAATACACCGAAGAACCCTGCAACTGGTCAAATAAATCATCAATACGAGGCAATGGATATTTATTGTTTACCATTGCCTTGTTCAGTTGCCGTTAGTCAATACAAAGTCTCATTGACCCATCTTTATTCCCCACAAATAGTACTGGAGCACCCCAAGGAGATACACTCGGTCTGATGTAACCCTTGGCCAATAGATCCTCCAAATGTTCTTTCAACTCTTTCAACTCGATCGGCGCCATCCTGTACGGAGCCCTCGAAATCGGAACTGTCCCTGACATCAACTCAATGCTGAAGTCTATTTCTCGAATCGGAGGTAATCCAGGAATCTCATCTGGGAAGACATCAGCAAACACACACACCACTGGCAAGTCCCCCATAGATGGGCTCGATTTCAGTAAATCAACTGAATAGACCAGGAATCCATCAGCTCCTTTCTGCAATAATCGAGTCATATTCATTGCAGATATCAAAGGAATTCTGGCTCGAGAACCCTTACCGTAAAATTTCCACTCCTCAGCCATTTCAGGTCTGCACCGAACAATCTTGTGGAAACAATCGACTGTGGCTCTGTACTTGGTTAACATATCAATACCGATAATACAATCAAAACCAGATATCCCAAGCACAATACAGTCTAACTCAATCTCATGCCCATCGTACTGCAGTATACAAGATTTCACAGACTTCACCGATATCAAACATGTCCCTAACGGAGAAGAGGCAGACACTACCGCAGACAACGACTCAATAGGTAATGCACGACTCAATGCAAACCTCTCAGAAATAAATGTATGTGATACACCAATATCTATCAATACGTATGCAGGATAACAAAAAATAAAACAGTTACCTGCCACAACATCATCAGGTGCATCCTGTGCCTGCTCCTCGGTCAAAGAAAAAACTCGGGCCTGCTGTCTAGGAGGCTGGCTCACTGTCTGGCTTCCTCCTGGCCTCTGCTGTGACTGGGTAGACGTGCTGGCTGGAAAGAATGAACAGCTGATGGTCGTCTACCTGTCTGAGCCACTGATCCAGATGACTCAGCTGCCTGGGATCCCTGGGCACCTCTCTGTGGACATACTCGGGCAAAATGTCCCTGTTGTTTGCAGATACGGCAACTGCCAAATATTCCTCGGCACTGCTCAGTGGAATATCTCCCTCCACAAGTATTACAATAAGGTCCAGTATAGCTCTGGCTCTGTCAAAGACTCCCAGAGCTAGAAGAACTGCTCCCTGACTTCTTGAATTGCTTCCCTCTAGCTTCAAGAATTCCTTCTTTCCACCACTGCTGCTGCCACCTTCGAATCGAGGAGATGGTTGTTGTGGTCCCGATGCTGGAAGCATAAACGAAGCTCCTTTCTGTCTCATCAGACCGGCTTCGGCTCTCTTGGCTCTATTTAAGGCGTCGGTAAAATTGTTCGGTCTCCCAGTGTTTACCAAAGTAAAAATTTCCGGATTTAGGCCATTTATGAACTGATCAGCGACGACCTCATCATGTTCAGCCACATGTGGAGCAAATCATAATAGTGAAGAGAACTTGGCCACATATTCCTCAATGTTAAGATGACCATGTCTCCAGTTTGCTAACTCGGCTCTCTTGTCCTTCCTACACGACACTGGGAAGAACCTCTGATAGAATTCAGTCCTAAACACATTCCAGGTAATGGTCGTACCTCGGTGTTCCAATGCCCTCTTCGTCGTAATCCACCAGTTCTTGGCAACGTCGTGTAATTGGTGTCCTATCAGTTTCACTTTCCGCTCATCAGTATATTCCAAAGACTCAAACAACATTTCAATATCATCCAGTCAATTCTCACAATCCACGGAAGTCTCTGTTCCCTTCAAAGTTGGTGGATGAAATGACTGAAATCTTTTCAAAAGTGTCTCCATTGGAGTGGCTGTAACGTCCATTGGAGGATTCGAGGTGCTACCCTGCTCTGGTACTCTTCTCGGAGGCATATCTGAATATAAAAAAGGTTAGCAATCACATAATAAATATGTCTCAGCCCCTTTCTGATCATCTTACCTCTGATCAAGAATCGGTTCTGATCCACACTCAATAATACACATTACCATATCAAAATCAGATAATTCAGGTAAACATGTATGAAAGCAGTAAATCATGCTAGCAATCAAAAGCAGGAAAGAAAACTCAATCTACCCCGCTCACTAGCTCCTATCTCAATCTAAAAGATCTATCGCTCTGATACCACTTGTTGTGGGGACCCGGACGCTAATCAAGTTCTTTATCATCATTGAGACTAATTAATCAATTATGAAACAAGGTCTAAATTTTTTTTAAAATGTGGAACGTAGTGAAATAAAACGTATATACATCTCGGTATAAAAGTACAAGTCCTGTACCACATACATTTATTTAAATAAAGTTTAACAGCTAATATCAAGTGTCCACCCTATCTCTAATCCAAGTCCGGAGCCTCCACTCTAATCACGATTTCTTTTCATCTCCTCAACCCTGAACCTGTCCCACCTGTTGTCATGCACACATACAAACACGACAACAGCCGGATAATTCCGGTGAGAATATAATCCCAGTTTAAATCAGTGAAACATGCAATCATATGATAAACATAAAAGCATGGACAGATAACATCAGTATGTATCAAAATCTGAAAAATAATCAATATCAAACTGTCGACAATGCTCGTAACTTTACAATTCAGACTAGACTCAATCCTAGTCTAGGGATCCCGGTTTCCAGATGTTGGCATTTTATATCGATCACCAGTAATAGAAGAAACTCTGATTCTATCCACATCGATATGGTATCGATCACAAGTAATTAAAGAAGCTCTGATTCTATCCACATCGATATAGTATCGATCACCAGTAATAGAAGAAACTCTGATTCTATCCACATCGATATGACATCGATCGTCATTAATAGAAGAAGTTACGATTCTATCCACATCGATACGATACCGATCACCAGTAATAGAAGAAGCTACAATTCTATCCACATCGATAGCCAATCATCCGGTGACAGACTTTGGCACTATCGCCAATACACTATCTTGTGATATCGTGCAATGTGCCCGTGGCGATCCCGCCACTATCAGGCACTTCTGTCACAAGATTACTCGTTTAATACCTGCTATCTATAAATCAAGAGAACAAGTACATCAATCAAATCAATGCAAATATCAATGCAATAAAGTAAAGTATGTGATTTAGGGAAACTCAAGTCTAAACCGACTCAAGTCGATCTCCCAATACCACATTGGCTTATACCTTCCGTTTGTAGTCTCGGTCTGAAGAATATCAGTTCTGAACTCAAGACTGTCTCTGTAAATCTGAAACGATATATTGAAAATCATAATATCATTATTCTATTCTCAATTCAACACTGAATCTGATTAATCTGGATTTAATTCAAAATCCACGGCATAACGGTAAAATCTCAATATCCCCGTCAATACAACATTACCAGATAACAGTTACAATCCATAACCAATATTCAATACAATCTATAATCCAGTCACAATCAAATATGTCCGGTATAAATCAATATACCCTGAAAATTCATAACAATTCCATAATCAGTCTGTTTCTCAATCTGACTTCGATTCTACGATGTCTAACATATCCAGAACATCATATATGAATCCAATTCAATTCTGACAATAGTATAATTTCAAAACGTAGCAAAACTTTCGTCCAGTTGTAGTCTACGTTGATAGTAGCACAGTACCGAAGTCAGATTTAAAATATAACGGTTGGATTTCTCACTAGATCAATTTAAATCCACGAAGTACAAGTTTTTTCCCTGGAACCTTTCTCGGTTGATTTGCTTCACTAATGGAGGAAATATGTTATTTAACATACATATATATTACATGCATGGAATCACACGTGCCATCCTCCAAAATTTTGTCAAAATACCTCTCGCTCATATGCGCGTACTATCTTCGCGCATATGCGCGAGACCTACTGTCTCGGGGCGTAGCATCACGGTGACTCGCGCATATGCGCGCCCTTCTCCGCGCATATGCGCGAGGTTCTCTGGACTTCCCTCGCATAGGCTCGCGCATATGCGCGAGGTTCTCTGGACGTGGGCAACGTATGCTCGCGCATATGCGCGCACTCACTTCGCGCATATGCGCGGGGCCTTCTGTCTATCTTGCGCATGTGCGCGCATTATGACGCGCATGTGCGCGAGAGCTACGGTCCTCGCACAACAAATCTCACACACAATCTCATTTCGTGTCTCAGTTAGCCCTTTCATAATTATCTCGATTAAAATCAATAACCGTAATTTAACACGATGTAAAATCTCGGGCATTACATTTTCAGCTTATGGTTTTTTTCCACATCCAAGGACAACAAAAGTTATTCAACATTTGAAGAAGCCGCCAAACTTTTCAAAAGGTACTGGAACAAGAAGAGAGTAACTATTTAGCAATTTTTCATTGTCAATAAATTGTTGGAGTACCTTTTTTGTACTCAAAGAGTAACAAAAATTCAATTTTTTTTTTGTTTTGAAGTTCAAAATCTTCCTTGGCTTCGTATGATTTAAAAAATGCATATAATATTTAGTTTAATTCAAATTTTCTTTTTAAAACGCTTGTACCAAACTAGTCCGAGATTAGTTGATATAATTGCCGTTGTACATCCTTACAACAATAGGAAGAAATAAACCCTTTTTTGATTCTTCGAATTAGGTGCACGATTGGACTCTAAATTCCTTGCCTACTTTGTACTAGAAAATTAGACAAGATTTATTGTTGAGATTGGATATTTGGAATTCAAGATCTCCCGTGGGATTGCGGCGACGGCGCGCGGTCACGCAACGGTACTAAACCAGTCTCGGTCGTCAACTTTGGCGGACAAAGTGGTGGTCGAGATTTGTTGTGAAGGAAAGAGAGATATTTTGTTGTAGATTGTGTATCATTCTATTTCGTAATTAACTATCGATTACATATATTAATAATATCAAAGTTTTTATCTCAAATGTTCTAACACTAGGAATTTGATCGAGTTATTATCGCGCAATCAACTGAAATTCCTAACTAGATATTTTGTTAAATTTCTCAAGTATTTATTTTTCATCCTGTTAAAATACATGATATGATTAAATACTTATCAACTTTTGATAATACATGAAATAATAACTATATTAATTAATTAATTAATTCTAGACCTTTCTAGAGTATTTTCATTGGATATTTGACTTGGTAAAATTCGACAAGACAACTTTTGACTGAATTTTCATTGTTTACTAAATAATATAGGATTGTGTATTCGCTATAACCCAAATTGTCGATCAGCCTTCGCCGATATAACGAAGATACAAATCCATTTCATACAGCGAAAAGTGAAAATTTCAAACCCTAAAATTTTTCAATGTTCATTTTTGTCAACTACCTATTTTGAGAACTAATTCACTAAATTTGGCAGTTTCACTCTCATCATTGAATTAGCATTCAAGCTAAAAACTTCCAACAATGAAATCTACTTATAAGCTCTTTTATAAACAATACATTTTATCTCTATCACACTACCGTTTCCAAATTCAACTACTTGAATTGACTATCTCAAAAAAACACAAAATCCAATACTTGTGTGACCATCAATGGTTCATAGATACAGCTAGTTGTGTGTTCACTCTACTCACATTATTCGAACAACAC
The DNA here is from genome assembly GCF_022965805.1 of Primulina eburnea. Lineage (NCBI taxonomy): Eukaryota > Viridiplantae > Streptophyta > Magnoliopsida > Lamiales > Gesneriaceae > Primulina > Primulina eburnea. Next base: position 38,699,687 of record NC_133102.1, on the reverse strand, counting down.
GTGTTTTTTATATGCACTTATCCTTATTAGTCTCACTTCGTGCATCAACCATTTGATCACAAGAATAATAGAACTCAAGTCTGATCGCACTCAACAGATCATGGTAAGAGTGTCTAGTATTATCGCCCTATGATCTCTATATATCACTAATAATACTAGCAAGAACCAATATGTTATGGTTAGGGTAAAATACAATCTTTTTACTCATATATCTCGATCGAATATTTAACCAATGGTATATCGAGAGTGACAAATTAATTCGATAAAAAGCGATGCATCTTTCAGTAATAATAGTGACATCATATGTATAACTAGAGAACTACCTTCCCTAAAACACATATCTTATTCTGGCTAGAGATTTCTTGCACAATAATCTCATCATATCATATATGATATACATACACGCTATTGAGCAGTAAATCCTTCTATACAATACATTGACTCCTATGTATTTCGTGACTACACTCAACATTGCCACTTCACGACCTCTATAGATTCGGTAAACAAGTCAAAGTGTGGCGCTAGTACGTAGAGCCTCCATGTTATCTCGAGTCTAATGGCTGATGATGTACAATCACAACCGCAGATTATTCCACTTGATAAGTGATAACCACTTGGAAAGCTCGAGTGAGGGTTGTTCAATAATCCATCCCATGATCACCAATCTGTATGAATTGACATTTGCATGTCTTTACCAATGAAACATGACGGTTATATCATATATGCTAGTCTCGAGCTCGCGGCTGAATTGATTAGACAAATATTTATAATATTTAGTACATGCGTGATGAATTTCACGACCAACCTTGCGAAATTAACCTCATGTTACTAAAGTAAATTAAAAGTCATTATCTATATAGTTTGCATGAATATACAGATAAAATAAATACCATAATTGGATAAAATCGTAAAATATTATTTAATTAAGGATTGTTTTATATTACAATTACTAAAATACAAGCTACAAGTTGTCTTCTTGGACACCTACTCTAAAATACAACCTTCACAATTCCTATTGTGAAGCATTAGAACACAATATCGAAATATTGAACGATTTCTATGAAGAATCACACCAACAATTCAACAAAAAAGAATTTTCAATGCCCGCATTTCAATATCCATAAGCTGAAATCATTTTTGCCCCTAAACATTTCGTTATCAAATTTCGCAGAATTCATTTTTGCGATCAAGAAAGTTAAACTACCGGTCAACACTTCAACTAGATGACCAACAATGAATCACCACCCTTTAACAAATATTAATAATAATAATTTAGAATATTGGGGAAATAAAAAAAGAATATTTTAAAACATCTATAATGTTCTGCACAAATCTAATCGAACTTTCTTCACAAACGTGTCCCTGAGAACCTCAAGCATCAACACGTATCACGCTACTTCCGGTGGCCACGTTACTATTCTAGCTTATCATCTTCCATCCACCACCGATATACCCAAGTATATATACACATGTGAACTTGTAACAATCAGTTCGGTAGAGTTCACTCCATATATTTACATAGAATCTTCAACCAGCCAATTTCGATTATCAATGGCAACCGACGGCCAGAAATTCCCACCTCAGAAGCAGGACACTCAGCCCGGGAAACAGCATGTTATGGACCCAATTCCCCAAGCAGCAACTCCACAATACAAATCATCCAACAAGCTTGCGGTATGATCGATATTTAATTAATTTTTCTTATTATTTGTTCATGAATCAAGCGTGCTTTAATTTACAGGGTAAAGTGGCTCTTGTCACTGGAGGTGATTCGGGCATCGGGCAAGCGGTATGCAACTGTTTCGCGCTGGAGGGTGCAACTGTGGCTTTTACGTACGTGAAGGGACAAGAAGACAAGGATGCGAAGGACACTCTTGAATTGTTGAGGCAATCGAAAAGCGCGGAGGCGAAAGACGCCATTGCTATAGCTGCGGATTTGGGGTATGATAAGAACTGCAAACGAGTGGTTGATGAAGTGGTTGATAAGTTCGGGCGGATTGATATTCTGGTTAACAATGCTGCCGAGCAGTACAAGGCTTCTTCGGTTGAAGACATTGATGAGGAGAGGCTAGAAAGGGTGTTTAGGACTAATATTTTCTCTTATTTCCTCATGACCAGGTGATCATCATTGTAGCCATCACAGGGTTGCCTTGGGATAGAAAGCATAAATAGTCCTTAATCTGCTGCTTTTGTTGTTGCTTGTACAGGCATGCTTTGAAGCACATGAAGGAAGGTAGCTGCATCATCAACACCACATCAGTGAATGCGTACAAAGGGAACGCCCGGTTACTGGACTACTCATCGACCAAAGGGGCAATCTTGTCATTCACTCGCGGGCTCGCCCTCCAGTTGGTGAACAAGGGAATACGGGTGAACGGGGTGGCGCCGGGCCCTATTTGGACACCTCTGATTCCATCATCTTTTGATGAAGAAGAAAATGTCGACTTTGGGAAACAAGTGCCGATGGGAAGGGCGGGCCAGCCGATTGAGGTTGCACCGAGTTATGTGTTTCTGGCTGCGAATGTCGATTCCTCTTATATGACAGGGCAGGTGCTGCATCCCAATGGGGGATATACAGTGAATACTTGAGTTTATTGTAGTCGTGTGATACGGTTGTTTGGTGTAATAACTGTTGGGTTTTTTTTTTTCCTGAACTCTAATCGAAATTTCGAAGTGAATTGTTTGTCTTTTATTCATTAAAAAAAAATGCAAATAATAATAATAGATCAGATGTACGGAAAGAGGCATGACTAATGCACGATCTTGTTCTTGATGGATATTTTAGTCTGTCACACTCTGGACTGACCGTAGATTGTGTCGACAATCAACTGAGTAGTTCTACTATTGTCCTGTCTTTCCGGTCCACCACTGAGTAGTTATACCATTGTATGCAAGAGGTGGCCGTCTTATATCACAAACTCACGTTAGAAAGAGTGTTAGATTTGGACCAAATTCCGCTCTGATAGTAACATGACTGATTTCAGATGGGTGTTTAGTTGGACGTTTCTTAACAGATAAGACCTCAATTTCCAAGCCATGATAAAGACGATGGCTTCAATTTAGCAACCGATCAAAGGCGTTCGCATGCAAAATCTTGGCTCTAATTTGTATTTGTTTTAGTTCTTTCATGGAGTGGATGCTAACAGAGATTGCGAGATGGTCCTGGGACGTCTGAACATCATCTGCTTCTTATAGAGCAACTAAACTTTGGTGGTGGTGTAATTTCAATGGATTACAATTGAATGAACTCGTCACTCTTTCACGAATATCGAGTTCGGATTATATGAATATGCACCATATCACAATTATCTAAGATAAAATAGGATTCAATATAAAATGTGATACACACACATCGATATAACGTGGTTCGACAATTGTCTATTCCACGAATAAATAGCACCCGATTCAATCTTTATTAACCACGAATCATCAAGATGGTGTATTCCAGATTACAGGACGAATCACAAGCTATTCCACTTGTTTCTCACAATAGAAAATTGAGAGAGAATCTCTTGTAGAGTTGTGAAGATAATAATGAAGCAGAGAAAATGTATCAGATTGATCACAAGTTTTACAAAATGCATCTCAAAATGTGTCAATGCACGTGGGATTATCTGTTAGCAACTCCCACCAACTGCTTCTTTCCTTATGTTTTGGTCTGTTAACAAGCCTCGTGCCATTGGACCATCCCCACCAGAAACAAGATTCCATGCTTGAGTCAAAGCTTCGAGACAATATTTCCACAATTTTCCACCTTGTCTCGTGATTGATCGGAGTGCTACTTGCCATTTTGTGTTCTTATTCTAAGGACCTTCCAGCTCTTCAACATTGATTAATTCTGAGCAATGTTGAAGCTTCTCTTTTGTAAATGATTTTGTTAACATGTCTGTTGCATTGTCATCAGTCGTTACCTTTTCTAGCTCGACTTCTTTTTTTCCAACTATTTCTCTCACAAAATGTAATTTCACATCCACATGTTTAGTTCTCTCATGAAACACTTGATTCTTTGTTAAGTGAATTGTACTTTGACTATCACACATCAGCCTTAATGTTGCATCTTGAAATTCTAGTTCAGCAACTAATCCACGTAACCACAGAGCCTCTTTAATTCCTTCTGTAATGGCAATATATTCGGCCTCTGTAGTTGAAAGTGCCACCACTGGTTGAAGGCTTGCTTTCCAGCTGATGATGTTCCAAACATTGTAAAAACATATCCAGTAGTAGACTTCCTAGTGTCAATGCACTCTACAAAGTCAGAATCCACAAAACCACTCCATGCTTCGGTTATTGCATTTGCTCCACCATAGGCCAAACTATACCTCATTGTACCCTTGAGGTATCTCATCACCCATTTGCCCATTTGAGGGCTTCCCAATGCATTTTCCCTGGATTGGCCATGAATCTGCTCACCATACTTATAGCATATGCTAAATCAGGCTTTGTACATATCATTATATACATTACTGATCCTACAATACTTGCATAAAGCACCTTAGCCATGTATTTTCTTTCTTCACTTGTTTCTGGTTTCTGTGATGTAATGAGTTTGAAATGTTGTGCTAAGGGTGTTAGCACACTTTTTGCTTCTAACATTCCAAACTTACTCAATACTTTCTCAATATATGATCGTTGGGACAAGTAAATCAATCTACTCTCCCTGTCCCTCTTTATTTCCATACCAAGCATCATCCTTGTTGGACCAAGGTCCTTCATGTAAAACTCTGTTTTAAACTGAGTTTTGAGCTTGTTAGGATCGGTTAACGTATCAAGAGTGTTTAGAGGGGGAGGGGGGGGGGGGGGGGGTTGAATAAACACTCCCAATTAAAATTAATATTTTCAAATTTTGAGTTCAGTTTGGTGACAAACTAATTCTCGGAATCTTGTTGATCAATATCAATCAATTAAACTGAATCAGTTGCAGAAGATAACTGACTGAAAGATAGAATACAAAAGTAAAATATGCAAGGGTTGTTTCTTGATGTTCGGACATTTCAATTACTCCTACGTCACCCCTTCTATCACAAAGATAGGATATCCATTAAAATACTTTGATCAAATACAAGAATTGTACTGACCCACTTCAGCTTGGACTTAACACTGCCAAAAACTGAAACTCTTAGTATAACAAAATGATCTCAGTGCTTAACTGATCTTAGCACTATCGAATTTCAACGATTGTTACAACTTGCTTGTAAGCTCAAATTGTAGCCTTAAATGCTACGAATAAATCAAGTAAAGGGTGAGCTGAGATTTTGACAGAGTGACAGCAAGCTTTTGAATAGTAATCACTTCGTTATCTTATTCAGCTGTTCTTCCGTCATATTTATAAACTTCCAACGGTAACTTGAGATGAATTTGAATCTTTGTATCCGTTGAATTCTTCTTGATTATTCCTTGGGCATTGTTTACATCATTTATTGTGATGCGGAGTCTTAATTGCTTTCGCCGAAATGCGTTGTTCCAAGCTGTATTGATTGAAGTGCGGTGTTCCACATTCAGTTGCAATCTGCTATGATCTTTCCCGAAGCATGTTCAGTTGAGGAGTGCTTGCAAACTGATTGAATATATCAACTGATCAGTTTCGAACTGATCAGTCAGTTGTTTTCAGTTATTAAGTCCAGTTGCTGAGTTTGCTCGATCAGTTGGTTCGTATTTTCAGTTTGTTGATTAGTTTTTCAAACTCCAGAATTTAGTTTCCAACAATTTCCCCATTTATGGTGTTGGACAAAACTAAGTAAATAATATCTGAACGTCTGAACTCATTGTAGATAAAATAAGAAGTTGAATTTCTTGAACTGAAGGAAGTCTTGATTTAATAACAACTGAATCTAATAATCTGATTAACTGCTTTTTATCAAGATGATTTCTTCTGCTGTTTCTCAAGATGCTCTTTGATCTTTGATTTCTTCCTCCTTTTTGTCAAACAATTCCATCTTCTCAGATAATTTGCGAACATCAGTCGAAAGAATTTTGACATCTGTGGAGATACTCGAGACAGCAGTTTGTAAACAGGTTTGCAGTAATTCCATCTTACTAGAAATAGAGATTTCCAATCGTTGAACTCGTTGACTAACTAAATCATGAGTTGTAAATAGGCTTTGAGCTAGACCTCTCTTCATTTCATCTACAGTTTGGGTAAGAGACTCCATGTTTGCTTGGATCGCTTTCAGTTTTGCAGAGTCATATTCAATTGAAGAATCCAATTTGACGGTGTGAGAGAATTGTGTAGATTGAATTCTATTGACCTCAGTAATTATTTGCTGCATATTGTGCTGCATGTTTTGGATTTCTTCAAGAAAAAGATCCATGTCTATGGATTGAGGAGGAGGTGACTGATGAGAGGATTCCGGTCCTCTTGTGGTTTGATCAAATATAACCAGCTCTTGGTTAGTTGCTACTGTTTCAACAACATTCTGAACTGAGGTGATTGTTGCAGCAATTTCTTCTAGAACTTGAGGCGGAGAAGATGGATTTTGATCAGCAGATGAGATACTTGGAGGAATAATAGAGTCTGATGAAGCCAAAATTGGTACCTCTTGAGGATGATCTTGGGGATCTATTGGCACATCAGTTGAAATAGTTTGGTCAGCAGATTGAATCTGGCTGAACTGGTGCTTCTGAAGAGATAGGAACCTCTGGATTGATTTGATCAACGAGGTGATCATTTTTATCAGAGAGAGGTTCATTTAGTTGGGATTCTTGCACCACTGCTTGAATTTCATCAATGTTTGCGAAGGATAATTCTGCTTCAGTGTACATTTGATGTTCAGCAATAGGAGATTGAGTCTTATCTTGAACTGGCTCTTCAGTTGGAATAGTAGTGTGTTCTGAGTATGCCATTTTCTCCTGAGAGGGAGGTTCTTCAATTATTTCCTCTTCATCATCGTCTGACTCTCCGTTATGAAGAACTAACTCTTGATCCATTTCCCAAAACTTTATCCTAGATAGCAAACCAATCAGATCGGTGTCTAGCTAAGTAACCACCGCATGGTCAGCATAGGCAGTAGGGTTTGTTGGAACGATGTTAGCCCTCAATTTTTCAATGATTTGTTCTAACTTCTTGGCTCTCATATGATCAAAGAAATATGTTTTTCTTTCCATAGCTTGAGCAATGGTGGCTGCTTTGACTATCTTGAGGACAAAAGTCTCCAGTTTGATGAATTTTTTCAACTGAGATTTCTTTCTCAGTTGCTTGGCAAAAGTATGAGTGCGATAGGCTGTCCAAGCATCATAGATTTGAAGTTTCGATGCAGCAAAATTATTAACTTCATCCCAAACAAGATCAATGTGTGTTTGAATCGGATTGGATGGCCTGGGCTCTTCAATCAGTTTGCTCTTGTCTTTATCAGAGCTGAAATGTGTGGAATTTCCAGACCAGTTCTGGTAGTATCCACCCGTTCAATAATATTGATGCCTTTGGGTCGGGCACGTGCCAGAGCAGCAGGATGAATAATATTAACCAAAGGAGCTTTGATCCTAACTGCTTATTTCTTTTCACCAACTGATTTTTCTGCTGGGATAATCTTCAGAGGAACTGGTTCAATTGGCTGCTGAGCATCTGAAGATATTGGTTTGTCAGTAGGAATGGATTCCTCTGCAGTGGTTGGTTTAATCCTTTGGGCTCTCGGTTTCTTGGCAATCTTTGTGGAAGAAGTTTTCTCTGAATCGGATTATCTCACAATTAATTTCCTTTTTGCTGATACCAGTTGAGCCAATGTCTTGGCTTTTTTCACTGATTTAGGGGCATCTTGTCTAGTCCCAATCTCCTGTTTTACCTTTACAAACTGAGCAGGAGAGATGTCCAATTTGGTCTTGAGTGGCATAGTATTATTCGCATTGAAGACTTTGAATTTTGATGATTTTTCTGAATCATCTGCCACTAACCCCTTCACTCTCAGCAGATAGCTCAGTTGTACTGCAAAGCCTTTGGACTGTTTGGATGATAGAAACATATTCTTTAAAATATTGAATATAAGATGTTTCCAGTTGAATTTACGTTCAGCCATAATGATAGAAATGGCTTGAAATTTTTTCAATGTAAGTGCAGCAAAAGATCCAGCTTTCGCCAAAATCCCTTTGGCGACTATATCAGCAAGTAACTGAACTTCGTGCTTCAGTTCCTTCTTTGGGTCGGAAACATTGATTTTCCGTCATTCAGCAGAACTTGAGGTTTGCATCTTTTCAATGTCAGATGCCATAACATCAGATAAGTGTGCTAGTCCATCAGATGGTAATGAAAAGATTTCTCCAAAGGAATCTTCAGAAATGGTCAGCAGCTGACCATTGATAGTAAATGTAGTGTCCCGTTCCAGAATCACCTACTAATCAAAAACTAAGCATGCAATTAACCTAATTAACAATAATCAGAGATAACAGCGGAAAATACCAACAAAAATAATGGTTATACAACCCAATCGAAGTCTAGAATAACTCCAAATAAAATATCCAATACAACCATATCGAATCAAAACAATACCGATAAACTAAACCAACCAGCTACTCAACGTCCTCCTCCTGCTCCTCCTGAGCTGTCCAACCTGAGGCCTGCCCCGAGGGAATGGGGTGTCCAAGAATAAACAAAACCGAGGACGTGAGCGATAAGAACGCCCAGTACAAAAGTATGAGTATACAGACCTATATGAAATGCACATGCTATGATATGATACCAGGGTAGTCAAGAAACAGGAATCACAAAGGATCTCAAAATGCTCAGTCTAGAGGCGCCAAGTGGATAGTGCCGCGCGGTCCAACCTCTGGGTCACTGCATCCACTACAAGACAGACGTGGACCTAAAATGTCCCGGACCACCGAAGCCCTCCCGACCCGTCGGCCACTGTGTACTCTCGGTGTCCATGCGTCCACAAGACAGGGCTGAGCGGCCCCAAGATATAGCTTATCTCGAAAGAGATACAGCTCAACAGTAAAGGCTATCTCGAAGAAGAATACGGCTCAACATGAAATGCAACGTGCAGTAATAAACGTGACATAATAGCATGCATCATATGACATATATCAATGCACCACATAATCATGCAACACATATAAGAATGTATACTCAACCAGGATATCTCGGATAGTACTTTCGTACCTCTATCACAGCAATCCTAATCCACTGGAACAACCAGACAACAGGTCTAATCCAAGCCTATTCATCAAGTGAAAACCATCACTAAACTTATCTACCAGACTTAACTAGATAATCCTGAGATAAATACTGATAAAATTCCAAACCTTCGTCCGTCGCTAGCCCGCTGATGCCGCTAGCTCCCAACTAGAGCACAGCTCTGCTACAAGACCAGCAGCTCCCCGCTAGTGCCCAAATCTCGGAACAAGACTAGAACCTGTCAGAAACGACTGAAATGCTATGGAATTCTCTGAATTGGCGAGTCAAAATGAGGAAATCCGACCACTATTTATAGGCCATGTTCGGATCGTCCGAACCCTCTTCGGAACGTCCGAACTCTTACGTGTCCATCGGCTCTTGACAGCTCATGATCGGATCCTCCGATCATACACTTCGGACCGTCCGAACATGCACGTGTCCAGCTGCTCTTGACACCTCATGATCGGATCCACCGAACCTACACTTCGGAACGTCCGAACTCCCACGTGTCGATCAACTCTTGACACCTAATGGTCGGATCCACCGAACCCACTTCGGACCTTACGAACTCTTCGGTGCTTCCGAACCATCTTCGGTCCGTCCGATCATGACTCGGTCAAAATTACACATTAAACCTTCTTAATCACCATTAATCCGTTAATTACCCAATTCGGCATTCGGGCTACTACAGTAAAAGCGATGTTTCCATCAGAATTGATCGTACCGTTAAGAGTAGATTTCCTGAAGTTCTTTGGGGTAGATCTCCTGTGATGATTGTCCCAAGAATGTCCTTAACCCAGCAATTTCGAGTTTTTGAAATACGTTCTTGACATTAGTGTCGCTGAAAAATAGAATTGATCCAAAGTTGATAGCCATTGCATTAAGCATGTAAGCGAGAATTTGATTCGCCATTTTGATAGATAAAATGATCTGTAATTTGTAAACGATAGCTCTGGAATTAGTATTCTGATTGTACGCGTAAGAAGAAAAACTGAATTGAAGCGGCCTTAGTGTAGTTGTTCGTGACTGTATAATTCAGGACACGTGTCAGTCCATTAAAAAATTTTGTAAAAAAATGTGTGTACGTGTGCTATAAGCGTGTGTACAATTTAAATGGTTCAAATGCTTCCACGTTTTCAAAATGAGATTCATCATTAGATAGTAGGCAGTTACGTCACTTGATTTGGAACATAATTCGTTTTAATTAGTTAACTTATATGAGAAGATTAGTGAAATTCCCAACTGAACGATCAGTTGTAAAACTGTATCCTTTCAGTTGAGAGTATACTATCATTTGTTTTCTCAGTTAACTTCTTAAAACCATTATTCCCCCTTAATTAGTGCATAAAATAATTAAAGCGAATAAATTTAAAAATCAGAAAGATTATCGTTTTGCTGAAATGTTGACGACTCTTCAGCTTCCTTGATATTCTGCTATAAATACACATAACACGGTTAGTTTCAGTCATATTGGTGAAAAATATTCAAGACTAAAGAATGGCAGATGCGAGTAGCTCGAGTGCTTCGCCATTTTCTCTGGAAGCTAGGAAGACTGCCATAGAAGACGAAGTCTTCTATAAAAGTCTCCCCTACTGGGAAAGGTTACATGAGCTTGAGTTCCTGTATAATTCTGGAGAGGCTATTACTCCAAAACTGATGGCAGAGTTGAGAGAAGTGCGTGAGCACTTGCACATTTCTGTGTGGGTGGACGTCTTCAAGGAAGGTCATATCCATCAGCTGATGCTTCAAAAGGAACTGGAGCTCCTTAATCGTATAGCTTCTTCTCACAGCTTTTGCAAAACATCTTCCTCAGCTCTATCTGTTTGGTTGAGAATGTGGATAGATGATATAGAGGAAAAATATGAAAATGTAATCCAGGCAAATATTTACGGATGAATAAAACATTTATTTTGGTTTAACTTTGTTTTTCTTTTTCCTGCAAGTAATTAGTTATTGTGATCACAAACAGATGAGCTAATGATTTGTTAATCGTTAAGTAATAAATGTCAAACTGATAACAGTTGATAATGAACAACTGATAGTTAAGAAGTCTCGGTAAATGAGAAGAACGTTTCGGTTGACTTGAGTCTCTTCAGCTTCTTCAACATTTAAATTTCATCTATTTATAAATAAGATGATAGAATGTGAGACAATGGCAGTTCAATATGCCAGATTCAAGTGATTCTGATGCGTGCAGTAGAACGCACGTTCATGTTACTGAACAATCGAATCCTCGTTTAGAAGAGATGAAGAGAAAGATGGAAGAATATGTTTTTAAAAAGGTGATGTCAACATGGTTTAAGATTCATGAGTTGCAGAGGGTAAGTAGAAGTGGTGATGTTCCTACTCGTGCTCAAGCAGCAACAGCAAGAAAATACATTGAGCGTTTTGAAGTTAGGCATGTTACAGATTTGATTGAGGACAATTTTCTGTTGGAAGCAATGTTATGGAAGGAGTGGAATGTGGTTGATAAGATTTCTAAAACTAGGGCATTTTCTAGAATTCGAATTTATGAGATGAATGATTGGGTTAGAGAATGGCTAGACTCGGTTGGTTCTATGATTTCTGCTGTAACCTGGGAGCGGTGGTTTTCTTAATGAATTATTATTTTCAATTTGTTGTGTTCTTATTTTCTGCAAATAATTCTGTTAGTAAAGTAACATTAATAATAATTTTAAGACAAATCAATTAAACCAAGAATATTGCGAAAGTAAGAAAACTTATTCTCGGGTAATGGTTTGGTGAAGATGTCAGCTGCTTGTTGTTCAGTTGATATATACTCCAGTCTAATGTTCTTCTTCAAAGCATGATATCTGATGAAGTGGTGTCTGACATTTATATGCTTTGTCTTTGAGTGAAGAACTGGATTATAGGTGATGGCAATTGTACTCGTGTTGTCACAAAATATGGGCGAATTATTAGTAATTTCTCCATAATCTTTCAGTTGTTGTTGGATCCAGATCAGTAGTGCACAACAACTACCAGCAGCAAGGTATTCTGCATCAGTTGTTGAAGTAGCTATAGATGTCTGCTCTTACTGAACCAAGAGATCAGTCTGTCTCCTAGAAACTGACAAAATCCACTTGTGCTTTTGCGATCAAGCTTACATCCTGCATAATTTGCATCTCAATATCCAACTAAATTGAACGTAGAGTCTTTAGAATACCATAACCCAACATTTTGTGTACCCTTAAGGTATCTTAAAATTCTTTTAGCAGCTGTAAAATGTGATTGCTTAGGATTTGCTTGAAATCTAGCACACATGCAGACAACAAATACAATATCAGGGCGACTAGCGGTTAGGTATAACAATGACCCAATTAAACCTCGATATAATGTCGCCTCAGCTGGTATTCCCCCTGGACCAGTGTCCAATTTTACTGATGAGCTCATGGGAGTATTTGCAGCTGAACATGATTCCATGCCAAATTTCTTCAGCAGCTCCTTTGTATATTTAGTCAGACTGATGAATATGCCAGTTTCCAGTTGCTTCACTTGCAGTCCAAGGAAGAATGTCAGTTCACCCATCATGCTCATTTCGAACTTTTCTTGCATCAACTTAGCAAATTTCTCGCATAATTTGGGGTTAGTTGACCCAAATATGATATCATCAACATAAATTTGAACTAATAAAATGTGATTATTCTTAGTAAATTTGAACAAGGTCTTATCAACTGATCCAACAGAAAAATCATGATCAGTTAGAAATTTGGAAAGAGTTTCGTACCAAGCTCTGGGAGCTTGTTTAAGACCATATAATGCTTTGTTCAAATGATATACATGATTAGGAGAGATGTGATTTATAAAATCCGGGGGTTGTTCAACATATACTTCCTCTTGCAACTGGCCATTTAGGAATGCACTTTTTACGTCCATCTGAAAGACCTTGAAATTCTTGTATGATGCATAAGCAAGAAACATTCTAATTGCTTCCAGTCTTGCAACTGGAGCATATGAATCTTGCTTTGTTGCGTCCAACTGAACCATCTTCGTTCAGTTTGTTCCTGAAAACCCATTTTGTACCTATGACAGTTTTGAAATTGGTCTTGGAACTAAGTTCCAGACATTGTTATGAGTAAACTGATTTAGCTCTTCTTGCATTGCCCAGTTAGGATCAGCAAGAGCTTCATCAGTTTTCTTTGGTTACAGTTGTGAAACAAAAGCTGAATAGATAAATAAGTTTAGCATTTGATTTCGAGTTCTTACTGGATCTGATGGATTTCCTATTACCAGTTCAGGTGGATGTGATTTTTTCCATCTGTACTCAGTATTTGTTGTCTCAGCAATTTCTTCAGTTGGTAACTGAACACAATTTTCTGCTTCAGTTGGTGCTTCGTCAACTGGTATTTGAGTGTTATCATTATGCTCTGTTAACTGATCATCTCTGACGACTTCCTGTGCATCTGATTGATCCAGTACTTCTGGTTCAGGTGTTTGAGATATGTTTTGATTATTATGACATTCCTTTGTGTCATAATCTTCCAGATTGATATCTGTAAATTGATCAACTAGCTCAACTTGATCAGTTGGCTTATTAGTTAGTTCAGTTTCATCGAAATCAACATGAGCTGATTCTTCTACATTTAAGGTTTTCTTGTGGAAGACTCTCTAAGCTATACTAACTGATGAGTATCCAAGAAATATTCCCTCAGCAGATTTAGCATCAAATACTTTTAAATAATTTTTACCATTATCAAGGATAAACATCTGCACCCGAATATTTTGAAATAAGTGATTATACTTTTTCTTCCATGCCAGATCTCATATGGTGTTTTCATATGATTTTTATTAATCATTGATTTGTTCTGAGTATAACACGCAGTGTTTACTGCTTCTGCCCAAAATATTTGAGAAATACCAGAATCAGCAAGCATTGTTCTAGCAGCTTCTTTAAGGGTCCGATTTCTTCTCTCAACAACACCATTTTGCTGAGGAGTTCTAGCTGCTGAGAGCTCATGCTTGATTCCAGCATTTTCTAGAAAATTTGAAAGAGTTTGATTGATAAATTAGGTTCCTCGATCTGATCTAATTCGATCAATTCCAACTGATTTTTCATTTAAAAGTCTTTTGAAAAGCTTGATCAGTTGTGCAGCAGTTTGGTCTTTTGATTTGAGAAAGATAACCCAAGTAAATCTTGAAAAATCATCAACAATCACCAAGGTGTATTTCATTCCCCCTAAACTCATGACTGGTATAGGACCAAAGAGATCCATGTGCAATAGTTCTAAGCATCGGGATAAAAATTTACAGCCATTGTTTTTAAAAGACGAATTTACTTGTTTTACAAACTGACATGCTGAGCAAAGTTTTTCTTTTGAAAATTCTATTTTGGGCAAACCAGTTACAAGTTCATGTTTACTCAGATAGGCAATTGATTTAAAATTTAAGTGACTTAGTCTCTTGTGCCACAACCAGTTTTTAGATGATTTGGAAGCAATAAAACAAACTGGTGCATTAGTTTCTGTTAGAGTAGGTGCACGTCGAGCCAAGTGTTGGCCGAGTATTCACAATGAAACTCTATGTATAAGCAATCTTTATTTTAATAATATTTGAAATTATTGTTTTGGCACATCTTTATCTGTATACCCATGCTAGTTGCATAGATAAAGCCCTTGAATATACAAATAGTAGAAAGAAAATGAGATGCTCATACGATGAGTATCATGAAACTCATATTTGGAATACTGTATATTCTAAACAGTTCCTAGTCGATTCAGCCGTCGCTAAGAAGGATATAGGCCGCTCGAGTTTGAGACTAGTATCTGCGATGTGAGTACCATGTTTCATTGGTAGGGGACATTGTGATGTCCAAGCATGCAGATAGCTGCTCCTGGTAGAGTGCACTGAACAACCCTCCATAAAGGACTTTCCAAGTGGTTCTCACTTATCGAGTGGAAAAGTCCTAGTTTATGGTTGTACACCATTAGTCCTTATGACCCGGGACAACATTGAGACTCTATGTGCTAGAATTACACTTTGACTTGTTTACCGACTCTCAAGGGGTCATCATGTGGCAAGGTTGGGTGTTCTGTCGAAACATATAGGAGTCGATGCATTGTAGTCGGGGATTCACCGCTTACCTTCGGGTATGGATATCCTATGTGTTCTCATGTGTATGTAGGTTGAAATCTCTGATCAGAGTATGGTGGTAATTATGAAAGGGGTTTCATAGATTACACCATCGATGCAACTACGACATGACACATAGTATCGATTCATTGACAACTCTCGATAAACCAATGGTTGTCGAATCGGTCGGGATATATGAGTTGAAGGGAACCGTACTGTACGCTAATCATAATTGAATTGTTCTTGCAGGCACTATCATTTGATACCTAGGGAATCATGTAAGCGATGCTGCTAGGCGTTTAACATGATTGGTTGGGTACTATCAGACTATAGTTCTGACGTTCTTGTTATCAAGGAGTTGATAAGTAAAAATTGAGCAATTGGGGTATGCTCATATAAAGACATTTTTAGTCCGAATCACATGGAGATGTGAACCCACGGCTAGTTGTATCAGTGAACCATTGAGGGCCACACAAGTACTAGCTTTCTAGATCCCGTTGAGAAGAGAAATAGTTCGATGTGTTGAACGGCTTATAAAGGAGTTTATAAACGTAAAGAAAAATTAGAAGTATGACTTCTATAAAGGAGAAAATAGTTCAATGTGTTGAACGGCTTATAAATGAGTTTATAAGCGTAAGAAAAATAGAAGTATGACTTCTATGAGAGAAATGTAAATTTTAATTTATGAATGTGTTCCTAAATTAAAAGTTGGCCACGTGAATAATGTATTTGAAAATTGTGATTTTCATAACATTATTATGGACTAAATTAAATTAATTCAAGTGTCTAATTAATTAAACACTAGTGGACCTAGTAGAGTCCAAATAATTAAATTAATTCAAGTGTTGAATTAATTAAATTATATTGAGTCTTGTAGAGCTCAATTTAAATAAATTATTTAACTAGTGGACTTGAGTAAATTCAAGTAATGTTTAATTAGTCTCAAAATGTTTGAGATAATTAAATTTAGTCCATGGTTTTTAATTGTTAAAACACCATATAATATTGCATGCATGGGAGGTGAAGAGTTGGAGACAACTTTTTCAAATATCAAGGCTTGGCATGCTACTTTTGCTTTTTGCTTTTTGCAAGTCCAAGACAAGTCTTCCTTCCCCCATTTTGAACACACCTTGGCCAAATTTTTGGGATGATTCTCTCCTCATTTTTCTCCATTTTTTTCTTCTTCAAGTGTTGAGAAAAGAAAATTCTTCTCATTGAAAAATCCTCTTAGTTTTCTAGTGCAAATTAAGAGGGGATCTACCTAGTTGGTGGTGGGCTTAATAGTTTAGCAAGGAGTGCTCAAAGGAAGCTTGAAGATAGTTTCTACCATTGAAGAGCTAAGGTGTTTACACCTTAGTTGGAGCCATACATCAATCCTTGTGATTGATAGGTAAAATTCTAAACACACTATGAATGTCATTTTTGTGTTTTATTGTATTTGCTACACATTATAAGGGGTGGCCGAAAATTTTGATAAAAAATTTGATTTTTAAACTTCCGTTGCGCTTCCGGTCACCGTAACTGATTCCCTTTCAAGTGGTATCCGAGCTATGGTTACAAATTTTGGTGTAGCAAATACATAATATTATATTGATGTCGATTTCTAACCGTATGAGATAATTTGTTGCAACGTTTTCAAGGCCAAAATGGGGAGCATTTTGGGCAGAAATTTGCTGCCCATTTCGGGCATGCCCGAACGGGCAGCAAGGGCAGCCCGAACAGCCCCCCTTCGAAATTTTTTTTTAAAAAATTTTTTTTGTGCAAGTTAGTAGGAATCCGGCAACGGCGATGACGACTAGGATTTCCAAAAGTGTTTTGGATAATCAAAGTGTCATAGGCCTTGATGTTGTTGGGCCATTAGATGGTTAACATATTTGTGAATTTTAAATGGGCCAAAATGTTTTTGGTGAAAAATGAGTTTTTGGGCCCTTAAGTTTAAAATTACAAAAGTTGCAAACATTTTCTCATGAAATAAATATTTTAAGTTGGACTTTAAATATTTATAGTAAATGGTGATTTACAAGAAATTCGGTTATAAATAAATTAATTTGAAAGTAGACAAAGGTGTTTGTATACTTTGTTAATTTAGTTTATAATCGTGGCGGTTAGTGATTGGATCAAGATATATAATATTGGATCAATTAATTATTGTGATAATTAATTGATGGTGTATGATATGTGATATTATGCATGAAGGATGATCAAAAGCCCAAGCCCAATTTGCTAGGTGTATGCTAGGATATTTTGTGTTGAATGATTGTAATAATTATCAATTTATAAAGTGGGCTTGGTTTATGGCCAGTTCCCACCCACATGAGATGTATCCTTATTTGCCATGGATATTTATTTGTAAATATTAGTATAGTGGATGATCAAGATTGGAAGATGGTGGCCATGATGATTATGAAGATCGAAGACATATAAATATTGGAAGCTAATGTAATAGTTGCATTTGCATCCCATGCATTTCCCTAGGATTGGACCTAGGCCCGTGTTTAGCTCACACGGGCCGTTAGTATTGGGGCGATTGATCATCCTTGTTTGTTTACTGTTTATAATATATGCATGATATGTTATAAATAATGAGTATGTGCGTTATTATTATGATAATAACAAAGTTGCATGAATCCGGCAAACATACGATCAAACATGGCGAGTTTTTAAATAAAATTAATGATGAGACCTTTAAAAATTAAAAAACCCTCATTTTGAATAAGATTCAAAATTAATATCAAACCCGAAAAGGGAATTATAAATTTGTTTATAATTTCCATGTCTTCCATCGACAATGGATGCATGATGAACGCTACCCGTACTTGGGGCTCGGCTCATATTATTGGGGGGGCCCTGGGTGCCGGAAAGCTGTGATATCCATTGACATGGTGATGTGAACTACGTGGAACTCCCATGATTTCGGCTCAGATTATTGGGGGAACTCATGGCGACCGTCCATTAAGGTTCAATATCGATGGGTAAGGCTTGACACGTGAAGATGAACGACGTCATATTATTGGGTCCTAATCAAACGTGAGACAAAAGTTTACGTAGAGGGTTGCATTGTGATGCAATTGGAAACTACCTTTTAGGAATTGTGATTGGCTGATATTATTCGGGATCATAATTCGCTAATTGGACCTTACGTACCTACTGAGGAAAGGAGTTTCCCGTTTTCACTAGAGGGTAGTGAAAGATGTCAAACAGTGAGAGCAAATATTTATGAAGTAAAAGTCCAAACTTCATATCTTACTAAATACTTTAAAATAGTCATCAACATTTATCTATTTTTACTTTCAGTACAAATTGACAATGTCTTCGATTCGCAATCCGCTATCTGCAATACTCGAAAAACACATATTAACTGGACCTAATTACCTCACTTGGCTAAGAAACCTGAAAATCATCTTGAATTCGGAAAGGGTAGCATATACACTGACTGAGTCGCCCCCTGTTGAGGCTCCGACTGACTGCACTCCTGAGGAATTGCAGGCTTACAAGGAAAGGTGTGACCATGACTTGATAGCCAGGTGTTATATGCTGACTTCTATGAATGATGAGCTGCAGAGGCGTTTTGAGGATGCAAAGAGTGCTGCTGACATTCATTTGCATCTCAAGGAGCTCTTTGGTGAACAAACACGGCCTCTTAGGCATGCTACCGTCAAGGAGCTGATCACTATGCGCATGCGAGATGGGGCCTCGGTCCATGAGCATGGCCTGAAGTTGATTGGGCTCGTGGACAAGCTCGTTGGCATGGATCTGATCTTGCCTTCGGAGTTGACCACCGACGTGTTGCTGTTATCATTGCCTAGCTCATTTGATCCTTTTGTAGTGAACTTCAACATGAACAAGATGGAGCCGACCCTTGAGGAGTTGGTGAATATGCTTGTTACGTTTGAATCAACCATCAAGAAAGAGAAGTTGGTTCTTTATGTGGGTTCTTCATCTGGTACGAAGATTGATCCACATGGGAAGGGAAAGAAGCGTTCTTTCCAACGTCCCAAGAAGAACGTGCCCTTGTTGAGGCAATCTCCGAATCCCGTTGTGGCAGCCACACCAGTTAAGGCTGACAAGACTAGTGATGTTTGTCATCACTACAAGAAGCCTGGACATTGGAGGCGAAATTGCAAGGAATATCTGGCCCGGAAGAGTTCTGGAAACTGGTATGTTCTATATTGAAGTAAACATTTCAATTAACTCTACTTCTTGGGTATTAGATACCGGTTGTAATTCACATCTCTGTAATGAGTTACAGGTGATGGGAAGAAGTAGGAAGCTTAAGGAAGGTGTGACCTTCTTGAGGATGGGCAATGGAGCAAGAGTTGCTGCCAAGGCTGTTGAAGATGTTTACTTATTATTGAACAGTAGTTTTAAGTTAATTTTATGAGATGTTTTGTTTGTGCCTAATTTTGTAAAAAACATTGTTTCCATTTCTATGTTGATAAAAATGGATATTCTTGTTTATTTTGCAAAGGTGTTTGCAACATTTACAAGAATGAATGTTTGATTGGTACTGGAGAACTTGAAAACGGTCTCTACAACTTAAAATTGAAAGATATTCCACTAAATGTCCATTTAAAGGCAGACACCATATGAGATATGGATGGGTAAGCCTCCCAAATATTCTTGTCTTAGAATATGGGGGTGCCCTGCTTATGTGAAGTAGGCAGTGGGAGATAAACTGGATAGTCGATCCATTTTATGTTACTTTGTGGGATATCCAAGGAATTCAGTTGGATACTACTTCTATCATCCCCAAGAAACAAAGGTGTTTGTTTCTAGGAATGCAACCTTTTTGGAAAAGGAATTTCTATTGGATAGAAAAGGTGAGATGATAGAACTCGAAGAGGTTCGAGAGACACCCACAATTATAGAACCCACACCCGAAGAGCCAAGAGAGGAGATATAAGCTCCTAGAAGATCCGAGAGAGTCTCGAGATCACCTATGAGGTATGGTCTGCTTCTTGAAGAGGGCCATGATGAGCCTAACCTTGGATGTGATCCAAAGACCTTCAAGGAAGCGTTATCTGATGCCGATTCATCCAAGTGGCTTGAAGCGATGGAATCTGAGATGAATTCCATGCATTCGAACCAAGTGTGGAATCTCGTGGATCCACCTGAGGGAATTGTTCTCATAGGGTCTAAATGGATTTACAAGAGGAAACTTGGGGCGGATGGGAAGGTGTTGACCTTCAAGACGCGATTGGTGGCAAAAGGATATACTCAAAGACAAGGAGCTGACTTTGAGGAAACCTTTTCTCCAGTTGCAATGTTCAAGTTCATAAGGATTTTGCTAGCCATAGTTGCATGGTATGACTATGAGATATGGCTGATGGATGTTAAGACAGCATTTCTTAATGGGGATATTAAGGAAGAGATTTACATGTCTCAACCTGAAGGGTTTACATCTATCGGAAGTGAGCATATGGTATGCAAACTTCAGAGATCTTTTTATGGTCTAAAACAGGCATCTAGGAGTTGGAACCTCAGATTCGACAGTACAATCAAAGAGTTTGGTTTTGATAAGAATCCTGAGGAAACCTGTGTGTATAAGAAGGTCAGTGGGAGTGTTGTGACATTCCTGGTGTTTTATGTTGATGACATTCTAATCATTGAGAATGATGTAGGAATGTTGCGATCAACTAAAATATGGTTAGCAAGTAAGTTCTCGATACAGGACTTGGGTGAAGCATTATTGTATTGGGAATACAGATCTATAGAGATAGATCAAGAAGATTGCTTTGTCTCACCCAGTCGACATACATTGATACCATCGTGAAGCGGTGCTCGATGGATGAGTCCAAGAGAGGACATCTACCAATGTGTCATGGCGTGTCCCTATCCAAGTCTGTCTTTCAAGACTGATGCAGAGATAGCGGCGATGGCAAGCATTCCTTATGCATCTGCGATTGGTTGCATCATGTATGAGATGATATCTACACGTCCTGACGTGGCTTTCGCACTAAGTGTAGTGAGTAGATATCAATCGAACCCTGGTCTTCTACACTGGAAAGTTGTGAAAAACATCCTCAAATAGTTGAGAAGGACCAATAAATTGTTCTTGGTCTATGGGGTGGAGAACTGAAATTGTAAGGCTATACCGACTCTAGCTTCCAAAGCGATATCGATGACTTGAAGTCAACCTCTGGGTTTGTATTCATGCTCAATGGTGCTGCTGTCTCTTGGAAGAGTTCCAAGCAAGACAATACTACGGATTCCAGCATAGAGGCCGAATACATTGCTGCATCAGATGCAGCAAGGGAGGCTTTGGATAAGGAATTTCGTCCAAGAGTTGGACGTCATTCCAAATGGAGTTGCTCCTGTCCCGGTGTTGTGTGACAACACGGGAGCTATAGCTCAAGCAAAGGAGCCAAGGTCTCATCAGAAGTCCAAACATGTATTGAGAAAGTACCACATCCTCGGAGAGATTGTGGAAAGAGGAAGAAGTGTCTTTTGACATAGTCGGCTCCGCAGATAATGTTGTTGATCCACTAGCTAAGCCTTTACCTAGACCATTATTCGAGATGCATCGCGAATCAATGGGTTTGAAGCATTTGGGTAGTTGGCTCTAGTGCAAGTGGGAGATTGTTAGAGTAGGTGCACGTCTAGCCAAGTGTTGGCCGAGTGTTCACAATGAAACTCTATGTATAAGCAATCTTTATTTTAATAATATTTGAAATTATTATTTTGGCTCATCTTTATCTGTATACCCATGCTAGTTACATAGATAAAGCCCTTGAATATACAACTAGTAGAAAGAATATGAGATGCTCATATGATGAGTATCATGAAACTCATATTTGGAATACTGTATATTCTAAACAGTTACTAGTCGATTCAGCCACCGCTAAGAAGGATATAGGCCGCTCGAGTTTGAGACTAGTATCTGCGATGTGAGTACCATGTTTCATTGGTAGGCTACATTGTGATGTCCAAGCATGCAGATAGGTGCTCCTGGTAGAGTGCACTGAACAACCCTCCATAAAGGACTTTCCAAGTGGTTCTCACTTATCGAGTGGAAAAGTCCTAGTTTATGGTTGTACACCATTAGTCCTTATGACCCGGGACAACATTGAGACTCTATGTGCTAGAATTACACTTTTACTTGTTTACCGACTCTCAAGGGGTCATCATGTGGCAAGGTTGGGTGTTCTGTCGAAACATATAGGAGTCGATGCATTGTAGTCGGGGATTCACCGCTTACTTCGGGTAGGATATCCTATGTGTTCTCATGTGTATGTAGGTTGAAATCTCTGATCAGAGTATGGTGGTAATTATGAAAGGGGTTTCATAGATTACACCATCTATGCAACTACGACATGACACATAGTATCGATTCATTGACAACTCTCGATAAACCAATGGTTGTCGAATCGGTCGGGATATATGAGTTGAAGGGACCGTACTGTACGCTAATCATAATTGAATTGTTCTTGCAGGCACTATCATTTGATACCTAGGGAATCATGTAAGCGATGCTGCTAGGCGTTTAACATGATTGGTTGGGTACTATCAGACTATAGTTCTGAAGTTCTTGTTATCAAGGAGTTGATAAGTAAAAATGGAGCAATTGGGGTATGCTCATATAAAGACATTTTTAGTCCGAATCACATGGAGATGTGAACCCACGGCTAGTTGTATCAGTGAACCATTGAGGGCCAAACAAGTACTAGCTTTCTAGATCCCGTTGAGAAGAGAAATAGTTCGATGTGTTGAACGGCTTATAAAGGAGTTTATAAACGTAAAGAAAAATTAGAAGTATGACTTCTATAAAGGAGAAAATAGTTCAATGTGTTGAACGGCTTATAAATGAGTTTATAAGCGTAAAAAAAATAGAAGTATGACTTCTATGAGAGAAATGTAAATTTTAATTTATGAATGTGTTCCTAAATTAAAAGTTGGCCAAATGAATAATGTATTTGAAAATTTTGATTTTCATAAACATTATTATGGACTAAATTAAATTAATTCAAGTGTTGAATTTTGGACCTAGTAGAGTCCAAATAATTAAATTAATTCAAGTGTTGAATTAATTAAATTATATTGAGTCTTGTAGAGCTCAATTTAAATAAATTATTTAACTAATGGACTTGAGTAAATTTAAGTAATGTTTAATTAGTCTTAAAATATTTGAGATAATTAAATTTAGTCCATGGTTTTTAATTGTTAAAAACACCATATAATATTGCATGCCTGGGAGGTGAAGAGTTGGAGACAACTTTTTCAAATATCAAGGCTTGGCATGCTACTTTTGCTTTTGCTTTTTGCAAGTCCAAGACAAATCTCCCCTCCCCCATTTTGAACACACCTTGGCCGAATTTTTGGGATGATTCTCTCCTAATTTTTCTCCATTTTTTTCTTCTTCAAGTGTTGAGAAAAGAAAATTCTTCTCATTGAAAAATCCTCTTAGTTTTCTAGTGCAAATTAAGAGGGGATCTACCTAGTTGGTGGTGGGCTTAATAGTTGAGCAAGGAGTGCTCAAAGGAAGCTTGAAGATAGTTTCTACCATTGAAGAGCTAAGGTGTTTACACCTTAGTTGGAGCCATACATCAATCCTTGTGATTGATAGGTAAAATTCTAAACACACTATGAATGTCATTTTTGTGTTTTATTGTATTTGCTACACATTATAAGGGGTGGCCGAAAATTTTGATAAAAAATTGATTTTTAAACTTCCGTTGCGCTTCCGGTCACAGTAACCGATCCCTTTTCAGTTTCATCATTCCAACTGACTTTCTATGTGTTTCCACAACGTTTGCCAGTTAGTATGATTTCATTAGTTGGAGTTTTAACTGAGCATGAGTTTTTGTCAAAATGTATTGAAAATTCACTGTCGCATAATTAACTAATGCTGATCAAGCTATACTTCAGGTTTTCTACTAATAGAACATCTTTAAAAGTAAAATTACCATGGATAAGCTTTCCCTTACCCATAGTTCTACCTTTGGAATTGTCCCCGAAACTGATATTTGGACCACTGTATTTGATCAATTGAGATAGCACACTTGCATCTCCTGTCATATGTCGCGAGTATCCACTGTCCAAATACCATATTGAATTCTTGTTTGTACCTGTTACCTGCAGTCACACACATAATATAATTTGGTACTCATATCTATTTGGGTCCTAAACTGATTAGTCCCTTAGAAATCCATACTAGGATTTGTCTAACATACTTTCCACTAGCTGTATTCCAAATAGTTTTTCTCGACTTTTGTGTGTTTGTGTTGTAATGCCCGGTTACTCGTACAAATGATAATAATGCGTTTATGTCGTTTATTAGGTAGTTATTAAGCTTGTTAGATTTCAAGTGATGATTGAAGTATCAATATTGAGATTGAACATGACTTTTATATTGCCCATGGTATATTGAG
This sequence comes from Primulina eburnea, assembly GCF_022965805.1. Taxonomy (NCBI): domain Eukaryota; kingdom Viridiplantae; phylum Streptophyta; class Magnoliopsida; order Lamiales; family Gesneriaceae; genus Primulina; species Primulina eburnea. The sequence goes on along the minus strand of NC_133102.1, from coordinate 38,675,147 downwards.
AATGAATATATGCCTAAATAGTTAGAGTAAGATGTGTAGGTGATGATAGTGTAATGGAAGTTGTGGGAAATGAGACGTAAATATGGTAGTTCGTACGGGTTTTAGCATAATGATTTGAATATTGATCCAAATTGTGTGAGGCCTTAACCCTAAGAAAGCTAAGATATAATGCTACAACTTTCACGTTTTGGGTTTTGTCCAAATCATTGTGGAAGACAAGCCAAAAGCGCCCCGAAGTGAGTTGTGTGTATCGTCACTCCTACAATGACACATGTTGGGAGAATGAGCATAACGTTTTACTCAGACCTCCAAATGACCTGAAACCAGTGGGAGATTCAAGCCAAGACAAAGAGCTACAACTTCCTAGTTTACCACCTTTCCAGATTATGAACGTAAGAGACGTTTCTGGAGCGATATCTTTGACGAAGTAGTGCGCAGAGGCAGAACAAGTGGCGCCCGAGCGGTAAGATTCTACCGCCCGAGCGCCGGTACACTAATGGTTCACGAAATTTACAGAACATATGGCGCTCGAGCGGTAGAAAATGACCGCCCGAGTGCCAGTGCACGAAAACTGCTCCTTTTGGACAGAACATTCCGCGCTCGGGCGGTAGAAAATGACCGCCCGAGCGCCGCCTTGCTTATAAGAAGATAAGCTTCGACTTTCTAAGCCATTGTATCAGTTTCCTTCATTCTTTTCTCAGCAAAACTCGAGAGAAACAAGAAACCTTCCTCCCAAAAAGTCATTTTCTTCTTCTCCTTCATCATTTTGAGGCTAGAAGTTTACTCTCCATCACAAGAACATCATATAGGAGTAAGTTTTCTTCTCTTTAAGTTGTTCTACCTGTAGAGGAGTGATTTTCACCTAGTTTATACAATAGTGACTGAGTTATTGGTATATTTGACAGTATAGGAGCGAGATACATCGTCTCAAACAAGTATTCGTACGCTTGGAGTGTAAGTTGGCATGTTCTTGAAGTAATACATGAGTAATATTATGATTTCAAATGATTCTCATTGATTATTGATATATGTACATTGTTAGTATATTTATTGTTGAAACATAGCACCATATTCCATTGTTATGTATTAAATATGTAAGGAACTCATGAATATTGAAGATGGGTGCTATGTCAAGAACAAGAACATGAACATGAAAGGAAAATGACTGATTTTTACATGATATAGAGCTTGTTGACATCATGGGTGGTTTTAAGTCCACCAAAGCTATTGGCCAATATATGTTCATGGGGCGTGGGGATGCCAAAGGTTGCTCCCTGACGTCCATCACAGTAGTAGCTATATAATAAAGCAAGCACGGTAGTACAGGTCAACTAATGAGGCTCAAGTACAAAAATGAACATTGAATATATGCTACGGTATGACATGTTTTTAAGATTCATTGTTGATCACGACTTGATATGTATGTTCCTTCTATGCATATTGATACGTACAAGTGCCAACTTATTGAGTTTATAAACTCACGTAGCTCATGTATTACAGGATCAGGTAGTGAAGATGCGTAGGATGCCGGTTCGCCAATGGATGCTAGTGACGTGCCTCACCTCCACAAGAACCGGGCTTCTTATTGTATAGCTTCCGCATATGTATTATAATGAATTGAATGTCAGGGTTTGAAACAAGTTTTACAATGTTTATGTCTAGGGGTATGATGGTACAAAATATGTTTGTGTGTAAGAATACGATTATATATATATGGGTTGATGTTGTTGCTTGAGTTGAGTTTGTGTCTATGTATATATAAATGTTGTTGCTTGGTTTGGGCTTATACAAAATATAGGGACATCATGCCAAAATTTTTACAAACCGTCAAAGTGATGCCCCTTGTTGATTTGATTCATAATATAGTTATATCATTCAAATCCTATTTTGATTATGGTAATTATGCTAAGTATAGAGTAATGGTGTGACATTTTTATGGTATCAGAGCCCACGGTTCTTCGACAGGAAAGACACTTCACTTCATCCACATGGAGAACTCGGCAAGTAAGTATCTTTGTATCCCATAGTTTATGCTAAGTTATGTGTCTATGTGATCTATATGTAGGTTAAGATAAGCGACGATGCCACCGAAACGTAAAGTACAGGAAGGAGAGTCATCTAAGGGCAAGGCCCCAGTAGTCGAAGGTGAGGGCAGTGCGCCACGACCTGTAGATGACTTCGCCCAATTACTCCAACAACAAGCAAAGGTCCATGGTGAACAAATCCAGCAGCTACTGGAGATGCAACGGACTACTCATGAACAGGCACAAGCTCAAGCCATAGTACACAGACATGTGCCTGTTCAAACAGACGTATATGATCGTTTTAGACGTTTGAATCCTCCGGAATTCATGGGAAGCACCGATCTAGCAGTAGCAGAAGAGTGGATTAAGTCATTGGAGTCCATCTTCTCCTACCTTCATATGGATGATGCTGACCAAGTGACTTGTGCCATCTTTCTCTTAACAAAACATGCAAGAATATGGTGGGAAAGTGCAAGAGTTGCATTACCGGTTGGACCGTTGACATGGAGAACTTTCAAAACTGTGTTTTACAACAAATATTTCAGTAAAGACGTACGAATCAGTTACCACTTTTGGGCTTTAACCAATACCATATCTTTTGCCCTTATTCATACTTTCAGTTGGCTTTTCAACCAGTTTACTTGGCTCTGATTGTTCTTGTACCAATACTGATTTGACAAAGTGAATGTATTTCCCTTTGCTCATATTCAGTTTTGGTTGAGTATCATCGGTGGACATTTCATCTTGGTTACAGAACCCCAAACCAGTTTTATCAGTTACTGATTTTTGGGAGTTCAGTATATCAGTCAATGCAATAGATGATTTGTTCCATGACTGAATAAGCTCAGTCTGTTTTGTGTTCTCAAGCATAAACTTCTGTATTAATGACTGATTTTAGTTTCTTTCTGCTTTTAGCTCAACAATTTCTCTTTTTAGACTCAACCCTTCAACTGATTCATCAGTTTTGGTTTTATTATCTGTGGGATCAGTTTGCTTTGCTTTGAGTTTTTCAAATGATGATGCAAGTTTCTGATACTCATCTACCATGTCATGTAATGTGAAAATGAGTTCTTCTCGTGTAAAATCAGTTGAACTGAAATCAAATACCTGTTGGCTAGATGACTCTTCTGCTGCATCATTAGCCATCAATCACTTTACTTCCTCATCATCACTAGAACTGCATGAGCTTTCTGGTTCCGATTCTTCACTGTCAGTTTCTGCCCGTTTTGATTTGTTTTCTTCAGCTAAGAGTACTTCATGTTTCTTTCTGAAGAACTTTTTATCTTCCTTGGGTCTTCTTTTTTGTTCATATGATTTCTTTCTTCTATCAGTTGAGCCTTGAATATCCTTCTTAGGTTTAGGACAATCAGCAATAAAGTGGTCTGATTTGCCACAGTTGTAGCATGCATTTGATTCATCCTTGGAGTTGTTTCTATGATATGGTTTCTGGAAGTTCCCTTGGTTCTTTCTCATGAACCTTCCAAATTTTTTGATAAACAATGACATAGCATCGTTACTCAACTGATCAGTAGATTTTTCAACTGAACTGATTTGTTCAGTTCTGACAGCGGCTAGAGCAGTTGTGGCTGTAGAAGTAGATGGTTCTCCTTCTCTGGTCTGCAGCTCAAATTCATAGGCTTTTAAATCAGCAAATAGATCATGGAGTTCAATTTGGTTCAGATCTTTGGACTCCCTCATTGTCATGGTCTTGAAATCCAATTCTTTGGGAAGACCTTTCATTACCTTTAGTGCAATTTCTTTGTTGGTATACACTTTTTCAAGTGCATTTAGCTCATTGATGATATCACTTACTCTTTCATCATACTCGTGCATCGATTCTCCTGCTTTCATTTTGATGTTATCAAACTTTTGCACAGCAACAAAAAGTTTATTTTCTTTGGTTTGATCATTTCCTTCACACAGCTGGATCAACTTTTCCCAAATTTCTTTGGCTGTTTTACACATCTTTATTTTGCTGAAAGGTACTTTGTCCAGCGTTTTGTATAGAATGTCTTTAGCCACATTGTCAATATTTGCTTTTCTTTTGTCTTCAGTTGTCCATTCATCTCTGGGCTTTTCTATTCTTTGTGGTGCCCCTTCTGTGATGGCAACTGATGTATTTGCTTTTAGAATCTTCATGGGTCCATCAGTTATGACATACCACATGTCATCATCTTGTGCTGCTAAATGAGCTTGCATTATAATTTTCCAATCATCGAATTGTTCTCTGGAGAACATAGGAATTTTGTTGAATGAAGTCATGCTAGCAAGTTTATATATCAAAAGTATTCAAGAACAAGATTCACCCGCTCTGATACCACTTGTTATGATCGGTTAACGTATCAAGAGTGTTTAGAAAGGGAGGGGGGTTGAATAAACACTCTCAACTAAAATTAATCTTTTCAAATTTTGAGTTCAGTTTGGTGACAAACTGATTCTCGGAATCTTGTTAATCAATATCAATCAGTTAAACTGAATCAGTTGCGGAAGGTAACTGACTGAAAGATAGAATACAAAAGTAAAATACGCAAGGGTTGTTTTTGGATGTTCGGATATTTCAATTACTCCTACTTCACCCCTTCTATCACAAGAATAGGATATCCACTAAAATACTTTGATCAAATACAAGAATTGTACTGACCCACTTCAGCTTGGACTTAACACTGCCAAAAACTGAAACTCTTAGTATAACAGAATGATCTCAGTACTTAACTCATCTTAGCACTATCGAATTTCAACAATTGTTACAACTTGCTTGTAAGCTCAAATTGTAGCCTTAACTGCTACGAATAAATCAAGTAAATGGTGAGCTGAGATTTTGACATAGTGACAGCAAGCTTTTGAATAGTAATCACTTCGTTATCTTATTCAGCTGTTCTTCCGTCATATGTATAAACTTCCAACGGTAACTTGAGATGAATTTGAATCTTTGTATCCGTTGAATTCTTCTTGATTATTCCTTGGGCATTGTTACATCATTTATTGTGATGCGGCGTCTTATTGCTTTCGCCGAAATGCATTGTTCCATGCTGTATTGATTGAAGTGCGTCGTTCCACATTCAGTTGCAATCTGCTATGTTATTTCCCGAAGCATGTTCAGTTGAGGAGTGCTTGAAAACTAATTGAATATATCAACTGATCAGTTTCGAACTGATCAGTCAGTTGTTTTCAGTTATTAAGTCCAGTTGCTGAGTTTGCTCGATCAGTTGGTTTGTATTTTCAGTTGGTTGATTAGTTTGTCAAACTCCAAAATTTATTTTCCAACAGAGCTTTATAATTTCTTCTCTCTTTTTGCAGGTGATCAATATATCATCCACGTATAACATTAGATATATCATCACGCCTGCTTCACCGTGTTTGAAATACACACATTGATCATATTCGCTTCTTCTAAAATCAGCTTTCAACATGAAGTCATCAAACTTTCTATTCCATTGCCTTGGAGACTGTTTTAACCCATACAGTGATTTCTTGAGTTCACACACTTTATCCTCACTTCTCGCCACAGCAAAACCTTCGGGTTGAAGCATGTAAATATCTTCTTTTTCTCCATGTAGGAAAGTTTTCCTAACATCCCTTTGTTCCAATTTCATGTCCCATCTTGATGTAATGGCCAATAGGATTCGAATTGATCTGTGTTTTACTACTGGAGAGAATAATTCATGAAAATCAATTCCCTCTCTGTGTGAAACCTTTGTTTACAAGTCTTGCCTTAGCCTTGGTGGTTCAACTCCAGGTATACCATCCTTCCTTTCGAACACCCATTTTGATGCAACCATCTTCTGTCCAGATTGTTTTTCTACTAATATCCAGGTCTCATTGACTTGAAGTGACTTAACCTCTTCTTTCATAGCCTTTAACCATTCGTTCTTATTCTTACAGCACAGAGCTTCCTTATAAGTTTTTGGTTCTTCAATTTCCAAACTTTGAGCTGTAATACGGGCATATGAGATAAGGTCAGCATAGCAATACCTTTCTGGTGGTTTACTTGCTCTTTTCTCCCTATCTCTTACCAAATTGTACCCTTCTTCTTCTATCTGTTGGGCTTGCTGTTCTATAGATGGTGAATTTTGATCAACTTCACCAGTCACCCTTCAAAATCCAGCATTGTTTTCTTACTTGTTGGTTCACCACCCAAGGTAGGTCCATCTGTTGTTTGGTTGCTGATATTTGCCATATTTTCTTCGTTGCACACAACATCTCTACTTATAATCATCCTTTTAAATCCGTTTTCCAAGCACCAGAGTTTATATCCTTTAACTCCCTTTGGATATCCAATGAATATGCATTTTAAAGCTCTTGATGCAAGCTTGTCTTGTCTCAAATGTGCATATGCAATACATCCAAAGATTTTTAGGTGCTTATACGTTGCTGGTTTACCTGTCCATAGCTCCTGAGGTATCTTAAGACCTATGGCAGAGGAAGGGCATCTATTGATGAGATAACACACTATACATACAGCTTCTGCCCAGAAGGTCTTTGGTAGGTTAGCTGTTACCAGAATGCACCTTACCCTTTCGAGTATGGTTCTGTTCATTCTTTCTGCAAGGCCATTCTGCTGTGGAGTACCTCTCACTGTCTTGTGTCTTATGCTTCTTTCTTTTGCACAAAACCTGTTGAACTCATCAGACAAGAATTCAAGACCATTATCTGTCCTAAGACATTTCACTTTCCTTCATGTCTAATTTTCAACCAGTACTTTCCATTCCTTGAATGATTTGAAGGCTTCATCTTTACCTTTCAGAATATATATCCATACCTTTCTGGAATAATCATCTATGATGCTCATGAAATACTTAGCCCCGCCTAGTGAAGCTGTTCTTGAAGGTCCCCAGAGATCCGAAAGGATGTATTCTAAGGTAGCTTTGGTTCTGTAACTGGATGTATTGAACTTGACTCTACAAGAATTTCCATACACACATTCCTCACAGAGTCCCAGACTTTCTATTTTATCCCCACCAAAAGCTCCTTGTTTGCACAATTCCAATAATCCATGTTCACTTACATGGCCTAGCCTTTTATGTCACAGCTGAGTTTTATTGTTTTCACCATTTGCTACTACAGCTGTTGAACCAATGATTGTGCTTCCAACGAGTGAGTATAGCTCATTGTTTCTGATTCCTTTCATCATTACTAGGGCACCTTTAGAAATCTTTAGGACTCCATTTTCTGCTTTGAACATGTATCCGATTTTATCCAGTGTTCCAAGAGATATTAAGTTTCTCTTTAATTCTGGAACGTATCTTACCTCTTGTAGTGCTCTCTCAGTTCCATCGTACATCTTGATTCGTACAGATCCAATTCCAAGTACCTTGCATGCTTTATTATTTCCAAGGAGTACTGAACCGTTTTCCATTTGGTTTAATATTTCAAACCAATCTCGATTGGGTGTCATATGCTATGAGCACCCTGAATCTAATATCCAATCCTTAGATGTGTCTTTATCAATCACTGTTAGTACCTCAGCTGATTCATATCCATCCTGAGAAATGGCTGCATCCCCTGATTCAGTTGTTTTTCCATTTAATCTCTTCTTTCTTTCAGGCATTCAATCTTGAAATGACCTTCTTTATGACAAAAGAAGCATCTCCTTTTACTTCTCGACTTGGATCTTGTCTTGAACCTATTTTTACTGAATTCCCTCATCTCTGGTCTTCCACGGACTTCACCTGACTCTTCTTCTTTGATATCAAATTTCTTCTTTAGCTCTTTAGAGACCAGTGTCGTTTGCACTTCCTCCAGGGACAAGGATTCTCTGCCAAAGATCAGTGTATCTGCTATATTCTCATATTCTTTGGGAAGAGATCTCAACAGCAACAAACCATGATCTTCATCTTCAACCTTTATCTCGATATTTTCAAGATCAAGAATGACTTTATTAAAGTCATCAATATGATCCTCCAAGGTCTTCCCATGCCGCATCTTGAATTTGTAGAGTCTTTGCTTCAAGTAAAGTCGATTTGCCAATGATTTTGTCATGTAAAGTTGTTCAAGTTTCGTCCAGATTGCAGCTGCCGATGTTTCCTTAGAGACTTCCCTTAGAAATTTGTCTCCAAGATTCAAGATCAGTGCACTATGGGCTTCATTCAAAGTATCTTTCCTTTCTTTATCAGATGAAAAAGAATATAGTGTCTTCTCTTGCAGTAGAGCCTCATCCAATCCTTGATGAACCAGCAGTGTGTGCATCTTCAAACGCCACAGCCCAAAATCATTTTTCCCTGTGAAATTTTCGACTTCATACCTCGCGGCTGCCATGCTTCCTTTTAAAACCGAGCTCTGATACCACTTGTTGTAATTTCAATGGATTACAATTGAATGAACTCGTCACACTTTCAAGAATATCGAGTTCGGATTAAATTGAATATGCATGATATCACAATTATCTAAGATCAAATAGGATTCAATATGAAATGCGATAAACACACATCGATATAACGTGGTTCGCCAATTGTATACTCCACGGACAAGCAGCACCCGATTCAATCTTTATTACCCACGAATCATCAAGATGGTGTATTCCATATTACAGGACGAATCACAAGCTATTCCACTTGTTTCTCGCATTAGAAAATCTAGAGAGAATCTCTTGTAGAGTTGTGAAGATAATAATGAAGCAGAGAAAATGTATCAGATTGATTACAAACTTTTACAAAATGCATCTCAATATATGAGTCCATGCACGTGGGATTATCTGTTAGCAACTCCCACCAACTGTTTCTTTCCTTCTGTTTTGGTCGGTTAACCAGCCTCGTTCCATTGGACCAGCCCCACCGGAAACAAGATTCCATGCTTGAGTCAATGCTTCGAGACAATATATCCACATGTGTGGTCCATCAACAAGTTCCTGTATTTCAAGTTTACTTCTGGATACAAGATCATGATCTTCCAAGTGGTTTTTTTTTTCCTTCCAAATAGTAGCTAGAGATATTGGCAAATTGTTATAGTAAGTGTCCAGCGAGTCAACTTTTGACGTAGATTTTATTGATCTTTATTTTAATAATATTTTATAATTTATCTTATTACGACTGTATATTCATGCAAACTGCATATAAATTCTTTGAATATACAATTATTTATCATAAGATATATGTATCATAAGATCTACCTCTCAATGTAAGATCATGTAACCTATTAGATGTGTACTTTTTATTCTAAACTAATTCTTAGTTGATTCGGTAACCTAAAATAAAGATAAAGATCGTTCGAGCTTGAGGCTAATATCTTTGATGTAAACGTCAGGTTTCATTGATCATTCTTAAAGATGAATTATCATTTGATGATGCAATAAACAATTCTCTCTAAGAGTTTCCAAGTGGTTATCACTTATCAAATGAAATAGTTCACGGTTATGTTTGTTTATCATTGGTATTTAGACTCAGAACAACATGGAGGCTCTGCGCACTATCATGTACTTTGACTCGTTTACCGATTTCATTAAGGATCATCAGGTGACGAGGTTAAATGTAGTTTCAAAATACGTGGGATTCGATACATTGTAGTCGGTTTGCTGTTTTCGTGCAATCAGTTTGATATTTCAACTATCAGTTTGGTTTAGACAACATTCGATTTAGCCCAACTGACGTGAAATAAGATTTGTCCCAAGCTGAATTTTCTATTCAATTGTCTACGTAGCTGGTCATTTGGATTATCGAGCTGTGAGATATCATCAAAATACCGAAGCTTATCAGATTTTTAGTTTTGCTAAATTCGAGTTTCAGCTTCCATCTTGAGTTAATAACTTCACACTTGAGTAAATATGTTCGAAACAATAACATGTTTTATTATCATCAAAATCAAAATTGTTAGAATTTCTAAACCCAACACACCGATTGCCTATGGATTTTTAAAACATTCTTAAAGTCAGATTTAAACGGCCAATTCAGTTTTGGGTTACATAAAACCATAACCAAACAACAATAATTTCGGTTCAAGGTTATAAAACCAAAATAAAAACTTGATTAGGGTTCGGTTCGGTTTTCAAATATTTATTGTTTGAATTTTCGATTTTTCAATTGAAATCGTATTATATCCACCTCTACATGGAAATAGTCGGTGAAAAGCAACATAAGAGTTCAATGAAATAAGTAATTACTGATAATGGTATTAATTATTAATAATTATGGTATCTCATAACTGAAAAGTTAGAAAAAAGACATCAATTAATTGTCATTCAACTTTAAAAAAGCTCCAGAAATACCAATAAAGGTCATAGAAGCTTTAAAAAAAGTAAAAAAAAAAAAAAAAAAGAAGAGAACATTTGTGAAAATCCATAATTTTACTAATTATGGTTTAATTATTAAAAATTATGATATTTTGTAATTAAAAACAGAAAACAATGACATCAATTAATTATCATTCAACTTTAAAAAACTATTGAAATACCCAAAAAAAACAAAGTTCGTCAAAGTTGAAAATTTAAAAAGGGAAAAAAGAAAATTTGTAAATTTCACATTTATAGATATATAGAATAATAAGCTAAATCTTGTTTTATCTGTATAAGTTACACTAGCAAACAACATTTGTTTTTATTATATTAACATACGCTTCATATAATAATATCGGACAATTTTATGTTATACTTTGGGTAAACTCAAACTCAAATATGAATAAATTACAATATTCTGCTATACAACTTGTATATTTTTTTATTTTTTGTACCATCATCACACTTCACTTATGAGGATAGAGTCTGGTATGTCAAGTCAAGTGAATATTTATATCTTCTTGGTCAGCATTGGTGAAGCTTTTCAAACGATGACTACGAACAAAAAAGGTTGTTCCTGTGAATATTTATATCTTCTTGGTCAGCATTGGTGAAGCTTTTCAAACGATGACTACGAACAAAAAAGGTTGTTCCTTATTTTAGAAGCCCCTTAGTAAAAAAAAGACTCGAAGCATCCATGTAAACAATCCCAATAAACTAATTACTAGATATAATACAGCTGGTGGAGACTAGATCTTTGGTATCTTCGGGACCCCAACATAAAAGTCCAAACAAGAACGGATATAGAACAGTTACTTTAACCACAAGACAGGGAAGGGGTATGTATATATGAAGAGAAATGAGAATTAGCCAAAGTATGCTTCAAACAGATAGAAACGAAATGGTCATTTTAGATACATTTCTTGGGTCTAATCTCAATCCCTTGGACAATGAGACCACTCTTCCAATTACCTCCCTTCACCTCCATCACACTCATCTCTAAATCATCCTCTCCTCCATCCACAAGATATTCTCCCAATTCAACTTCCATCCAACCATCCTCTCTGCTCCTCAACAACTCTGTACTGCCCTCCATTGCTACATCATCTTGTGGCCTTTGTAGGTGCCATAAGCGATTGAACAGTGATCCAGGACGCCGTCTTGGTACAATCTGATAGCTTCGCCTTTGTGCTCCCTCTGGGTCCAAACAAACTGTACGTTTGACCATTTCATGCCCTTTGATTCCAACACAAGCTTCCACCGGGTGATAATCAAATCCATACATTCTTGATTTATTCGTGAACACGAGGTAAGCTGCATAGACTGTGTGGGAAGACAACATCTTGGTGTTTATATAGCCATGTATTTCGAACCAGCAAACGTCCAGAAGTTCTGCTACTTCCGAGAACCTGAATCAGTGAGGGACTTAGAATCACCATGAGGGTATGTATATTAGTTGAAATTGGTGCGGGAGGATACTATTACCTGGACTCGGGATGAGGTATCCACTGCCAATATTGAGATGTATCGCCCCACACGATGTCGAGGTCTCTTGCAGCCAGCATATAGCATTTCTTTCCACTCCATTTCTCCAACTTAAAGCTCTGTATGCCATGAATACAACACAAGCCATTTAAAAACAATAGGATTTATTTTGATTTATGATAGAATTCACGATGGTCAAACATATAATCAACCACTAAATTGAGAATCAATCGCTACATAAACGACATGATCTTAAAATATGTGAATCGGAGAAAAAAAAATTATCAGCTTATGAAATATGTCACCGTTAAAAACCAACATCTCCGCTCTATCCGAAGAATCGATAGGAAAGTTATAAAATTACCTTGAGGCCAGAGTCTATGAGGATGGGATGATCAGATAGATGAAGATAAAGATCCTTTCTGGACTGGAATTTGTGCAGCAACGAATCGGAGTCGTCGATCGAGCGGGAAATGATGTCGCGGTAGTCGGAAGGCAGGAAGCGCTCCCAAACGGCGTCGGACTGGGCGGCGGATCTGAAAGTAGAGGCGACCGTAGACAAGCGGCAAGCATCCTTAGGGGTGGTGAGAGATAACGCGTTGGCTATGCAATCTTCCGGCAGGCCACCGATGATACAACTCTCCACCGCCATTTTCAATTTGTTGAAAACACAAAATAGCAATCAATAATAAAAATACACGGAGTGCCAATACTGATGTTGCGTTTGGATGCATATGTGTACTATATAGGGGATATGGAAGTCGGTCTGTCTATTATTTGACAAAAATACGTGTGAAACGATCTCATGGGTCGTATTTGTGAGACGAATATCTTATTTGAGTCATTTATGAAAAAATATTACTTTTTATGCTAAAAGTATTACTTTTTATTGTGAATATGGGTAGGGTTGACCCGTCTCACAGATTAAGATCCGTGAGACGATCTCACATAAGACCCACTCCTCTCATTTTGTGATATTTTATAATTTCATTATTTTAATTAATAACATCTCAATAAAATTTTAATCATAAAAATTTCGGTGAAATGGTGTCATATGTCAATTTTATAAGACAAATATCTTATCAAGAAAAAATATTATTTTTTATACCAAAAATATTATTTATTATTATAAAATATGAGCAAAATTGATATGTTCGTGAGATCGTATCACAATATACGTATTAATTTTTAGTTGGATATTTTGTAATTCAATGATTGGACCAAAAACTATGATCGATGGTCTCCAATTAGAATGACATTTTAAAAACCATATTCTAATTAGAGTGAGTCTCATGTGAGACCGTCTCACGGATCATAATCTGTGAGACGGGTCAACAATACCCATATTCACAATAAAAAATAGTACTCTTAGCATAAAAAGTAATACTCTTTTATGGGTGACCCAAATAAGGGATCCGTCTCACAAATAATACCCGTGAGACCGTCTCACATAAGTTTTTGCCTTCTAATTATATTAAATTATATCATTATAATTCGTTTTTTTTAAATTTTATGGATCCGGCCGACTGTTTGTTAAAAAAATTAGTGATCAAAGTAATACACTAAATATATTTAGGGGAATAAAATTATATGATAAGGATGTCGGTGGAAACTAAGTCCTAAAAATTAATAAATTTAATTTTATGAAATTGTAGCAATTATTTCACATATAAGTTTAGTGGATATGATTTGAGAGAATTCACATGTTTTGGGGAATTCAACAATAAGCGGAAATACCAAAGTATATGTTTGTAAAATACAATAGCCCATTTTACACATCAATATGAGTCGATGAGCAACAAAAAAACAACAATTATTTTAAAAGAGTTAAAAGAACTTTGACAAAAACTTGTGTGAGACGGTCTTATTAGTGGTATTTTGTGAGACATTACTTTTTATGCTAAGAGTATTACTTTTTATTGTGAATATCGATAGGGTTTACTCGTTTAACAGATAAAGATTCGTGAGACCGTCTCACAAAAGACCTACTCAATAACTTTAAGAGGGCTTTATTTTTTTTTTTTTCCTGTAAACAAAAGTTTCAAGCAATATGGAAGTAATTAATCGAGGTCAATATTAAAGGTGAAGGCAAAAACTTGTGTGAGACGGTCTCACGGGTCATATTTGTGAGACGGATCTCTTATTTGGATCACCCATGAAAAAGTATTACTTTTTATGCTAAAAGTACTATTTTTTATTGTGAAAATGGGTAGGGTTGACCCGTCTCACGGATTATGATCCGTGAGACGGTCTCACATGAGACTCACTCCAAGGTGAAAATTGTTATAATTAATCTCTTTCTAATAAATACTTTTTAAATTATGTAAATAATTTATATAATCTAAAATAGAAATTCGATAGATAACTTAGTGGTGTTGCGAAGTGTGAATCCCACTAATCAATCAACAAATTTGGTGTGGCGTTACTTAACATGGTGTTCTTGGAACTGTTTAAGTAAGCTTAAGGGTGAAGGTTGAGCTTTAGAAAAAGTTCAACGAATATCATATTATCCTTTATTTTCTTTATTTTTATTTCTATTTTTACAGATAATACCACAACACTCATATGTGTGTGCACATATAATGTTTAAATTTCTCTTTTTATGTATACTTATCTACATGTAGGATGATATCGTATAACGAACCGAAAATTACCGTATAAGAAAATTTTTTACTGATACCGTACCAAAATTTTCAAATAACTAGCATATCGATTACACCGAAATTGTAAGGTATACCGAGATTTCAGTACAGTGTCGGTATATACAGTTTTATACCGAAAAAACTTTATATTTTTAAAATTTATAAATTTATTGTTTAAAAATATTATATATTTTTAAATTTTTATATATGGTTTCGATATTTCGATATTCGGGTATATACCGAAATTTTCAAATTTTATACATTTACTATATCGAAATCTTCTGTATATAATGTTTTTGTACAATAATCTCGATATATCGAAAATTGGATATTTCTTCCATCCATATCTACATGTCCAAGGAAAACATAGATGAGAAAAATGTGATAGTGTATATGTATATATAAAGGCAAAAACTTGTGTGAGACGGTCTCACGGGTCGTATTTGTGAGACGGATCTCTTATTTGGGTTAATAATGGAAAAATATTACTTTTTATGCTAAGAGTACTATTTTTTATTGTCAATATCCGTAGGGTTGACCCTTCTCATATATTAAGATCCGTGAGACGGTCTCACATGAGATCTACTCATATATAAATAAGGGATGATATTATTCAATATCATTAATTTGAAATTTTAAAAAAATGGTATACATAGGGCATATATGAAAAGTTCAACTTTTATGGTTAAAGTTTTGATAAAGGGAGAAGATAAAAGATTCATGTATGTTCCACCATTGCAAAAATATAGAAGATGCTTCCCACTCGATGTGTGTGCGTTTCTATATACATATATGCATAACTTTTACTCTCTCTTTTTTAACATAAATCTTTTCCTTTTCCTTTTGTTTGATAAGATTTTAAGAAATTCTCAGTAATATCAAATTGGGTAACAAATTTTATTGGAAGACCCACACAAAAAATCTTGCGCAAACCATTTTCAGGCAATGGAGGATGATGTCGGGAGGTTGCAAGAAATGGAACAATTGGTGTAGAATAGACCGGAAATAGCTAGCCTTCCTATTGCCAATGAATAATGGCGCACCCAGATTTAAAATAGGAAGAGATTGTGAGCCTAATATCATCAATATTATTATCATTAGCAGACATGTTTGTACCATTTTATTTAACTGCAAACCAACATATTTAACATGACATTCTCTAACTTAGATATAACAAAGCATGTATTCCAGATTAGGTAAGATAGTACACACAATCCTTCTCTAACACTTCTCATTTTCTAATCTATCTATTTCAGGTTCCGGTACTCCGATATCTGATATTAAAAGACAATAGATGTTAAGTCTTTTAGGACTTAGTGATGACAAAAATTTGGTTTACTTATTATAACTAGTCGAACTATAATATAACAATATAATGATTCAATATGATGTATCATGAGAGGAAAACGGTAAAATTCAAAGTGAAATCAATAAGAATACAATAATTGTACTTAATTGTAAAGTGAATATTTTAGACTAAAAAAGTGGCTCTCACCAACACTTGATGTAGCATTTTTTTCCCACATATTCACAAAAGATTTCGTACAATCGCTTATTTACGAGCCATGATGAACTTATATTTCCGGATCGAAATCACGTTGTTCAGATGAACCTTACACCCAGGTTGATAATACGTTAATTGGACTCATATTTCTGGGCCAAAGTCACGTTCTTCAGTAGACTCAATTTTCGGTACAATGACTATATTCCAAGGCTTTAATTTATAATCATTCGTTCATTTACAATAGTTAAAGAATAATCAGAATCAATAACTTTTTCGCAATGACAAACATGCAGTACAATATGATCAACACAAGGACACATTTAAGCATGATGCATTATTTAAGAATGAAATGGTATAAATTTTATCTTAAATATCAGGCTAAATTCCAAAAGGCTATATAGAAAGAATTCTGATAGTAAAACCTCACATTTCAACTTATGTAATGACTTGATTTATCACTACAAATGCTTTAATATTTCCTATTATCATAAATTTTGTGATACTTATGTGTTAATAAGGTTACAAAGTAGTTGACTTTGTTTAAGTTCAAACTTTTGTCAAACTTGAGTTTAAACACAATTGGGGATTTACAATAAAAAAATTGATAATTCAAAAAACAACTCAGAAATTCTGAATTTTTTTATAGTAGGTGCAATTTGTTGAGTTATATAACTTTTACAGAGAAACTTTTGAAATTCCCTTATGATTCTGCTCAGTGTTCAAATTTTCAGAATGACTATCATGGGTTTTGATCACTGAAAAAAACTGCTACATTCGTAAAAGTTTTGGGAAGTGGCCCAAGATTTTTATAAACTAGACAATATGGGTGAACAACTCTTCTTTTTATACATGAGCCCAAAATAGCGCACCATGTCGTGAAAAATGGGCATGAAATCAGCTCTTAACTATTAAACTCATACGATAGAACTTTGTTTTTTTCATAAAACAAATTCATAATAAATCGAAGAATAGTCAAAAAATTCTCAAGTTTGGGTCCAAAATCTAAAATTAGTTCAGAAACATTCAGCCATAGCCAAATTTAAAAAAATGAAGCGGCACGTGGAGAACATGTGCCACCTCGCCATTGTCTTTTAGATATGTTGAAAAGAGTCTATTAATAAACTCAGTGCCTTTGTCACTTCTTATTCTACTAGCCAATGCGGTTCTCTAAGTTTGTAATATTTTTCAGAGCTTGATAAGCTGGGCAACGGTCTGAATTTTAGAACTTATGTAGATCAACCATGTAAAACGTGAAAAATAATCAATATTCACTAGAGTGTACTTATTTCCTTTTAGGCTTATTACGAGCAATGTTTTTCAAAGTCGGACTGGATCAGTCAGTTCAACGGTTAGATCGAGAACCAATTAGTGGTCCGGTCGGAACACCCTCAAAAATTGTTTAGCAGTCAAATAGGTCAATAATCGGTTGAACTGGCTATGAGTGAATAAACACTTTAAAATATTATGATAGATTTTGAGAACTTTAAGCCGTGTAGATTGCTAAAATTGATTTTCTAATCAAAATTAGTAGGTAAGCAACTAAACTGGTATAGTAAGGAACAACTCAATATACAAAGTGAATGTTATACAAATATAAAATCAGAACAAATAAATAAGTAGCTGAAGATAAATATGAGCAAGAGTTTGTTTATGAAATTTCGAGACAAAGCTTCTATATCTCTCATCTTCTGTTTCCAAAAAGATCCCATTAGAAGATTTGATTAATATAACTCTTTGTATAAACATACTTCAGCTCGGTTCACTGACCCTATTTAGTTGAAACTCTTAGCAACAATAACAATTTTCTAGCAATCACAATATTTCTTACAAAACAATAAAGTTCAAGAATACAAAAGACAAGTGAGAACAAATAAGTGTGCTGAATGATCCTTAATCGATCTGATAGAACTTTTGTGTTTATTCAAATCACCTTGAAATAAACCTTTAGAAGATGCTGATGATTTGGAGAATGCTTGATGATAGATTTATTGTAACAATCGTCGTAAATACATTTGATTTAATTCATTC
This sequence comes from Primulina eburnea, assembly GCF_022965805.1. Classification (NCBI taxonomy): domain Eukaryota; kingdom Viridiplantae; phylum Streptophyta; class Magnoliopsida; order Lamiales; family Gesneriaceae; genus Primulina; species Primulina eburnea. Next base: position 38,657,261 of record NC_133102.1, on the reverse strand, counting down.
CTCTTTTTATAAGAGTCAGTCCAATGTTCATAAATATGGATGGTACTCACAATTGTATTGGATGTCAGACAACATTTCAGAGGGTATCACGTGTCCTTGTTGTCTTCCTAAATATAGTAGGCATACAACATATTCTTTATTATGTTGTCAGTTATTAGTAAATAAGCTCATAAACTGACAGTTACACTCAGAGAATGTCTTCTAACCAGTCCAATAATTAGCACAAGTGCTCTAACTAGTCTGATTCAGCTTAATGCGTAGAGTTGTTGAGTGCCATCAGATCAGTGTATTTCTGTTATTGCCTTATTTAATTGCTTATTTATATAGATTAATTCAGTTTAGTTGGCATGTTCTATAAGTTTATTTGAGTTATTTGCAATAATACAATTTTGTCAAATTAGTTTAGTTTAATAATACCCGAAACTTAAGTCCAATTTTTGTCATGTTATATTATTATTTAGTAATATTTTTTTTTTGTAAAAAGGAATTTTAATCATTCTAGGAAATATAAACTTAATATTTCAAATGATTTGTCATTTTCTTCCCTTTCACATCATTTTCCTCAACGATAAGTTCTTGCCAAAGTATCCAGAGCAGCCTTCCTAGCATCAACATCTAGTTCAACAGTCATACTTGCGACAATTTGCAAGGATTTTAACAGCCCACTTATTTGATCATGGAATAAATAAAAAAGGTATAAAATGAAAAAAAGAATAATGAATCAAAACTCAAAATAATGTTAAATCCTAAACAAGTCTTGTTAAAAAATTACCTAAACTCCATAATTATCCAGTACGAATCTAGCAAGGTCAGCACCACTCAATTTGCAGAATACATGTCCATTATTTGCTTAATAAGTTCCTTCGTTTTATATCGTTTTTTTGTAAAAGTTACGCCCAGACTGCAACCCCACGGGCTGTTGTGGCTAAGATGGCGTTTGCATAATATTTTGAGTCGTGGGTCTGTCAGATACAAAGATTCATCAATTTGTGTAAAAATTGATAAAGATCTAACTTTTAAAAACGTTAAGATTTTAGATATTAAATTTAACCGTCCGTTATGATCTCCTAAACAAATATGCCATAAACAGTGAATACTTAAAAAAAACTGCTGAAAATTGGTAGATAAACTTATAACATGATCTATATTTTCAATAAAATGTAGAAATTTACAAAATATTAAGATATACTGTAACGCCTCAGTTTTGGAATAGTTCTCCTTCCGGTGTAATATTGGTTCATTCATATTCCCTCCGCCTAGAAACCTGCCAGGAGCCGCTCATTATCCGTGCAACCTCATGGCACCGACGATCACCCCCCGCCTTCTTCGGCCACGGGTCTCACATGCCCACCAGCTTTCGCTTAGTTCGTCCTCCAACCACATCGTACTAGGAGAGGTCGGCTCTGATACCAACTATAACGCCCCAGATTCGATGACTGTCCTCACTGTACCAAGGCGAGTATTTCCAACGTGTTTATGTTCTTACTCACACGCACCCTGGGAAACTTCCTAAGGGTCACCCATCTCAAAATTGCTACAAGTCAAGCACGCTTAACTTTGGAGTTCTTATGTCATGAGATACCGAAAAGAAGATACAACTTCTTGATATGAGTAGTTCATATCAAATCTTTTAAGTCTACCTCAACTGCACAGTCTCATACCTGAACAGTTTTGGAATCCCTCTCTTTCCGGTGTAAGATCGGTTCATTCATGTTCTCTCCGCCTAGAAGCATGCTAGGAGCCGGTCATTGTCCATGCAATCTTATGACACCGGCGATCACCCTCCACCCTTTTCGGGCCCGAGTCTCTCATATACTAAAATAACGTTGCTGAAATATGCAAAAAGATTACTTGAACTACTTAAATCTGGAATGAAAACTATGAAAACAAGATATGTCTCAACTCCTTTGCCAGAGAAACTAAGCTACAATAGGTCTCTGGGTGTGATCCAGATATGCATGTCAATCTAGCAAACTCCTTGTTTTGGGTGTGATCTATTAAACTATGAAAACGATTGACTAAAAGATAGGTCTCTACTCTTATCTGCACGGAATTTGCTAGAATTTGTGCCATCCTTTTCTGCGGATTATTTATCTCTATTTGTTCATGCTTGAGACGGTTTCTCCAACTCTCGGTTGCTCAACTCCACACTTTCTTCATTGTTCACGATCGCTTTCACGTCTGCCATCAGCTATAAATTACTCCCATGATCTCCTTGTTTGGACGTTATCTGCTTATTTAAATACATTGACGGACCTTTTTATTTTTCTTTATTAATTTAAATTTTCGGGCTTGGATAATTAATTGGATTCAATTTAATTTTTGGTGCAAACTTATGGGATTAGAAGAAAAAGAAACGTATAAAAATTAGATATTATTATAAACAAGAATTACAATCAAATTGGTAAATACAAATAAAAGAATTTAACATAAAATGTCAACTTAGCAATCAAAAGTATTGATAGCATTGCAAATAAAGTAATGAACGCATTTTCAACATAGACACAGACAACTAAAATAACAGCTACCTTCTAAACCAGGCAAGGAAGAAAAATGGTTGCCTGTGCTTTAGTCATTGTGATCTACCCACATTCTTCAACATGCTTAGAGGTTCAGGTAGAAATTCCAGAACCTACTCTGAAATAAATCAAAATCTCCACACATCAGTATTGCTGCACGTGAAAGAGATAAAATTGGTAAAAATTATAGATTTGCACCAAAGCCAGAGAGCTAAAAACCCCGAGTAGTTAAGTGTTGAAAGTTCTGTTCCCACAGTGTAAGAGTGACGATGGTGATTGTTGCGTGTATCAGAATGTAGGTGTTGTGCGTAAGTGTTGTAACACCCATGACAACATGCATCAGAAATTATAGTTTAACACACTAACACACAATTTGAATGATAACTATACGAGATACGAGATATAAATTATGCACAAGTATAAAATACTTGTGCGGTGCCTCAGGGCAAAATAATTCACTAGAAAAACTTGTAAGTTTACAAAAACCAATACTAGTGAACGAATAAAACAACAACCTTATTAAGGCGAGTAACAAATTACATCCTAAACCTCTAACAAACTGTATAACTAAAATACATAGGATGCATCAACTGAGAAGTGAAAAAGTCTTCAAAAATCAGCGCACAAATCACAACAGTGATTAGGTGTTGTCTTCAGATGTTTTCAGCACTTCACAGCAACACTTTATCAACGACGCGAGATTACTTCAATCAGAAAACCTTTCTTCGTACGAATGCGTCTTTATCTCCCTCGTTATGCCCTGTATCTGCTTCTCTCTTTTTTATGTATTCACTTCTCTTCTTAGTCCTGTTAAACATGGAAAGCAATTTCATTAGAAAATAAACTCTTTTAAAACTAGGATATCATATCTTAAAGATTATGTCATATCTTAAAGATATTGTTGGTCATATAGTCTTATATCACATATTGAATTTATACGAGATCCTATCATTAATTTCAAGATTATTCTCATGTCTAGAAAGACAAAATATTAAATATGCAAAAAGGAAAATATATCAAGGAATAAAATTCCTTTCAATCTCCCCCTTTTTACCTTTCTGGACAAAACAACCCAAAAATGGCTGAACAGCTCAGCTCCCCCTGAATTAGCAAATCAGTGACTCAGCCAACTTTCGTTGACTCCCCCTGAATTCTACCGTTTAGCCTTCCCCTTATGAAAAATACAGTTCACACTGGTGTTGTATGTTAGATGTTGCAACATTTAGATCATAAAACCGAAACAGTTCATTAATCAGGAGGAACAACTATCAGAGAGAATAAGAGGACAACTAAAGTAAGAAGTACTAGAACCATCAAGAGAGACTAAAACCATCAAGAGAGAAAAAAAACTCAAAATCTCATTATCCTTCCTTACTGCCATCATCATCGTCATCATCAGCCATTTTTGCTCCACTGGTTCCAGCTATATCTGTATTATCTACTCCCTTTTTTTGTCCAGAATGGACACTTGCACCCAGCAGAAGCTCATAGTCAGCCACTTGATTTTCATAATATTCAATGGTCTTCTTGGCATTTTCAATCTGTTGTCGACCATAGGCAATCTCAGTTTGAATATAGGAGATAGAGAGTGTGACATAACCAGTAGGAGGGACCTCTGTAGGTGGCGATTCAGCCGTCTCAGGCACAGGTACAGATGTTGGAGCATCAGTGTTGCCAACATCCGGAGCAACACTAGAATGCAGCCAAGGCAGATCGATCTTTCTGTTGCCTTTGAAATAAGCAGGAGAAATCTTCAGAGGTTCTCTGACAGGGCAGTGATCTTCATCAACATCCCTAATAAAACCTCGAGATTCCAAGATTCCATAAATCAGTGAAGGGTAGGGCAGCTTTGTTTTCTTGAAGTCTCCTTCAGCATATTGCAATGTTGTCCTGAACACCAGATTTCCAAAGTTAAAGGCCCTTCCAGTACCAATAGCAAACAACACCAGGGCCTGAGATCTAGTCACAGTAGTAGAATTTGTGGACGGTGTCCAATTCCAGATTGATGTCTTGTGCAGCACGGAGAAAAAGGAAGTGAGATTAGCAGCACTCAACTTTTTGGGATAATCAGGGAATACTGTGATCAGACCTCCAGTGAGCACAGAGGTTACAGCATGTATGTCCAGATCCTCTTCAACTTCCTCAATATCCGGAGTGTTATAGAATGCGTTGATCACAAAAGATGAGAACTTGTAAATACGATCACGAACAAACACTCTCCCATACTTCACTGATTCCTCATATCCAACACTGCGCAAGAGATTGCAGTAGAATTCTAACACTACACGGCGACAGTAGGGCATAACAGTAGTGACTGTGGATAGCAACCTTCGGTCTTTGAGAAACTCAATCAAATTGTATTTCCCATATGCATTAACCTCGATATTTTTCTCCTCAATCAGCTCTCTCTGAACAAACAGCGGTCATAATGCCAAGGCATCCTCAGAATAAAATTTGGGGGAAAAAGACTTACTTAAATCATAGTCAACAGAGTCAATGTGGTGCTCGGTGTTGTCAACATCCACCTCAACACCGACAACAGTAGTAGCAACATCTTCAGAAGACTCACTAGCTTCAGAGCCAATATCCTCAGATTCAGCATCCCCCTGTTCCTCAGATTCAAAGTCAGATACAGACGATGAAGAGGAATAATCAGAAGCTCCAGGTCGGTTTTGCTCAAACTCCTTCATCATTTCTGAATCAGGTTCATCATCCTTAGAAATTTGTTTCTTGGCAGCCTTTTCTTCCTTAAGGTGAGCAAGAAACTCGGCCAGAGATTGTTCATCTTCTACAGGCTCATCAGGAACTCTTTCTTCTGCAACATTTTGAGTATCTGTGATGGGGTTTTGCTTTTGAATACCAGAAGTAGAACCAGGTTCCTTTGCAACAACAGTTGGTTTGGGGCGAGCCACCAACTCAAAATCATCATCATTGGAGTCATCTCCAGATGAGAAATCAGGGTCCAGAAGATTTGAGGAGGTAGATGCCCGTGGTTTCTTGGTTGGAACAAAGTCAGGATCGAACCCTGTTTGTCTCTTTGATCTTCGACGCATAGGCGCAGTGGGAAAAGCTTTATTCAAGACTTCAAAGTCCGATGGATTCTCGACATTGATCTCGTTCCCAGGTTCACCAGGAGCGATCATTTCCAGCGGAGTCGATTCTTCTGGCACACCCACAATTTCTAGGCCCCCAACATTGGCTTCGGCTGTGGATGTTGTGTCAGGTGATTTTCCACCCATGCTCGCAGCCATTTCACTTCTAATGTCGTGAGGATCAAAGCAAGCCATCTGTGAAATCAAGAACAAAAGAAGTAGACCGGTTCGAAGCACACAGAAAATCGCGAAGAACAGAGATATTTTACGCACACAAAAAAATGAATAGTGAGGGCAGGAGAAATTTTTAGGATGTTAGGGAAAGTACTAAACAGTAAAGTTATTCTTCATCCATTCCTAATTATTTAAGCACAACCCTCCAACGGTAACATTCTGTTGTGCCGCAACTTCAGCACCTATTCAACTCAATTTTTACTCTCACCCAACAGTAACTTTATGAAACAATGCCATCATTATTTCAAGAAATCAAGCAGGATAAAACACCACGTCGAATTAACCCCACAAACAATTAGAAATCAAGAAATTTCAAAATTAAGTAGGTTAGGGTTTTCTTCGTATTTCATGAATTAAAAGCTGATAGCCCACTGGACATGATGAATTCACATAACAGCAGTATGAATGACTTAAATTTATGCCTAAAATATGATAAAAAATGAAATACACACGCATGTGATCAAACTGTGATCAGTCTGTACTTAGGTGTTGGCAACACCCCTTGGCAACACTCACAAGTTGGACTCAAACTTTCTTGAACATTTTTTAATTCAAACATGGTAGCTCCCACTCTAGAAGAACGGTCTTCATATGACTCCTCTAGGTAGCTTTTTCCATCTGTATTTTGACTTAGAAGTGGTAGCTCTCACACTAGAAGAACGGTCTTCATTGGACTCCTCTAAGTAGCTTTTTCCATTTTCTTCTAACAAATTTTTGTTCAAGTTTTCTCCTCTTTTCTATTTTTCACCTTATTGCTCAAGAATTTTTTAAGTCATTTTCTACATTGGACAAGATCATGTGGTACACGAACATCCTCAACAGCTTAATGACTTAGATTGAGCACACTCCATACTTTAGAAAATTTTGATAGAAAGTTTGATTCTCAACTGAGAGCACACCATTTAGTATCCTTCACTTGTACAGGCTTCACACAAAACAGAATGAATGCAATATAACTAGCATCCTAAAAATAACATGCACATGCATGTTGAGTGTTGTCCACAGGTGTTGTAACACCAGGTTAACATCCGTGAGTGATCATTGTGCACACAAGCTGAGAGACTTCCTAAGATTGGAAAATATCTCAAAATCCAATGATTTTGTAAAAATATCAGCCAGTTGGTTCTCAGTTCCAATAAATTACATTCGAATCATACCCTTCTCAACTAAATCTCGAATAAAATGATGTCTAATGTCAATGTGTTTTGTTCGAGAGTGTTGTACTGGATTTTTTGTAATATCAATTGCACTTGAATTGTCACAGTATACTACTAGGGTGTAACTGTTGAATCCATAATCTTTAATCATTTGATTCCTCCACAAAAGTTGTGAACAACAACTAGCAGATGCAACATATTCAGATTCAGCAGTGGACAAAGATACACAATTTTGCTTTTTACTATACCATGACACCAAATTGTTACCTAGATAGAAACATCCTCCAGTGGTACTCTTCCTATCATCTAGATTTCCAGACCCAGTCAGCATCACTAAACCCCACTAGATTTGTGTTTGTTTCTTTGGTATACCACAAACCTAGGTTAACTGTCCCGGCTATATATCTCAAAATTCTTTTGACAGCTTTTAAATGAGTGACTTTAGGGTCAGACTGGTACCTGGCACACAAACATACACTAAACATGATGTCGGGACGACTTGCACTTAAGTAAAGAAGACTGCCTATGATGCTGCGATACTGGGTGTTGTCAACACCTGCAGCAACATCGTCTTTGGACAATTTTTCAGTCGACCGCATTGGTGTTTTCATGTGTTTAGTGTTCTCGGTAAAAAATTTCTTCAGCAAATTCTTGGCATACTTGGATTGACACAGAAAGATACAATCATGCATTTGTTTAATTTGCAATCCAAGAAAGAAACTTAATTCTACTACCATTATCATTTCAAATATGATAGACATGCATTTAACAAATTCATCAACATGCTTTTGAGAAGAAGCACCAAAAATGATGTCATCCACATAAATTTGACACACAAGAATATCATGCTTCGATTTTTGAATAAAAATGGTTTTATCAACCTCACCTCGTTTGAAGCCTAAGTCAATCAGATATTCAGTAAGCCTACCATACCATGCTCTTGGAGCTTGTTTAAGTCCATAAAGTGCCTTCTTCAACTTGTAGACATGGTTCGGGTGGTTTGGATCTTCAAACACTTTTCACATCCATTTGATATAGTTTTATGTTCATGTGACAAGCAATAGCAAGTAAAAGTCGGACTGACTCAATCCGGGCAACAGGGGCAAATGTCTCATCAAAATCAATTCCTTCAATTTGAGTATACCCTTGAGCAACTAACCTTGCTTTATTTCTCACAACAATTCCAGATTCATTAGTTTTGTTTTTAAAGATCCATTTGATTCCAATAACATTGACATTATCAAGTCTGGGAACCAAATCCCACACATCATTCCTAACAAATTGTTCAAGTTCTTCATGCATCGCATCAACCCAAAATTCATCTTTTAAGGCTTCATTTATATTTTTGAGTTAAATGAGTGAAACAAAACAAGAATGTCTTACATGAGAGTATACGAAAGTAATGCATACTAGACCCATCATTTTCCGATAATCTATCTTCTCCTTTCTTCTAGTTTGCATTCCTCCAAATGCTTCTCCAATGATCTGAGATGATGGATGATTTTTCTGAATCTTACTGGGAATATCAAACCCTTCATTGGTTACATCATCATCATTTTCAGTATACTCTCCTGGTTCATCATTTGATTCTGCCAGTGCAGGTGTTGTCTCAGGTGTTACAACACCGGGTGCAACATCTGTGTTAGGCAGTGTCTCACTTACGTTCAGTAGCCCATCAATACCATCCTCGATTGTTTTTCCCGTTAGATCTGCAAGATCGTCAAAAACAACGTTAATAGATTCCATAGTCGTTCTTGTTCTGAGATTACACACGCAATATGCACGACTATTGGATGAATAACCAAGGAATAAACACTTGTCACTTTTAGAGTCAAACTTTGCAAGATGGTCTCGGTCATTCAAAACATAACATACACACCCAAAAACATGAAAGTACTTCAGGTTTGGCCTCTTTCCAATGATAATTTCATAGGGTGTCATAGTAGAGCCACTACTTAAGTACACACGATTTGAAATATGACAGACTGTGTTTAAGGCCTCGGCCCAAAATCGTTTTGAAATATTCTTTGAACTCAACATGACCCTAGCCATTTCTTGCAGTGTCCTATTCTTCCTTTCGGCTATTCCATTTTGTTGAGTAGTCTTAGGGGCCGAAAATTCATGAGTTATCCCTCTCTTTTCACAGAATGATATAAAGTGTGAGTTTTCAAATTCTTTACCATGGTCGGTCCTTATCTTACCAACCCTCAGATCATGTAGATTAGTAATCTTAGCATGTAATTTCTTAAAAATAGTAAATGTGTCGGATTTTTCTCTAAGAAAACTTACCCATGTACAACGAGAGAAATCATCCACACAAACACATGAATACTTCTTACCTCCAAGGCTTTCTACTTCCATTGGACCCATAAGATCCATGTGCAAGAGTTCAAGACACCGTGTTGTCCCAAAGTGTTGCAACACTTGATGGGGAACACGTGTTTGCTTACCCTTTTGACATGCACCACAAACATACGGAATTCCAGAAGATAAATTAGGCATACCTCTTACAGCATCATACTTACCAAGGTTCTTCAATGTCTTGAAGTTTGCATGACACAATTTTTGATGCCACAAGTTTAATTCACTCACCTTTGAATGATTGCACACAAGGTCCTCTCCAAGTTGATAACAGTTGTCAGCAGACCTTGTACCTGTTAAAATACAAGTATTAGTGTCATCAAAAACTTCACAAATTTCTTTATCAAACTTAACATGTAAACCATCATCACAAAGTTGACTTATTCTTATTAGGTTTGAGTTAAGTCCCTCTACATGAAGCACATTGTGTAGGTTAGGCAATCATCAATATCAAGGTCCCTTTCCCAGCAATTCTTCCTTTAGCACCACCACCATACGTCACATGACCACTTCTCAGTTTAACATAGTCAAACAGATGGTCTTTAGAACATGTCATGTGGCGTGAACATCCACTGTCAAAGTACTATATTCATGCAATGTTAGTCTATAACGAAGTATAGATACAGAACATTGAATATTGGCTTTTGGCACCCAAACCCTTTTTACAGACGGTTTCCTATTAGCAGTGTTGCGCCGGGTGTTGTACAATACCTGAGGCAAAACCTGTTCAGATTCCCATCTCTTGTAGTCATCTCTCAATTTAAAACAGTAGGGTTTGATATGTCCATGTCTAAAATAATAGTGGCAGATAAAGTGGCGTTTCCTGGACTTGGACTTCTTGGTAGATATTTGCCTTTTTGATGAAACACCTTTTTCAGTGTGTGTAGCATTCGTGATTTCAGCACTTTCTTTGACAAAGACAGTTGGTTTTCTTTCAGTATTGGAAGATTCTCCGATTTCAAACATGTTATTCGTATAACCAAGTCCAGCTTTGTCATTCTTTTCAATCATCAAGAGTGAATCAAGTTTGGATGAACTTGAATTAAGCTTAGCAAGAATTTGAGTTGTTTCTCCAAGCTCCTCCTTGACTTTGCATAATTCCAGATCTTTCTTGCTCAAGATTACTTCAGTCGAGATACTTGTGACTTCAGCTCAGTGTTCTCTTTGGAGAGAATTGCATTTACTTTATTTCTTTTGATCCAATCTTCATATAATTCTTCATACATTGCCTGCACACTTTCCAGAGTGACTTCATCATCATCTACTTCTTGGTTTTCAGACTGAATTGATTCACCAAGGGTTGTAGAATTAAGACACACTGAATTTGAAGCGATGTTGCGACCAGGTTGTTGGAACTTTTCAAGTTCGCAATCTTGATTTTGATGTTAACAAAACTTGTTATTGTGTTTCTAACATATTTACTCAAGTGTGAAGTTGCAAACACAAGAAGCAAACCGAAACTGAATTCTGCACAAACTGAATTTCTGGCGAGCTTCTGTATTTTGAAGATATCTCTCAGCTGGATGATCCAAAAGACAATCCGCCAATTGGACTGATTAGAAAACTCAATTTCGAACAAGTTGTATTTCACGTCAGTTGGGCAAAATCGGATGTTATCATGGCCTAACTGATCGCTGAACTACCGAACTGATCACACAAAAACAGCAATCAGTTGGGTTTGAGCAGCTGCGGTATTTTGGTCATATCTCTCAGCTCAATTATCGAAACGAAGCGATTCAGTATGCGTTGGAAAGACAAGACAAAGATCTACAAATCATTAATAGAAGTCAAAGTCTGAATCGAAGCTTAAGATGCTGCTAAATGGCGATGAAACTACTGGTTCTGCACAAACTGAAATCAGCTGGGCTGATTTCAGCACACCTGCTGAAACTGAACTGACCTGCTGAAACTGAACTGAACCAGCTGAACTGACCAACTGAACCAGACTAACTGAAAGACCAGTTGAGTTGACCAGAGTTGACCAGTTGACCAGAGTTGACCAGTCGGAAAAATGCCCAGTAAGCTGAATTTGACCGTTGCACTTCCCGAAACAGTACAGAAACTTTCCAACGGTCATATTCTTGTGTCTAACTTATATATCATTGTTGGGGCTTATAAATACAACATCTTGAAGATCAAACAAGAGCTTTTGAAGGAGATTAAAAGTATGGGCACTTAGCATGAAGAAATCAGCTAGTTGAGAGCACAAGCCCTTGTGTGAGGATACTGAGATGTACACTGTAATGATAAATTCCTCACACACATTCACTCACACTTATACAAGAGAGTTGAGCTTCAAAGATTAGTTGAGTGAGTCTTGCACAAAGACAATAAACTTGTGTATGTAGTCTTTGCATATGAGACATTAAACAATATGCTGATTGTGAGGTGCTGCCTACAATCTTGAGTGCTAGGAGTTCAGTTTTAGGCAGTGGGTAAGCCCTAGCTGAATGGGTTTGTACAATGAGTTGTATAAATCAAAGTCTTCTAGTGGATCCTTCCCAAGGGGAAGAAGGGGTGACGTAGGAGTGTTTGAAATCTCCGAACATCCATAAAAAAATTCGTGTCTATTTCTTTATTGCATTTACTTATCATTTCATAGTTTTAAAGATGCATTGTTGAAGCATTTTATGTGTTCTTCAAATACCAAAATATTGTACACCAAGTGTTTGATAAAATGCTTCAACTGAATATTTTAACTCATTCAACGTGCATATATTTTAAGTGGTTTACAAATTATTTATTCGGTTTCTACGAAGGATTATTTCGAGTATTTTCCGCTTGGTTTGAACACCAAACTCGATTTAATTCATCGGTGTTCAATATTTCAAGAACCGAGCTATTTTAGCTCAACGATTACCCCCATAATCGATCCTATCACAGGTATTGCCACACCTGTGGCAACACACAGAGGATTGATTTGCATTAAACTTTTCTTCTTGATCACAGCAGACAACGATGTGTGATTTTCAGATTCATTTGATCCATGATCATCATCAGACTCTTCATCACTCAAGGTGACAGTCATGCCTTTGTTTCTTCGAAGTCGATTGGCACACTCATTGGCATAGTGTCCAAATCCAGAACACTCTATGCATTGCACTGAATCCATATTTCTGACATTTGATTGTATTTCCAATTGATTCCTTGGTCGAAATTGTCCTTTCATAGGGGTAGACTTTTGAACTTTTGCAGAAGTGGTGATGTTGGGCAGCACAGATTTTCGTCCAGTATTCTTCTTCTCTCTCATTATCTTCAAGTAATCACCAAATTTCTTAGTAATTAGAGAGATAGAATCTTCACCTAAATCAGACTCATTCAATTCCTTAGATAGTTGAAGGATTTCATCATAAGAGTCGGCTGAAACTTCAAGGGCTATTGTTTTCACTTTATCCTTCTTTTGTAAATCAAGATTCATTTCAAAGGTTCTGAGAGAACTCATTAATTCATCCAGATTGATTTTAGAAGTGTCTTTAGATTCTTCAATTGCACAAACTTTGACATTAAATCTCTCAGGGAGATATCTTAAACTTTGTTCACCAATCTTTCATTGGGCATGGGATCTCCAAGACTGTGAGCTTCATTAGAAAGTTGTCTCAAACGGCTATCATACTCACGAATAGACTCCTTGTCCTCCATCCTCAAGCTTTCAAATTTTGATGTCACCATCCTTAGCCTAGTTTTACGCACGCTCTCGGATCCTTCACAATGTTTCTGAAGTATATACCAAGCTTCTTTGGCACAGACACAGTTGCTGATTAAATTAAACATCCTTGTGTCAACAGATGAAAATATAGCATTGAGAGCCTTGGAATTAAACTTTGAAGTTTGCACTTCATCGATTGTCCCTGTGCTTTCAGGTTAGAGCCGAGTGTCTCCATCAGCATCCTCGATCTTTGGTGGGCTCCAACCATCAAGTACACGTAGGCAAGCTCTTTTTCAATAGATTTTATAAAAAACCTCATCTTTACTTTCCACAATGCATAATTTGATCCGTCTAACACGGGAGCTCTAAACACAGTGTTTGTTGATACTTCCATTTTTTCCTGTGAAAACAAAACAAAACAGGATCTCACTTAGTAGCGTCAAGTGGTGGCTCTACCAATTGAAAGTTCTGTTCCCATAGTGACGAGGGTGATTGTTGTGTGTATCAGAATGTAGGTGTTGTGCGTAGGTGTTGTAACACCCACGACAACATGCAGCGGAAATTATAGTTTAACACACTAACTAACACACAATTTGAATGATAACTATACGAGATACGAGATATAAATTATGCACAAGTATAAAATACTTGTGCGGTGCCTCAGGGCAAAATAATTCACTAGAAAAACTTGTAAGTTTACAAAAACCAATACTAGTGAACGAATAAAACAACTCCCTTATTAAGGCGAGTAACAAATTGCATCCTAAACCTCTAACAAACCGTATAACCAAAATACATAGGATGCATCAAGTGAAAAAGTCTTCAAAAATCAGCGCACTAATCACAACATTGATTAGGTGTTGTCTTCAGATGTTGTCAGCACTTCACGGCAACACTTTATCAACGACGCGAGATTACTTCAATCAGAAAACCTTTCTTCGTACGAATGCGTCTTTATCTCCCTCGTTATGCCTTGTATCTGCTTCACTCGTTTTTATGTATTCACTTCTCTTCTTAGTCCTGTTAAACATGGAAAGCAATTTCATTAGGAAACAAACTCTTTTAAAACTAAGATATCATATTTTAAAGATTATGTCATATCTTAAAGATATTGTTGGTCATATAGTCTTATATCACATATTGAATTTATACGAGATCCTATCAATAATTTCAAGATTATTATCATGTCTAGAAAGACAAAATATTAAAGATGAGAAAAGGTAAATATATCAAGGAATAAAATTCCTTTCAAGTGCGACTCTTTCAAAAGTAAAATTATGTTTTGATTTATATTTTTTAATGAGTAGGTCTCTTGTGAGATGGTCTCACGAATCTTTATATGTGAGACAAGTTAACCATATCGATATTCAGAAAAAAAAAGTAATACTCTTAATATAAAAAGTAATATTTTTTCATGGATAGTCCAAATAAGATATCCGTATCACAAAATACGACACGTGAGACCGTCTCACACAAGTTTTTACCTTTTTTAATTCAAACTCCTAATTTTTGGAAAGATTTTCTCTTATTTTAATTTGTATATTTAACAGCCCCCTATACAAATCCTCTTGGAAGTAATTCCTGAGATCATTCCGAGGAAACATAAGAAGAAGCTAACGATCACTTCTCTATAAATATAATATGTTGTCTAGTAAGGCATTCTTTGGTACATGGGATAAGGGTGAGATTGATAAATAATCTCCCTTATCCCATGTTTGGTACCTTTTTCTTGATAAATAAATTTTGAGAAGGATAAAACATCCTTTGTAAGAGGTGTGATAATTTTAATGTAATGATAAAATACAATGATAAAATACATTACAAATGACTTAATTACCCCCAATTTAAATGTATTTAAGTTAATGTTAAATGTTTATTAAATACATAATATATACAAATATATAGATACATATATACACACACAAATATATATATATATATATATATATATATATATTGACACACACACATTTATATATATATATATATATATATATAAATGTGTGTATATATATATATATATATATATATAAATGTGTGTGTGTATAAATATATGTATATGTATATATGTGTGTGTGTGTGTGTCAATATATATATATATATATATATATATATAAATGTGTGTGTGTCAATATATATATATATATAAATGTGTGTGTGTATAAATATATGTATATGTATATATGTGTGTGTGTGTGTCAATATATATATATATATATATATATATATATATATATATATATATAAATGTGTGTGTGTATAAATATATGTATATGTATATATATATTTATATACACACACATATATACATGTGTGTGTGTATATACATGTATGTATACACACACACACACATATATATATACATATATATTTATATACACAGTGTATATAAATATATATATATGTGTACATGTATATATATATATATATATACATGTACACACACACACACACACACATATATATATATATATATATACATGTACACATATATATACATATATATATATTTATATACACCCACATATATATACATGTGTGTGTGTGTATATATATATATATAACGTAATTTAAGAATTGAGATATGTAATTACAAGATATTGATACCAATGAAATATAAGTTTTTGTGATAGGGTTAATTTTGTCATTACAATTCAATATATAAATTTAATCACTCTTGTTAAAATCATACCAAACATTCAACATATTATCTTATCATTATATTTATCCTTGATTTATCCTCATACTATATATCACTTACTTATCCTATTATATGTACCAAACTGTACCTAAGTGTTTATTAGGCAATGATATCATGTCCCGACATGAGAGACATGATCACCGGCTGTCGTCAACTAAAACTACCAAAAGTCGCAAACTTAAAGACTGCAGGATCGAAATTTAAGTTTTGAGACAAGTGCAATTTTTTTTATGTCACTTTGGTAATCACATTATTCGCAATTATCAATTTATCATAAGGGTCATATCATATTTGTAAAAAACTCAAGGCGCACTAAGGCGTAAAAGGATCTTGGAGCGTAAAGGGGTCCTCAAGCCTGAGACGAGGCACACGCCTTATCGAAACAAGAGACGCTATTAATTTTATGAAAAATATATTTATTTACTACTATTACATGACAAAACACTAATATTTAAATAATTAAACAAAATTAAAATATATTACATCACAAAAACATATTTATGTATCATTGTTATACGGAGAAAATGCTATTATTAATGTTTAGAAAGGTATGTTAGCCAACTGTTATTTTACGGCCAAATATATAATTTAGATAATCTTTCGATATTGACACATTTCTGATTTGCTTCTATTTATGAGCAACGTCTCAATTAAATTGTTTAAAAAGGAAAAATATACGCTTTCCTTGATCAGCGCCCGTCTCCTTTTATCTCCATGGATTGTTGGTCTCACATGCGGTAATTTGAAAATGTCGACAAAGATGATAAAATCCGAAAATAAAGCATAAACTGGACATCGAGATTTACTGTGGAAACTCCTTAAAAATTATTATGGTAAAAACCACGGGCAAGATGAAAAGATTTTCACTATAATATTTTATGATTTACAACTCACTCACTGTGTTTTCAAATAGAACACACTCAAATGATATAAGATGAGAGAAAACTCGAAGAATGAATAATATGAAATGATGGGAGGAAGCTCTAACGGAGATTTCTGTCAGTGTGAAAACGCGTTTCATATTAATTGAAATGTTTCACAACCGTTTCCCCCGACAATATGAAACTCGTTCCCAACCGATTCCCCCAACTTTTATCAGTTTTTGTTGACCAATTAATGCACAACTGCCGACATGGGTAACATGCAATAGAATTTTCCCTAAACGTAATTCCTCAAACATGAATTATGCGAACGACCATTCTCTCTATATCATCCTGCAGGATAACAAGACAATTCGTTTTTGTAGCTCGCACACAGATCACCAAAGCAGCTGTGAATCGACTTTCACCATGTATACCTTATCTGAGAATCTTTAACATGGAGCAAAACCTGAGACTGCAAGTTGATATCTTGGACACAATTAACTCTTGTCTGGAGCCATTTGTAGAAATAGTTCTCAGCACAAACCAAATTTGGATCAAACAGCTTGTTAATAGTTCAAAACATAGCACTTTAAACAATTGAAAACATACTGTAGGAGTGGCCTTGTTTCCATGTCGTGATGGATGATGACCATAAGCATTAGCTTTTCTGGTCTTCAAGCTGTTTTTGGATGTCTAACCATAAGAAACTGTCCGACCAGGATCAAAACTTTCTGCATGCAAGCAATAAGCTAAGCACAGAAAAAACAACTACAAGATACAAAACACCTCTTTCCTGATCAGGAATTGCAGAAGTCGATTGAATCATGCAATAACAAATAACACCAGATATTGAAAATGTCTCATGTGTAAACCCGAAGAAATTAAAATCAGAAATAACAAATGTATAGGAGCTCGATGAACCTTCAGTTTAATAAATGAAATACCAAAATCCTCAACAGCAGAAACCAAGCACCAAAGACATTCACTCAGAACCTTAATTGGGATTCTTGTGCTCTTTCATAATAATAATTTTATAAAGCTGACACCAAAGAAAAATATCCAGAAGAGTTCTTACTAAAGGAAACAAAAAAACCCATCAATCAAATTGCAACAAATAACTGTACTACATACATTATGAGAAAATGAATCAACAGTTCTACCATCTCACTTAAGAAAAATTACCAAACTGTTTCGTAGTAAAGGTTTTAGTTCCCTAACGATTGATTATTCACAAGTGTAGAAATTATCAAGTTCTTGATATAATTCATAAATGGAGCAAATAAGTTTATTTTTTCATTGCCATCCTAGAAAAAGTATCCTCAAAAAATATCAATCTGTGACTTGAGAGGTCCGGATACACTGTTTATGGAATTTGACCTTAAGACCAATTCCCATTACCTTAGTTGAGTTTCTACCCTCAACACCCACAAGAAAAGGCTAGAAGCTATAATTATCCCAAGGTCAACATATACCATCCAGGGATATTAAACACTTAAGTATCCATACACATATTACCTTCAGTTTTGTCACTGAATGTAGAACACCCTAAAAAACTGACTTTGGACCATAGGCACTAACTTAATTGTGGCTAGAAAGTAATTACTGAGATAGAAAACAATAATAAGGATCAGGAGTTTTAACGTTTCTTTCTTTTGGTGAATAGCAGAAATTGATGACCTGCTCAGCTAGTAGATGGGCCAGAGAGAAGTGGTGGTTTCTTTCTAGGGATGTTATCTATGGTGGTTGTGTTGCTGTGTTTCTGAAGAGTGAGATAAAGAGAAAAGATTCAAGATATATGAATCTAACAGAGTATTAGGTTTTTCTTTTTAAAGTGCAGGCCATTAATTCCTGCATAATAGTCCTCATATTGCAAGACATTCCATAGAATAGGGGACACAATCTGTATGGATGCACCCTGTCAAAGGAAGAGGGTTAGAGGCAAGCCCAAATCATGACACAGCTGGGGCAACCCCAACAGCCCAAGAAGTAAGTCCGCGTTACAAGGTCTACAAATAAGATCCTAGGCCTAATGCTCGGGGGCAGTGTGAAAGCTCGTCGTTGTCCTTCTAACCTTTTCTCAGCAGTCATCACTGCAATTTAGGACATTCAACAAGCTCAATATAAAGCAAGTTTCTCTTTTTATCAGCAAATTGTGTGGTTGAGGGTTGAGTTGCTTCCAATTCATTAATGTGACAGTGTTTAAATATTAGTGGTCGTATCACACCCCAACAATCTTCTCACTACGTGAACATTTTTCTTAAAACACCGCCGGTACGAACAACAGCATTTCGAATAACTTACCCTCTCAAATATGAACCAACCCGGACCTACAGCACACAAAATGTAGTAAGACACTTCATGGCCTGAGCACGAGTCTTGATGTCAGCTACTCTTTCACTGATACCTGTCAACAAGTTAAATCCACTGCAGAATTCAGAAATTGGTGAAAGCCTAAAGTTATTTCAACTTAATACACGCGGAAAGAACAGGGCCAATTAATTGACAAAAAAGAAAATAAGAAGTTTGATTTTGTAAATATTGCAGGAAATCACTTCTAGGAGTTAATAGTAAGAAAAAGAAGACAGAACTACACAAGTTACATAATCAGTAAAGAAAAGTAAAATAGAGGGAACAATCAAAAGAACTATATATATTGGCAAAGTAATTTCGGCGTGATAAATGATTGGAAGTAGCTGAACTAAAAGTTAAAGATCGACTCATTTTTTTGGGAACTTCGATGCAGTTGAAGCAATACAAGTGATGAAATCGACAATCTGTTGTTGAACCTTCTCATCAACATCCCACCAGGGATAAGCTGATTCATTCAAGTGACAAAATTGCAATTATACTAAGAACACAAGTGTAATAATCAACACATCTGAACACTTTTCTCATTCCAACCAGGAAAAACACAGTAAATTGATCAAAACCTCAACTGACGGGTCAAGGTCCGTTAGCATTTCCACCTGCTCTTGGAAAGACACAATAGCTGCGAGCAACAATTTATAAATTATAAATCAATACCATCTTTACTTAGAAAATGAAGTAGTCTACTTGGTTAATCACTTCGAGATATCATCACAGTCAAAACTATGAATGTCAAAGAAAAAGACAAATACACGAGTTTGAAGTTAGAAACTCTCCAAACTTCAAAACTTCATCAGTTTTTTGAGAGATTAAAATTATTGGACAAAGATTCACATAAACTCAACAAATCTATATGATGCTTACGTAGGCCAAAGTTTGAAAAACACTAAGTAATTAAAGTCAAATCAACGAACACATCAGCTACGCAGTCAAAATATAGATTTTGAAAAATAGAATTACTTTGTCATAAAAGAATATCCCAACATAGAATATCAACCAAACAATAAACCACAGGAAAATAATCATTAAAAATTAGTATGTTTAGGTAACGTTTGGTTGGGGTGATTGGGTAGGATAGATAATTTTATCCTACTCTATCCGGCGTTTGGTTGGGGTGATTATTTAACCAAGTCAATCTCTCCTATGAATGATTAGGTTATATTAGCTAGGTTAAAATAATACCTCCTCACCCCCTAAGATTATTTATCCCACTCTTAATACCTCCTATTTTTCCAATTTTACCCTTCTCCTAAATTCAAACTCACCATCACTTCCTGCCTAAAATCAAACTTACCACCACTTCCCGCCACCGACTGCCGCCTCCACAACCGCCGCCGGCCGACCACCGGTCGACCGCCGACGGACCGCCAACCGCGGCCGAGCACCGGCCGACAGGCGATGGACCGCCGGCCGACAGCTGTTTAGCGACGGTTTGTAAAAAACCGTCGCAAATAGCGACGGTTTGTTTTCAAACGGTCGCTAAATGTCAAATTTTTTAGTAACTAAAATAATTCAAAACCAGATCGGCGACGGTTTCTCAAAAAGAGCGACGGTTTTTAAAATCCGTCGCTACTTTTCCGGAAACTGCCACCATTTCCGACCGGCCGCCGCCGTCGCGAAGGGGAAGGGCAATTTCGTCTTTTCATCCAAAAATTCAAAATTATCCTACACTTAAAAATCTTACCAAACATAATATTATTTTACACCATATATTACAATCCTACCAAATTCATTTTCTTTATCATAGTACTAATCATTAGTTTATCCTATCCTTCCAACCAAACGCAGCCTTACAGTATTGTTAATGGTAGGATCATTCCTCAGTGGAACCAAAGTTATCTTAAACATTCAGTCAAAAGAATGAATAACCTAGCAGTACAAATTACCATAAAAATAACTTGTAATAGAACAATCTTTCAAAACTCAATGTCAAACAACTAATTTACATAAATATGATTTAAAAATGTTGATGATTCAAGAAGTTGCCACAGTGCTGAAAACGAGGTAAAAACTTATCATCTAGAGAACTTCTTTGGGCGACATTCCGACGTAAATTGGTCGAAACACGACAACAAAGTCTTTCAGAAAAGAAAAGGGCACTATAAACACAAATGGGAAACCATTGGAAGCAAATTGGCAAAATGTTTGGCTAGAAACTGTAAAATCCAAGAATTTTAAGTTTTATTACGATAGTATATTTTGGATACCAGGAGCGCAGATAATTGTCTAAGATTTGAGTTGATATAGAGATACCGGGATAAAAATCAGGCAAATGATAATAAAATCCCTAGAATTCGAAATTTATAGTGTATATATTTGAGAATTTCGAAAATCGAGAGATAAAAGATTTAGAGTTCGAATTTATATCACGAATAGATCACGACTCTCGATAAAGATTTGATTCAGATTCAAACGCGATATCACTCGATCACGATAGCAGTCAACCACTATAAATAGGAGGGCCCCGTAGACTCGAAAATCACACCACATATCACAACAAATTTTCGAAATTTTGTGCTCTAGTCTCCTTAGGAATTTTCGAACGCAGCGAAGCCCTGCCGCCGTCCAACAAGTGAAGTAGGAATTTCGAAGAACCCTAGCTTTTTTACGTTTTTCATCAAGAATTTAAGGTAAGTTGTTTTAAATTGTTGAATTTCGGTGCATGTATTTTCGTTTTTGAAAAATTCGGACGAGTACAATTCTTCTTGTACACCCTTCTGGTTACGATGTTTTTGGCATGATGTAAATGTTTTGACACTGTGAGAATTCAACTTGATATGGGTGGGAATCCCAACCATACGTACCCTTACGCGGTGGGGGAGATAACCGGTATACGGCCTCGTCCCCTTAGAGGAGCAAAAATTAGGGACTGATATCAGTAAACCATTGAAAGTAGATGAATCTCAGTGTCGGGTTAATGATGCGCACGTGATAAGAATTATGTTTGCATGGTATGTATATTTCGAAATTGCATGTTGTTTTGTTGTACTCGAACGGTCCCCACTTGCTGAGTATTTCTCAAAATACTCACCCCTTACAACCTTCCCAGATAAATCCAAAGAGCAGATTGAAGAAGAAGAATCGGAACAATTTTGGGGCTGGTGAATTGTTTTAATCTCGAGAGTTGCTAGTAAAGAGGTTTCTGAATTTTGGTACTCAAGTTTTATGTAAAAACGTTTCCGCATTTATTTCATTAGTTATTTCAGTTGTAAAGACTTTGGTTTTTGAGATTATGATTAATAAACTGGTATTTCGGTTTATACTATGCTACGAGGCTGGTTGTTTCAATTGTGTGATTGTTAAACGACGCTAGTGTCAAATCCCGAGTTTCGGGGCGTGACAGAAACTTTCAACATTAAGTGACAAAGCTAATGACATAACTATAGAAGAAATTCCTGCAAACTTATATTGATTAAATTTGTAAATAGAAATGTCAAAAAAGTCGTGCAAAAATGTAGACCTTCAAGTCGCTCTTTCCAAACAGCACTCTTCAACTGAGATATTGTATCCGACTGTATAAGGGAACTTAATTTGTTTCTGTAAATCAAGAGAGTCACCAATCAGATAAATGAAATCGTAATATCATATATACTGGCTAGCATTACAAAAGAGTTGACCATATACATGTATATGTATCAGTGTTCTAAAAAGCGGTAGGCGGTAGGCGGGCGGTCACTTACCGCCTAGCGCCTAGGCGTTTAGGCGGGGCCTAGGCGGCCGCCTAGGCGGTTTTTTTTAAGCCCAAAAATCTTGTGATTTTCTATGCAATAATAAATTAATAATATTTAGTATATAGATATTAATACGTTTTTATATATTACTAATATTTGTCAATCACTATCATATGTTTGCTACAACCTTCGTATCATCCATGATATTTCAACATTTTTCCGACAAAATATATAGATATTAAGTCTAAACATCTATTTCTTCTTGTTCATCTCCATATTTTTCCAACACTTTTTCTGTATCAGATTCAAACTCAAAATCCATGGCGTCTTCCTCCTCTTCATCCGATACAAATTCTTCTTCGTGAAGTTCTCTTACATCTTCGACATTTGTCTCAGCATCTTCATCTCCACCATCAACAATCCATCCTTGTGCCATAGTCGCTTCAGTTGTAAGTAGCACATCTACTCCTTTTTCTTCTTGTCTTCTCCTCTTGTTGATGATCTTGGCATTAAATTGAACATAGACTAAATTGTTCAACCTTCCGGTATCTAGTCTATTTCCTTTTTTTTGTATGAATCTGGATTAAAGAAAAATGTTAATATTGAATACTTATTTAAAATTTTAATAATAAATACAGAATAATTAATCAAGTGCTTACCCCCTCAAAAGTGCTCTAATTTCTCTCACAACCAGAAGAACTTGTAGTTAAAGAAAGAATTCTTTTAGCCATTTTTTGCAATTTGGGTACACCATTTCCATAAAGATGCCACCATCCAACTAAATAAACAAATGAAACAAGTCAACAACAATTAGAGAACAAATAAAAAAAAACACAAACAATAAAATTTACAAAATAAATTAAGTTCTTACCCGGATCATATTTCTCATCATTTTTTGTGCATCCCGCCTTAGCCAATGCTCTTCCAAATCCACCCTCTTTGTTGATATACTTCAAAAACTCCACATTTACTACCTCACTTTGGCTATCAATATCATCGGGGAAGAATGATTCAACACAAGTGAAAAATCCATTTGTGATCACTTCTTCACTTCCTATGCTTGGGTCATTGAAGGAGTAATAAGGGTTCAAGAGGTAGGCGGCCAAATGTAGTGGACTATCAAGCCGATTACGACTTTTCCCATCAATAATGTCAATAATGGGACGATAATGAAGCTCTTGATTTTTGAATGTCATTTTAATATCATCTTTTGCTCTAAGTAATTCACCATACAAAAAACCCATAGATGGTTCCTTATCCCCATCAACAAGACGAAGCACCTTAACTAATGGAGCAAACACTTTCAAGCAAAAACTTACCCCGTTCCAAAAAGAGGCACTCAAAGCGGTATTATATGACATCTTCCCTTTTACACTCTTTGAATGTTTGCATACATTCCACTCTTCACTAGCAACCATATCTCTCAATTCATTTTTCTTCTCCATCAAGCTTTGCAAAGTTAGAAAAGCGGTTGCAAATCTTGTTACTCCCGGCCTCACAATGTCTCTTTTTTTGGTGAATTTCCTCATCATTGACAATGTCTTGTGATGTGCATAAATAAAGATGGTGAAACATTTCGCCTTCTCAATCACCCCTTTGAACTTAGATTGGTTTCCAATTCCTTGAAGCATAAGATTCAATGTGTGAGTTGCACAAGAAGTCCAAAATATATGTGGTCTCTTCTCCTTTAATAAATCTTTCGCCGCCATATTATTTGAAGCATTGTCCGTTACCACTTGAACTACACTTTGTGCTCCAACTTCTTCAATGCACTTGTCCACATATTCAAATATATAATTCCCGGTGTGTGCTTCGTCTGATGCTTCCCTCGAAGAAAGGAAAGTTGTGCCTTCCTTACAATTAACACACAAAATTGAGCAACCATTCAAAATCCATTCTTCTTCTTGCTTTTTTAATAAACTTTTAGTTCTTTCTACCTCTTCTTTCAATAAGGGCTCCCTTAATAGGTATTGACTTGGAGGACAATAACCCGGACCAAATTGACCAACCGCTTCTACAAACCTCTTGAAGCTATCATTGTCAATGGCATGAAAAGGAATACCAGACTCATACACCCATCGAGATACATATTGGTGCACACTATGTGTCCTTTGCTTCCAAAGTGCATCAATAATATTTTTCTGTTGAGTCGTCTTCTTACTACCACTCAATGAAGAATCAAGGTTAATTTCAGATGCAAATCGGTCCATAGGTCCAAGATTAAGTGGTTTTCTTCTTGTCCCTAGACTTCCTTCTACTTCCTCATATTCATCAAGAAAAACTTCTTCTCTCACCATCATTTCATTTGTATTCTTTTGTTTCTTTTTTGTTCTTGCTTCTTCAATAGCATTCTTACACTTCACTTTATCCTCGTCCGAAGAATTTTTACACGGGGCAACATTTCCCTTGATATTGGCAATATGTTGTTTCATCCGATAAATTCCACCACTAGTAATTTTACCACACAACTTACATTTCAACTTATCCATATTTGTAGGATCCACCAAGTCCGCAAATTCCCATCCAACATCTTTCGAATTACGCTTCAAAGGGTTATCAATCTCCGTCCCCGGTATTGAATTAGATGCTTCAAAAGACATAGTACCCGCAATTTTCCTTCACAAATATCAATTCAAGATTAAAAAATAGGTAAATACAACACTTCAATCAATATTTCCCGAAAGATATGAGCCCACAAAATGATCACTTCCATCATTCCGAGTCCAAACCACACAAATTAATCCATGCTAGTATATCCATTTTTTAAAATCGTGCTAGTAAATATTTCTGATCAAACACATGACACATCAGATTCTCCGCCCCACCAAAAGAAAAGGGTCGGATTCACCATTTTACCAGGAGGTAAAAACAGAAACAATATTCCTGTTTATGATCTAAATATGAGTCAAAGTTACTCATCATGAGAGCAGCTCAAAATGACTTTATTTTTGCAAATTGCACTGCTTTACAGTCATCAAAATGTTTATTATAAGCTTAATTTCAGGGAGCCTTAATTAAGATCAGTTGCCTAAATTCGAGACTTGGTTAGAGAATCGATATCATAAGATGCATCCTTGTTATCAACAACTGGCTGCAATAAATCTCACCGCATGAATGCTACTACTTATCTTTGCAACATTCAAGCGAGCAAATGCTAGTTTTTTCTTCACATGTGACGTGCAAATATGAAACAGCTTAAAGAAAATACAATGGGTGCACAACAATCAAGACTATCAAATTACATGGTAGCTACAACTTAAATGAAAATTCAAATATTAATCGAACAAAACAAAAAAGACACTCAACAGTGAGCTATCGTACCTCGAGCAGGTGATACGCGGGGAAGTGACTGCTTCTCTGCCACTGCCAATAGCAGCGGCTGTGTATGGTGCTATTTCAATTGGGTAAATTGACAAACACTATCAAGGAGTAACTTTGAGCAAGAAGGTGTTGAGGAGGTGCGACGGCGGACGTGGTGAGGACTGAGGACTACGCGAACCTGCAGCAACAACAACGAGCAAGAAGGTGTTGAGGAGGCGTCACGGCGGTTGGTTCGATGGGTGGTGAACCGACATTACTGAGTATGAAGGATTTTTGTGAGGGTTTAGAGCTTCTGCCCAATCTGAATTTTGTATCGCTTTTCGTTTCAACCTCTCTTAGGCCCATTTGCAAAAATTTAAAGGCCCAAAATTTTTTTTTAAAAACCAATCGGCCGCCTAGGCGGATACCATCCCGCCTAGGCGGCGCCCGGGCCGCCTAGGCGGCCGCTTAACGTGGCAGCGCCCAGCTCCGTCGCCCAGCCAAAAATCGAGGCGGTGCTAGGCGGCGCCTTTTAGAACACTGATATATATGGATGTCAAAAATCAAGTTCATGAGTGGAAAATGCATATATATGTACAGTTGACCATACACTATTTAGGCAAACCACGTGCGAGACAACTGAATTTCAAATTGTTCAAGAAAGAAGCAATAACAGAACCCAATTTAAAACAGAGTAGGAAGCATGTGTGGCAGTCAAGTTGTGGTGCTATTTACTAACCTCCATTCAGTTCAATGTCAATGATTTAATGTGAGGAACTTTATTTTTTAATGTTGTCTTAACATCTGTGACAAAAAAAGTTGCATTCAGCACTTCTAAAATTTGTCCAAAAACTTAATAATCAGGCACCCATACTAACACCAGCCTTTGTTTTGATGATGACCCGAACATGAAAGAATGACTCATAATGGATTTCACCTTAAAAAAAAGTATAACCACATTCACCTTAAAAAGGAACCAGTTTTGAACCATTTTAAGGTGTGATGAGTTTTTTTAAAAATCAATGCAGTTTAAGGTCCATCTCCAAGATGGAAAGAGGTCGGTATAATAAGGCGGCTCATTCACAAAGACCAATGGATACAAGTTCTTTATTGCTGCAACAAACGAGTGAGACGGACAAACTACAAAAAGCTCGAATTTCAACAGGAATTGGGAAGCTTAATTCCCTCACTATTAAAATATATCTCCCTTCATCCTTGCTAGCATTTTCTGGGCAGTAACTCTCTGCTATGCTACTACCTTTAGAAGCGGACCAAGTGGCTACCAAAACTTCTAAGGTTTTTACTTATTATCAAGATAAAAATAAAATAAAAAACCTGTCTAAATGGAGTCGATTTAAATAAAACCATATGTTGCATTACAACAAATACTAAAAATAGAATTTTTAGAAAGGACTATCGAAGAGATGGAAAATTACAGCCCCGCAAAGATGTGAGAGATGTGGGAACACTATAAATAGTGAAAATAAGAAAAAGAGTGAAAAGAAAGAAAGAAAATTGATATCATTAGTACTCGTAGAAGCAAGGAAAGATCACCCATCTAACATAGGTGGTGTAAAATGCAATGGCACTAAAGATTCGAGAAAAATTTAGTTAAAATACATGTTCAAAATATAAGGCATGCCTTCAACAATGTCCGTAAGATTTAAGCATCTAGACTGGTGCATTGCTTGAAGAGTTTGTGCAAGTGCCTCCGATCCACCGAAGTTGGTTTCTTCTCCTTGAGTGTTTTTTTATTAAGGATAGGAAACGAGAATCTTCTCCTTACGTTTTTCCTGTACATAAACAAAAGCAAAGCTCAACTAAATCAGCACAACAGTAATAGAATCATAATTTCTTCATCAAACAAGTGTTTCACAAGTTTGCGTCCAGCATAAGGACACACAGAGCTGGGTTAATCAACGACGATAATCATTACTGGGCGTTCCAGAATTCTTTTCTCCACAATACAATCATACGCCTCTCATTAATATATAGCAAATTAAACATGCATGGGCAGAATTTTGCAATGATAATTTCAAAAGTATTCCTGACCATGTTCATCATTGCATTACGTAACTTTGAGATAAATAAATGTAGAAGTATAATTCCAACAAGAAATGGGTTCTTAGACCTCTGGAATGATTACCAAGCGTTTGTATTGCGGGTACTCGGACGCTAATTCGATTCTTAATCATCTTTGGGATTAATTCATCAATTATAATAAACAGTGTCTAATTTTTTTTTTTAAATACAATATTACATGCGGAACGTAATGACATTCATCTATTATACATATCAGTATAAATTAAGGTACGAGTCCTGTACAACATATATTTATTCAAACTAAGGTTTAACAACTAAACATCAAGTGTTCAAACCCTATCTCTAATCAAGGTCCGTAGTCTCCACTCTATTCACGATCTCTGTTCATCTCCTTGACCATGAACATGTCCAACCTGTTGTCATGCACATATACAAACAAGACAACAACCGGATAACTCCGGTGAGAATTACATTCCCAGTATAAATCAACGAAACATGCAATCATATAAACAATATAAAAGCATGTAATAAATATCAATAACATGTATCAGAATTAGAAACATAATCAATATAAAATCGTCAATCAAACTTGTGACTCCACGTTTTAGACTAGACCCAATCATAGTCTAGGGATCCCGGTTTCCAGACGTTGGCATTCCATATCGACCAACAATAATATAAGAAACTCTGATTCTATCCACGTCGATATAACCAAGCATCCAGTGTCTTGACCTAACCGTCACAGACTTTGGCATTTTCACCAATTTCCTATCATGTGACATCGTGCAATGTGCCCGTGACGATCCCACCACTATCAGGCACTTCTGTCACAAGATCACTCGTCTAATACTCGTCTAATACATGCTTCCTATAAAGCAATAGAACAAGCATATCAAATCAAATCAATGCATATAATAACATTAAGTATGTGATTTAGGGAAACTCAAGTATATCCTACTTGAGTCGTTCTCCCGGTACCACATTGATTTATACCTTTGTCTTCCCGATCTGACGAAGTCGAAGTCTCGAAGTCAAATCTGTCCATATCAAATCTGAAATGACAATATTGAATAGACCGTGTCGATATACAACTCAATTCAAGACTTGCTCTGATCAATACTCAAATCAAGACATAATCTGATCAATGTCAACGATACAATGATACAATCTCAATCAAATGAATCTGATTAATAACAATCTTCTGATGTTTCGACGGCATACAATACAATCTCAATAACCCCGTCAATTTCAACATCACAGATATAATAACACGGCTCATAATCAATATAAGTACAACCCATAATCTTAACAATAACATATCATAATCTCACATCTGCACAATCCCGCAATACCGATAATACAATATCAGTATATACAAATCAACAACTCATCTGATCCCAATCTGAATAATATTAGTAAACCCAACAATACAGTATAAATCAGATATCGATCCCAACCTCTCATAATCGATAACAACATAATTCTGATACCAAATCGGTATAACCACAATCATCTCAATTCTGAAAATTCATAACAATTCCATACGGTATCTGTTCTTCGATCCGGTTTCGATTATACACTGTCTGATATCGCAAGAACAACATATATCATTTATATCTGATTCTGGTAGTATCATAATTTCAAGACCTAACAAAACATAATAAAACTTACGTCCTGTTGTAGCTTGCGACGATAAGAGCACAGTACTGAAATCGGATTCGAGTTCTGATAAACGGATCGAACAAAATCACCAGTCTAAGTTACGATGGAACTTGAGGAATTCCTGAAGCTTACCTCGTTTCCTTTCAATTCTATCTGATGAATTGCATGTTATATATATATATATATATATATATATATATATATATATATATATATATATATATATATATATATAGCAAGTGGCATGCTAAGGCAACGTAGCAAAATCTTCAATCTGCATGTCTCGCGCTCGGGCGGACATAAAGTTCCGCCCGGGCGCGGAACTCTCGGCCCTCGAAATTAAACAATCGCGCTTGGGCGGACATAAAGTTCTGCTCGGGTGCGGAAGCTTCTGTCGAGATACTCAGCTGAACATCTCTTGGCGCTCGGGCGGTTCTTTTCTACCGCTCGGGCGCCAAATGTTCGGTCCAACATCTTGGCACCAAATGTTCGGTCCAACATCTTGGCTTATACTGTAACGATGCCATGCTTCTTCATTTGAGTTCCTATAACCTCTATTATATCAATTAATCAACGTCTGATTACAGTAATTAAATCTCGGGCATTACATTTCTCTCCCCCTTAGATATGATTTCGTCTCCGAAATCACAGGCAATCAAATCAGATAAAGAAATAAATGTATAACAAAATCAATCAGAAACTCACATCAGTGAAATACTCTGAACCTCATTACTTCATATTAGACTCAGTCTTCCAGGTAGCCTCTTCGAGGGCCTAATGACTTTATTGTACTTCCAAGAGCAGAGTAGTCTTCATTCTGAAGTATCTTTCTTTCACGGATTTCTGATTTCAATCTGGAATAATAATTCAAGAAGTATAATATCATAATACCACTCGAAATAACTCTGATAGAATCAATCTCAAATACTGGTTATACAATATCTATATATACGCATCAACAACTCATAATAAATTAACATCACCAGCTGTTATCAAATCTGTTTACTTCCAGTTAATTCAATATTCAATTTTCTGCCTCAAATATCAACGGTCATCATCCGACGTTGGTATATTCAATCTGTCTATTCCAAGTTGTCTTCCTTTTTGTTCTGAATCAGCTACACTTCTTCAGTCATATATCTAATCATATCAAATCCAATCTCAGGAACCTTATAGATATTATCTAATAAAGAAAGAAATCTACACTTCTTGTCGTATAATACTTCAACGATATTATTTCAGTACTCGTTTAGTAACAGTGGCGGTACGATAATTCTCACAATGACAATGAATCTTGGCAGCTAGTGCTAAAATCAAGCACTACAATTCTAATCATATCCTCTAATGTCGGGATAATCCACTCTGACTGTCCGTCAGTCGGTGAATAATATGCCGTAATCATATATAACTTTGTATCCACTCTTGCTGTACACTCTGTCAAACGTGCAAATTCAACTAAAATCACGGTCTGATATAATCAACTCTCGATACTCTGTGTAATCTGATCACTTTTCTGATAGAAATCTCAATAATATAATCATATCTGTACGTCTTTATGTATGAGCTAGCACTCGAAGACTAGGTCAGTATGTCACTCCTAACTCAATCAATGCTCAATTCCGAGAGGAACGATAGCTTCATCACGATATCCCTGGAAATGTAATCTCATTTCCATTCAGGAATCGGTAAGCTATATAACCAATCTCCTGGTTTCTTTTTTTCTGTCTACATCTGTCGACAATTCAGACATCTCAGTACAAGTTCTGCCACAACTGATCTCATCTGTTTCTCTAAAATCTGTCTTTTCAAGTCATCCTACTTTTTTCTATCATCAGAATTAATGTTGAATCAAAACTTGTGCATTTCTGATAATACTCGCCGTTTCACATCCGAAAAAATTTGGCACAACCCATCGGTTATTCACATACAATGCAATATCATATACCTGATATTCTGATCGATACCTTGCTCTGACTATCGATAATCAAGTTTTGTCTATTCTGATCAACTTTCTAAACTGTTTTTAACTCTCAAAATCGGCTCTGGTTCGGCTTGGACGGTATCGAATCTCAACTGTATAAAATCTATATCAAATACTGTTTCAGAAAATAACAATTCTCAAATAGATTTAAAACAACAGTCAGATATAATAGCCTGCTAAACTCATGCAACTACAAATTTTTGACACTGATATCGAGCCAACTAATCACGGATTCAATGAGCTAGATCAACAGATATATCATCTTCAGATATAACAAGCTCTGAATACAATCTGTCTCAGTCAAGATGCACATTTCAACAGTTTCTGTGTACCACTTTCCAGTTCTCAGAATATTCAATACAGTATTCAGATATTTAACAGAATCAGTCATATTCTTCGAATATACCAGAATATCATAGATCAACAAATCAGAGAATCATCAAAATATTCTGAACACAGAGTTTATCAGCTCATAAACATAACTGAAGCATCCCAAAGAGAAACACTCACTCTGATGTAACTCTCAGGCCGTAAATCCTGAACTGATCTTTCAATTCTTTCAATTCAATCAGTATCATTCGGCACGAAGTTCTAGAAATCATAACAGTACCTGATATCGAGTCAAAGCTGAAATCAATCTTCTTGATTAAAGGCAAACCCGAAAGCTCGTCTGGGACGACTTTAGCAACGCTCCTGTCACTGGCAAATCAGTCAATGATACGCTCCATTTCAATAATCAACTGAATACATAAGGAATTACTCTGTTCCTTTCGATAATTATCGAATCATGAAAATCATATATTTCAAAGGTATTCTAAATCCAGAATCCTTATCGTACCACGTTCATTATTCGGCCATTTCAGGTCCGAATCTTACCATTTCTTGGAAACAATCTGCGATAGCTCCGTACTTAGCCAACACATCAATATCAATAATGCGGTTGGAATCAAATGACACCAAGTACTATATCATCTAACTCAATCTCATATCTGTTATACTGCAGCATACAAAATCTAACAGATGTCACTGCTACAAAACCTCTTCCAAACAGAAAAGAGATCAATACTACAACATATAATAATTCAATACTCAAGCATATATCCATGCAATTCATTTAAAAACAATCGTATGGAATGCATTAGTATCTATCAATACATATGCAATTTAATCGTACAGTAAATCAGTACCTGCCACTACCTCGTCAGGCATGTCCTGGCCTTGGTTGTGATGGAGAAGTTGTCGGTGGTTGGAAAGAGTGAACAACCGGTGATTGTCTATCAGGCGGTGCCACTGGTCCAGATGGTTCTGCTCCCTGAGATCGTCGGGAAGCTCTCAGTGGACATACTCTAGCAAAATGTCCTGGATGATGACAGACGTTGCAACTACCAAATACTCCTCGGCATTGCTCTGTGGAATGTCTTCCTCCACAGGTTCTACAATACATTCCGGTATAACTCGGGCTAGAACCACTAGAGCTAGATGAACCGCTCCCTAACTTCTTGAACTGCTTCTTTCGAGCTTTCAACTGTTCTTTCTTTCCACTACTGCTACTACCAATCTCGATTCTGGGAGGCAGTTGCTGTGGTCTCGGTGTTGGAAGAACATATGAAGTTCCTTTTTGTCTCATCAGAACTGTTTCTGCTCTTTTAGCTCTGTTCAGGGTATCAGCAAGGTTATTCGGTCGTTTCACATTTACCAATGTAAGTATCTCCGAATTCAATCCCTGAATGAACTGATCAAATACAGCTTCATCATTCCTAGCCACGTGAGGGGCAAAACGTAGCAAGGTAAAGAACTGGGCCAAATACTCATCAACATCCAACTGACCCTGTCTCAGATTTGCAAACTCTGCACCTTTTTCATGTCTGTATGATACGGAAAAGAAGCTTTGATAGAATTCAACTTTAAAAATTTTCCACGTAATCACTAGACCACACTGTTCTAAGGCTTCTTTGGTTACCAGCCACCAACTCCTTGCAACTTCCCGTAACTGGTGTCCAATCAGTTTAACTCTACAATCATCTGTGAAACCAAGAAATTCAATAGCATTTCTATATCATCTAACCAATTCTCACAATCGACTGGCGTCTCAGTACCCTTCAGAATCGACGGTTGAAACGACTGAAACCTCTTTAACTGTGTTTCCATCAAAGTTTCTAACACATCCATCTGATTAGTCGGAGTACTACCTCGTTCTGGAATTCTTCAAGGAGGAATATCTGATGATCACAAGAGTTAGCAATCACATGAGATAAATCGGTCTCAGTCCCTTTCTGATCAGCTTACCTCTGATCAAGAATGGGTTATGGTTCATTTTCAAATAATACACATTATCAAATCAACTCAGATTTTCAGGTAACATGTAGTTTCAAAAACAGTAAAAACATACTGCAATATTATCATATACAATGTAATTCAACATTATAATAAATCGTATGCTAGCAATCACATGCAAGGAAAGAAAATTAATTCTACCCCGCTCACTAGCTTCTATCTCAGTCTCAAAAACCTACATTCTGGACCTATTGCTCTGATACCACCTGTTGTGGGGACCCGGACGCTAATTCGATTCTTAACCATCTTTGGGACTAAATAATCAATTATAATAAACAGTGTCTAATTTTTTTTAAAATACAATATTACATGTGGAACGTAATGGCATTCATCTATTATACATATCAATATAAATTAAGGTACGAGTCCTGTACAACATATATTTATTCAAACTAAGGTTTAACAACTAAACATCAAGTGTCCAAACCCTATCTCTAATCAAGGTCCGTAGTCTCCACTCTAATCACGATCTCTCTTCATCTCCTTGACCCTGAACCTACCCACTTGTTGTCATGCACATATACAAACAAGACAACAACCGGATAACTCCGGTGAGAATTACATTCCCAGTATAAATCAACAAAACATGCAATCATATAAACAATATAAAAGCATGTAATAAATATCAATAACATGTATCAGAATTAGAAACATAATCAATATAAAATCGTCAATCAGACTTGTCACTCCACGTTTTAGACTAAACCCAATCATAGTCTAGGGATCCCGGTTTCCAAACTTTGGCATTCCATATCGACCAACAGTAATAGAAGAAACTCCGATTCTATCCACGTCGATATAACCAAGCATCCAGTGTCTTGACCTAACCGTCACAGACTTTGGCATTTTCACCAATTTCCTATCCTGTGACATCGTGCAATGTGCCCGTGGCGATCCCACCACTATCAGGCACTTCTGTCACAAGATCACTCGTCTAATACTCGTCTAATACATGCTTCCTATAAAGCAATAGAACAAGCATATCAAATCAAATCAATGCATATAATAACATTAAGTATGTAATTTAGGGAAACTCAAGTATATCCTACTTGAGTCGTTCTTCCGGTACCACATTGACTTATACCTTTGTCTTCCCGATCTGACGAAGTCGAAGTCTCGAAGTCAAATCTGTCCATATCAAATCTGAAATGACAATATCGAATAGACTGTGTCAATATACAACTCAATTCAAGACTTGCTCTGATCAATACTCAAATCAAGACATAATCTGATCAATGTCAACGATACAATGATACAATCTCAATCAAATGAATCTGATTAATAACAATCTTCTGATGTTTCGACGGCATACAATACAATCTCAATAACTCCGTCAATTTCAACATCACATATATAATAACACGGCTCATAATCAATATTTGTACAACCCATAATCTTAACAATAACAGATCATAATCTCACATCTGCACAATCCCGCAATACCGATAATACAATATCAGTATATACAAATCAACAACTCATCTGATCCCAATCTGAATAATATTAGTAAACCCAACAATACAGTATAAATCAGATATCGATCCCAACCTCTCATAATCGATAACAACATAATTCTGATACCAAATCGGTATAACCACAATCATCTCAATTCTGAAAATTCATAACAATTCCATACGGTATCTGTTCTTCGATCCAGTTTCGATTATATAATGTCTGATATCGCAAGAACAACATATATCAATTATATCTGATTCTGGTAGTATCATAATTTCAAGACATAACAAAACGTAATAAACTTACGTCCTGTTGTAGCTAGCGTCGATAAGAGCACAGTACTGAAATCGGATTCGAGTTCTGATAAACGGATCGAACAAAATCACCAGTCTAAGGTACGATGGAACTTGAGGAATTCTTGAAGCTTACCTCGTTTCCTTTCAATTCTATCTGATGAATTGCATGTTATATATATTTTTATATATATAAGTGGCATGCTAAGGAAACGTGGCAAAATCTTCAATCTGCATGTCTCGCGCCCGGGCGGACATAAAGTTCCGCCCGGGCGCAGAACTCTCGGCCCTCGAAATTAAACAATTGCGCTCGGGCGGATATAAAGTTCCGCTCGGGCACGGAAGTTTCTGTCGAGATACTCAGCTGAACATCTCCTGGCGCTCGGACGGTTCTTTTCTACCGTTCGGGCACCAGATGTTCGGTCCAACATCTTGGCACCAGATGTTCGGTCCAACATCTTGGCTTATACTGTAACGATACCCTACTTCTTCATTTGAGTTCCTATAACCTCTATTCTGTCAATTAATCAACGTCTTATTACAGTAATTAAATCTCGGGCATTACATGTATTGCTTCGGCTGCAACAGCAATATTTACATCTGTAATAATCTGCACTGTCCAAAAAGTTTATTATTCAATAGGAATGTCAAACTTCTATGCATGGCCAGCCCAAAATTTACGTTATTGCAAAAGAACGTTGCAGTGACACAGAGAGATAAAGCATGTCAAAACACTGAAATGACTAGATATAAAGTTCTTTCATAAACAATAAGATCTGATATAGTCCATAAGAAATTGAAAAAAGACCAATTTGGGAAATTAATAATCGGTAGAGCTGAGATCGCGTTACCAACGGGAAAGGTTGTTAAAATGTGCTTGTTGCAACCACAATTTTATAATCTAAAATTCTTATGCGAATACAATTGAAAGTATTCGAAGAGATAAACTCTGCGCACAAACTCTATAACTATGCTAGTAGTCAAATTACTCAACAAAAATAAATGAATCTTATCCCCTCCCGTCTCCTCTCATTTTGCATGATGAAGGCTACCCGCGTTCAATATCTGACTCATTTTATTGTGGAGATCTGGACGCCGGAAACTTGTGACTTCCACTGACATATTTGTGACTCATATTATTGGGGAATTTCATGGTGACTCTCCACTAAAGTTCAATATTGATGAGTCGATCCTGACACGTGAAGAGAAAGAGGACCTTATCATTGTGCCCTCATCGAAGGTGAGACAAAACACATTAGGGTTGCAAAGAGTTGCAATTGGATCTACATTTTGGAAATTATGATTTACTGATATTATTTAATATCATAATTTAGCAATTGGGTCTTGAGTACTTACTTAAAATTGAATTTCCCGTTTTCATCATAGGGTGATGAAAGTGTCAAAATAATGGAAGTTAATTCATAAAAACAAAAGTTTATATTTTATGTCTTATAAATTAAAAATATTTTAAAATAGGTTATAAGGTTTATTATATTTCAAAATTCAGTATATTTATGATGTCATCACGAAATCCTTCATCGGTTATACTCGATCAAAACAAATTAACCGGACAAATTACCCCTGACTGGTTTAGAGTCCAGTTTTATTAAATGCTAAAATAAATCAAATCTAAACACTCTATGAATGGTTTAAATCAAATAACACTCAAGAATGTTTTGAACGTCAAAACAAAAATTTCAAAACTTTTGTTGCATTTTGGGTGCGAGAAAACAGTACTCCAACATGATATTGGTGAAGCATTGGTTTGTTGCAGAGATTGATTTGGTGGATAGAAAAGTTAGCGATTCTTATTGTATCTACATTTTAAAGTTATTTTTTTTACTGATTATATTTTTTTGTAGAAACTACTGCGGTGAGGTCGGATGATTTGACTGAAAATATTATGATTTTTTTTTACAAATGAAGATGATGGATCAAATATTGTTGTAATATATGATTGATGAATCAATAATGCTAGGATACCTAATATTGAAAAGTAATTTACATTGAGTGAGTCTCATGTGAGACCGTCTCACGGATCATAATCTGTGAGACGGGTCAACCATACCCATATTCACAATAAAAAGTAATACTCTTAGCATAAAAGGTAATACTTTTTCATTGGTGACCCAGATAAGAGATCCGTCTCACAAATACTGAAAGGAATATTTTATTCCTTTATTATTTTGTTAAATTGATAATATCAATTTAAGATTTTGCCTTTCTAGACTAAAAAGATTTTATTTGATTTATTTCTAGATTATCAAATCTTGCTTGATTTATTTCTAAATGATAATATATTGGTTTACTAATTCTATATGATAAGATCTTGATTGATATATGTATAGATATTATATGATTTATTTTAATATGATTTTTATCTCTAAGATATTTTATCTTTGTTTAAAAGAGTTTTATATCTAATGAAATCTTGTTTCCATATTTTTTAGGACTCTTTTATGGAAGTGTTTCTAGGTCAAACATTGGATATATATACATAAAGGATTGACGGCCACAGTAGAGTTTTGAGGACAGAGTTGGAGAGTTGAAGCTTTTCGTGTGAGTCCTTTGCTGTGACTCTTTCGTGAGGTCGGCAGAAGAGCGCATACATAGAAGAAAAATACAAAAGCCGAACCTATATTTTGTTGAGGCGTTTCTGTGTGATCGTTTGATCACTTTGTTGTGGAGAGGATCTGCTGGAGGTTTTCGGGAGTGCACATACAGAGTTCAGATTGTGATAAGTTTGTGTGATTGATTCACTGTTATACTGTGTTGCCGATTGGTGTTGCCAACACTCAAGAACAACACTGACGCAGAGTGTTGATCGAAGAGTGTCGTCGTTTGGTTTTAAGCAACACGCTTTTTATTTTATGCATCTAGTTTTTATTGGTTTGTTTTGATGCATTTTTAATTCCTTGGAGTGTCAAGGAATTTGGTTTTGTTTTCTCACTAGTATTGTTGGTTTTATTGTAAACGATTTACATAATTTTTATAGTGAATTTTTTGCCATGAGGCACCGCACAAGTATTCGTACTTGTGCATAATTTAAATCTGGTGTTAATTTATTAAAGTTATATTTGTGTGTTAAATAATTAATTTCCGCTGCCGTGTTGTGTACAGTGTTGACAACACCGGACACAACACTAACTTCTGATACACACATTATAATGTTTTATATTTATTTCCTGTACAACAATTCCTTACAAATACGACCCGTGAGACCGTCTCACACAAGTTTTTGCCATTTACATTTTATAAATTAAGAATTTTTAAAAAAATTCACTATTTCATATTTTATTTTTTGGTAAATGTTGAGGTTTACCTCCACAAAATTAAAAAAAAAAAAATTGTAGAACGAAGAAGAAGGTAGAAATGGAGTTTGATACTCGTCATTTGAAAGTTGAAAATTAATTTGTGATGTTTGAAATTTTTTTGAATAATTATTATGTTTGAATTAAAATATTTTATTATGTGTTTTCAATATTTTATTTAAATATTATGTTTAAAACTTACATATTGTATTAATGTTGCAAAAAAAAAATAAAAAAATCAGGTCAGATTACACGAGTTACGCATATTAAGCGGATTACTTTGGGTTTAGTTCAAGTTCCTTATTTTCTGATTGGTTCGGATCCGAATCCAGATTTGTTTTTGGTAATCTGATTTTTCTTTTTCTTTTTTTTTTCTTTTTTTTTTTTTGAAGGATGTAATATGATAATTCAATCTTACAAGTTCCACCCAAATGGACACTTGGCTCTGCTTCGAAAATACCGACCCAAAAATAATCATTTCTGTGTTGTTGGGTACTCCGTAAATAATTGCAATTCAATCATTGTTTGAGAATTTGGATATGGCGGAAAAGCTTATGCATGCGGTTCAGTATGACAGATATGGCGGTGGGGCATCTGGTTTGAAGGTTATTATTTTTTTAACAATTATCTGTAGATTTTCTTTACCAGGTGTCATTGTGAAGTATTTGAATGAATTCCTGGTTAGATTTTATTTGAATTATCGAAATTTAAGTCATCGTTGACAATGAGTTTTTTGGGAAATTTGAGGCTCACACAAGGCTGTACTAGGAATTTGGCCGATGGGATGAATGAAAGCTGGTACTTTGTGGTGACAACCTGGATTTTAAGATAAATTTCTGCAAGTTTCTGAGTGTAAAAAAATTGATTTTTTTATAAATATTTGAGATAAAATCTGTTAATTCTCAGGAAATGTACTCCGGGAAGAGTTTGTGATTGTTGCATGGATTATTGAATGGAGCAACTTGATGTTTCTTTTTCTTTTTTGATACAGCCACTTAATGTATTTGTGAGGGCGTATTAGTTTTTTTTTTTTTATGAAATTTGAAGAACCCTTTATTCGCCTTGGGCATCTGTGTTGTGTGTTCTTGTCCACGGAGAAGGCGTGCTTCACTTGCTTATTATTAGTTAAAATAGAATGCGAATATCAATGACCAGGGTGTTTTCTCAATGTGTTGTGGTTTTTGTAGTGTGATAGTTATCCAAATTGAGTCAGATGATATTTGTGCATACCTTTGTTAATTTGACACCTCCTCTTTCAGCATGTTGAAGTTCCTGTTCCTACACCTGGTAAAAGTGAGGTGCTACTGAAATTGGAGGCCACAAGCCTAAATCCGGTTGATTGGAAAACCCAGAAAGGCATGCTTCGGCCTCTTTTTCCTGGGAAATTTCCTTTCATACCTGGTAAGCATACTACTTCTGTTTCGGAAAATTGATACTGAATGTGTTTAAAAACTTATATATCAGCACTCTTTGCTTTCTGATTCGACTGTTTCTTTTTTCGTTATGGCGCAGCTACTGATGTAGCTGGAGAGGTAGTCGAGGTTGGATTAGGAACCAAAAACTTCAAGCCCGGTGATAAAGTTGTTGCCATTCTGAGCCATCTAGTAAGTGTTAAAAAATTATTTACTCGACTGCATCATCTGGGAAATCGATGCTTACTCGAACATCACTGAAAGACGATGTCATATTCTATTTCTTCTATTTCTAATAGATGCATTTCTTCATTCTTAAATATTTTATGAGATAGTCAGGTGGCGGTTTGGCGGAATATGCAGTGACGAAGGAAAATCTGACGGTTCCTAGGCCCCCTGATGTATCAGCTGCTGATGCTGCGGGTCTTCCAGTTGCCGCCCTTACAGCTCACATGGCCCTCACTCAATCAGCTGAGGTTAAACTCGATGGAAGTGGACCCCACAAGAACATTCTAATCACTGCCGCTTCCGGTGGTGTTGGTCATTACGCTGTTCAGCTGGCAAAGCTTGGAAATACGCACATCACAGCCACTTGTGGTGCTCGAAATATCGAGTTAGTGAAAAGCCTTGGAGCAGATGAAGTTCTTGATTATCAAACTCCAGAAGGGGCAGCCCTTAAGAGTCCATCAGGCAAAAGATATGATGCGGTTATTCACTGTGCACCGGCCTTTCCCTGGTCTGTTTTTGAGCCAAATTTGACTGAGAATGGGAAGGTCATCGACATCACTCCTGGGCCTAGCGCAATGTGGACTTTTGCTGTGAAGAAACTGACCTTTTCGAAAAAGAAACTGGTGCCATTGCTTCTTATCCCGAAAGGTGAGAACCTGAAATATCTTGTTGAGTTGGTGAAAGAAGGGAAGATCAAGACGATAATCGACTCGAAGTATAGTTTGAGCAAAGCTGAAGATGCTTGGTCCAAGAGCATTGAGGGCCATGCTACTGGGAAGATAATTGTGGAGCCATAAATGGAAAATGTTGTTAAAAAGATGCATTTTTTATTCTAAGAAAATGGATTGTATGTAGAAAACAAAAAAATGATGTAATTGTTAATTTGAGCAATTATTCTATAATTTTCTCTTATTGAATTCTGGTGTTTTTTTTCTTTTCTCAATGTTTATTTGTCTGCCAATGCTTCTAGAATGATATTCCTTCATTGTGCTCTACATGCATATGTATAACCCATATTGAAAATATTAAGTATTAAAAATCAATGTGATTAGCAAAGTGGGTACATTTCGTTCGACATGATACAAAATGTACTTGCGAGTGATGGAATACAAATCACTTGCAGATATTTGGAAACATGACAAAATAGGAATGCAAAAATGAATCACTTTACCAGGTAAAAACACAACTAGGAAGCTCAAGATACTACCCCTGTATCTTTTAATTTATATTTTCATCATCTAGGGTTAATTTCAACAAATTACTTATAGTTTATTGAATGGTACACATGTCTGGTTATGAAGTCTTCAACGCCTTGTCAGTAACGAAGAGCAGCAGAGTCATCAAATGGCAAAAAAAAAAAAATCTTCTTTGCATCAAGAATCATCCCTCACTAGGAAAGTTGTTCGGAATAATCAGCAAAGATTTGTTAACAGGTGGGACTTTCAAGAGTTATGCCTCGTAGTCTCAGAATGTTGGTCCCACATGCAGAATTTGAGATAATAAAACCCGAAAATAAAGAATAAACTGGACATCGAGATTTACATGGAAAACCCCTAAAAATTATTAAGGTAAAAACCACGGGCAAGATGAAAAGAATTTTCACTATAATATTTTGTGGTGTACAACTCATTCACTGTGTTTCCAAAGAGAACACACACTCTCTTAATACAGGAGAACAAAACACCTCACAAATATTATAGAACTAAGCACTCAAATGCTTATAAGATTAGAAAACTCGAAGAAGGAATGATTTCAAAATGAAGGGGAAAGCTCTATTTATAGAGCCCATGTCCGTGTAAATATGCGTTAAAAACGCGTATTCATATTTCTACCTAAAATTTTCACGTAATTTCCATCAACCCATGTTTTTTTATTCTGCAACTTGTGCCAACATTTAATACACATTTGTTGACTTTCTTGACTAATTCTGCCGACGTTTCTCTCACTTGGAGATTCGATTGAGAATCAAACACATCTCCACACATCCTTTCAATCTTGTTATTCCCTGCTGCTTACGTTTCTGCTAGGCCACTTGAGAATCTACACCACTCAAACTTATCAGTGTTCACTGGCTTGGTCAGAAAATCAGCTATGTTATCCTTCGTATGGATCTTCTGTATATCCACGCTTCCTTCTTCTACTACTTCTCGCACAAAGTGAAATTGTACTCCAATGTGTTTAGTCCTGGAATGAAATGCTGGATTCTTTGCGATGTGCAAGATACTCTGACTGTCACAAAACAAAGGAATGTTTGTGTCTGATCTCCTCCAATAACCTTTTAATCCATATTGTCCTCCTTGCAACCTTGAGTAGCTGCCATGTATTCTGCCTCTGTTGTAGATAACGCCACAACTGTCTGCAGTTTTGAAACCCAGCTTACTGCTCCTCTCGCAAGTGTAAACACATAATCAGTAGTGGATTTCCTTTTATCAGGATCACCTGCATAATCTTAATCGACATAGCCTCTGAGTGTAAAATCCGATCCTCCATAATATAATGCAGCATTCGAGGTACCCTTAATGTATCTAAGGATCCTCTTACTAGTACTCCAATGCTCTCTTCCAGGATTCGCCATATACCGACTAATTGCTCCCACTGCTTGAGCAATGTCCGGTCTTGTACAGATCATGGCGAACATCAAACTTCCCACTGCTGATGCATATGGTACTCGAGACATCTCCATCTTCTCTGCTTCACTGCTAGGATACATCTCGGAGGATAACTTGAAGTTAACAGGAAGATGTGTCGAAATTGGCTTACTGTCTTGCATGTTGAAGCGTTGTAAGACTTTCTTCAAATAATTTTTCTGGGAAAGCCAAATCTTTCTGTTACTTCTGTCTCGATGAACTTGCATCCCTAGAATCTTGTTTGCTGGTCCCAAGTCCTTCATATCAAATTCCCTAGCCAACTGTGCCTTCAATCCTTGGACCTGATCTTTGCTGGGGCCTGCTACCAACATGTCGTCCACATACAACAGCAAAATGATATAATCATCACCAGACCTCTTGAAATATGTACAAGGGTCTGCACTCAATCTGTTGTATCCAAGACTCATGATATAGGAATCAAATCTCTCGTACCAACACATCCGCGCCTGTTTGAGACCGTACAGATATTTGTTCAACCTGCAAACCAAGTTCTCTTTGCCATTTTCCGCAAAACCTTCTGGCTGGAGCATATATATTTCTTCTTCAAGATCTCCATAAAAAAATGCCGTTTTCATATCTAGCTGTTCTAGATGAAGGTCAAACACCGCACACAATGCCAACACTACTCTGACTGTTGTAAGCCGAACCACAAAAGAAAATATCTCATTGAGGTCAATGCCTTCTCTCTGAGCATACCCTTTTACCACCAATCTAGCATGATACCGCTCAACTTGGTTATTTCCATCACTATTGATCTTATAGACCCATCTGTTTCTAATGGTTTTCCTCTCTCGTGGTAGTGTAACAAGATCCC
Organism: Primulina eburnea; assembly: GCF_022965805.1. Classification (NCBI taxonomy): domain Eukaryota; kingdom Viridiplantae; phylum Streptophyta; class Magnoliopsida; order Lamiales; family Gesneriaceae; genus Primulina; species Primulina eburnea. The sequence goes on along the minus strand of NC_133102.1, from coordinate 38,613,169 downwards.
AAGTTTTATTTATGTCTAATGCCTCCAACTCTTCTTGCATTGCTATCATCCACAAGGATACATCCGAGCTTTGAGTAGCCTCGTGGAAACTCGATGGCTCACAATCCTCTGATAATAGACAATATGCAATGTTGCCTTCAGTGACATAATCTGAAAGCCAACCTGGTGGTCCTCTGTCTCGAGTTGACTGCCTCACATTGGAAACCTCAGACTCAATATGTTCTTGTTCTTCGTGCTCTGGTACTGCTTCACAAGAAATTTGACTTTCGTCCGTCTTATTTTCCACCTGAAAAATAGTAGTTTCTGAATTCGGTGTGCCTTTGTCTCCCTTTACTCTATCTTCCTCGAAGATAGCATCCCTGCTGATGACAAGCTTGTGAACAGTAGGATCCCACAAGCGAAACCCCTTTACTTCATCATCATAACTCAAGAAGATACATTTTCCTGGATTTCGAATCCAACTTTGATCTTTCTTGCTCATTGTACAGAACGTACACCGGACTTCCGAATGTATGCAAATGAGAACAATCTGTCGGCTTCCCGGTCCACATCTCCATCGGAGTCTTCAGATCAATCGCCACTGAAGGAGAACGATTGATAATATAACAAGCGGTTTTGACTGCTTCCGCCCAAAATGACTTTTCTAGACCCGCAGTCCTCAACATAGTTCTTGTTCTATCCAACAAGGTCCTGTTCATCCGCCCGCCCGCCACTCCATTCTATTGAGTTGTGTAAGCCGTCGTGAATTGTCTTTTGATGCCTTCATGTTGACAAAATGCATCAAACTCGTCACTGGTATATTCTCCTTCATTGTCAGTCCTCAGACACTTGATTTTCTTTTCAGAATCAAGTTCAACCCGCGCTTTGAAATCTTTGAAGATCTAGAAAACATCTGATTTCTTTCTGATTGGATACACCCAACATCTCCTAGAGAAATCATCAATGAACGAGACAAAGTATCTCGCTCCTCCTAGGGATGAAACTGGTGCTTGCCAAACATCCGAATGAATTAGCTCCAATATGCTTTTGCTCATGGCAGTAGAAGTGCCAAACTTTAATCTGTGTTTTTACTGGTAACACAGTGCTTACAAAAGGGTAGTGACACTTTTGTAAGTCCTGGCAGCATCTTCCATTCTGAGAATTTTCAATCCTCGTTCTGACATATGCTCGAGCTTTCTATGACATAACACTGTTAATTCTTCTCCTGAACCAATTGACGCAACAGCTAGTTCCGCCTCTTTGTGTGTTTCTCCCAAAAGTACATACAGATTTGCAGCAACATTTTTCGGCTTCATAATCACAAGCGCGCCTTTCACAATTTTCATGATCTCGTTCTCGATCCGAGTTTTGCACCCGATATCCAAGGACAAAAGATTTTTCGTCAGTCCTTTCACATGTCATATCTCTTGTATGGTGCGAATGGTTTCATCAAACATTTTTATTTTGATAGTACCAACCCAGCGATTTCCAAGGCATGATCATTTCCCATGAATACAGATCCTCCTGAGACTGGTTCATAATGATCAAACCATTCTCTCAGGACGTCATGTGCCACGTAAGTCCTGAATCCATTATCCATGTGTCACAAAATTGTGTCTGCCTTCTGCAACAGTTGCTGCTTCGCTGAATAATATTTCACCACCGCCTGAAGCACTGGCCACATTTCCTTGAGAACTTTTCTCGATACTCGTACACTCTTTCTTGAAGTGCCCTTTACCGCCACATTTAAAGCAGTAAATATTTTTCTTCTTACTTCTTGACTTTGATCTACCTCGTCTTTGGCTCCCACTGGAGTCACGGTCCATAAATCTTCCTCTTATCATCGGTAACGCCTCTGCCTGCTTTGATGTTACCAACATATCTTCCTTATTCTTGCGCCGGCATTCTTCTCCGAGAACCGCAGTTAAGACATCGTCAAATCTTAGAAAGCCCATAAGAATAGTGTTGGTTATGTTGATGATAAGTTGATCATATGAATCTGGTAGACTTTGAAGTAGAAGCTCTGCACGTTCATTTTCCCCTATTTTATACCCCATGGAAGTGAGCTGTGCAAATAGAGTATTTAGTGTGTTGATATGGTCGGTCATCGATGAAGATTCCGTCATCCGAAGAGTATAAAGCCTTCTCTTTAGGAAAATCATGTTGTGTAGCGACTTGACCTCGTACATCTTTGTCAGAGTATCCCAGATAACTTTGACTGTTTTTATCTCAGAGATACTTGACAATACTTCGTCCGCTATAGCCAAGTGTAAATTGGCAACGGCATTATCATTCATCTCATTCCACTTTCCATCATCTGTAATATCTACCGATCTATCTCCAATAGTCGCCAAGCAAATCTCCTTCTTAAAACTGCATGTATCTTTATTTTCCACAGAATAAAATTGCTTCCGTTGAATTTTGCTATCTCGTACCTGCCTGCCATTATTTCTACAACAATTTTAGTAGACTGGACAAAATAATCTCGTCTTAAATAAAAAATTTCAAAAAATCTTTTCTGATGTGGAAGATCAGTCTAGGCTGCAACCACAGAGCATACTCAGAATTTTAAGAAATTTTAAACCAAGGCTCTGATACCACTTGTTGGTCCACTTGCGGAATTAGAGATAATAAAACCCGACAATAAAGAATAAATTGGACACCGAGATTTACGTAAAATTATTAGGGTAAAAACCATGGGCAAGATGAAAAGAATTTTCACTATAATATTTTATAGTGTACAACTCACTCACTGTGTTTCCAAAGAGAATACACACTCTCTTAATACATGAGAACAAAACACCTCACAAATATTATAGAACTGAGCACTCAAATGCTTATAAGATGAGAGAAAACTCGAAGAAGGGATGATTTCAGAATGAAGGGAGGAGCTCTATTTATAGAACCACATGTCCGTGTGAATACGCATTAAAAACACGTATTCATATTTCTATCTGAAATTTTCACGTAATTTCCGCCGACCATGTTTTTTTTATTTTGCAACTTGTGCCAACATTTAATACACATTTGTTGCCTTTCTTGACTAATTCTGCCGACACAGAAGACTGAGGAAGTCGGTCCAAATATCAGCCTTCTCATAGAGTCATACTCAAAACTCTGAGCCAGATAATATTTACCCATCTTTGGTTATTCAGGTCAAAGAAGGCCCACTCTAATTTGGGAAAGTGGATGTAAGAACATTGGAGAATAACATCCACTCATCTTGGTTTTATAGAATTCTACAAAGCTGCACAAAGCTCATCGGCCAATCACTGTGGATCTTGGAGACGTTTAGCAAAAACTTCAGCAACTCGAAAAAGCTTGCTCAGGTCTACAACTTGTTGGCCAGATGATACATAATCAACATGACACTTGAACTGGAACTGAAGTAAGCAAGACTCACAAAATGAGAATAGATCAAGATCTCAAACAATAACCAATCCACCTGATCCACCAGCTTCACCAACTATGCTATCAAAAGTCAAAACCAGCTTCAGGGAATAAAGAACCACTGGCAATGTCCTTCATCTTTTGCTTGTAACCTGTAACAAAAATTATATCGAGAATGTTAAGCAGAAATCATATTTAGCACTTGAGACAAATGCCATAATACATAAAGCAATGCCAACAAAATGTCGGCAAATGGTCAAATGTTGATGGTGGCATTAAATGAGGTGAGAACACATTTTGTTAGGCAGCAATCAAAGAACACGTTTTGTTAGGCAGTAGTTTGAAATTTCGGATGACATCATTTGGCAATTCAATGTATCCCTTCATCGAGTTCTCTTTCATCTTATAGTATTTGAATGCTTAGTTCTATAATATTTGTGATGTGTTTGTTCTTATGTATTAAGAGAGTGTGTGTTTTCATTGAAAAGACAATGAGTGGTTGTACACCATAAAATATTATAGTAGAATTATTTTCATCTTGCCCTGTGTTTTTTACCTTAATAATTTTTAGGAGTTTTTCACGTAAATCTTAGTGTCCAGTTTTATACTTTATTTTTATATTATTATCTCAAGTTATCGTAAGTGAGACCAACAAGTTGTATCAGAGCTTTGGTATAAAATTTCTGAAAATTATGTTTGTGCTATGTGGTTGCAGCGTAGGCTGATCTTCCATATTAGAAAAAGATTTTTTTTTATATCTTTTTATTAAGAGATGATTATTTTGTCAAGTCTACTAAATTAGTGTAGACATAATGGCAGGCAGGTTCAATATAACAAAGTTCAATTGAAGCATTTTTATACTGTGGAAAAAAAAGATACAAACAGTTTAAGAAAAGGAGATTGTTTGGCGGCTATTGGAGAAAGACAGATAGAAATTACGAACGATGGAATTCGAATGATAATGTTGTTGCCAATTTATACTTGGCTATACCCAAGGTTCTAAAAAGCGTGAAGTGCCCTGAAATGCGGATGTCGAGCTCCAAGCTTTTCAAACTTAAGCGAGATTAGCACAGGCTTAAGTATGAAAAAACGTTTTTTCTCTTTAGTGCAATTGTAATTATCTCAAACCAATAAATAAATAAAATAATATATAAATATGATAAATTTAAGTCTGATGCATTAATTCTCATATCTATAAAATCATAAAAATCTCAAAATTACAATATTTATTTGTTTTTACAACTAGACCACATTAAAAAATGTTAAATATTTGTCAAATCATTATCAGACATGCTTAATCATAATTAAAATTAAAAAATAAACATCTACATTATAAACCTAATTTATTACTTTAAATAAATGATATACCTTAAAAATAAAAAAAATTAAAAATAAATAGATGTGATTAATTGTGCTTAAACACACTTAATTAAACTCCTTAATTACGCTTAATTCGGTCAAACTAAAATTTAATCGCTTTTCTTTTAAGCGGAACGTTTTTGTCGAGCTTCAAGCTTAAGCGGGCTTTTTAGAACACTGTCTATAGCTGACAAAGTACTGTCAAGTATCTCTGAGATAAATATAGCAAAAGTTATTCGGGATACTCTAACAAAGATGTACGAGGTCAAGTCACTGCACAACAAGATTTTATAAAGAAACGACTTTATAATTTTCGGATGGCGGAATCATCATCGTTGACCGACCATATCAACATACTAAATATTTTATTTGCCCAACTCACTTCAATAGGACATAAAATAGAGAAAAATGAATGCGCAGAGTTTCTACTTAAAAGTTTACCAAATTAATATGATCAATTTATCATCAACTTAGCCAACAATATTTTTATGGGCTCTCTAAAATTCGATGGTGTCTTAACTGCAGTTCTCAGAGAAGAAAGCTGGTGCAAGAATAAGGAAGATTTATAGACTGTGACTCCAATGCGAGTTAAAGACGAGGTAGATCAAAGTCAAGAAGTAAGAAAAAAAATATTTAATTCTTTAAATGTGACGGTAAAGGGCAATTCAATAAAGAATGTACGAGTATCGAGAAGAGTTCTCAAGAAAATGTGACCAGTATTTCAGGCGGTGGTGAAATGTTATTCAGTGAAGCGGCAACAATTGCAGAAGACGGACACAAATTTTGTGATACATGGATTATGGATTCAGGAGCGACGTGGCACATGTCGTCTCAGAGAGAATGGTTTAATCATTATGAACCAGTCTCAAGAGTTTCTTTATTTATGGGAAATGATCATGCCTTGGAAATCACTAGGGTTGGTACTATCAAAATAAAAATGTTTGATGGCACAATTCGCACCATACAGAAGGTACGATGTGTGAAGGGATTGATAAAAAAATCTTTAGTCCCTGGGGTAATTGGATGATATCGGGTGCAAAACCCATATCGAGAATGAGATCATGAAAATTGTGAAAGGTGCGCTTGTGGTTATGAAGGCGGATAAAGTTGTTGCAAATCTGTTTGTACTTTTGTGATAGACACACAAAGAAACGCAAATGGGTGTTGCATCAATTGATCAAGAGAAGAATTAACAGTGTTATGGCATAGAAAGCTCGGGCATATGTCAGAACGAGGGTTAAAAATACTCTCAGAATGGAAGTTGTTGTCGCGACTTACAAAAATGTTGAGGACTGTGTTGGAACATTCATGTTCGCAATCTTGATTTTGATGTTAACAAAACTTGTTATTGTGTTTCTAACATATTTACTCAAGTATGAAGTTGCAAACAAAAGAAGCAAGTTGAAACTGATTTCTGCACAAACTGAATTTCTGGCAAGTTTCGGTGTTTTGATGATATCTCTTAACTGGATGAAGCAAATGACATTCCGTCAATTGGACTGATCAGAAAACTCAATTTGGAACAAGTTGTATTTCACATCGGTTAGGCAAAATCGGATGTTATCATGGTCTAACTGATCGCTCAATTACCGAACTGATCACACGAAAACAGCAATCAGTTGTGTTTGAGCACCTGCCGTATTTTGGTCATATCTCTCAGCTTGTTTATCGAAACGAAGCGATTCAGTATGCGTTGGAAATATAAGACAAAGATCTACAAATCATTTTTATAAGTCAAAGTCTGAATCGAAGCTTACGATGCTGATAAATGACGATGAAGTTACTGGTTCTGCACAAACTGAAATCAGCTAGGCTGATTTCAGCACACCAGCTGAAGACCAGTTGAACCAGTTGAACTGAACCTGACCAACTGAACCAGTCCGACTGAATGACCAGTTGAGTTGATTAGAGTTGACCAGTTGACCAGAGTTGACCAGTCGGGAAAATGCCCAGCAAGCTGAATTTGACCGTTGCAATCTCGGAAACAGTACAGAAACTTTTCAAACAGTCATATTCTTGTGTCTAACGTATATATCAGTGTTGGAGCCTATAAATACAACATCTTGAAGATCAAACAAGAGCTTTTGAGAGAGATTCAAAGCATGGGCAGTTAGCATGAAAAAATCAGCTAGTTGAGAGCACAAGCCCTTGTGTGAGGATACATTTGAGATGCACACTGTAAATGATAAATTCCTCACACACACAATCACTCACACATATATGAGAGAGTTGAGCTTACAAGATTAGTTGAGTGAGTCTTGCACAAAGACGTAAAACTTGTGTATGTAGTCTTTGCATATGAGACATTAAACAATATGCTGATTGTGAGGTGCTGCCTACAATCTTGAGTGCTAGGAGTTCTAGTTGGGTGCTGCCCTTCCGGAATGGGTTTGTACAATTAGTTGTATAAATCAAAGTCTTCTAGTGGATCCTTCCCAAGGGGAAGAAGGGGTGACGTAGGAGTGTTTGAAATCTCCGAACATCCATAAACAAATTCGTGTCTATTTGTTTATTGCATTTACTTATCATTTCCATAGTTTTAAAGATGCATTGTTGAAGCATTTTATGTGTTTTTCAAATACCAAAATATTGTATACCAAGTGTTTGATAAAATGCTTCAACTGAATATTTTAACTCATTCAACGTGCATATATTTTAAATGGTTTACAAAATATTTATTCGGTTTCTACGAAGGATTATTTCGAGTATTTTCCGCTTGGTTTGAACACCAAACTCGATTTAATTCATCGGTGTTCAATATTTCAAGAACCGAGCTATTTTAACTCAACGGTGATCCCCCTAACCGATCCTAATAGACTGACAATGGCAGAGAATATATCAATGATGAATTTGATGCATTTTGCCAAAATGAGGGCATCAAAAGATAGTTCATGATGGCTTACGCATTTCAACAGAATGAGGTGACGGAGCGGATGAGCAGAACCTTGTTGGACATTACAAGAGCTAGGTTGAGGACTGCGAGTCTAGACAAGTCATTTTGGGCGGAAGTAATCAAAACAACTTGTTATTTTATCAATCATTCTCCTTCATAAACAATTGATCTGAATACTCTGATACAGATGTGGACCGGGAAGCCAACAGATTATTCTCATTTTCATATATTTGGAAGTCATGTGTACGTTCTGTACAATGAGTAAGAAATATCGAAGTTGGAATCAAAATCAAGAAAATGTATCATCTTCGGTTATGCTGATGGAGTGTAGGACCGAGTGCTTATCGCTTTATCAAAAGCTATAGCTGGTGGTAGTGGTGCAACTCAAATATTTTAAACCGCACAGCAGCTCAAGCACCACGGTTCGATCGCTCTACCAAGTAGGGATAATTATTGCACCCACAATCTCTCTCCTAATAATTGGACTCCTTGCAATCAATGGGAATCGAACCCGTGACCTTGGCTCTAATACCAATTGTATGACCAAGTGCTTACAGCTTTACCAAAAGCTATAGCTGGTGGTAATGATGCAACTCAAATCTTTTAAACCGCATAGCAGCTCAAGCACTACAGTTCGATCGCTCTACCAAGTAAGGACAATTATTGCAACCAACATGGAGTAAAGGGATTTTGCTTGTGAGATCCTATTGTACACAAGCTTGTCATCAGCTGAGATGCTATCTTCGAGGAAGATAAAGTGAAGGGAGACGAAGGCAAGCTGCATTCAGAAACTACTATATTTTAGGTGGAAAATTGGACGGATGAAGGTCAAATTTCTTTTGAAGTAGTACCAGAGCACGAAGAACAAGAAGATGTTGAGTATGAGGTTTCCAATATGAGCAATCAATTCCAGACAGAAGATCACCAGATTGGCTTTCAGATTATATCATTGTAAGCAAAACTGCATTTTGCCTATTATCAGAGGATGATGAGTCATCGAGTTTCCACGAGGCTACTCAAAACTTAGATGTATTCTTGTTGATGATAGCAATGCAAGAAGAGTTGGAAGCATTAAATAAGAATAAAACTTGGGATCTTGTTACACTACAACAAAGGAGGAAAGCCATTGGTAATAATTGGGTCTATAAGATCAATCATGATGACAAAAAACAAGTGGAACGGTATCGTGCTAAATTGGTGGTAAAATGGTATGCTCAGAAAAAAGACATTGACTTCAATGAGGTATTTTCTCCCGGCGTTCATCTTACAACAGTCAAAGAAGTGCTGACATTGTGTGCTATATTAAACCTACATCTAAAACAGTTAGATGAGAAATGACATTTCTTCATGGAGATCTTGAATAAGAAATTTATATGCTCCAGCCAAAAAGTTTTGCAGAAAAAGACAAAGAGTAGGTTGAAAAAATCTTTATACGGTCTCAAACAGACGCCGATGTGTTGGTACAAGAGATTTGATTCCTATCATGAGCTTTGGATATAACAGACCGAGTGCAGACCCTTGTACATAGTTCAAGAAGTCTAGTGATTATTATATCATTTTGCTATTGTATGTGAACGACATGTTGGTAGCAGGCCCCAACAATTATATAAATGACTTGGGATCAGCAAACAAGATTCTAGAGGTGGAAGTTCACCGAGACAGCTGTAACAAAAAGATTATATTTCCTAAAAACATTATATGAAGAAAGTTTTGCAACGCTTTAACATGCAATATAGTAAAAAATCTCGACCCATCTTCCTATTAATTTCAAGTTATCCTCTGAGATTTGTCCTAGTGAAGCAGAGAGGGTAGAGATGTCTAAAGTGCCATATGCATCAGCAGTGGGAAGTTTGATGTTCATTATGATCTATACAAGATCGGGCATTGCTAAAGCAGTGAGAGTAGTTATTCGGTATATGAAGAATCCTGGACGAAAGCATTGGAGTAAAATTAAGATGATCTTTAGATACATTAAGGGTACCTCAAATGATACGAAGGATCGGATTTAATACTCGGGGGCTATGTCGATTCGGATTATGCATTTGATCCTGATAACAGAAAATCTACTACTGATTATGTGTTTACACTTGCAGATGGAGCAGTAAACTGTGTATCAAAACTGCAAACAGATGTGACATTATCTACAATGGAGGCAAAATACATGGCCGCTACTCAAGCTTGCAAGAAGGCGATATAGATTAAAAGGTTAGTGATTAGTAATCTTTTTTAGAAATCGAATGGATTCGGAGGAGTTCAGGCACAAATAAAAGAATGTTTCTTTGTTTTGTGACAGTCATAGTGTCTTGCATTTCGCAAAAAATCCAGCCTTTCATTCCAAGACTAAACACATTGGAGTTCAATTTCACTTTTTCTAGAAGTAGTAAAATAAGGAAACATGGATATGCAGAAGATGAAGGATAACATAGCTGATTTTTTAACCAAGCAAGTAAACATTGATAAGTTTGAGTTGTCCAGATCCTCAAATGGCCTAACGAAAACGTAAACAACAGGAAATGACAAGATTGAAAAGATGTGTGGAGATGTTTTTGATTCTCAATCAAATCTCCAAATAAGAGAAATTTCAGAAAATGAGCAAATGTGTATGGTGGCATTAACTGAGATGGGAAAACTTTTTATAAGGCATCAATAAAAGAACATGTTTTGTTAGGCAGCAAATTTGAAATTTTGGAAGAGGGGTTCCCAATGGAAATGCATCATTTGGCATTCCAATATATCACTTCATCGAGTTTTCTCTCATCTTATAGTATTTGAGTGCTTAGTTCTATAATATTTGTGAAATGTTTGTTCTCTTGTAATAAGTGTTGGATCACAGTTTTCTACACGCCCAAACGCAGCGGAAGTTTTAAAATTTTTATTTTATTTTGAAAAACAAATTATGTTTTTGTTTTGGACGCTCGTATGATTTTAACAAAAACATTCATAGGATGTTTAGTAATATACCTTTGGTAAATAAATCGCATGGCTCCAACTACTCCGGTATTAGCGGACGTAGCTCTTGTTGTAAATCCTTATGAACGTTCTTCGATCTCCTAATCCGGTCCACGACTAGAATACTTGTTCCTCTTCTAACATGTACTAGAAATCATAGAAGATATTTGCGTTGAGATAAAACACAAAAGAATCGACCCAATACCTATCAAATTGGGTGGCCGAAACTTTTCTTGCAAAGCAAGGTGATTTTGAGAGCAGCTTTCTTTTTTTTTTTTTATTGGAAGAGCCGAAAAATACTTTTTCTCTTTTTTTCAAAGTTTTTCAAAATGCCATCAAGTCAAATAAGAATCAAAATTCTTATTTATTATCTCTAATCCTGGCAAATCTCGGTTGATGGAATTTTGGAGACTTTCTCCATTTACTAAAGATTCGGTCCTTTTGTTGTTGATAACAATCCAATTTTCCATGATTGCATACCATATCTTAAGGATAGGAAAATCCTTAATTTAATACTAATAATTCATTTACTTAATTAATTGAATTAATTAAGTCAATGAAATATTCTTATCGCATACCAAATCTTTTCTTTTCCAAATCACCGAAATATTTTTGAAAGCTTGTGATCTCTTGGAGGCTAGGGTTTAGCTCATCTACTATCTTTTATAATCAAGTGACGACCTAAATAATACATGTGTCTTTTAATTAATATTAATAGGTTTGATTAATTAATTGGACTAGTCCAACTAGTTTAATTAATTAATCAAAGTCCATGAAGAACTTTAATTATTTAGAATGTTGGACTTGTACTCCTACAAGCTCATTAAACATATTACTCACTATATTTAAATTTAACATTTAATAAACACAACTTTTGAGTTTAATAATAATCATTATAATCATATTATAAATTCAACTCCTTGAATTTTATCACCTCCAAATTTAATATTCAATAAACTCAACTTTTGAGTTTAATAAATTAAATTCTCAAATTTTATAAATTCAACTCTTTGAATTTATTCTCTCCAAATTTCATAAATTCAACTCTTTGAATTTATTCTCTCAACGGGAACAAATAATCAAGTACTTGTGTGACCCTCAATGGTTCAGGGATACAGCTAGCCGTAGGGTTCACAACTCTTTGTGATTCAGGATATAATCCTTTATTCGGGCTTACCCTAGTTAGCCCCATTCTTTTCATCAACACTTTGATCAAGAATGTCAGAACTCATTTCGATTGCACCCATCGGATCATGGTAAGAGCGTCTAGTAGCATCGCCCCATGATCCCCTAGGTATCACTGATAGTGCCTGCAAGAACCAGTCGATTATGATTAACGTACAGTACGGTCCCTTCATCTCATATATCCCGATCGAATCTGCAACCATTGGTTCATCGAGGGTTGCATATTAATTCGATAACTATGTGATAACTATAATAGTGACATCACGTGTACTATTTGAGAACTCCTTATCCAACATACATCTCATACTCTGGCCAGAGATTCCATGTACTATTATTTCATTAGATCACATAGGATATCCACACCCGTAGGTGAGCGGTGAATCCCCGACTACAATGCAGTGGCTCCTATATGTGTCGCAACTGTACCCAACCTCGCCACCTGATGACTCTCCTGGAGCCGGTAAACGAGTCAAAGCACAGCCCTAGCATATAGAGCCTCAGTGTTGTCCCGGGTCGTAAGGACTAATGGTGTACAATCATAACCACGGACTTATCCTCTCGATGAATGATAACCACTTGGAAAGTCCGAGGGAGGGTTGTTCGGTATAATCATCATATGACTACCCATCTGTATGTTTGGACATCTCTATGCCCTTACCAAGAAACGCAGTACACAACATCACAGATGCTAGTCTCGAGCTCAAGCGACCTTTATCCATGTTTTAGGCGACTGAATCGACTAGGAACGAATTTAGAATATGCAAGTGTTTACAAATGAGTTTCAACATCGAATTACAATTCATTTGTATTAAAGCATAATCAAGGACGTTATCTATGCTGTTTGCATGGGTATACAGATAAAGGTATAACAAGACCATAAAAAGTTAAATTATATTAAAATAAAGATTGTTTATTTCACTTGAGTCAATAAATTCCCTAGCCAACTGTTGGCTTGCAGGACATCTACTCTAACATTAAGAGAGTGTGTGTTTTTTTTTTGAAAATACAGTGAAGTGAATGGTTGTACACTATAAAATATTCTAGTAGAATTCTTTTCATCTTGCACGTGGTTTTTACCTTAATAATTTTTAGGATTTTTTCACGTAAATCTCGTTGTCCAGTTTTATACTTTATTTTCATGTTATTATATCAAATTGTCGTAAGTGGGACCAACACAAAAAACTCAAAGCAACAATAGTTATATACTATCAAACAAGTTATGTGAATTGAGAAAATTACATTAGAAATTACAAGCTTGAAATTCTAATTCCTCTTTTGTATTCTTTATTGATCAATTATTTATGAAGACAATACTATCTACCCCCAACATTTTGTTTGAAAACAATCATTTCGGTATTATACTGAAATAAAACAATTGAATATGGAAGCAGATTGAGCCAAAACTATATTGAAGACTAATTTAGGCAGATGCTGATTCTTAAATAATATTTGAACGATGCACTCAATGAATCACATAACCTCCTTATACATAGCAAATACTTAATCTATGTACTTGATTATACTATTTCATTCAAATATTTATTGGCGCTTTTAACAATATGACAAGATCTAACTTGGACATTGTGATTTTTATTTGAGTAGGTCTCTTGTGAGACGGTCTCACGAATCTTTATCTATGAGACGAGTCAACCCTACTGATATTCACGTGAATAAAAGTAATATTTTTTTATGGATGACGCAAATAAGAGATCCATCTCACAAAATACGACCCATGAGACCGTCTCACATAAGTTTTTCTTTTTTTTATTTCATTACAGTCACATCCTTAATTATAAGAAGTCCCTTAAATGATAAAAATGAATCTGGGAAAAACTGCAGAATAACTTCCTAATATAATCCTTCATTATAATGATCATCTTTATTTGGAAATAACTGAAATAAATCTGCAGGATGATTTCCTAATATCTAATACTTATTAAAGATACTAAGGATCATCATTTCTTCTTACGGGATTTTAAAACATAAAATTCATCAATAATAGAATTTACATCAATATGTTTAGCTAAATCTCGTTCAATATAGAGTGTCAAACAATCGGCAAGAAAGTCATCCTCCATTTTATTGCGAAGTGCCGTCTTCACATGCTTCATTGCTGAAAAAGCCCGTTCAATAGTAGCAGTAGACACAGATAATGTCAAAACAAGATGAATCAATCTAGTCAACATAACATAAACACTTGACCGTCCACTCTCGGTCAATTGCTGACACAACTCAACAAGTGTAGAAACCTTTAAATTCTGCATCACATCGAGTTTATAAATGTATCAATTCATACTTCAAAACAACAATTTCTTGATCTGTGAAATCTCCAGGATAAAACTTCTTCGCAAGCTTGCAAATATCATCACTGTTAAATGAGTCAAATGAATTTTTAGGATCTAAAGCTATACTAAGAGAAAGAAGTTTCACCGATGACTCATTGAACCGAGTATTTAACTCCATTAAAATGAAATCTATTGCTGCATTATAAACATCAAAGTGGTAATGATGTTTTATTGAATAAACCGTCGCTAATTAAAACCGCCGATCCACCTTTTTTTTATTTTTTAATAATGTAGCGACGGTTTTAACAATAACCGTCGCTAATAATTGCGACGGTTTGTGATAAAACTGTCGCCGATCCACATCGGCGACAGGTTTACTAAAACCGTCGCAAAAGTAGCGACGGTTATCAAAAACCGTTGCTAAAACCGTCGCTAAATAAAAAAAATGGGCTGGGCTACAACCCAGTATAGCCCTAGCGTAGATCCGTCTCTGGACATAACTAAATTAAAAGATAATAATCAAATTTGGAGAAACAAAATTAGTTGAATCCTATCCTTTATTTGTAAACCTCTGGTGAGCGAATAGATTGTACGCAATATATAGGCAACTTTCTTTCCGTCTAAAAATATATTTTGTCATATTTGGAAAATTCTTGAAAAAAATTTGTTATAGAAGAACATATTTATTACTATTAATATATCCACCTACTGTATTAATATTTAGAAACAAACAATAAATAAATATGTAATTAAATATGAAGTATGAAGTCTAATAAATTTCTTTTTAAAAATTCAAACTTTAATTTGATATCTCTTGAAAATATTAACTACATTTAAATATTTAAGTGTTTACGTTGGTTATATCATTTTATTTAATTCATTTCTGATTTTGAGTTTTATATTACTTTTATATATTTAGTATTATTATTTTCTATCATATTTATTATATAATACTAAGTTTTTCAGTTTAAGTTTTTAAAATAGTGTCGTAAATTTTGATATATTAAGTTGATATGTAATTGTTATCTTGCTTATGATTTATCTTAATTATAATTAAATATAACTATTTTTTTAACACGTTTTAAAAAATAATTACATTTTTTAATCAAATTTATTCATTTAATAAATGATAAAATTTTGAATTTAAAAAATATATTTTTTATTGTTTAAAATTTTGATATACAAAGTAAAATATATATTTTAGATATATATTCAATTTTTTATTAGTAATAGTTGTCAATCAAAATAAAGAAGTCAATTCAGAGTCAAGATATTGTTATCTTTATTTAAGCGTTTTCAGGAAAATTTCACCCAACCTTGTGGGGTACTGCTTCCTTGAGAAGATCAAAGGTCCAGTTTTAACCACATATATGTGGGGTCCACCAATTTTCTTTAAAATCAATGGCTCAGATCCTGTGGAGGCACTGCCCCCACAGATAGCATCGACACTACCGCGTTTTCAAATGATATAAACATTTTTATATAATATTTTTAATAATAATATTTAAAATTTAAATATATTTATAATATTATATTAATACATTTTCAAATGTTAATACTTAATGATTTTAATAATTAATTATATAAAATAACATTCGGTGCATCACATGTATAAAATACTAGTAGCAAATAAAATATCAACAGTGAAGATCAAAGAATCAACATCAAGTCCCTTCTCTAAAGCACTGCAAGAAATATGACTTTTTGCGGCGTGGCATCGACGTTCATTGAAAAGATGTCACAAATATTAGTTTTTACGGTTTCTACTTATGTGTGCGTTGTTATTCATTCTCTCACTTATATAACAACTAGTATACCTACGCACGCGTTGCGTGCTTGTATAATATATTTTATAATTCATTTTATTTATATTTAAATGAGGATCAAAATATAATTATAAGAAATAATGAGGGACTACACTGTAATTTTGATATATAAATTAAAAAATAAATTAAAAATAAAAGAATAAAAAAAATGTCCTCAATAAGAATTGAACCTATAACCTAAATCCCAAATGACAATGATTCTATCCACTGAACTACAGATAACTTGTATTAAGTTTTCAACATTTTATTAATATATATAATTAATAAAACGGACTATTACACCAAAGTTAGTTACTATAAGAGCATCCACAATGGTGGATATTTGGGTAGCCATGTCATTAAAATATTTTGGCTATCCAAATATCCACCATTGTGGATGCTTTATATTTGAGATATTCAAATACCCGGTTACAAATTTGTAACCGGATATTACATTTTTTTTAATTTAATCAAGCCAGCGTGAAACTCACGCTGGCTTGAGACACGCGCGTGCAATGCGAGAGAAACCTGCAGCGTGAATCACGCTGTAGGTTTTTCTTTTACTTTTTTTTTTTGTTTTTTAATAGTTTTTAATTATATTTAATTATGATATAAATAATTAAATATATGTAGGATATGAATTGTGCACAACTTTCACTATTTTCCAAACTTTTGAATATTTTGAACGTTGGGTTTTGAACGGTACCCAACGTTCAAATTTTATTCTATAAATACATAAATTTGTAAGAAATTAAAATCCATAGTTTTAACATCTTATAAAAATATTTCTCTCACAAAAAAAAATTACACACAAAATTTTTTGGAATGGATAATAATTCCAATAATTTTTTTAAGGATTTTTTGAACTCTCCAAATATCGATGAAAGTTCAAGTGGAGAAAATTCTCGAGTTCGTCCGAGTGTCCAACATCCTCCATTTCCATTTTTTACTCAACACCCACAGAATTTGCAACATTTTCCATATCCACCACCATATTTTTTGAACGCCCCTCTAGCTCCGTGGAATACATGTCTCCCAGAATATTGGCAGAGTAGCCAGTATTTGGTGCAAGATCCATCCCATGGAATTAATCATCTTCAATCACCTGGGCTTCAATCAACTGAATCGAGAAGGGCTAGTGTTGATGCAAGTGACAGTGATAAAGGGCTAGAAGCACCTTATGAATTCCGAAATTCACAATTTCCTCCTTTCTCGTCCCAAATAGGACTTGAAAATATTACTATCAATCAGGCAAGCGAGACATGTCAAGATTCAGATGGAGATCGTGGCAAGCGGACAGCGTGGACAGTAGCAGATGATAAGCTCCTTGCAGCAGCATACACAATGATGAGCGAAGACCCAACCATTGGTAATGCCCAGAAGAGTGAGTCTTTTTGGAAACGGGTTGTAGAATACTACAATATCAATCGAGACAAGAAATCTAAAAAAAGGACTGCGGAGAAAGCCAAAGCACACTAGGCTGCGGTGAAAAGGATCGTGAATAGATATAATGGAATTTACAATAAATGGTTAACGGATCGGCCAAGTGGATGGAGTGACGAGGATTTGATGATGCGGGCTCATGAAGAATACAAGAATATCTTCAAATCTACTTTTCAATATGAACACGTATGGAGGATAGTTAAAGATAGTCCTATGTATGCGCCTCAATCCTCAGGACACCGGTCTGAAAAGAAGGCAAGGACATCTGAATCATCAGGTGCACATACTGACTCGTCTAATGCTACACCAAGTGTTGATACAGAGTACAATGAAGCCCGATCTCGCCCTATGGGATATAAGGCCGCAAAAAAGAACGGCAAAGAAAGAGTGACCCATGTTGATCAAATTACCGAGGCTATGCAACAGGCAGTAACATAGATGGAGGAATATAATAACAACAAGAAAGTGGATCAACTCATTCAAGCTCATAAACTACTCGTAATGGACACTCGAGGTATGACAGATGAACAACTTCATAACCATCTAGCGATATGTGACCAGCTCAAAAAAAGATTGAACATGTAATGTGGTTTGAAATTTATATTTGATGTCATGTATTTTATTATGTGTGTGGTTGCAATTTATTTTTTAAAATCATGTATTTTAGTGTGTTTTTATTATGTTTGTGGTTTGCAATTTATGTTTTTAAAAAGATTGAACATGTAATGTGATTTGAAATTTATATTTTTAAATAATGTATTAATTTGTGAATGATCTATAGTATATATTATACATATACATACATACATACGTACACACATATATATGTGGATAAAAGTATGAACTAGCCGTTACAAAATAGCCGTTACCAACTAGCCGTTACAAAACAGCCGTTACCAACTAGCCGTTACGAAATAGCTGTTACGAAAATGTACATAAGTAGGAAATGAATCATTCATTATTCTTCACAATACATCCAGTCTGCATTCTCTCTTACACTCAACTATTCATTTGTTCCAAAATGTCTCGAGATCCTACTCAAAATAACAGAGAAAACATTCCAGAAGATACAACATCGGATCCTGGTGAAGAATTATTCATGACGATGGTGCATAATCAGCATAGAGCGGCTGAATTCATTCAAACTTCTTATGGAAATGCACAAAGAAGACGATCAATTAACAGAGAGCGTGTAGCTGGCACATTCAACTTGTTAATGATTATTTCTCTACTGAGCCGGTTTATACCGATGACATGTTCTGACGACGATTCCGAATGAGAAAGGAGCTATTTTTGCGCATAGTCACTGATTTGCAAAATCATCCAGATGGATATTTTAAATGGAGAGAAGATGCTGCGAGAAGAAAAGGCTTATCCCCACTTCAGAAATGCACGGCAGCTATCCGCCAACTAGCTTATGGAGGCCCTAGCCGACCAATTGGACGAGTATCTAAGGATGGGTGAAACAACTGCACTTGAATTCTTGTCCAACTTTTGTCAATATGTTATGCAAATATATGGGTGTGTGGTCTTAAGAAAACCCAACGCAACCGACATCGCTCGTTTGCTTGAAATGCGTGAGCAAAGACATGGTTTTCCTGGCATGTTAGGAAGCCTTGATTGCATGCATTGGGCTTGGAAAAATTGTCTGGTCGCGTGGAGAGCCCAGTACACTCGAGGCGATCATGGCTACCCAACAAATGTGCTCGAGGCAGTTGCATCAGCCGACTTGTGGATATGGCACGCCTTTTTTGGAGTGGCTGGGTCTCGTAATGACATCAATGTCCTTAACGAGTCGCCTCTTTTTAATGACGTCTTGAAAGGAAATGCACCGGATGTTAATTTTCTTGTGAATAGTACACAATATACTAAAGGATACTACTTAACAGTATGGTATATACCCGGAATGAGCCACTTTCGTGAAGAGTTTTTCATGCTCACAGGATCCCAAAAGAATGAAATTCAAAGAAAGACAAGAGGCTGCAAGAAAAGATGTTGAACAGGCATTTGGGGTTCTTCAAGCTCGTTGGGCAATTATAAGAGGCCCAGGGAGACATTGGTTTATGGATAAATGCAAAGAAATCATCTATACATGCATTATCTTACACAACATAATTGTTGAGGACGAAGGTCATGCAATATCAATGTGGGATTTTGAAGAACGAGATAATTTCATAGCCAATCAGAGTTCAACCATAGAATTTGGCGAATACCTTCGAAGAAATACAGAGTTACATGATAGTCATATACATCATCAGCTTCGTCACGATTTGGTTGAACACATTTTGGAGACATGTCGTCGTGATGAGTGAACGAATGGTGTATTTGACTATATGTGTGGTTTGTAATTTCTGTTTTCAGTGTCTTATTTTTTAGTATCTTCGTGAATTACTAATTTTCAATTATTTTTATTATAGATGTTGTTTTATGGTTTGTAATTTTTTTATTATTAATGTTATAAATATTGTTTTGTGTTAAATTAGTTTTATATATTCGTTATAAACTTTTTAATTTTAATAATTTTTTACTTTTTTACAAATTTGTCATTGAAAAATAAGCATTATAAACTTCTTAATTTTATATTCGAATAAAAATATAATATCAAATAGTAGAAATTAATTAAAGTGATGGAATGATTTTATTTGAATGAAAATAAAATATTAATTAAAATAACTAGTGAGACCCATAAATATTTGGTTGGCGTGATGTTTGATTGTGAAATATGTGATATTTGAATAATAAAATATTTGATTGATGATGTGGAGTACAAGACCCACAAATATTTGATGGAAATACCTTGTTATTGTGGATAGCCTAAGTATCTCAAACTTAATAAAATAATATAAATATATGCTAGTTTGTCTTGCCAAATTTATATAATTTATTATTGCAATAAAACCCACTCAATTTCAATTCCCGCTTTAAGACGTAAAATTTGGGGGTCTGGCTCGCGCAATTTCATCTCCCCTCGACTCACCGTGCTTCACTCAGCCGGGCCTTATCCCTGAGCTTGTTAGCCATCGTTCGCTCTCCGTGGGTTTTCCTTCTCGTCATCGATCTCCTCGTATCCCTATGTGCTAAGCTTTTCCAAGAATACTTATTCTCAAAATCGTGGGAAAATTTGTGGTTTGATTTTGGTGAAAAGCAATGGATTTAGTTCAAGTCGTGAAGGAGAGGATGTAATGTGTTGAATATAATCTTGCTTGTTTTCTTATGTGCAAACATACCGTGTAATTTAAGTTTACAAGAAAAAAATATTTATGTTTCAGATTTTCCTCTTCAATTGGGTGAGATTACATTGTCCTTTTTGTTTTCTGTTTTATTTTTGAATTTCAAGATAGTTTATTTTTTTTTATTGGATTAAGTTGGTTTGTCTTTTATAAAACTTATTTAGAATTTATTCCTGCTCCAAAAAGAGGTGCATGGATGGTAGTGTTCTCAGATTTTTGGACCCATTGGAACAATTCTTGAAGCTTCTATGCAGTAGCTAATTCTTGTTTCTTCAAATATTTGGTGCAATCACCATGGGTAACTGCACTTTTGTTGATTATAATTTATGACTATTCTTGTAATATGATAAGTTTCAGCATTCAAGTGCTTCGAAAGAAATAGTTTATAATTTTTGAGTGGTTGAAAATTTAATCTTTTTAGTGCTTTGAATAGTTAGCAGAAACATGGGATGTCTAACTAAGTAGGTTCTGTACGTGAACTGCCTTTGATTAAGTACATTTTTAGACTATTAAATCTCAGACACATACAAGTACCTTAAACAAAATGAGAATAAGAAAAGTATAGTTTTATGTTCTACATGTAATCTGGCCTAACATCGTGTGTATTGAAAAATAAACAAGTGACGACTTCACTATGGTCTCTTGGTACCAAAAATGAAAATGATGTAATTGTGGATCCTTTCTTTTATCTGAAGCGGCGGAGCATTGCTGAGATTTCAAAGAAGAAATTCTGAAACTATTTCAAGATTCAAATTTTACATTTTAATAACAGAAGTCTCTGGTACGTTTTCGTTACTTTGATCATTTCTTTATGTCTAGTAGTTACTGCAATTTCTTTGCTCTGATTGTGTGATTTTTTCAGATTTGTTGGTGCCTTTTTATAAGGTTCCCAATTTATTGCGAAGAATCAACTGCTTTTTTCTCCATTTTGACTTTGGTAACTGCATTTTCGTGCGTTCCTCTTATCGGGGATTGGATCATGAATGTAGTGTCTACTCGTTTTAAAAATGCAGAAATATTTTTTTTAAAGCTCCCATTTTCGAAATATCATTTAAACGTTTCGCATGCATGCGCTCTACATAAAAATATAATATTTAAAAATGATCTTAAATATTTGACAGTAAAAATAGCGCAGTTTAAAATAACCAAACTCGTCCAAAATCATACATAAACATAAACGTATAAAAATCTTAAAATCATCAACGTAGGAAAATGTTCGTGTGCTCTCAAAACTCGAAAATCATAATGCGGAAAACATGCGATCCTCGGGTCATGTCATCGCACTAGAACTGCCTACTCAGAGTTCGGAACCTCCAGTCTCCTCATCATTAAGCTCACCTGCATCACACACGCCTAGTGAGTCTAAAGATTCAACACACCTGCACCGTTAATAGCAAATATATATACATAGCACACAGCAGTGAAAAATACCATACTCAACTTACCTTTCATGAACTTTAAAAAATGTAACATAAACATGTCGTGTAAAATCAAGACCTGTCAAAACAGCTCAACGTTAATCATCATTCATCGTTAATCATTCATCATTCATCATTGGTGAATTCAGTTCATTAGAGGTGACTATCGTACATAATTTACAATTGATCCATCATACATAGAACCGCGGTACCCGGCGGCTGTCGGACATCAGTGACAGGATCACCCATCCACTGTGCCTAGGTCTCATCATCAGCATTTACATATACTTCGATAGCCACAACTAATTCTCGTTGTCACGCTCCGGGACGAGGGTTGGTTGACACTGGCGTTGCTCTCAAATTTACATTCGAAAACAACAAGCCTCATAAGTACAGAATTTCAGAAACCAGTCTTTTATTCATAATACGAAATAATTCATTGTCTGATACAACTCGAATCACTAATGTTTTACAGCGGAAATGTAAAACCAAATGTTACAGTATCTTAACAGATGCAGCGGAATAAACATAAACTAGAACTAATAAACAACTGTCATTTTCACCAGCCCCAGAATTGAATCTGCTCTTCTTCCTCTAACTTTTCCTCCTCGCTTTTATCTGAGATGGGTTTAGCGGGTGAGTGATATGGTTGTCACTCAGTAAGCAGGGGTGGGAATAACTCCCAGTTTTCGAAATCGTTTTCAACAGAAACAGTAATACAATAATATACAGAAAACTCGTATTTTCATAACAGAAATCAGAATTCAGAATTTACAGGTTTCAGAACAGAAATCAGGATTAGTAAGCACTGAGCACGTTAGTGAATTTCATGGCTAAACTGATATCAGTCCCCTATATGTTCTCTCCTCTAAAGGGTGAGGCTAGAATCATAATCAGAATCAGAATTCAGAAATGTTCAGAATATATATTCCTACCATTAGTTCACTAGGGAGTTTCAGTGCTTCGAAACAGATATCAGAAATCAAACATACAGAAACTATGCTTTAAAACAGATCTTAACAAACCGATTTCAAGATATTTATACATAAGCCCACTTACAGTGATTTGCTATAAAGTTTCGGTTGAAGTCTACTGGAATTTGGCTGCTCTCGCTACTGGATTTTGCTGCTTGACAAAGGCACTATCTCTTAACTCGAAATTTAAGTGATACTCTCAAATCTTGTGTAACCCATTTCAGAGATTTGGGGGTGTTATTTATAGTCCAAAATCTGATTGTTAGCCTTCCAATTAATGACCATAATCTGACATTAACAGCCTTTATTTCATGTTAATGCTTCAGTTACAAGTCTAAGCTGAATCAGTAACTGTCTGCTGTTTCTTTCTCGCTCTTCTGCTGCTGCTGATTTCTCGTTCTTCTACTGCTGCTGCTGGAAAATACATGTCTACTGGAAAATACCAGCTTCTGAATATTATCTTCTGCTGGAAATTTTGCATTGCTTACTTAAATGCTTTTGCTGGAAATTCGGGTTCTCACATCCCTCCCTCCTTATGAAATTTCGTCCTCGAAACTTGGCTATACTTGATCTTCAAAGAGATAGAGATATTGTGTTCGCGTCTTTTCTTCCAACTCCCAAGTAGCTTCTCTTTCGGTGTGGTTGGACCATTGTACCTTGACATATGGAATAGTTCGTCGCCTTAGTAATTGATCTTTGTTATCCACAATTCGAATCGGAATTTCTTCATATTTCAGCTCTTCATTTAGATTGCCCTCAACCAATAGTGGTCCAGCTTCAAGAATATGACTAGGATCGGAAATATATCTCCTCAGCTGCGATACGTGGAATACATTGTGAATTCTTGACATGTCGGGTGGGAGTGCTAATCTATAAGCAAGTGTTACCACTTTCTCAAGAATTTAAAATGGTCCGACGTATCTGGGATTCAGTTTCACAGCCTTATTGAATCGGATTACACCCTTCATGGGTGACACTTTCACATATGCCTTCTCTCCAACTTCGAATTCCACGGGTCTTCTTTTCAAGTCAGCCCAACTTTTCTGTCGATCTTGTGCAGCTTTTAATCTTTCTTTGATCAAAGCAACTTTATCTACTATTTCTTGGATTAGTTCGGGTCCAACGATGGTTTTTTCCCCTACTTCATCCCAATACAGTGGTGATCGACATTTTCGTCCATACAGAGCTTCGTATGGTGCCATTCCAATACTATTGTGGTAACTATTATTGTATGCGAACTCGATTAAGGGCAGATGTTCGCTCCAATTACAACTGAAGTCCAAGGTACATGCTCTCAGCATATCTTCTAGAGTTTGTATTGTCCTCTCAGTTTGGCCATCAGTCTGCGGATGGTAGGCCGTACTAAGCGTAACTTTAGTCCCCATAGCTTGTTGTAAACTCTTCCAAAAGTGGGATGTAAACCTCGGATCTCTGTTTGATAGTAAGCTAGCTGGAACTCCATGCAATCGTACGATCTCATTCATGTACAACATTGCTAGCTTGTCCAAATTATAGTTCATGCGGACATGTAAGAAATGCGTAGATTTTGTGAGTCTATCTACGATTACCCATATTCCGTCATGACCTTGTCTCGTCTTTGGTAAACCCACGACGAAATCCATAGAAATATGCTCCCATTTCCATTCTGGAATTTCTAGAGGTTGCAGAAGTCCTCCAGGTCTTTGGTGCTCTGCCTTGACTTGCTGGCATACATAACACTTGGAAACAAATATCGCCACGTCTTTCTTCATTCCACTCCACCAAAAATTTTTCTTCAAATCTCTGTACATCTTGGTACTGCCAGGATGAACCGAAAATTTTGACTTATGTGCTTCATACATTACTTCTTGTCGAAGGTCATCAATGTCTGGTACACACAATCGTCCTTTCATCCACAAGATTCCTTTGTTATCTGTCTCGAATTCTGGTGATTTCTCTTCTTTAGCTTGCTCTTTCAGCTTCACTAAGGCGAAATCTCTATCTTGACTTATCTTGATTGTCTCTCGAAGACATGGTCGTGCGGAAAGTGATGTCAGGATTACCTTACTCATATTCTTTCGACTTAAAGCATCTGCTACCTTGTTGGCTTTGCCTGGATGGTAGTTTATCGTCAAGTCGTAATCCTTTATGAGTTCAATCCACCGTCTTTGTCTCATATTTAGTTCCTTTTGAGTGAACAAATACTTGAGACTTTGGTGATCGGTGAAAATCTCACACTTGGCTCCATAAAGATAATGTCTCCAAATCTTCAGTGCGAATACCACTGCAGCTAGTTCGAGATCATGCGTTGGGTAATTTTGTTCATACGGCTTCAACTGCCTTGATGCGTATGCAATCACCCTTCCCTCCTACATGAGTACACATCATAAACCTTCTTTGGATGCATCACTATAGACGGTGTAGTCCTTACCCATAAGTAATACTAGCACTGGTGTGGATGTAAGCTTCTTCTTCAAAGTCTCGAAGCTTTGCTCACACTTTTCACTCCATTGAAACTTAGAGTTCTTCTGTGTGAGCTTGGTGAGGGGTACGGCTATTGAAGATAATCCTTCAACAAATTTTCGATAATAGCCTGCTAATCCCAAGAAGCTTCGTATTTCTGTCACATTCTTTGGTCTAGGCCAATCCGAGATTGCCTCTACTTTCTTAGGGTCTACAGATACTCCTGCTGCTGATATTATGTGTCCCAAGAATGCGACGCTCTCTAGCCAGAATTCACATTTCTTGAACTTTGCGTATAGTTTTTTTTCTCTCAGCTTCTGTAGGGTGAGACGAAGATGTTTTTTGTGGTTTTCTTCACTTGAAGAATATACTAGAATGTCGTCGATGAATACCACAACAAAATTGTCAAGAAATGGTTTAAACACTCTGTTCATGAGATCCATGAATACTGTCGGAGCGTTTGTTAATCCGAACGGCATTACGGTGAACTCATAGTGTCCGTACCTTGTCCTGAAGGCTGTCTTTGGGATATCGTCTGATTTGACCTTCAATTGGTGGTAGCCTGACCTTAAGTCGAGCTTGGAAAAGACTGAAGCTCCTTTGAGTTGGTCAAACAAGTCATCTATCCTTGGAAGCGGATACTTGTTTTTGATTGTGATCTTGTTCAGCTCTCTGTAATCGACACACATCCTCATGCTTCCGTCATTCTTCTTTACAAATAGGACAGGAGCTCCCCACGGAGATGCGCTTGGTCGGATTTGCTTCTTGTCCAACAACTCTTGAAGTTGCTCTTTGAGTTCTTTCAACTCTGCTGGAGCCATTCGGTATGGTGCTTTTGAGATTGGTGCAACATTGGGCACTAAATTAATCTCAAATTCCACTTCGCGGTCTGGAATTGTGCCAGGAAATTCTCCAGGAAAACATCCGGAAACTCTTGTACTACCGGAATCTCTTCTAGTGCAAGTGCGGTTTCTTGTTTTACCTCGCTTAATATGGCCAGGTAAACTTCTTCTCCGCTTTTCATGGCCTTCCAAGTTTGAGAAGCAGAAAGAAGAGTCTTTCGTTCTCTTGTCTTACCATGAAATAAAATTTTCTCTTGATGTGGAGCTTGAATGGTTACCGTCTTTTCACGACAGTCTACTAAAGCATGATTCTTGGCTAACCAATCCATTCCAAGAATTCCATCGAATTCCACCATGTTTAGTTGAATTAAGTCTGGCTCGAAACTCTGATTATCTATGAGAACACCAATATCCCGATATAGAGTGCGAGTTTCTAAAATTCGATTTGCAGGAGTTGCTACTCTATATGGTTCTTCTACGTTATCAGGCTTGGCTCCTAACTTCTTGGCAAATCTCTTAGATATGAATGAATGCGTAGCACCACAATCAAATAACACATAAGCAGGTATATTATTGATTAGAATGGTACCGGCTACGACATCATTTGAGTTGTCCGCCTCTTCTTGAGTGATAGCATAGACTCGAGCATTGGGCTTGTTCTCCTTATGCTTATTTGGAGTTGTTCCACCTGCTGGACCATTCCTTGGATCTGGAATAGGGCATTGAGCAATGCGATGGTCCATCTTACCACAACGGAAGCAAGCTCCAGAATTCCTACGACATTCACCAGTGTGTGTGAATCCGCAAGTTTGGCACTTGACTCCTTCTTTGTTTGATTGAGAAGAAGTGGTTCCTTTGGATGGAGCACTGGTAAATTGGTTGTTTAAAAACCTAGGCCTCTTGAATTGCTGGCCCGATTGGTACTGGCTTGGCTGAGGACGTTTGAGTTTGTTCTCGCCTTCACGCCTCTTGATGTCATTCTCAGCCCTGATGGCGGCTCCCATCAATTCATCAAAACTATTGGGCTCGATAACGGCAAGGGCGGATTGAATACGGATGTTCAATCCTTTCTTGAAGCGATGCATCTTCAAGGCTTCGTCTCCCATGATGGTTGGGGAATAAATTCCCAACGAGTGGAACTTGGATGAATACTCCACCACTGTCATGTTTGGTTCTTGAACCAAGCTTTCAAATTCTGACAGCTTTTGCACTCGAACTGCTGTCGGAAAGTACTGTCTCAGGAATGCATCTCGGAATCTTTGCCAAGTAATAGGTCTCGCCTCTATCATAGCTGGTGAGACTCCTTCCCACCATTTGGCAGCTTTATCCACAAGAAATGGTGTAATCACTTCTACTCTGATCCTTTGCGGAACGTCAAGTAATCGAAGGTGATTTTCTACCTCTTTCATCCAATTTTGTCCGACCTGAGCTTCCATCAAAGTTTGGAACTATTGCTCTTCGGAGAGCCTCATAGTGCTGCTTCGTTCCATTCTGAGCTGGAGGTGGTGGTGGTGGTGGTGGTGGGGCTGATTAGCATTTGGGTTGACCAACCCTTGCAGTGTAGTTGCCACAATCGTGGCTATGGCCATCAAATCGGCCTGATTGAGTCCAACCGCTGGTGGTGGTTGTTGTTGTTGCTGTTGAGCATCCTCATCGTTGCGGTTATTATAACGAGGGTTGCGGTTGTTTCTCACTGGTCTTCCGTCCATTTTCTACAATTACGAAAGTTCTAAGGTTGATGGCAGAATATGGACTCAAGAAAAGAACAAAATGATTGAGTAATTGCTTGAAATTTAAATATGAAACCAATGGATAAAATAACTTTTATTGATTTCCCAAGAAAGTGCAATTACAACTGAACTTCGAAATGAAAAACAGAAATGCAAATGAGACAAGTGTTATTACAAACTACTACTACTGGAGTTCTAATCTATCACTTCTCCTAATCCCAAATCCCTAGGATCCTCTTCAATTTCTTCATCTTCTTCGGGATCCTCCTCAGGTTCGTCTTGGTTGGCTATTATTGCTTGTAGGTGTTCAATATGACCATGCAGAACTGCATTCTGGTCACTAAGAACTTCAACAGTACTCTGCAACTCATGAATCTGTGCATCAGTCTGTTCACTATACTGGTTATGCTGGTGCACGAGTTGGTGATTTTGATCCTTGAGTATTTGGATCTTCTCCACTAGTGTATCACGTAGCTTGATGAATTCTGCCACAGTCTCTTGAGAGGTTTCAAACTCTTCTTGAGCCTTCCTACTCCTCTCTTCTGCTTCATGCAGATAATGAGCATAACAGTTGAACATCACTTCTCAAGTGTTCTGCTTGACGATCTAATTCATCTTTGTCTAGCTCTAGACAATAGTTATGTTCATTGAGTTTCTCTAGCTTCCTCTCTAAGCTCTTAATGTAGCTACTTTGGTCAGCCATACCCTACATCCCAAAACATGAGAGTGAAGATTCGGAAATGATATCAAGAATACAGGTCGAGTTATAGACAAATACTGGAATGAATAGAATCAGTACTGCCTATACAATTAACAGAAGAAATAGTTCAAAAATTTTCGGTCTCAGAATTACGTGAAAAATTTACTAAAAATCCTTGACATCAAGAATGTGGATGGTGCCAAGTTTGGTGCAAAAATACTAAGCCAATTGGAAATGAAAATTTCTCAAAGTTTCAGAATTTTGGAAAATTTCACGGAAATGATGATATCAATATCTAAACGATGGATTTTGGGGTTCGTCGGCGGTGCTAGAACGTTAAGCTTAGGTTCTCCTCGTCGAGAGCTTTCCAACGCCTACTTTTAATAGTAAAAATTTCTCCTGGATAAAAAGTTATGGCCGTTTGAAGTTTGCGCGAAAAACACCTCAACTTCTATGCCATTTACAAGGTCTACTGCATTTGCTTGCTGGAATACACTGTCTACTGCAATTCTGATGCTACTGCAATCAGTCTGCTGCTTTTCCAGCATTGTCTGCTGCATTCCGAGTCTACTGACTCAGCCTTCTGCATTCAGATCTACTGATTTCGTCTACTGGTTCTGGTTTTGGGCTACTGGTCTTGGGTCTACTGCTTTCCATCTACCGGTTCTGGTTTCAGATATACTGGTTTACTGATTTGTTTCCCTACTGATTTTCCTAACGGTACATATTCAGTCTATCATTTCAGTAGTCTATTACAGTAGCTTATTTTCAGAAGTCTATTCCCGAAATTTTCAGAATTTATTTTCAGAACTTTTCAGAACTTAGTTTCAGAAATTTTTCAGAACTTATTATTTCTAGTTCCTCCTTCCCAGATTATGAAACCTGGTTCTGCTCTGATACCACTTCAATGTCACGCCCCGGGACGGGGGTTGGTTGACATCGACGTTGCTCTCAAATTTACATTCGAAAACAACAAGCCTCATAAGTACAGAATTTCAGAAACCAGTCTTTTATTCATAATACGAAATAATTCATTGTCTGATACAACTCGAATCACTAATGTTTTACAGCGGAAATGTAAAACCAAATGTTACAGTATCTTAACAGATGCAGCGGAATAAACATAAACTAGAACTAATAAACAACTGTCATTTTCACCAGCCCCAGAATTGAATCTGCTCTTCTTCCTCTAACTTTTCCTCCTCGCTTTTATCTGAGATGGGTTTAGCGGGTGAGTGATATGGTTGTCACTCAGTAAGCAGGGGTGGGAATAACTCCCAGTTTTCGAAATCGTTTTCAACAGAAACAGTAATACAATAATATACAGAAAACTCGTATTTTCATAACAGAAATCAGAATTCAGAATTTACAGGTTTCAGAACAGAAATCAGGATTAGTAAGCACTGAGCACGTTAGTGAATTTCATGGCTAAACTGATATCAGTCCCCTATATGTTCTCTCCTCTAAAGGGTGAGGCTAGAATCAGAATCAGAATCAGAATTCAGAAATGTTCAGAATATATATTCCTACCATTAGTTCACTAGGGAGTTTCAGTGCTTCGAAACAGATATCAGAAATCAAACATACAGAAACTATGCTTTAAAACAGATCTTAAGAAACCGATTTCAAGATATTTATACATAAGCCCACTTACAGTGATTTGCTATAAAGTTTCGGTTGAAGTCTACTGGAATTTGGCTGCTCTCGCTACTGGATTTTGCTGCTTGACAAAGGCACTATCTCTTAACTCGAAATTTAAGTGATACTCTCAAATCTTGTGTAACACATTTCAGAGATTTGGGGGTGTTATTTATAGGCCAAAATCTGATTGTTAGCCTTCCAATTAATGACCATAATCTGACATTAACAGCCTTTATTCCATGTTAATGCTTCAGTTACAAGTCTAAGCTGAATCAGTAACTGTCTGCTGTTTCTTTCTCGCTCTTCTGCTGCTGCTGATTTCTCGTTCTTCTACTGCTGCTGCTGGAAAATACATGTCTACTGGAAAAATACCAGCTTCTGAATATTATCTTCTGCTGGAAATTTTGCATTGCTTACTGAAATGCTTTTGCTGGAAATTCGGGTTCTCACATCCGTCATTCAAAACATTACCATTTTCATCACTTATAAAAATCATGAATAAATGCAATTTTTCTTAAATTCAAGCATGCGACGTATATCTTCATAAAATCTTAAAATCGTGATCATGATGCATAAACATTTAAAATATAGTAAATTTGTACTCAGAGCGCTGACAGGACCAAAATCTCACCTCGGGTGCAAAATGACCATTTTGTCCCTAGAAACCCAAAATTATCGTTTTGCTCCTAGACGTAAAATTTCACTTCTTTGACATTTTCTTAATTCCATTGACTCTAACATGTCCCAAATAATTATTTAAGCCTACATGAACTTTTCCCATATTTTTATTTGGCTTAAATCGATGAGTTTTAAATTAATCTTTAAATATAACATAGTAATGCGTTTTAATCTCGAGTTAAATCAAACTTTAGTATAAAATTCTCAAATTAAAAACTTAGACCTCTAATAATTATTTGAGGTTAAATATAATTTTCTATAATTTTATTAATCTTAAATCTAGTGCGTTTCAATTAATCTTTTAATTAATGTTTCGTGCGGCGACTAAATCCCGGACAAATCAAAAACTCATTATTTTGATCCGAAGCTTACCAAACTCTTAAAAATGTCCCAAAACATATTTAAAAGCAACCTTAGACGTAAACTAGAGACTATTTCATAGCTTAACCAAATTGTTTTAAAACTTAGACCGGGTTTCGGTTTTATCCCGAATCGACTCGAAATTTAACCAAATTATTCCCAACTTTTTACCACACCTCATAAACTCTTCAAAGTCCTAAAACCCAACAATTCAGGCCCCTAAACCCACGAAACCAGTCTTGCTGGAAAAATGCAACTTCTTTTTCTCAAACCCGAAATGGCACCACTCGCATCCTAGCGCTCCTCGGTTCGCACCAGCTCACCCCAGCCACGAACCAACCTACTAGGGACCAAGATCAGACCCTAATGGACCTACCAAAACCATGAAACCAGCCCCATGCGCGCTAGAGATTGCGATCACTCCCTTGACTCCAAGAACCACAGCTCGCGGACGATCCTCCTAACCCATGCTCGATCGGTTTCATGGGTGGCTCCAGCAGTGTTCGAGCCATCCTCAGCCATGACTCAGACCCCACATGGCCTGGTTTAAGCCTTGGATCGCCCCTTGTACCGCCGGCTCCAACCATTCACGCGATCTCCTCAAAAATTAAGACAACCTAAAGCCAAACTCCTCTCGACTCTCTCTAAGACCAGCACTCCTGTTGACAGCATGCTCAACGACACTAACCCACCAGAAACAACACAGCACAGCCATCCCCTTGCACAAAACGTGGAAATGTGAGTGGTAGAAACAAGAAATGCATATACTTGTAGCAAAACCGAAAAGTATCCTTGTAACTCGTTGGATCGAGACTTTCACACCCAATAAAACACACAACAGCATGTATATGACGTAAATGATGCATAAATAAAAGTACGGGGCGTGCTTGGATGATTTGATGAACAAGAACGAGAAGATGAGGAAACGCCGGATGAATTTCTCCTTGCAAGAAAAGAGAAAACCGAAGCTTTCTTGATGAAAGCTCTGAAAACCGAGAGGATATACAGCTGGGGAATAATGTGTAATGAAGGGGTGTCGGTTGGATTAATTTACACGAATGATTGGAACCGAGACAACCAGCTGTATTTGAAGATAAGAAATGATGCTGACCTATATAATGAAGGAGTAAAGGGTTGTCGGATGCTGGGAAGGGTAATTGGTGTAGGATAGATTTAGGTTTAATTTAATGGTGGTTTAGGTTAAGTAAAATGCACTAATGGGCCTTAACAAAAATAAAAAGGGTTTTAAGTCCAATGCGCTTAAAAGTTGACCCATTAAATACAAACACACTTCCGAAAAATATTGTGTTTGAAAGTTTTTTGAAATTATTAGCCGAACCTTCAAAAAGTCCCCCGGTTCGATAAAATTTGCGTACCGCTAAAAATAAAATCATGCGGGTAAAAATACCCAATAAATCACAATTCTTGAAAAATACCTTTAAAATATTTTATATTAATTAATAAAAATTTAATCGTGTAATAAAAATAATTTTATCGAAAATTTCCCGGTCTCCGCTCCTCGTTCGTGCGCGAAACGAAACTTAAAAATCATAGTGTATGAACTTTTAAAATTTCATGAATTAAATCCTATCATCCAATAATAATACATAAAATGTATAAAAATATTTAAACACAATTTAATAAAATAAACATACATTTTATGCCTTAAAACAATTTAATAAAATACCAAAGAAATTTGATAACTTGCATGCATGTGGTCTACGTGAACCTTCAAATTATCGGGACGTTACAAAGAAGATCCCTATCTTCGTTTTGAATTTTAAGATTATTTTTACCTTATGAGATTATTTAATTTTGTGACTGAATATGAATTGTCGTTCCTGGCTATGGAATAGATTGATTTCAGAAGTTGATTTAGTCAGCTTCAGGTTCAGTTTAATTCTTTATTCATTTTGGACTTGGGTTCTTTTGACTACTTTATTAGTTAGTGGTTCTTTGGATACTTGAAATTGACTTCTAGTTTGGGCTTGACTCATGGTTGGTGTTGATGTATCCAAGCATGCTCATAGTCTTGTTCGTAAGACTGTAATTTTGAAGGATTATGATGGTTTAATCGCGCTGGGGTGGCTGGAGTTTCCCGCCCCAACGCGCTTGTCTCGCAGATTTTTCCAAAAAATTTCTTATGCACGCTAAGCAACCGAAAACATCCGCGCCAGTGCACATTGCTTACAGAGTTTCTCTGTTTTCTTCAATTGCAAGCTGGGCGGACAAATTCACTGGCCCTAACACGTCTTGCTCGCATTTTAGGCCTCAACATCATCTTTTCTTGATCAACTTACCTTCAAATCAAACCAAAGGGTATAAGATTTGAACATTATGCATAATGGGGATTAAAGCAAACTAAACTCAAATCAACACAACAAAAACATGCACGAATACAACTTAAAACGACTCACAAAACACATGAAAATGACACATATCAACCCTCCAATACTAACATTTTGCTCACTCTCGATCAAAATATGTGCAAGACACGACACAACGAAACAAGAATTAGCTCAACGATATGTTCATGGTTCACAGTTTGTGATAGACTCGTAATAGTTTGTATTTTTATTGTCGTATTTCTCATTGTTGCCAATTCAGACGTGCAGCGTGCTTAATTTATACATTTTTGTGTTATTTTGTTGTAGGAGGAATTTTTCTGCTCTTGGGATAAATATGAGCTAAAAAAATGATTTTATATCGCAATTAAAGTGGTCGATATTAACTTTGTGGAGGACTTGAAGCAAAAAAAAAAAATCACAAGTGAATTTTCCACAAGGCGTGATCACGTCTCGTGACTATTCTTAAGCTGCCTACACCACTGAATCTGAAGTTCAAATATTGCGAAGATAATACCAGATTTTAAACTCTTAATTATGGTCTTTGACTTGTGAAAAATATTTGGAGAGAGATTTTGTTATTGGGAAAAATAAATATAAGATTGAGTTTTATTTCATAAAAATTATATACTCTCTTTTGAATTTTTTTTACAACTTGGGTTTCTTTAGTTGATGTGCTTTTTTCCTTGTCCTCGTAAAAAATCATCTACACCTACAAAAGAAAAGAAGGAGGCGCACACAAAAGAATAAGAATTCCATTCTCTTCAAGGTGAAAAACAAAAAAAAGGAGCAATAATTTTTCATCTTTTCTCAATAACTCTAGACTAAGTTTTATTTCTGATTCAATGATATTTATACTATTTCAATTTTATCACCGTGAGGTTTTGTGCTTACTTTAATAGTCTTTTGTATTTCAAGTATATGTTGATTTATATTTAATTTTAAAAAATTTGTATCTCAATTAATCTGACAATTTAAATGGATATATAATTTTCTACGACTATCCATGGATTCAGTGATCATTAATTGTCATGAACGATTGGTAAATGAGTAGGATAGATTATGTGTGTTGTGCTATCATAACATATTTAATCTAATTAAATCAATGAATCTGTTTCTATTAATTGCAGGTATCTCGATCATTAGATTTTATGATTAACTGTTTTCATAAAAAACGAAAATGATATATATAATTAATATGGAACGTTGTTGTGCTGAGTTGATTATTGATAAGTTTTACTGGATGTTGAGTTTGGTAAATTAAACTAGGAAAACACAAAAATTTTAGTGGTTATCCCTATAATTCTAAGGTTAATTAATTGTAACTACGTGAATAAATAATATGTTAACCGATGAAAAGTGATAAAATTGAATAGTAAAATCCCTTGAATCAGAGCTTGATAATATTAAATTTTACATTTCATTAGTTATTCCTTTCGATTAGTTATTTTTTTCTTGCATATTAAATTAGTTCTATTATTTTATTTAGTTTTTATAAAAAAATTCCCATTTTTTAATTGTATTTTCTCGAAATAAATAAATATCTCGTTCTCTGTTGATTCGACCTAAATCACCACATTTCTTATTTTTCGATAATAACTCTACTCGTCGCTTTTTTAATAACTCAAAAACTCTTTTCATTATAATAGGAGCTGAAGCATGCTTGAAATTAAAATGCTTTTTTATATAATTTTGTGGTGTCATTAATCTTGTTGGATTGCATTGTCCTAATTCAGGTGTAACATTTCTCAACAGAATGATTGGAAAACCTACTTTTAATGTGATCGTATGAGGTGGAAAAACACTCAGACGAAGAAAAATAAAAAATTCTTCACATATTTATGGAGTCCCAATATGTGAACACTTTCTTATCCATTAAATTTTTAAATGAGAATTTCATTGGTTTCATATACATCAAATTTTTTTGTAGTAATAATGGATCTATCAACCATATAGTTTGTATAATGTATATGATATATCATGTTAGGAAAAATATAATCGATCAACACATGAGTTAATTTTTCACCTTTTAATGGTATGATCATCGAATTCGATAACTTTATAAAAATACTATTCACATTGTTTTCCAGGCCACCACCAATTTATAATAGAAATTATGAAAACTTAATATCTTGGGCATGTCTCATATTTTGTTCTAGATGTAATTGTTAGTTCGATCAATCAGAGGATAACACTATCGAATTTTGGATTCTATAATTTCAATTGTAAGATTAATAATTAATTGGACTGTCGTGAAAAGATAAAATTAATTAACTTGCGTTGCCACATGATTAGGACACAAGGCGTGGTAGGTACACATGACATGTGTTGATATGTGCACAAGAGTTCCATTATAACTGAGGTTTCTTATTGAACTCCAACACAATTATTATAAATATAGTGTGGTATTCAGAAGTCTTGGGACAATAGATATAAGACATCATATTGTGAGTTCTCTCTATGGACGCTCACATATTCGATTACGGGGTAAATTCTAAGAGAACATTGGAAAAAGTTTGGAGCATAGATCCAGAGTAGATCAACATAGATGAAGGAAGATCTTTCAGAATTGTAAGGGAGTCTCAAAAATGAAAGACTCTGTATTATAAACGTAAAAGTGTAGATCCAAAAATGAATACATGAGCTCATCTATCAGTGGGGGACCTATCTCTTATTTATACAAGAAGGAAACAAAAGAAACGTGTGAGTGTAAAAGTGTATTTACAAAGGTGTGTTTTCTAAATGCACTTCTAATACTCCCCCTCAAGATGAAGAATGTATATTTTGAATTCTCATCTTGGCTAGCAAGTCCCTAAATCGTCCTGGTAGGAGGGATTTGGTGAAGATGTCAGCCAACTGCAAATGAGAGGCAATGTAGAAAACTTTGATGACTCCGGTTTGTATTCTTTCACGCACAACATGACAATCGATTTCAATATGCTTTGTTCGTTCATGAAAGACCGGATTGGAGGCAATATGTGTAGCTGACTGACTGTCACTGAACAAGGCTACTGGACCAGCAATGTGAACACGCAGATCTCTCAACAAGCATAACAACCAGACCACTTCACATGTGCCATTTGCCATTGACCTATACTCGGCTTCAGCTGAAGATTTTGACACGGTATGCTGCTTTTTTGACTTCCAAGATATGATGGAATCTCCAAGAAGCACACAAAAACCAGAAGTTGATCTTCGAGTATCCGGGCAAGCTGCCCAATCAGAATCTGTAAATAGGCTCAGCTTAAGGGTGGATGATGAACTGTAAAATAGTCCTTGGCCAGCCGTTCCCTTGATGTATTTAAGCACCGAGTACACTGCTTGAAGATGCTTATCTCGTGGAGCAGATACAAATTGGCTAAGTTTGTTAACACAATAAGCCAAATCAGGCCAAGTGACTGTGAGGTACAAGAGTTTTCCTACCAACTTACGGTACAGGGAAGAATCAGGGATTCACCATCATCATGTGAAAGTTTGAGGTTGATGTCCATAGGTGTTGTTCGTGGTTTACACCCAAGGAGGCCAGTGTCAGTGAGCAATTGCAAAGCGTAATGACGCTGGCAAATATAAATTCCACGGGTTGATCGTGCAACTTCAATTCCAAGAAAATATTTTAAATCACCTAAGTCCTTCAATTTAAACTGATCATTGAGGAATATTTTCAAGACACTAGCTTCAGCCTCATTATCCGTGGCTAAAACCACATCATCCACATAGACTAGCAATGCTATGAATGCATTATTATGAGTTCGGGTGAACAGAGAGTGATCCGCATGTGACTGTACGAAGCCAATACGAAGTAAGGTAGAAGAAAACTTTGTATACCACTGTCGTGATGCTTGTTTGAGGCCGTATAAGAACTTGTGGAGCTTGCATACAGGGTGAGAAGGTGACTCCCCTTGATCTGATAACCAGGGGGTAAGGACATGTATACCTCTTCAGAAAGATCACCGTGTAAGAAAGCATTATTGACATCTAACTGCATCAAATGCCATCCACGCACAGCAGCTAAGGCCAACAAAGTCCGAACTATAACAAGCTTGGCAACAGGAGAGAAAGTTTCAAAGTAATCAATCCCTTCTTTTTGAGTATACCCCTTCGCCACTAAGCGAGCCTTATAACGCTCAAGAGTGCCATCAGCTAAGAATTTTGCTTTGTATACCCATCTACACCCCACAACACTTTTCCCGGGTGGCAAAGACACAACGGTCCAAGTCCGATTACGTTCCAAAGCTTTCAATTCATCCAACATGGCTTGACGCCACTCCGGAGAAACAACAGCTTGAGAAAAGGATTGGGGTTCGACAGTAGTGGATATAGCATTGATAAGGGCTTTATATGAAGGGGATAATCTTCTGTCATCTAGTACATTAGTCAAGGGATGATTAGTACTAGAAGAAAACGTAGACTTAGCAGTGAAGCAATGGTAGTCTCGTAGGTGAGATGGTTGACATGAATTCTACCGGAACGAGTGTGAGGAGGATGTTCATCACCAGTAGACACGGAGATTGATTCAGGCTGAGTTGGCAAAACAATGTCACAAAAGGGATCTGCTTGGGGCATATTTTGACTCTCAAAGGGAAACACATTCTCATGAAAGACAACATCACGAGATATGTAGGTCTCATTCGTTTCTAAGTTGAGGAGTTTGTATGCCTTGTAACCAGGTGGATACCCAAGGAAGATAGACTTTATGGCTCGAGGAGAAAACTTTGTGCGTTGGCTCGGTAATGTGGAACCATAACACAAACATCCAAAGGACTTGAGATGTGAATAGCTTGGGAGTTTATGGTGTAACAACTCAAAAGGAGCTTTATTATTCAAACGTGGAGAAGGTGTTCGATTTATTAGATAGGCTGCAGTGATGATGCAATCAGACCAATAAGACAAAGGAATGTGTGATTGGAACACTAAGGCTCGTGCAACATTTAAAAGATGTTGGTGTTTGCGTTCCACAACAGAATTTTGCTGTGGACGCTCAACACAAGACTTGTAAGAGATGATACCCTTTGATCTAAAGAACTCAGCGAAACTTAGCTCATGGCCATTGTCAGACATGATTGCCTTAATCTTGGCCCCAAATTGAGTTGAGACCAGTTGATAAAAATCATGGAAGATGGTTAACACATCCGATTTCCTTCTTAGTAAATAAACCCAAGTAAAACGTGAGTGATCATCCACAATGGTGGGAAAATACCTATATCCCTCGACACTCATTGGATGGAAAGGACCCCAAATGTCAATGTGGATAAGGTCAAAGGAAGCATCACATATGGAATTATTTGAGAGAAATGATAATCTCTTTTGTTTGGACATATGACAAATAGAACAATCAAATGATTCATCACGTTTTATTGAATCAATACCCGAATTTTTACCTATTACAGAGAGTCTAGTAAAAGAAGGATGACCCATACGAAAATTCCACAATTTGCTTTGAGTAGATGAAACATTACATACAGTTGGAGTTGGAGTTAAACTTGAGGTGTCTAGAACATATAAGTTGCCAACTCGTTTACCCGTCCCAATCGTCCTGCCCTCGGTGAGAAGCTGAATATGACAAGAATCAGAGGAGAATGACACTGAGCAATGCATGTCCTTAGTTAATGCACTTATGGATATGAGGTTAAAATGGAAGGCAGGAACACATAACACATTTTCAAGCAAGAAATTAGAGGATAAACGAACTGATCCTATATGTGTTGATGTTGTATTGGAACTGTCTGGAAGGGTGACATGAGAAGAAACAGGTATAAACGCATGATACATGGAAGATGAGCAACAAATGTGGTGAGTGGCACCAGTGTCCAATACCCAATGTTTATGAATATTGGGAAGAACACTAAGACAATAAGGAAATGTACCACTGAAGCAAGAAACCGAAGCTTCACAAGGCTCATACTGTTGTGAATCCGAAGAAGTGCCACAATCAAGTTGGAGTTGAGATTGGAGTTGAGAGCTCAAGAATGTAATGAGTTGCTTGCACTGGTCTGGACTCAGTGCATCCTTAGTCTGATTTGGAATCTTCTCAGGAATATGAGGACAAGAAGTACCTCGAACTTGATTGGCATGAATCCTATTGTCAGCTGGTTTGACCTTATGCTTCGGATGTCCAGGTGGAAATCCATGTATCTTGTAGCACTTATCCACAGTGTGTCCTGGAATGTTACAATGAGAACAAATAGGTCTATTATCGAACTTATTACCTTTACCATCTTTACCAGCGAATGACCCTTTG
The DNA here is from genome assembly GCF_022965805.1 of Primulina eburnea. Classification (NCBI taxonomy): domain Eukaryota; kingdom Viridiplantae; phylum Streptophyta; class Magnoliopsida; order Lamiales; family Gesneriaceae; genus Primulina; species Primulina eburnea. The sequence continues at coordinate 38,573,283 of NC_133102.1, read as the reverse complement.
ACAGCAGCAATATGAGGTGAGTGAAAAGATGTGGAAGGCTTATGCATAGGTGAACCAAGCACATCATTGTGAATAAAGCGCTGCCTCTCTTCTTGTATGATCAATGAGAAGATCTTCGAGATAGTAGGTAATGGATCCATCATGAGAATCTGAGCTCGGTTCTGAGCGTATGACTCATTTAATCCCATTAAGAACTGCATGCTGCATTCCTGATTATGATAATGGACCCAATCCTTCATTGCACCACATTGACACACCGAAACTGGTTGAAACTCTTTCAGTTCATCCCAAAGTGTTCTCATTCGCGTGTAATATGTACCAACCTCCATAGAACCTTGTTGTAATCCATTCAACAGCTTCTTAATTTGGAAGATGCGAGGAGCATTGCTCTGTTGGAAACGATCACGTAGATCTGACCAGATTTCATGCGCTGCTGATAAATACAGCAAGCTATCGGCGATTTCACGATTGACTGAATTCAGGATCCATGATATCACCATACTATTGCATCTCAACCATGATCCGTATAGGAGATCGTCAATCGGAGGTCGCGAGAAACTACCATCGACGAATCCAAGTTTATTCTTGGCTGTTAAAGCCATGAACATAGCACGATTCCAAGTATTGTAGTTCGTGCCTGTGAGAATATGCGACACTAAATTCAAACCTGGATGATCAGCATTGTGCAAATAGAACGGGCTGCTGGAATCTTCCACCGATGCTCGAGCAGCTGCCTGATTGCTTGAAGCTTGACCACCTTTGGCCATGGAAAACGATTACAGAGATTGGAGCAGATTCAAAGAAGCTCTGATACCATTTCAGAATTGTAAGGGAGTCTCAAAAATGAAAGACTCTGTATTATAACCGTAAAAGTGTAGATCCAAAAATGAATACATGAGCTCATCTATCAGTGGGGGACCTATCTTTTATTTATACAAGAAGGAAACAAAAGAAACGTGTGATTGTAAAAGTGTATTTACAAAGGTATGTTTTCTAAATGCACTTCTAATAAGATCAGACGTTGAAGATTTGTTAAAGCACACTTCAAGGGAAAAATCATATATTTAATTCGTGTAAAATACGTAATATATCAAAATCATGATTTTGAAGCATTTAATTTATGGAAATTGCTTTTATAAAGTAATTCATCAAAAGTAGTATCTTGATAGAATGTCAAAATTTTGATCTTGAAAAGCATGCAACAATTTGGTTTTCCATTTATCTCCGTTTAACAACCAGTAATACTTGCCTAAAATATCTAACAACAATCATAGTTTTTCCTCCAAATGATAATTGATTATCCATAATATCTTGAAAAGTTACACTAACATGTTCAAAAGTACGACGATATGGCATTGGAGCCTCATCAATAATACAATTATTCTACATCTTACAAACTATAAAAGATCTGACTGTTTTTAAAATTTGCAAAGCGTTAATGCTGTCTGTTGGTCTTATTGAGATTTGTAGACGTGAATGTGTAGTTCCCTGGTAACAACATTATAGTTATCTAATAAACTGATTCTACAATTACAGTTTTACAATTTTTTCCTAATTGTGACATAATTGATCAATAAAAAATAGTTTGTTGGTCTCTCTCAATCTTTCAATGAAGAAAATGTTTTAGTTGTTGCATGTAAAACTTTCCATTATAGTATCAAAAGTCATCATTAAATGATCATTTAAATTTTCAATAGATCTCAAATATTCTTTAGGTAATTGAATTGAAAACACCCATCCTTGATTATTCTTGAGAGACAATCTCTTAAAAACTTGACACACATTGATAGGAAATCAAAATAATCCAATCTATTTTTAAGTTAATGCAGTAATCTTCATATCCCAAGAAACAATTTATTAGTGAAAAATAAATTACTTGTTGAAATTGATCAATCGTGATTTCAAACATATATAGGTGAAATTTTCGGTTGACAAAACATCAATTTGGAGACAAACAACTTTCTTTAAGAAGATAACTCATCAAAAATATATCATTCTTGCAAACAGCGACGAACATAATCATCATACTAGAAAAGTTCCCTCATTTCAGCTGTTTTTTTAATGTGGTATATGTAATCTCGTTTAGTATCCTCAATTCTTCAAAAAAAAAGGTTTTTTAACAAGGTTCAAGAGGACATGAAAATAAAACATCTCATCTTCACATAGTGACACAACATATACCATTCCTACTGCTTTATTACGACTTCTTCAACAAATCCTTTGTGGAACTAAACACTAGCTGCTTTCTGTTGTGATAGCATTACATCAACCTAATCCGATGTCCCTTGACGCTTTTTTGGTGGATCGATCAAATTCTCAATGCATGTTCTGAAAGGAAATATCCTTTTTTTTTTAGGTTGATGAAATATGATCATAGGTTGATGAAATATAGACGTTTTGCCTTCTTAAAAACATCGACTAGATATAATTATGGTCTCGTACGAAAAATGGAAAGTCTTTTTCATCCAATAAATCATTCTCTGTTTTTTTTTTTTTGGGTTGAGTTTTGTCCAGTGATTTGATTTATTTATATGTAAGGTAAGGTACACAAACACAATATTATCTTGCAAAGTAATTTAATCAGGTGAACAAAAGGGAGTCGAATTAGTGGTAACTGGATACTCTCAAAAGGTCCCTTTCTCCATGCAGGCCCAGCCCATCTCATACACGACAGGCTCAACAACCCGAATGAGTTTTCAAGAGAGACGAGAGAGAAATTGACGAACACGAAGGGGTACACGCAGAACGCACGGTTATATACGCATACAAGTATTTGTATGTATGTATACGCCTCCATATTCGTGTTTTAGGGGCTTTCCCTGGATGTTTTTGTTGATTCTAGGGTAAATTTTGGGGTACCCTTTGCGCACCAGAAGCAAAAACCCTAGGAGCAGAACCAACTCAGGGGCCCTTTTGATTTGTCCGCAGATTTCAATTCGTTTGATTTTAATAGAGATTCAGGTAATATTATCACATTATCACGTCTTGAAACCCTAGAATTTGGAGCTCTGCTTGACTGTGCACTAACCCTAGATTCTCATTCCTCGCATTCTTTTCATTATCGAATTTTTTTGGTTTGTTTGTGGGGGGAAACACGAGGAAACTGTTTGTTACGCAATGCGTCTTAGGCGTTTTGGTCGAGTTGCTACGTGTTGTCATGGTGTCGAGTTGTGTGGAACATGTGAGCTTCCCTGTTATGTGGCATTCGAGTTGTTTGGGGATTTCATTTGGTTTGCATGTCAAATTATTAGCTTAACATGATAATCACGAAGTCACTCTTCACGAGCGTGTTACATAGGCTGCTCATCTCCATACAACTTGAACAAACTCTGACTTGCTTTTTTAGGTCATAGAGGATGATATGTGATGTGCATTGTATTATAAGATTCAGAATTGCTGAAGCCATAATTTACTACGTAGGAGAGAAATCAAATACAATTCCATTGTGTTCATTTCATGTTTCATGAGACATGGATTATTATTACAAGTTCTAAAATATGTATTGACATCTTGTGCTATGAAATAGTCATGAGACATGGATTATTACAATTTTTTAAAATATGTATTGACACTTTGTGCTATGAAATAATACTCTGGTGTTTTCGATGAGGGATGAAAGTTTCAGTTAGAATTATGTTCTTTTGGAAGAAATGAAAAAAGGATCTGGTACTATTGTTATTTTCAAAGATTAGAAACCAGTTTTTAAAAACAAAATAAAAATAACCATTTTTTTCCCAATGACAGAAATACCCTCTGTTTCTTTCACTACACTGTTACAGATTAATTTTAACGATATGTTGTTTGATGGTAATTTAACCTTTAATACGCTGATTTATGTTGCATTTTAGTTCACGTGTTAATTCAAACTTTTTCGGATTAGTTTGTTTTTTTTTTAATAAATTTAACCACTTAGAATTGTATAGTTTAAATTAGTTTGATATTCAACCGATGTTTCTATCTGAATTGATAAAATATAGATGATGATCGACTCTCGCTAACAGTTTAATCAGTTGTCACGTAGAGCAATGGGGAAAAATGGGCAATTTAGAATTTGAATTGGTTTCTACTATTTGAGGGAGAAACGCTTTAGATGGTATGGACACATACAAAGACGTCTAATTGAAGTTCCAATTAGGTGATGCGAGACCATGACTAGTACCCATGTTAATAGACAAAGAGGGAGACCATAAAAGACTTGGATAATAACGATTAAGTATGATATGTATCATCTAAATATAGATGAAAACATAATAGGAGATAGAACACAATGGTGTATGAGCCTGAGGAACCATCAACCATGTAGCCGACCCCGCATAGTGAGATAAAGACATGTGCGTTGTTCTACTATTTGATTAAATATATGATGTTGGGGTGCCCTCACATCACGCTGTTTCAGAATCAACTTTTTTATAATTCAAATTATGCCTCGAATAATGGTATGAGTTTGTACACATGCTCTTTATTTTTGTGTGGCATTTAATTCAGAAAATAGTAAATTACCAATATAATTAAAAAAACGAGATTAAGTGTGAGTAAAACATGATGATTTGGTCAAACGTGGGTAAAAAGCACCAAAGTCATGGTTGATTGTATTAAACGTGCTTAATGAGCAAAAAAGAGTGAGATTTCCTACAATATTACATAACAATCTCATAATTTTTAGTAAAATAAAATATCAAAACCTTTATATTTGTTGTATTTTATATGTTTGGCTCGGGGAGATTAAAATTATATTACAATGCAAGTGCGCATTTCAATGCTTAAATTTCAATTATCCACGCTCTAGCTTGTAATGCTTCATGTTCGTCCTTGACATTTGTCATGCGTCGCACATATTATAGGACTTTGTACAATAAAATTTTCTAGGAATTAGCTGTAAAAAGCTTTTTTTTTTTTAAAAAAAAGCAATGTTGTAATTGGCGGGAGGCCGTGGCGGGGCGGTCGGTGACCACCTATCGCCTCGGCCGCCTAGGCGGTTTAATTTTTTTAAGTAATTTTTTTATAGATGATCATATATGATCATGCAATATAATCACAAATAGTCATATTTTTTATGTAAGATGTGTAAGTAAATAATGTTTAAACATAAATAAGCTTCATAAAATATAATATCATCTAGATAATGCGCAAATAAATATATAAATGCAAACTAATACATAAACTTCCTCTTTTTTGAAAGACTTTTTAACGCCTTCTTTGACTTGTTTAAGAACGCCCAATAAAAAGGCCATTGAGGGCTTCTTGTCGCCGTCAACAAGACGTAAAACTTTCACTAAAGGGGTGAAAACATTAATGCCAAAGAAACACCATTCAAAGGATATACTTGTTAACGTCGCCTTCGCCGCTTTCCCCTTCACACTACTTCTTGACTTTGTTTTGCTCCACTTCTCGGATGTAAACATGAGTCTCAATTGATCTTTCTTGTCTTTGAGACTTTCCAATTCAAAAATGAAGTAGCAAATCTAGTCACCCCGAGCCTCACAATATCACTCTTTTTGGTATATTTCCTCATAATAGCCAAAGTTCTATGATGTGCATAGATGAATGTGGTCAAGGGATGTGCTTTCTCAAGCATTCCGGTAAACTTGGGTCGTTTTCCAATTGTTTCAAGCTTGAGGTTGATTGTATGAGTCGCACAAGAGGTCCAAAAAATTTGAGGTTGTCACAACCTCCATCCGCCGCCATATTGTTTGTGGCATTGTCCGTCAGTACTTGAACAACATGTTGCGGCCAATGTCAATGATATATTTTTCAAGAAACTCAAAGATATAAACCCCGGTGTGTGCCTCCATGGATTCTTCAAAATTTGTTGACTACAACTTAAAAATGTTGATTGCCTCACTTAGCCCGCCTGCTCGCCTCCTCCACTCGCCTCGACCGTCTGCCCACCGCCGTAGCTTGGGCCGCCTAAAACAGTCGCCTCATGCATAGGCAAGGCGGTCGAGGGCCCCCTACCGCCTAGGTGCTTAGGTGGCTGCCTCAACTGCCATTTAGAACACTGAAAAAAAGGTCAAAATGCTTCTTTGAGCTATATGGAATTAGGGGTAGTTGGTTTTTATACGAGTATATGTAATTATTTAATATATCAAAAGTTGTCAATGTTTTTGGTGATATTTAGTCATAGTATATGATTAAAGTTCAAAATATTTTTTAATATAATATAATATGGCTAACTAGCCGTCACGCCCGGGCCCAAGCCACACAAGCGTGTTTGCACGTTGAGCTTCTATAGTAACTACTTCGTAGTCGTCTATCGCTTTGAGAAAATGACTAACCTATGTTGCTATAGGAATATATTATATCTCATTATAAACTATTTTTATCTTTCATCTTCAATCAATATGGGATTTAGGGTATTACAATTACCCCTCATTCAGAATGTGACGTCCTCGACGCGCCATAACTCCTTGATCCACAAACACTAAAATCGTTGCTCCTGTGCATGCAGGACTTTGCTCCAGAAGTTCAAAAGGTGACTCTCGTACACATAACACTTGTTCCGCGGTGTTCTTGCTGGTGACCGTCTCTAATGTCATTATGCCACACTTTGGGCCTTGCCTTTGCAAACACAACAGCACAATCAATTATTTAATATTCATCTTCGTTTTAATAAAATGGTTAACCCAAATTGTTTTAGGAGTACATTGTTTGTCATTATAAACTATTTTGAATATATATTCAACCAATGTGGGACAAAGAGTGTCATACTAGCTCTCGAACAAAATAAATCATGTTCGAATCTAGTGGTATCAAATTCAATTTAATCTTTAATTGTGCCTGCTCGAAATGTTCTAATTTGATTTGTTTTCACAATTTGTCGTGAATCATTCCCTTCTTTTTGTAGAGATGGTTGAGTTGGGTTGGGGTTTTCGAAAGAATGCTTTTTTCTGTGAATTAATTGTAGCAGTTCATTTTATTGAAATTTCTGGTTTAGTGAAATTGAATTAATTGTAGCAGTACAGTTTCTTCGTTTTGCGTTGATACTTGTGTATAGACCATTCTTCACCTTGGTAGTACTTGAATTGTGATGAATATATGATCTTATCTTACACTGGACAGCTGAATACCTCTAAATCTTGTCATCACATTACCTTTGAGCTGATTATGAAGTTGCCCCTTTTTGCTGTGTTGCAATCTTTGGTTGTTGACATTGTTGTTCCAAAAGTGCTTTACATTTTGTGTGAAATTGGTTTTAGTAGGAAAAAATGGCAAGCCTAGAACTAGGGGGGCATTGTTTCCATGATGACTTGAGCTGGGTTCTGTGAACAAGACAAGTCATGGAAACAAAGTATGGAAGGGCTATGCAAGTTAAAAGGCGAAGCGCTCTTGTTTTTCCATTTGCTAGTTTTTTTATTACTGTTTTAAAGTTAGCAAGGCTTTTGAATGATTGTTATGTTGGTGCATCCTCTGCTTTAGCCGAATCTCTTACTGTCTTACAGTTATTGGAGTGTTCTCCATTTATCCTCCTTTAAAATGAAGTCTCTTCTTTTTGTATCTCTTCTCCCCTTATTTGCTTGTAAATAAGGTTTTTTGTTTCTTATTTCACAGGATTTTCGTTCATGTCTTGAGTACATGGAGTAGATAATCTGTAACTGTTCATTTAGGAGTGTGTATCGTTCTTCAAACTAGTTCTCTTAATCAGTGCTGAGTTTGATTCTATGGGAGGCATTCTTGAAGGCGGAGTTGGTATTGCTAACAAATCTTCTCCGTATCGAGCATCAATTGAGAATGTTCAAGCAGAGCTTAGGTAATATTCTTATGCTCCTAATCTTTTGCAATATAACAGGGACACTTTGCTTGCTACTTGTTCTTTTTTATAGGCATTAACAATTGTTTGTGTTTCCAGGAAAGAGTATGATGTTCGGGAAGAAAGAAAAAGAGAATTAGAATTTCTTGAAAAAGTATGTAACCGTCAGTTGCTTGCCTTTTCTGAATGGATGTTGAACTTTTTGTCATGCTTGAATTTCTATTTTTTAAAAATAGGGTGGAAATCCTCTAGATTTTAATCTTGGGAATGCTGCTTCAGTTAGTGTGCAATCAACATCATTTACAAACCTGCAACATGATCTTGTGACCAGGTATTGTGTATTTGTATGGTAAGATACGATGTTCTCATGTTTCTGTGAATCTGGATTTCTTTAATTCTTTTCAATGATATTTTAGTGAACCAAAGGATAGTTTTGCATTTACTGCATCACTTTATGGAGACTCTGTGGAAAGTAGTGGTAGACTTGCAGCTGCTGTCTGTGAACCCAATAGTGCTGATAATCTCATGTTATTAGATGCTGAACATGAATATTCAGAAGGTGATCGAAATTCTTTTCATCCCATTAGGGGTAATGTGCCACCAGAGCAATCATCGGAAAGGGTTGGGAGCCATAAAACCAGGGAACATGGGGATTCATCTGCTTTTGGGCTCCCTAGAAAAGCATATAAGAGACGTTATAGATCACGCTCAAATCGTGATGGGGCTAGGTCTGGCTCAAGTGATGTAAATCCGGAGCTTGGCTCTCATGGATCTTTTTTACCTTCACACCACGGGCCCGGGAATGTAATAGGAACATTATCTGATGTAGAAAACCTGGATGTATCCTCAAACTGTAATTCAAAGCCTGGAAGGCCAAAAGATGGTACCCTCTGTCCAGATATATGTGTAGATGATCATCAGTTTGTAGAGTTGAATGATGCAAGAGCTGTGGGATCAACTGAGGATCTGATCAAAGGTGTTTCTAGCCACTCTGCGTTAGATGCTACTGCTTCAAAAAATCCCCTAGGACATAATAAACCATCCTTACCAAATGCTGCAACAACTCCTATGAAAAAGGATTGCAATGAACCTGCTGTGTTGCAGTCAATGGAAGAGATGGCTTCTGCGGTAGTTGAGCATCAGCCAAGGGCAGCTACTGGAAAAGTTGAGAATCATGGTTCTTGTCAGATGAATGGTTTTGTCAATAAAAAAGGTGATGCGATTACAAATGATTCTCATAATGGCAATGCAGCACGTCACGGAAATGGTTTCGATTCCGAGTCTTGTTCCCAAACCAACCTAGACGTTGATAGAAATAATGATACCGAGACAGGTACCAAAATCAGTACCATTGACTCAAATGGAGACGTAGACAATCAAAATGTAGAGCCAGAAGACTTGCTAGTACGAGTAAGAGAAACAAAAGAGGCCAATCTTATTGATAATTTTTCTGTTGATGAAGTGAGTGCCTCTGCATGTCTTAATCGTAGGCAAAATGGTCCCCCTCTCCCGCCTCAGGAAGAAACAATTCAAGGTAGATCTTTATTGCTTGACAAGTTGACAAATCAATCTGACATTAGTGTCATAGAAGCTGGCGGCTGTAGTGGGTCAGAATCAGGGAGAAAACCTACTGTCCCATTGGTTGAGAATTCTTCCCCTCAGAGTGAAATTTTCACAGTCATACGTAACTCAATTGCTGATCTTGCTGAGGCTGGATCTTCATCAAAGGTTTCTACCATTTCCTTTGATGTCCAAACTCCTGGAAACTTGAAATTAGCTAGTGTTGACGAAGAATCGATCTTAAAAGAAGCAGAGAGCATAGAGGTAGATCTTCACGCTTTCATTAACTTTATCTTTCACCTTTTTTGTGCTCAAATAATTTTTTTGGGCTCATAGATCTGATGTGATACATCAAACAGGCAAAGCGAAAAAGACTAGCCGAATTATCTACTTTGACTTTATCTTCGGAGATTTCGCGTAAATCTCATTGGGATTATGTGCTTGAAGAAATGGCGTGGTTGGCAAATGATTTTGCACAGGTTCACTTGATATGCCTTTTCTTTTGGAATATTTGTTATGTAAATATTTCTGTAGTGAAAATATCCATTATTGTCCTGTTATCCCCAGAACTTACATTTCCATTTTATTTACATAAATAAACTTCTTCTTTTGCTTCTCCTATGTAGGAGCGTATTTGGAAATTAGCTGCAAGTTCTCAAATATGTAATCGAGCCGCTTTTAGTTCTCGAGTGAGAAAGCAAGAAAAAAGTTCCAGCATGAAGGCAAAGATAGTTGCTCGTACCTTGGCGAGGGCTGTCATGGAGTTCTGGCATTCAGGAGAGGTAGTTGTATTGTTTTGTGCTGATCCTCCTCCATCTTTAATTTTTATTCCATCTACAAAGTCAATTATGACGGAGGTGTTTTCTTATGTTTGATGTCTCTTATTGCATCGTGTGATTCTGGTTGTGGTTTAACTTATTTTTCGACATTTTGTTGCCGTTTGACAACTAATGTTAATTACTATTTCGATTTTTCAAACTGATAACCATGTACGAATACTATCTCGTTGTATGTGAAAACTTGTAAAAACATCTAATGTTGAATCATTTATAGGAGGCGAACACTTGTCAAAAACATCTAATATTGAATTAATTATTAAAGATAACTTATGTAATTTTGAATACGATCTAATAATAAATACTAACTATACATGGGAATGGTTCTTTTTTTTTGTTGTTGCCGGAGCTCGAAAGATTGTTGTTTTCTGCTATACTCTAGAGTTATTCATGGTTTAATGAATTTTTTTTGGTTGAGGATGTTTATTGTTTTCCCACACCTTCCAAGAATCCACTGTAGCATCATAATATCTTATGACCTGGATTCCATTTGTAGAAGTATTGGGTTTGTGTTGATATTTTATCCAAGAATGTGCCAATATATGATATCTGACCTTTTTTGGATGTATTTACAGAACATACCATTATATCATAAATTCCAGTCTGTAACTTAAAATATAAGGTGCATAAATTCTAAGGCAATTTGGTGTTTTAGTTAAGGAATTTTTTTTTTTTTGCAGAAGATAAGCAGAGAACTCGAGCAGCCAAGTCAAAAGGATGGTGCAGCTGCTCTTCAGTCTTATATGGCAAGATTTCTGAAATATAACAACTCAAATGTTCTGCATTACCAAACTGACGTACAACTTACCCTGGATAAAGTATCTGATTCAGGAATCCTGGACATGTCTTGGGAATATAGTCTGACCGAAGTATGAATTACAATTAATTTTTCATATACCATGCGTAGAACAAATCCCCTTCCCCACTTATTGTGTGTGTGCCTCAAATCTCGTTTACCCATCCCTGTCCCCTTATCTCGTCCCTAGTAATCTATTCATTCTAGCTTTTTATACGTATGTTTCAAGATATAGTTATATTAATTTTTGTAGTAAAGGTGAATATCTTCATGGTGTCTCCATGTGATGTTGTGAACCTTTTTTATTACCCATCAATTTTATTTTCGGCGATTGTCAATCAGGAAAACCTCTTCTACGCAATTCCCCTCGGGGCTATGGTGACCTACAAAAAATCAATTGAATCTCTTGTGGCTCACTATGAGGTAAATGAATACTTTGCTTTTGAACCTTGACTTCTCTTTTTCTTTTCACAGATTGGCTTTATGTAAGAATCTAGGGAAATTATAAAAGAACGTGAAGAATTGTCTAAATAACAGCAACATTTAGTTTTGCCTTAATTTACTTCTCTTTCCCTGCCTCTGAAGATATTTTTTCTAAACTGGCTTCATTAACAAGGAGTTTAACTTAGGTGGGACATGAAGTTTGTGATTTCTAATGTGGGACAATCTGGGAATAATGGAACACCTTGTACCACTGACGTTATCCTATCCTTTTCTTAATATTGTGTACGAATTTTTTGTGTAATATTTAATAAATGAAACAAAGGGTTTACATAAGGGAATGATTCTGCCAACTATTCTACATCAGACTCATGTCCAAGTACATGTGTAGGTAAAAATGATCTTGGTATCTTTGTTTTAGCTCTCTCTTCCTCTCTCTGTTGTGAATCAAATAATGGCTAACCAAAAAATCCAAGAATTTTAAAAGTCAAAAAATTCTCAACGAAGTGTGTTGTAAGAAGGCCATCTTGTGATAACCCACGTTAAGAAGTGAAGTGGATGTTGAATCTATGGATTCCAAAGAGCGACAGATTCTAGAATTGAAGTGTTTTATAAGAAGTATCTCATTTTTGTACGTAATTATTATTTTGATGTCCAACACTATTCATGTTTTTTTCTTAGAGAATTGGAAGTGATGTGCGAGAGGAAGTGGAGACATCTGCTTGTGATCTTGTGGCAGGTAAATTTGGGGTGGTAGTTACTTGTTTCTATGTTGATTTCTGTCGTATTATTTATTTGACTAGGTTTTTCACTTTGCCGATTTTGAATCTCAAGATAATTCTTATTATGAGGATGATGGCGATACGTGCACATTTGGCATGCCTATGGCCTCTGATGATGGCAAGTTTTCAAAATTCGGCCAAAAGAAGCGGAAATTCTCGGCACATTCATATGGTGCTAGGGAATATGGAATAGGTTCTGATTATTTGCCCATGCATATTTCAGAGAATAAAATTGTGACACAGCAATCTTCCTTCCTTGCCAAACGACCAGGCAGCAATCTCAATGTGTCCATCCCTACAAAACGCATGAGAACTGCTTCCAGGAGAATCTTGAGCCCATTCAGTGCAGGAACATCTGGATGCATTCAGTTACCAAATAAAACAGATGCTTCAAGTGGTGATACCAATTCGTTTCAGGATGATCAGAGTAGTCTGCATGGTGGATCTTCTTTTCCAATTAATTTGGAAGTTGAGTCTGGTGGTGAATTTGAAAAGAATTTAGCTTTTGACTCTGCAGAAGTTTCAACGAAACCTAAGAAGAAGAAGAAGAAAGTAAAGCATCCGGTAGACAGTAGTATATTTATTTAAGTGTGTGTTTGAAGATATTATTTGTCATATTATTGACTGCCTTTGTTATTTGAGGCAGACTTCTGCATTTGAACAGAGATGGCAGATTGATTCCAATTTTCATAACGACCAGGTGATCATTTTACTCGCTGAACTTTTTTGTTTTGTTCATCATTTAACGCTTAATATGCATAGCAGAGGCACATAAGCTTGCTTCTACAAGGAATCTCATAATCTGCATTTGGTTGCTCAATGCCAATGGTACTGAAATTTTCTTTGAGAAATGGAAAACTTAAATTCCAGTTTCCTGAGAAGAATGTACCATGTAGCATTAGGAATGATAATTACTGGTTCCACACACTCTTATCTTATAAAATTTTCTTTCTTGTGATGTTCCTTGAGATGGAGCTCCTTGTCATTTCAATTTCTAAAAAAGATGCAGATTTGCTTATATTACTTTGTGTCAAGGTATTCTCATCTGTATCAAGACACAGACCTCAAAGACGTAATATCTTTGTACTGGGCAGTCTGAGGGAGATTCTCTAAGTTATTTCAAGTACAATGAATTATCAATGTTTATATTTAACTCAAGTTCCGGGAAAGAAATAAAAATAGTATGTTCTCTATTTCTGTGTTCGGGTTGAACCTTCTTGGTATATTTTTCTGAAAAAAAATTTCCTTTTAGTTCTGGTATCTATATGCATAACTGAGATGAACCATGAATCGTCTATTTTACAATTTCAGAGGGATCATTCGAAAAAGAGATCAGATAGTTATCAACTTGAATCTAACGGCTGCAACGGTAATGCTTTAATCCTAAAATTCAGCCCTTGTATTTGATTCCTAATATGCATTCTTTGCTTTGTCTTATATTAGCTATATATTTTTCATGAAGGAATATTGGGTCAGCCCATGCTGAAGAAGAGTATACAGCCATCGCAGGATGGCTCTTTTGACAACACTTCAACAGTTGCTGGGCATGTTCCTTCACCGGTGGCATCCCAAATGAGTAACATGTACCATCCAAATAAGTTCTATAAAATGCTTGGTGGCCGGGAGCGTGGAAGGAAAGCTAAAACTCTTAAGGTATTATACAGTTGCAATTCCTCGTTTCCATTTTTCGACATTTTACTTATTCATTTATGCTTTGTTACTGTCTTTAAGTTGATGTTTGCATTTCATCAGATGCCTCCTGGGCAGCCGCAGCCAGACTCACGGACTCCGTGGTCACTTTTCGAGGACCAGGTTGATTCATATATACATGCATACATTTCTGTACCGACAAATATCTCTTTTGAAACTTGAGATGTGTTTCTTCTTGTTGCTTCTGGAGGTATGTATGTGTTTAGTTGTTTTTGTACTTTGTTTAGGCACTTGTTGTCATGGTACATGATATGGGTCCGAATTGGGAGCTTGTAAGTGATGCTTTTAACAGTACGATGCAATTTAAGGTACATGTTTTTCAAAATTTTAGTTGATATTTTCTTGATTTTTTGATTTTTTTTATCTTAATATCCATTCCAAAAAGTTCCTAGAAATTGATATAGTGTGTAAAATTATTAATTGTTCTTTGTAATCAGTGCATATTTCGTAATGTTAAAGAATGCAAGGAGCGGCATAACATTCTGATGGATAAAACTTCTGGTGATGGAGCCGAGAGTGCCGAGGATTCTGGGTCTTCGCAGCCTTACCCTTCTACACTTCCTGGCATTCCTAAAGTAAAATACCTTTTATCAATTTTTAGTAACTTGCTTATTGAATCCGATTATATTTAATTAAATACATCTACATTCGTATCAAATTATTTATCCACTATATATCACCGGCCCTGTTTAAACATTAAAATCAAATGATACTATTTCTGCTTTTGCTTATGAATGTTGTACAGGGGAGTGCCAGACAATTGTTTCAGCATTTGAAGGAACCTATGGAAGAAGATACCCTCAGATCTCACCGTGAGAAAATCATCTTAATTGGCCAGAAACTTCGGTATCATAAGACTCAGGTATTTGTGTAGCATTAATTTATGGCACGTTTAGATTGTTTCCTACCTAAAGTAGTTCAATTCACATGGTTTCTAAGTGAGATTCTTGAGTCATTCCTGAAAGTTTGATCTACTTCAAGGTATTTAGTATCCTTTAAATGTTGGTACTTTATACTTCTCTTGTGTATACGACGGCATTGCTTGTGTTGATGTTCTTTAAACTCTACTAAGCCATTATTTCTTTTTTAAGGTACAATTGGAGAGTTAAGCAAACTCCCGTATGATTATAAGAAATTTAGAAACATGACTCAAATGTACCGTAGACATGGTATTAGAGCAAAAATTTCTTGCTTTGCTATTTCATCACAACATTTATTAATTTCTCAATGGATTTGGAGCTTTAAATGTTGTACAAGTAGCAGAAGAATATTGTAAGTTGTCAATTTGACAACAGGCTATAATGGAACTGGTTAAAATGTTTGTATAAAAATTGAAGAGACGTGTACATGGTTGGAAAATGTATTGAGGTTATTGATTGATATATGATCAGAGGTTTGAGGTTGAGGCACCATTTATCACCATTTTTATTTACAATCCTGGTGATGAGCGTTTGATGATCAATAAATTTGTTTATAAGTATATGGGTATCTTTGATTGCATGGAAACGACAACACCTGTGGGAAGGCTTCTTACCCACAGTTATAAAGCCTAGGCGCACTCGACGCACCTTAGTAAGCACCCAAACGCACGCCTTGCAAAAGCAAAGCGGAAGTGGCGCTTTTTCTGGCCTTCTGAAATTGGTGCCCTTCTTATTTTTTTGTCATTAATCGATGGGATATTTTACTTGTATACAGATAACCCTAGCCCGGTCAGTTGTTTAAAGCCCATTTAACTTAAGCCCGTACCATTTAATTGTTAAAAACTCTGTGTGCATGAGCAATAGCTTTTTATTTCTCTCAGATTTTCATCGCATCACACTCTCCTCTCCCAATTTCAGCGCAGCCTCCTCCCAGCCTACTACTGTTTCTTCTTTTTTGTTGCAATTTCAATTAGAGCGCCTTTTTTTTCAAATCTACTATCTCGTAACATACTCTTTCTTATCCGAATTTCAAAATCAATCTACTATCCTTTAGTGCCTGCTTCTTGCCAATAAAAATGTTGAATTCTGAATTTTTTATTTACATTATTTTGTGAACTCTGCTTTTATTTATATAATATTTAGTCAAACTGCGCCTTGTATATGTGAATATTAAACATCTATACAAAATGCGCTTCACTTTAATAAACCGCACTTCTCGCCTTGCGCCTCAGGCTCCAGGGCACCCTTGTGCTTTAGTTAACTTAAATAACTATGATGTTACCTGACTCATCTCCAATGTGCTAGTAGCACTTCACTCTTTTTTGTACTAGTATTGGGATTCAAGATTGATATGTGAAATGGAGCAATTTTGGGATGCAATTTGAATTAGGGGCGAATCAATGGATATGTGGTATTTGGTGGATTCAGTGGGGTAGTTGCATGTTGAATATTTTGGTCTTCCATTTGTGCATCTGAAACTTGCGGATTTAAACTATCTGGGAACCTGTTGTAGCCTAAGTGGTACCATGGTTACATTGTCAAAACGCTTTTATTTTCAATGTGGGAAGATCTTTGATCTTTATTAATATACTTTTCTTTCGCTCGCCTTATTACATTTTTTGTTAATGTTATTTCTTTTCATTATGATGGTAAACAGGATCCCAAACAACTACAACCTCCTCACAGCTCTCATACAATGGCTCTTTCTCAAGTTTGTCCAAATAACATGGGTGGTGGTTCTGTTTTAAGGTGAGATTTGCCATAGATATGATGATTTGTTATTAAAACAAAGGTAATTGTTTTTTGCCATTTAATTTCTCGTTGCATAAATAACTAATGGTTGTTTTTGGCCCCTTCATTCCTCAAAACTCCACTATCCTTGCTTTCATGAAGTCCTTTGGATTTGTGTGATACCAATGTGTCTGGCACTGATATACCTTCACTCGGGCATCAAGGAACATATTCTAGTGGATTGATTACATCGAATCAGAGTGCTGGGGCTCCAACACATCCAACGCCTGGTGCTAGTTCTGCATTGCAGGGATCCTCGAATATGATGCTTGGCAATAATTTTCCATCATCACCTGGCCCTCTCAGTTCTGTCAGGTAATAAGCTGTTAAGGGCTCACAGTTTTTTTTCAGATTCTTTAGTTATCTGACTAGGAATGTGGGTGTTTCCTTACCTTTTACAGGGATGGTAGATATGGGGCTCCTAGACCTGCATCATCGTTAATTGATGAACAGCAAAGAATTCAACAATATAATCAAATGGTGTCAGGTCGAAATGGCCAGCAATCCAATTTGTCCTCTTCTGGAGCTCTTCCAGGAATTGACCGTGGCGTTCGTGTTCCTCCCAGTGGTAGCGGCATGGGCATGGTGTCCATTAGTGGGAGCATGCCTATGGCAAGACACGGACTCCATGGTGTTGCCTCATCATCCTCGGTTAATTCTGGGAGCATGATGTCAGCAAACATGCACCCTGGAGTCAGATCTGGCCCAGGAAACTCGAGTCTGAGACCTCGTGAGGGTTCACCCATGATGCGGGTAAGTATTATAGGATCTTATGTAATATTTTGCAGTTTATCTTTGATATTTAGTGTCCTTGAAAGATGGAAATGGTTTCTGAAGAAAATTGCTGTTACTAGTTGATCTTTGGTGTTATTTACGTTTATATCCTGATGATATAGGAGGGGGGTAGTCTTTCTCGACTTTTGGTGATTTGTTAATTTTTTAATTTGACGTTTTCCTCACTTTTTTTGCTCTACCATCTAGATTTTGGGTCCACATATTTGGTACGAGGATTTTAAGGTTTCCGACTTTTTGACCTCATTTTAATGTTTTATAACGTTGCAAGTAACTGAAGTATGGCAGGAAGTATCCTTACCATTGAACCTTATTCAGTGACACAGTTATATAAAACAGTAACGTTATGTTTGGAAGTATGGATTTGGAGGGATTTGGATTTGTAAATCCTGGCTTTAACCATTTGGTTAGTTGGATTTTAAGAGATTTACTGGATTTCATTGTGTATAAATAAATCTTCTCAAAACTGGTTAGATTTGATAAGATTTGGATTTGAATAATACTAAAGAATATCCATAACAAATTTTTTTAATTATTATCTTTCTACCATCTTTATATGTAATAATTAGATTAAATGACAAATTTATTTATTTTTTATTTCGCATATTTGATTATTGAGATCTATTCTTATAGTTGTCGTTGATATTGAACAATTCTTTATTCAATAATAATTTATTTTTCTATTTATTATAAAATTAGGATATAATTGAATATTTAATTTTGAAATAATTTATTTCGTAGAATTTAAATTTGAATATTTAGATGTTATATTTGATTATTTTATTTTAATAATTCATTTTGTGTTTGTCAAGATTAGTTAATTAATTATATAAGAGTTTATTTAGGTTGTGTAACACAAATATATAATTGAAATGATACAGAGAAATATATGATAAAATTAATTTTAATTTTTAAATTTTTAGTAATATGAATAATATGTTTAAAATCTTGATTTTTGTAAAAGATAATTAAAATTATTTTTGTAAAATTTTAAATTTCCAAATTCAATTCTTGTTTTTTCTTAAAAAGAAATGAATTCTAAATAGAATTTTAAATTTCAAACCAACACAAGATGCAATTCCCATTCCTCCAAATCTAATTCCAAATTCAATTCTCTTTCTAAATCCGAATCCAAAATTTTAAGCATCCAAACACCCTGTAAGTAAGTTTAAAAAGAGTAAAAACGCAGGATAACATGATGGCTGCTGTTTGTAGTAAATTTGCATTTACTTGGAAACTGTGGAGAGATTAACACACTGACGCACGAGCATGATGTAATAAGCAGGATGAAATGAAGTTACGAGATTATGCTATTTGCTTTATTTATTTACACTGCGATCTATGTATGAGTAGCATATCATAGATCTCGTCGTTTGCATGAATATTTTCGATTAATTTTGTATATGCTTTTCCTATCCCATTTGTGCTTGTGGCATCTGTGTTCCTCTAAATTACAGTGGTTTTCTGCTAACAGCCTGGCCTGAGTCAGGATTCTCAGAGGCAGATGATGACTCCTGATCTTCAGATCCAAGTCTCTCAAGGAAGCAACCAAGTCATGTCTCACTTTGGGGGGTTGAATTCCCCCTTCACTAACCAGACCGTGTCTTCACCAGTGTCATCATACCCCCTCCATCATCAGCAGTCCCATCAAATATCTTCACAACAGGCTCAAGTTCCTAATCCTCGTCACCCACATTTTCAAGGACTGTCCAATCATGCCTCTAATCCCCAGCAGCAAGCCTATGCAATTCGATTGGCTAAAGAACGGCAGCTGCAACAACGTTTTCTGCAGCAGCAGCAGCCACCGCCGCAGCAACAACAGTTTGCTGCATCTAATTCATCTATTCCACATGTACAACCACAGTCTCATCTCCCTGCATCATCTGCAGTGCAAAACAATCCGCTAGTTCAATCCCCGGCAAATTCTCCATCGGTATCTGCATCGCCTTTGACGTCACCTTCTTCAATTAATGCAATGTCTCAGCAGCAACAAAAGCATCATACTCCAACTCAGGGAGTGATCCGTAATACTCAAACAGGTTGTGGTGTGTTAACCAATCAGACAAGCAAGCAACGACAAAAGCAGCAACAACCATTTATACAAACCAACAGGCAACATCCACAGCAGCGGCAGCAGTCACAATCTCCACAGCAAGCTAAGGGTGTTAAGGGAGTTGGCAGAGGGAACATGATGATTCATCAGAACATCCAGATTGATCCAACCATTTTGAATGGTTCTTTAACGGAAGCTCAGGATTCATATACTGGTTCATCTGTTAATGCTGTGCCACCGACCAGGCAATACACATCTTCACAATTGTCTAATCAGCCCCTGCCTCAGCAGAAAAAATATTCTGGTCAATCATCCTCATCATCTAAGCATTTACAGCAAATGATTTCTCATTCTGATACCAATCAAGGTCACGTTCCACCAGTTGCTCCTGCTCCATGTTTGCCTGCTGCACGTCAGTCTGTTACGCCTTTGGCCACTGCTTCTTCAAACCACCCACAGGTGATACCTCATCAAAAGTTTATGAATCAAAGTCAATCGGCTCTCCAAAAGGTGGTTCAATCAAACCACCAGTTTAGTTCAGAAGCAATACATAAAGCACATCCCCCGGTCTCTAACTCCACTGAAATGGAAGCAACATCATTGCCTCTGAACCAGTGGCATACTTCAGAACCAGTGAATGAATCAAATGTGTTAAATTCAGAAACAAGTTTGGGGTCCTTCGTGTCCAAACCAGCTAACTTAAGTGAGACTACACTTCACTCCAGCCAAGGACATGGGCAGAGACTATCATCAGCCAATTTAATACCTATTACGCATGATGTGAGTTCACAATGGCAGCGGCAGCAGCAGCAGCAGCCACAAGTGCAACATTCTCACTCTCCATCTCCCTCGCCTCAGCAGCAGTCACAGATTCATCAGGCAGGGAATGCAAAATTTTATGGCACTCCCGATGACTCTAGATTGGAGTGATGCCTAGCCAACAGATATGTTACGGCGATGATTAGCCCACAGATTGGATCAACATACTACATATTCTTGAGACAGCCATGTCAGGTTAGTTACACCACGACGGCATCTTTAGTTTACATTTGTTATTTTAGTTTCTTTATTCAATTCAATATCTTTATTCTATCCAATATTTAGGATGACAATCCACTAAAAATGAAATCTTGAAATCTCGGTCCTCTGGGAACTCAAGTTCTTGTCAGTAATAGAAAAAGTAGATAATATAGATGGGGATATTTGTTTCAGAAAATAGAAAATATTCCCAGTGTCACTGTGCCTCAGTTTGCTTTTTATCTCATTGTTCATTTTGGCTTTTTATTGTTATCCTTTCTGAATTTTTCTCTCCTTATTTTGTATCATGAACTCTGTTTACTAAGTGTTGCTCACATTTTGTTTAGTGATGCGGCATCGGGGCATGGGATGATGACATGCTGATCAAATTTGAGTATATAATTCCTGACAAAATGCTAGCCAGGTCAATTTTTGAGCTTATGTGTATATTAGTTACCCGTGGGCTCTCGGTATGGAGGCCAATATAGAGTTAGGTGTACATAGTCTGATCTCTCTCTCTCTCTCTCTCTCTCTCTCTCTCTTTTTCCACCCTTATTGTTTTTATTCACAGCTTAGGTGGGGCTTTAGTTACCCGCTGCATAGATCAGTTGCATATGGTTCCCCTTGTATTAAGAATATAGTTACCATCGTTATGGCTGAAGGCTGTGGAAATTTTGTGAATATTAGTCATCCTTCCGTAGTCCATATTTGTCAAAGTAGTGATTATCCACACGTTCTGAGCTTTCGCAATTTCTGTAAATTTTTACCCGGTTGTGATTCTCAGGGACACAACTACAACTAGTCCATGATTCGAATTATTTGCTAGAGAGTGATGTTTTCCGTGTTCGGTTTGAGTTTTTGCATATCCCAAGTAACCACCTGTTTCAGATATTTAAGCAGCACTAGTACTTTACTTGCACGTGGGAGCAATTTGATTCAAGTTAAGCCAACAAAATGAAAATAACAATTGCATTTAGAAATGTCGAAAATGATGATAAACAAATACCTTCAAACCTTTTTTTATCTTAATTTTATTACTAATTTTCGTTTTATAATGCTTACGTGCGATCTAATTTTCTCCGAGTAATACAGTATATTTTTTTTATCAACTTCGATCTTAATGGTTGTGTTTTGCTAATCATCAATTATTGTACTTTCCTAATCATCAGGGTTTGCATTTTTTTTTTGGGTTATTTTGTTGACTATTCTTTCTTTTTCGCGATGTCTTTAATTGATGTTGGGTGTTTATTTTTCCTTCACCCTTCGATTTCTAAGACATTGTCATGATCTTATTGATACGACGATAACACAGAGCATCCCGATGTTTTTCCAATAGTTGTGTTAGTTAAATTTCTTAAATAAATAGTTGACCTTGTAAATTTTTCCCAATTAAACAAGCAACCATGTACGTGTTTTGTGTGTATATATCAGTTTTGTGTGTATATATCGATTATAATTTTTAATTAATATATTCGATGTTCAATTTTTCAAAAAAAAAATTGATTTTTTCTCCAAAATAAGAAAATGAAATCATCGGGTGATTGTACTAAAAAAAAATACGAAGTTGTTTGTTGATTGGTCATACCACATACTAAAGTAGTTATTATCAATAAACAAAGTTTAATATGATAGAAAGAAATGACGCATCAAAATAATAAATATTAAATTATGTTATGATTTTGAATGTAGATGATTATTTAGATAGATTTTATATATCTCAATCTTCTATATGCATATTTGTGTTATATCATTGTATCATATAAATAAGAATTCTCTCTTATGAACAAAAAAGTTCGGAGTTTTTCTATAAACTGACATTTTTCTCATTACCTCTTTTTTTATTAAATTTATTTATGACATGTTATCCACATGAATGTTTTTCTTTTAAGTTCTTCTGAGTGCTATTCATTATTAAATATTTTTAATGTTATATCAACTTATGCAACATAATTTTACATTAGTATTTAGCAATGATATCCCAGGGATGAACCCATCAAGATCATGCCCAAACTCTCGGCCCATCTCTAAGGCCCACAGGTTAAGAGCCCATGAGCAGCCCAGTATTCTCCTATAAATACCAGGTTTGAGTGTTCAGTTAATGGATTCAATATATTGTTTTCAGCAGCACCCTTAGATGCTCCCCTCATATATCCTCAGTCTCTGACTTGAGCGTCGGAGAGGCTACGTCAGGACACCCTCCTGGCCCCCTCCTAACGATCTTATTTGTGATTTCAGGCTCAGGGTAATTTCGGAACCTGCGTCTGGATTAGTGACACTTGCTGGAATCGGACCCTAAATTTCCCGTGAATATCACTTGGCACCGTCTGTGGGAAGATTTGAGTTGAGACGTAGAGATGGTAGGGATGAGAGGGAGTAGAAGAGCTACCTCAGCATCATCGCGTCCTCAGAGGGGACCCGAACAGTCTCATGCTGAGGCAAGGCAGGAACAACCCCATCAGGAGGCGAGAACAGAACAGCCTCGTCAAGAGAACAGGGTCGAGCAACCCCGTCCTATTGAAAATGTGGGGAACTTGACCCTGGAGCAGTTGGGTCAATTTATCACCCGGACAGTGGATGAGGCCATGAAGAAGAATCAAGAGTCTATGTTTGTAGAGGAACAGGCCGCCCGTCAGGAGCGTGAAGAAAATGTTGAATTCCACCAGAGCAGGGTTGGAGAGACGCATCCCCTCCAAAGTGAGGAGATTAGTGAGATAGGAGAGATGTGGAAGGAAATACGGATGTTGAGGCAGCAGTTGGGAAGCAGAGCGCCGGCACCCAAGAGAGGAAGTCTTTTTTCACTAGCCATTTTAGAAGAAGGGCTTCCTCCAAATTTTCGACAGTCGAATGTGGGAGAGTATGATGGACATACCGACCCCGAAGAACACTTGGGGAGATTTGAGAATGCGGCTTTGTTGCATCAATATTCAGATAGAGTCAGGTGCAGGGTGTTTTTGGGCACGTTGGTGAGGTCAGCCCAGCAATGGTTTAGTACCCTGCAACCCAACTCCATACAGTGTTTTGAGGATTTTGCTACGGATTTCTTGCACAGATTTGCCAGCAGCAAGAGGCACCAGAAGAATTATTTGAGCCTGTTTGTGATGAAACAACAAGAGGCTGAAACTTTGCGAGAATTTGTCCTGCGTTTCAACAACGCAGCGCTGGAGATACCAGCGGCCACTCCTAACATCATGATAAGTGTCTTTACCCAGGGACTTAGAGGAGGAGAGTTCTTTAAATCATTAGTGAAGAAACCTCCATCATTTATGATGATCTGTTATCTCGGGCGGAAAAATATGTAAACTTGAAAGATGCCCAACGGTACAGAAGGATGGAAAACCGACCCGGAGGGAGTAGGGGGGAGGGAGCCGAGAGAGGAAGTAAGAAGAGATGTGCAGGTGAGATGGAGGAAGACATAACCAGAAGTAGAGGACAATTCTCATCACATGTTCCTTTGAATAGGAGTCGAGATAAGGTGATGGAGGTGAGAGAGTCAGGGGAGAGGGGGGAGAAGTCGCAGAGGGTTGAGAGCAGTGCTCGACCTCCGCCGTGGGGTTAGACAAGAAGGATCCTCGTCCGGGAGTGAACTGAGATCTCGCCCATCTTCTAGGCGGGGTCGAGGCCCTCCGGGGATACATCAGAGGATCGAGGAGCCGAGGAGAGAAGGTCGAGGTCAGGATGTCCCTCTAGAGCACGCGGAACCGAGGAGGGGAATGAATGAGGATAACCACCCTACGAGAGGAATGATTCATATGATCTCGGAGGGGTGCTACTGATGGGGATTCCGGGCGAGCGCGAAAGGCGCATGGGAGGAGGTTGGAGAATTTTGAAATATCTAGGGGTACGGACTTACCCCAGGATCCTGTCATCAGTTTTGGACCGGATGACCTCCGAGGCATTGTGGCTCTTCATAACGATGCCTTGGTGGTAACGACCACCGTTGCGAATTACGATGTGGCACGAATCTTTATTGATAATGGAAGTTCTGTTAATATCCTGTTCAAGAGCACTTTGGATAAGATGAAGGTGGAAGGATTTGAGTTCGAGCCAATCTCTACTCCTCTATATGGATTTGCAGGACATGCCATCCCGTCGCTCGGTCAGATTGTCCTTACTTTATCTTTGGGACATGAGCCTCGGCGGGTAACAAAAATGACAACATTTACTGTGGTGGACACCCCATCCGCTTACAATGGAATTCTGGGGCGACCAGCCCTAAAGGATTTCAGAGCTGTAGCGTCCATGTATCATCAGAAATTGAAGTTTCCTGTAGGGAAGGAGGTTGGAGTTTTAAGCGGGGATCAGAGGGTCGCGCGTCGGTGTTATGAGGGGATAGTGAAAGAAGATGAGAAGAGAGCGCGTTTGGAGGTTAACATGATTAGGAAAGGAAGAAATGTGTGGCTTGGTCCTAGGTACAAAAAGAGCAGAGGGGAAAGATGGACCCAGAGTGGGATGATCTTTTCAGAGCGATTGAGAAATTTAATTCTGGAGCTTATTACTTGGAGAATAATCAAAGCAATGCTTTAAGGAGTCCCTGGAATGTTTATCACCTTAGGGAATATCATTCTGGATTTTATCGTTGATGTATTTCATCTTTGCATTTTCTCATATAATGAGTTAGAATTCAATAAAATCAAGTTCTTCTTTTCAATTCATGAATATTGGTGTATTATGAAAGCGAGAAAATTTTATTTCCTGCTTAGGCATCTCCTAGCAGAGGAGCAGAGGCGGCGAGGAGAAAAATTTTATTTTCCTGCTAAGGCATCGCCTAGCAGAAGAGCATAATTGAGGATGAGAAAAATTTTTATTTTCCTGCTAAGGCATCGCCTAGCAGAGGAGTAGACTTGGGGAGGAGAAAAATTTTATTTTCCTGCTAAGGCCCTGTCTAGAAGAGGAGCAGAGTTGGGGAGGAGAGAAATTTTATTTCCTGCTAAGGCGTTGCCTAGCAGAGGAGTTATAGGGTGAGGGTGGAGAATCTTTATTTTCCTGCTAAGGCCCGGCTTAGCAGAAGAGTTAGAGGGTATGAGTGGTGAATTTTTATTTTCCTGCTAAGACCCGGCTTAGCAGAGGAGTTAGAGGGTGGAGGTAGTGAATTTTTATTTTCCTGCTAAGGCCCGACCTAGCAGAGGAGTTAGAGGGTGGGGTAGTGAATTTTTATTTTCCTGCTAAGGCCCGACCTAACAGAAGAGTTAGAGGGTGGAGGTGGTGAGTTTTTATTTCCTGCTAAGGCCCGGCTTTGCAGAGGAGTTAGAGGGTGGAGGTGGTGAATTTTTATTTTCCTGCTAAGGCATCGCCTAGCAGAGGAGTTAGAGGGTGAAAGTGGAGAATTTTTATTTTCCTGCTAAGGCATCGCCTAGCAGAGGAGCAGAGTGGGGAAGGAGAAGAATTTTATTTTCCTGCTAAGGCATCGCCGAGCAGAGGAGCAGAGCGGGGAAGGAGAAGAATTTTATCTTCCTGCTAAGGCATCGCCTAGCAGTGGAGTTAGAGGGTAAAAGTGGAGATTTTTTATTTTCCTGCTAAGGCGTCGCCTAGCAGAGGAGTTAGAGGGTGAAAGTGGAGAATTTTTATTTTCATACTAAGGCGTCGCCTAGCAGAGGAGTCAGAGGGTGATGATGTGAATGTTTATTTTCCTGCTAAGGCGTCGCCTGGCAGAGGAGTTAGAGGGTGAAAGTGGAGAGTTTTTATTTTCCTGCTAAGGCGTCGCCTAGCAGAGGAGTCAGAGGGTGATGATGTGAAAGTTTATTTTCCTGATAAGACGTCGCCTAGCAGAGGAGTTAGAGGGTGAGAATGGAGAATTTTTATTTTCCTGCTAAGGCCCGTCCTAGCAGAGGATTTAGAGGGCGGATGTGGTAAATTTTTATTTTCCTGCTAAGGCATCGCCTAGCAGAGAAGCAGAGTTCGGGTGGAGAAAAATTTTATTTTCCTGCTAAGACATCGCCTAGCAGAGGCGCAGATTTAGAAAGGAGGAGAATTTTATTTTCCTGCTAAGGCCCGGCCTAGCAGAGGAGTTAGAGTTAGAAAGGAGGAGAATTTTATTTTCCTGCTAAGGTATCACCTAGCAGAGGAGTTAGAGGGTGGAGGCGTTGAATTTTTATTTTCCTGCTAAGTTATCACCTAGCAGAGGAGTTGAGACGTGAAACAATACTCAAGAAGTAGGGCCGCAAGGACGAGCAAGTGAGGAGCAATGAGACGTGACCGAGTGCTCGAGGGCGAGCGGGAGGTGCTGGGGCGAGCGCGCGCAGAGGCGTGTAGCGCGCGGGGGAGCGTCGGCAGGTGCTGGGGCGAGCGCACGCGCAGAGGTGTGTGGCGCGCGGGCAAGCGTCGGCCGATGGCAGGGCGAGCGTGGGCAGGCACTCGGCTGGGCGAGCTTAGGCGAGGAGCTGGTGGAGCTGGGCGAGCTCGGGGCGCGAGGCGAGCGGGAGAGGGCGAGCGTGGCACTCGCTTGGGCGAGGAGCTGGAGGCGCTGGGCGAGCTGGGGGCGTTCGGCGAGCTGGGGGCTCCGGGCGAGCGTGGCGCTCGGCGAGGGCAAGACGCGCTCGTGCGAGGGCGAGCTTTCGGTTGGGCGAGGGCGGGCGTGCGTAGGGCGAGCTCGCAGTGGCAAGGTTGGACGCGCAAGGGCGAGCGCGCGCGAGGGCGTGGTGCGAGACAGGTGTGCGCTTCGGACGAGCGTGCAGCAGGCGACGTGGCTGGCAGCTGAGCGCGCAGAGGCGAGATGCAGGGGGCGTGGTGCTGGGGCGAACGCGCGTGGCTTGGGCTAGCGTGTAGGCGACGTCGGGGCTGGCGCACGGACGGCGCGGCGCTGGATGCGTATTTCTGACCGGGCAGGTCGATCCCCGTAATTTCTGCACCGGTAACATCGTTCTCTTGCGGCGAACGAAATAAATTTTTCCAATAGGACACGTCTTCGTCGCCAATAAACCAAGGACAACACAATTAATCGAAGTTTGAACCTACGATTCAGTTCGACTCGGGAGGGAGAGACTGGTGATATCCCAGGTATGAACCCATCAAGATCATGCCCAAACTCCCGGCCCATCTCTAGGGCCCACAGGTTAAGGGCCCATGAGCAGCCCAGTATTCTCTTATAAATACCAGGTTTGAGTATTCAGTTAATGGATTCAATATATTGTTTTCAGCAGCACCCTTAGCTGCTCCCCCCATATATCCTCAGTCTCTGACTTGAGCGTCGGAGGGGCTACGTCAGGACACCCTCCTGGCCCCCTCCTAACGAGCTTATTTGAGATTTCAGGCTCAGGGTAATTTCGGAACATGCGTCTGGATTAGTTACACTTGCTGGAATCGGACCCTAAATTTCTCGTGAGTATCAAGCCAGATCCAAGGTATTGATTGAAAAATAGAAATCTAGTCAGATCTGTGATTTATGATATAAAGAATATCTATATTCATGAAGAATATTAGACCTATGATTTAAAAATATAAGATTAATCTATTAATATTTTTTAAAACTATGGATATAATATGTAAGATGGCAAAAACTTGTGTGAGACAGTCTCACGGGTCGTATTTGTGAGACGGATCTCTTATTTGGGTCATCCATAAAAAAAGTATTACTTTTTATGCTAAGAGTATTACTTTTTATTGTGAAAATCGATAGGGTCGACCCGTCTCACAGATTAAGATCCGTAAGACGGTCTCATATGAGACTCACTGAAGTAAGATTATCAATTTCCTAAAAAAATATTGATTTCATATAAAACCCTTGTCAATGTTTATGATAAATTTGAAAACCAGATATAAGACCTATCAATATTCATGATGAATATTAATGCAATATCAAATATTTGTCTTTCTTGAAGAACATTGCCAATATTCTTGATGAATATCGATCTACGACAAAATATTTGTATTTATTCCTGAAGAATATCAATTTAAAATATAAGATATGTCAATAATCTTGAAGCATATTGATAAAAAATCATATATTTAAAATATATCAATATTCCTGAAGAATATTAATATTAAATTGATAATCTAGACATATTTATCTGCAAAATATTGATATAAGATATATAATTTATCGATCTTTTTGGAGAATATTGTTGGATAATATTTATTTAAGATTTGTCAATGTTCAAGAAGACCATTGATTTAAGATGTAAAATATATCAATTTTTTTTAAGAATGTTCAGAATATTTGTTGTTTGAATATGATCTAATATTTATCAATGTTCTTTTTTATATCAAAATAGATCAATCATATATTTGTTGTTAATTATCTTGAAAAACATGATATACTATTTATTAATAATATAAATAAAATTAATTTGATTTGTTTTCAGCCGAAGGATTTATCGAGATATGACAATATGATATATTTACTATATAAATTTTTGTTAACTTGTCAAATGGTTCTGTTGGAATTTTGATGCTTAATGAATGAAAATTAAGCAAATAAATCAATGTGTTTGATTGGGAAAATTCGAAATGAAGAATGAAGCTTAATGAACGAATATTAAGTTCGGTGGTTCTGAATTAAACTCGAAACAAGTTAATCAAATGTTAAACGAAGTTAAAACGAGTAGTCGGAACATGTAAGGGACGAAAATCGTAAAAAAAAAAGGAAAAAAAATTTGTTCGTGAACAATAGCCGTCGAGCACATGCGCGCGGGTCTGCGCGCGGGTGCGTGCGCTTGCCAGTGGCAGGCACGCACCCACGTGCGGGCCGGCGCGCAGGAGCGCCCGCCTGCCAGTAGCGGGCGCGCAGCCGTGCGCGCCTGCGGAGCGCTGCCGAGAGCGCTCGGCAGCGTGCGCACTCCTGCTGAGAGCTCTCGGTAGGTGCTGCCGAGCGCTGCCGAGAGCGCTCGGCAACGCGTGCGCACGGGCGCCTGGGCGCGTCCCTTCGACTTTTTCTGATGTTTTTTCATTTCTTTGGCATTTTTTGATAATTGTTATCAGTTACAATGGCCAAGGGACACCCCCTATGAATTAAAGATCATGTCTTTTCATTTGAAAATCATTAAATGTTTGATTATTCAAAATCAAACAACATACACACAATTTTAAAAAGCATATGCATATTGTCTTCTTCCTTCTTCTTCAAGAGAGAGTTCCATTCATTTCTTTGTTATAGAACTTGAATATTTGAGTGCTCATAATTCAAGTGTTGTAGTTGTATCTTGAGAGAAGATTGCCACAAACCTTAAGCACATTGTGAGGGGCAAATTCTTCTTAAGGAGAAAGTGTTCAACACTTGTCTCTACAAGCCATATTCTTTTGTTTTCTTCTTGCTTATCCTTTCATATTTGAATATCACAAACAACAATCTTAAGAAGAATTTTAGATCTTTGATCATTTGCAAGAAGAATATCAATGGCATCATCATCTACAACACCACATGCAACCATTGCACAAAGAGAGAAACCGGAGAAATTTTCTGGTGCGGACTTCAAAAGATGGCAACAAAAGATGCTTTTCTATCTCACAACCTTGAGTTTGTCAAGGTTCTTAAAAGAGGATCATCCCATCATTGTTGAAAACGAGACAGATACCAACATGAGGGCCACTTTGGATGCTTGGAACCAAAGTGATTTCTTGTGCAAGAACTACATCCTCAATGGACTTGACAATGCATTGTACAATGTGTATTGTCAAGTCAAGACCGCCAAGGAACTTTGGGAAATTCTTGATAAGAAATACAGAGCGGAGGATGCGGGTTTGAGGAAATTCATTGTTGGGAGATTTCTGGACTTCAAGATGATAGACTCAAAATCTGTGATGAGTCAAGTGCAAGAACTACAACTTCTCTTGCACGAGATTCATGCGGAAGGAATGAGTTTAAGCGAATCCTTCCAAGTTGCTGCAATGATCGAGAAACTCCCTCCGTTGTGGAAGGACTTCAAGAATTATTTTAAGCACAAAAGAAAGGAGATGGGATTGGAGGATCTCATTGTGAGATTGAGGATAGAATAGGACAACAAGAGCACCGAGGCCAAGGCAAGTAAAATGGCAGCAAGGGTGAACGTTGTAGAATCGAGTCTTGAAGGGAAGAAGAGGAAATTTGAGAAGCAACACAACAAGGCCAACAACCACCAAACAAGAAGAAGTTCAAAGGCACTTGTTATAACTGAGGAAAACTGAATCACATGGCGAAGGATTGTAGGAAGCCAAAGAAGGGAAATCCTCAAGCCAACGTAATTCAACAAAGGTCGGTACCATTTGATTTTTCTCAACTCGATTTGTCTGCAATTATTTTGGAAGCCAATTTGGTGGAAAACTCCAATGAGTGGTGGGTTGATACGGGAGCAACTCGACATATATGCTCCAACAAGGGGATGTTCTCCACATACACTCCATCGACCGGGAGAAAACTATACATGGGGAACTCCGCTACATCTGAGGTGGTGGGAACCGGAAATGTCGTACTGAAGATGACATCAGGTTCGCAAGTAACCCTTGTTGATGTACTTCATGTATCGGACATAAGAAAGAACCTCATGTCGGGGTCTCTGTTGGTCAAACATGGGTTTAGACTAATATTTGACTCTAACAAGGTTGTATTGACCAAGAATGGTCATTTTATTGGAAAAGGATATCTCGATGAGAACCTTTTCAAGTTGAATGTAATGGCTATACGCCAAAATATTGTTGAAAGTAATAAAGGAAAAAGTTCTATTTACTTGATTGAGTGTTCTCATTTATGGCATGTTCGTTTAGGACACGTAAATTTTAATACCTTGCAACGTTTAATGAAACTTGAATTATTGCTTAAACACAACGTCGATCCAACACACAAATGCGAGATATGTGTTGAAGCAAAAATGACCAAAGCGCCTTACCACTCGATTGAAGGATGTACAACTCCTCTAGAACTAATACACACCGATCTTGGTGATTTAAAGTTTGTACAAACTAGAGGAGGGAAAAGATACTACGTGACATTCATTGATGATAATACAAGGTACTGTTACGTATATCTTTTGAGGTCGAAAGATGAAGCTCTTAAAGCATTCAAATGTTATAAAAAGGGTTTGAAGCGATAGAGGGGGCGAGTACGGAGCATCGTTTGATGAATTCTGCACATCTGTGGGTCTAATTCATTAAACGATTGCTCCTTATTCACCACAATCGAATGGCATTGCCGAAAGAAAGAATCGAACTCTGAAAGATATGATGAATACTATGTTAATAAGTTCCGGACTACCTCAAAACTTGTGGGAGGAAGCAATAATATCGGCTAATTACATCTTGAACAAGATACCTGTAACACCTCTGACCCGATTTATAAAATAACACAGCGGAAATTTAAAATTTTTCTTAAAAGAAAGAAGGATTTTTAAAATACATTTCCATATATAATCAAAAGTATATACATGATCAATAAAATGATGCAACAAAATACAAAATATCATTTTTGTGATCATGTCCAAAATGCTAGCAAAATAGCCTTCTTCCTTCCTTCTCTTATGCATATGACCCCGGCTCCAATTAACGTCCCGGCTCGTCACTCTTATCTGCATCACATGAAATAACTGAAATGAGTATAAAACTCAGCAAGTGGAACTCTTACATAGCAATGGATATATATATAATTCTCTGTAAAACATGGCTTTGAAATCATTAAATACCATCAACTCTAGAAACATGAATAACATAGCATAATACAACAATAAGATGGTATTTCTCTTTTCTCTGTTGGATTGATATCTATAAAGTATCTCTGTCTCTGTACTTATATCCCATCGATATACATCGATAACTCTGAGGGATATAAGCCTATGGTCGTTGATCAACTAATTGCATGCAATCTCTGACTATGTATCTATCAGTCCAATAAATCATTTAAACTCTCTCTTTGGCATTTCATCAAACACTTTGCATACTCTTTCTTTTGTATTCCCTTTTTCACAATTGAGACATTCAATTGCCTCTAATATACAACCAAGTATATCAATACATAATATGGATCAAATGGAAGGGAATAACATGTTAAAACCATTGAAACACAATACATATACTATCATGTGAGCACAAGGAATGAAATTCCACTTACTACACTTGGAACCTTGAATCTAATCTCTTGGTTGAATTCCTACAACAATAAACCATGTATTGCACCATCAATAACCCACAAATAACATTAGATGATCATTTAACCCAATACATCTATCACATTTATCATCCGCTAACTCCACCATCTTCAATAACTCAAGAACAAGAAGAGAAACCACTTACCTTAGTCCCTTTCTCTAGCAAGATGAAGTTCCAACTCTGGATTGAAGATTAATTGCATGATTGAAATAAAGGATAAGAAGAAAATGAAGAACCCTACTTGGAATCGTTGGAAGAGAGAAAAGAAGAGAAGGAAAATGATAGAAATGAGAGTCTCAATCGGTTTTTATGCCTAAATCCACCCAAAACACGCTTTTCCACTGTATAGGGCGCTGGGGCGGTCAATACTGCCAAAACCCAAAATTTCAGAGCCAGGGGCCCTGGGGTGGTCAAACATTACCACCCTAGCGCGGCAGCTGCTGACCCGGCGCGTACTCTGCGCACAGCTGCCTCAAAGATCGCCTCCGAAACGCCTTTTCCCGTCATAATTTGGAAAAATGGTAAAATGGAAAGTTGTAGCTCTATGTCTTGGCTTGCATCTCCAATTGGCCTCATGTCATTTGAAGGTTTGAGTAAAAAATTATGCTAAATCTCCCAACATGTGTCACTGGAAGAACGACGACACACACGACAAACTTCGGGGCGCTTTTGGCTCGTCTTCCCTAATTAGTTGAACAAAACTCGAAACATGAAAGTTACACCTCCATGTATTATCTAGCCACTCCAATTGACCTCATACCAATTGGCTCAACATACGAATTATCATGAATTTACTCGTAACGCCGTTACAATAGCACTACACATCATCTATAATCAACAATACTATAAATCATAGATCGAAATTCTTAACATCAAAACTATACTTAAACTTAACCAATTAGTCCATAAACATATGAAATCTTAAACCGTACCGTTCATCAGGCTTGGCTATTACAATCTCCCCTCCTTAGAGGAATTTCGTCCCCGAAATTGACGTCACTACACAAACAACTCAGGATACTTCTCTTTCATCCCATCCTCTGGTTCCCACGTGGCTTCTTCGATCAAATGATTCCTCCAAAGGACTTTAACAATGCCGATCTCTTTGTTTCTCAATACTTTAACTTTCCGATCCAGAATCTGGACTGGAATCTTTTGGTACGTCAAGTTCAGTGTCAAATTCAATGGCTCGTGACGAAGAACATGGGAAGAATTTGCAATATACTTCCTGAGCATGGAGACATGAAAAACATTATGAACTCTATCAAGATCTGACGGTAGGGCTAACCTGTAAGCTCGATCAACAACTCTGTCCAAAATCTCAAATGGGACAATAAATCTCGGACTCAACTTTCCCTTCTTGCCAAACCGCATCACACCTTTAAGAGGTGCAATCTTCAAGAACACATGGTCGCCAACCTCAAACAGCAACGGCCTTCGTCTCACATCGGCATAACTCTTCTGTCTTGACTGCGCTGTCTTCATCCTTTCTTGGATGACAGAAACAACATCAGCTGTCTGTTGGACCAACTCTCAACCCAACATCTTCCTCTTGCCAATCTCGTCCCAATACAAGTGCAATCTACACTTTCTGCCATAAAGTGCTTCATACGGTGCCATGCCAATCGTCGTTTGGTAGCTATTATTGTACGTAAACTCAACAAGAGGCAATTTGGAATCCCAGCTACCAGGATAATCAATAGTACAAGCTCTGAGCATATCCTCTAAAATCTGAATAACTCTCTCTGATTGACCGTCGCTCTGGGGGTGATATGTTGTACTAAATGCTAACCGTGAACCCATAGCTCTGTGCAAACTCTTCCAAAACTCTGAAGTAAATCTAGGGTCATGATCAGACACGATCGACACAGGAACACAATGAAGTCTAACAATCTCTGCTATGTACTCTTCGGCATACTGGCTCATAGAATACGTCGTCTTAACTGGAAGAAAATGCGCTGACTTGGTCAACCGATCAACAATAACCCAAATAGAGTTAAAACCTTTCTGCGTTCTGGGAAGACCAGTCACAAAGTCCATCGTAATATGCTCTCATTTCCTTCCTTCTCTTATGCATATGACCCCGGCTCGTCACTTTTATCTGCATCACATGAAATAACTGAAATGAGTATAAAACTCAGCAAGTGAAACTCTTACATAGCAATGGATATATATATCATTCTCTGTAAAACATGGCTTGGAAATCAATAAATACCATCAACTCTAGAAACATGAATAACATAGCACTACACATCATCTATAATCAACAATACTATAAATCATAGATCGAAATTCTTAACATCAAAACTATATTTAAACTTAACCAATTAGTCCATAAACATACGAAATCTTAAACCGTACCGTTCACCAGGCTTAGCTATTACACTACCCCACAAGAAAAATGACAAGTCACCTTATGAATTGCGGAAAGGTCACAAACCTTCCTACAAGTACCTCAAAGTGTAGGGGTGTCTAGCTAAGGTTGAAATATCAGTCGGCAATTGCAATGGTACAAAACAGTATGTACAATGGCAAGTCTCGACACATTCGTCGAAGACATAATATTGTGCGACAGTTGATCTCTAATGGAGTTATATCTGTTGATTATATTAAATCAAAGGATAACTTAGCGGATCCGCTTACAAAAGCATTAAATAGAGATCAAATGTACTGTCTGTCGAGAGGAATGGGCTTAAAACCTACCAAATAAAGTTTTCATAGTGGCAACTCAACCTTGTAGATTGGGGATCCCAAGATCTTGGTTCAATGGAACAATTAAATTATGAAAACTTGAGGAATCACTCCTCATTCCTAAGACGATGAGTGAAGTTGCCTACAAAGATAGTGAGGTTAAGTATTGTACTTTTAATGATTCTGTAGCTTTCAAAAGCAGGGTAAGTAGGATACCCTTTTCCAAGGAGATCACCTATGTACGTGTGAGGACAGGCCGCCTCGATGAAACACGTATGAAGCCAAGATGTGTTCCATGGCCAAAACGGACACAACCGATAACACGAAATGGAAATGAAAGAAAGATTATCTTGTGGGTACAGTTGTCTGGTTTTACATGAACCGCCAAGAAGTTCAAGACATCACGTTCACTTCGTGGCCTAGTAAATCCGGTTGTATTCCACTAGGGAAGGTTCAAAGCCAAAAGCTACCTCTCCTGATGAGATAATTTTTCGTATATACTCTCTCTTATGCATCACGAGCATTCATGCATTAATTTCATTCATGTGGGGGATTGTTGGAATTTTGATGCTTAATGAATAAAAATTAAGCAAATAAATCAATGTGTTTGATTGGGAAAATTCGAAATGAAGAATGAAGCTTAATGAATGAATATTAAGTTCGGTGGTTCTGAATTAAACTCGAAACAAGTTCATCAAATGTTGAATGAACTTAAAACGAGTAGTCGGAACATGTAAGGGACGAAAATCGGAAAAAAAAATTTGTTCGTGAACAGTAGCCGTCGCGCACCTGCGCGCGGGTCTGCGAGCAGGTGCGCGCGCTTGCCAGTGGCAGGCACGCTGCCGCGTGCGATTCTGTGCGCAGTCGCTCGCGCCTGCCGAGTGCTGCCGAGAGCGCTCGGCAACGCGCGCACTCCTGCCGAGAGCTCTCGGCAGGGGCTGCCGAGAGCGCTCGGCAGCGCGTGCGCATGGGCGCTTGGGCGCGCCCCTTCGTGCTGTTTCGCGTCCCAACTACTTTTTCTTATGTTTTTTCATTTTCTTGGCATTTTTTTATGATTGTGATCAGTTACAATGGTCAAGGGACACCCCCTATGAATTAAAGATCGTGTCTTTTCATTTGAAAATCATTAAATGTTTGATTATTCAAAATCAAACAACATACACACAATTTTAAAAAGCATATGCATATGTCTTCTTCATTTTTCTTCAAGAGAGAGTTCCATTCATTTCCTTGTTATAAAACTTGAATATTTGAGTGTTCATTATTCAAGTGCTGTAGTTGTATCTTGGGAGAAGATTGCCACAAACCTTAAGCATATTGTGAGGGGCAAATTCTTCTTAAGGAGAAAGTGTTCAACACTTGCCTCTACAAGCCATATTCTTTTGTTTTCTTCTTGCTTATCCTCTCATATTTGAATACCACAAACAATAGGTTCCACCAAATTCCGCCGAAAATTATGCAATTCTCATTATAGATTTTGTGTACTTTGGAAAGAAATTGGTATCAACCATCAGATTTAATCATAAAATTTGTGCAATTCTTAATATTTATATTGCATTAAAGTTTCAAAATACATGTTGTTTCTATTGTTTTCTTTGTCCAAATACGAGATTGGTGTAGAGAAGTCTAACCCGAATTTGTTGTTTCTAGTATATATCACTACTTATCATAATTGATTCATTCGGTGCAAGTTATATTTCAAGTAGAATATGCTGAAAGACAGATATGTCTAATTTTCAATTTCAATTCTTTAAAAAAAACATGAGTAAATAATTAGCGATTAATATTGAAAATTGTCTAATTGATGTGATTCATCTTGAATTAAATGAACACAATTGAAACATTTATGTCATGTGCAGATCAATTTTTCAAAGAAGAAGAATATTTTATTTCACTTGAAATGATAAATATTATAAAATATCGGCAAAGATATGTGAAAATTATATGTTTCAAGTATCATAAACAAACATTCGTACGCGTAGTATGATAAAAATATTAGATATCTTAATTGAATATTATACAAGATATACATTAATCTCTCGAATCGTTATATCGTACTTGAAGTACGTTACATGATTTCTATCAAACATGATTTGCGGAGAAAATTGATTATATTTTCATTGTAATTTAATATAGATGTATTAAGGATCCAAAAAATCACTTATTCCCAATGAAAAATATGTGTTTCATAATATTTCGATTTTTGAATCCAATGACAATATTCATTTAATATAGTATGTTATTACAGATAAATTGCTTTATAAGAGCTCTTTTACTCCAGAGGAGATAATATGCTTTTTTGAATAAAGAACAAATTTTTTGTTAAGAATGAATGTTGTTTTTGTTTAACATAGACAAACATAATATCAAGATAAATGCACAACAAACCCGGAGTTTATTGATAATGAAATTGTAGGACTGAGTGCTTGCCGTTTTACCAAAAGTTATAGCTAGTAGTAATGATGCAACTCAAATCTTTTAACCGCACAGCAGCTCAAGCATCACGGTTCGATCGCTCTACCGAGTAGGGACAATTATTGCACCCAACAATCTCTCTCCCAATAATTGCACTCCTTGCAATCAATGGAAATCGAACCCGTAACCTTGACTCTGATACCAATTGTAGGAACGAGCGTTTGCCGCTTTATCAAAAGCTATAATTAGCAGTAATGGTGCAACTCAAATCTTTTAAACCGCACAGCAGCTCAAGCACTACGGTTTGATCGCTCTACCAAGCAGGAACAATTACTACACCTAACAGAAATTTCCTAACATTGTAAACGTAAAGTTTATTGATATAATAAATAAAAGTTTAAGGGTTTTATAGGGTTGACTATTTTGGTATTACAAACCAGAAGTTTTTATATCAATAAAAAGTTCATTGATACAAATAGTTCTATAGTTTGATATGATTTATTGATTTGAGCATCTCAATTGTATCTAATATGATCTTAGTTGTATCTAATATAACAAATTATTGGTAGTACATAAGTATATTGATCAAGATTTTGAGTGATCCTTGCAACAAGAGGAGTAGTTCAGACTATACTCTTTTTGACTTGTTTTTGAATTTTCCCAAGCCGTTTTTTAAACAAAGTTTTAATGAGATGGTTAGCAAGAAGTAAGAGATGTCGTACACTTTTTTTCTTTATTAGTTTTTTCCTATTAAGGTTTTAATTAGACAAATTCATCGTCAAGAGAACATACAAGGAAAAGTATCTATTGTCATACTCTTTTTCTTTCGCTTAAGTTTTTCTCATTAGATTTTATTGTCAATGTTTTAACGAGATAACACCCGACTCTAATGAAGTTTCAAGCAATCATCTTGCCAAATGAAATATTCAACGAAGTAAATGTTGTGTAGATAATCATATAAGGGAGAATTTTATGATATGATTTTCAATTTAGATGATTATGTAGATAGATTTTTTTTATTAAGATTGATATCTCAATCTTTCTTTGTACTCTATCATTGTATTTTATAAACAAGGATTCTCACTCATGAATAAAATAGTTTGTAGTTTATTATCGGAACTCGCATTTCTCTAGTCTCCTCATTTTTTTATTATTATTAAATTTATAACTCTATTAATAAAAGTTGCCTCATGTTTTCAGTTATCAATTTAAAAATTATAACAAAAAATTACAAATAAGTTCGACATAAATTGTTAATAATCTAAGTATTAACTTTACTCCTTTAATAATCATTTATATATATATATATATATATATAAATCAGAGTGAGTCTCATGTGAGACCGTCTCACGGATCATAATCTGTGAGACGGATCAACCCTAACCATATTCACAATAAAAAGTAATACTCTTAGCATAAAAAATGATACTTTTTCATGGGTAACCCAAATAAGAGATCCGTCTCATAAATAATACCCGTGAGAGCGTCTCACACAAGTTTTTGCCTAAAAATCAATAGGAGAAACACTCGATTGTGGTCAACTTTGCTCTAAAATTTTCCCTTTTGAAGCTGTCCAATTCAGGAGCCAATTGTACGCTTAAAACCTCCATAGCTGAGTTCATCCAGAAAAGCCTCCATAGCTGAGTCAAATCCAAGCAGAGATACGAGGAAATGATTGTGAGAAATGTGTTATTATTGAGGTTGAAAAAGCTCCTCACTCCTCTTTCTCTGGCTTCCGATGCTGTGTTTTATTCCCTTCACTCTTCGCCCGTTCAAAACCCTGCTAAAACCCTAATGCCAATTCCCTTCTTCAACCGACCCTTTTCTTCTCAACCTGAAAAAATTGAATCTTTTTCACTTCTACAGCAGACCAGGGATGGAAATTACGATGATGCGACTTCACAGACTTTTCCCATTTGCGTTGGCTGTGGTGTCCCCATGCAAGATTCTGACTGTAAGCGACCAGGGTTCTTTACCAAGCCATTAACCAAATGCTCTCATTACAAGAAATTCGCTAAAATGGATCCCATTTTTGATGAGTCTGAAATTTCAGATTCTCTCAAAAGGGGTGTTCTGAATGAGATTATAGATGTTGGGACATCTCAGGATTTGGCAACGAACGATCATGCTTTTTGTGAAAGCTCGAATCTTGGTAGCTTGGCTGAGAAACTTGCCACGGAGAAGCCCATTGTATGTTCTAGGTGCCATAGTTTGAGGTACTATGGAAAGGTGAGGGACCCAAGTGTGGAGAACTTGTTACCAGATTTTGATTTTGATCACACTGTTGGGAGGAGGTTGATGTCCGTTAGTGGGGCACGAACTGTGGTTTTGTTGGTGGTGGATGTCGCAGATTTTGACGGTTCATTCCCTAGGAAAGTAGCTAGTTTGATCTCCAGGATTAGCGATCAAAATGATCGGTCGTGGAAGGAAGGGAAACCAGGTAATGTACCTAGGTTAATATTAGTGGTGACGAAAATTGATCTTTTGCCCAGCTCCATTTCACCAACAAGGCTTGAGCATTGGGTTCGAACCCGATCAAGGGAAGATGGGGCCGGAAAGTTGAGTAGTGTGCATTTAATTAGTGCTGTGAAAGACTGGGGAGTGAGGAATTTGTTGGATGATGTGGTTAAATTGGTTGGGCCACGAGGCCATGTTTGGGCAGTGGGAGCGCAGAATGCTGGAAAGAGCACATTGATTAATGCAATAGGGAAAAGTGTTGGTGGCGAAGTGACTCATTTAACTGAGGCTCCTGTTCCGGGGACCACTTTGGGAATTGTGAGGGTGGAGGGAGTGCTTCCAGGAAAGGCCAAGTTGTTTGATACGCCCGGGCTTTTGAATCCTCATCAGATCTCAAGTAGGTTAAATGCTGAAGAACAGAAGCTAGTTCGTATTGAAAAGGAATTGAAGCCGAAAACGTATAGAATCAAGGTTAGAATCCCCTTTTGGTGAATTTTTAAGTGTGTTGATACTTTAGATTAATGCTTTGTGTTGATTGTTCTAATGTTTTCTTTTTAGGCATTGTGCGATAATTAGAAATATGGTAGACTGGTAGTGACTGATTCATTTTGCTCCTTCTTGCTATAAATTTCTTGTTTCTTAACCTTTTTGACCTCTCCTTTTAATTTGCTGGGTTTGGTTTGAGAAATTTGGCATCATAGCTTAATAGCTAAGGCATTTGGTAACTTAGTTCATGCTGCTCATATTAAGAGAGGTGTGATCGAAGTACTTTTATGGTTCTAGCCTCGAGGAGTATCAAGGTAGCATAAAACTTTCCGTGCTGTTTTGTTCGATGGCCTGAAGCTTCATTCTCACGTATTTCTGTTAGTCAAATGGCAAAATGTGTTTCAAATTACCTTAGTGTTTTGCTAAACTTGGACCGATGCTTATCAAATCTACAACAAACAACTTAAGTTGATTATCTTTTCCTAGTTGTATGAGGAATATTTGATGTCTCTGAGTTGAACCCTAGTTGGATACACAACTTTTCCTTGACGACTTTTGAAATAATTGTTTATGAGTATATTATGCAATGTTACCAGGCGGGGCATTCAATTCATATTGGTGGACTCATGAGGCTGGATGTTGAAGAATCATCAGTGGAATCCATATACATTACGGTGTGGGCTTCGCCCCTGCTCCCTTTGCATATGGGAAAGAGAGAGAATTCTTGCATGATGCTAGAGAATCATTTTGGCCACCAGTTGCAAGTATAGTGCCATTAATCTATAAGTTCTATTTCTTAATGTTCATCTGTTGGACCATGATATGCTTGAACACACACAATGAGTGCTCTTTGGTCTTCCCATTCTGGAGTGCATTCCATGAGAATTTTATTGTTTGACCGGCAACTTTGTCATAGTATTAAAAATTATAGCTTATTGTATGCAATAACAAAACGTTTAACCATACCGTATTCCATGCATTGCCTTTCAAATACTCTACACAATAGTGCCAACTTATAGTTCATAGCAATCAAACATGTGACATTAGCTCTAATAGCAATTGTAGAAACAACCACCTCCCATTATATTGAAGATTATGGCTTTTTGATGTTGGTGTAACTCAAATATTTGAAGTCCTATAGCTCTAGCATCATGTTTGATTTTTATCCCAAATTTATAATCACACTTGACAGTGGAGACAATTGTTGCCTCCAACTTTTTTTGTTTTTCGAGCTTTTATTTTGGGATATTACATGCATCAATCATTTAGTTTCTTTTAATATATATCCTTTTTTCAGCCTCCAATCGGGGAGGGGCGAATCGAGGAGCTTGGCAAGTGGGTGAAAAAGGAGTTTCATGTTTCTGGGGTATGGTGGGATTCAAGTTCAGTGGATATAGCTGCTGCTGGTCTTGGTTGGTTTGCCATCGGACTCAAGGGCGAGGCTCGGTTAGGTGTTTGGACATATGAAGGAATTGACGTAGTTGTTAGAAACTCGTTACTTCCTCAAAGATCCATCAATTTTGAAGTTGCGGGTTTTTCAGTTTCAGATATAGTCTCCAAAGCAGACAAAGCTTCGAGTAAGAAACGCCAAAAAGATAAGAAGACGAAACATAGAGACTTGAGTGTATCATCTCCGTTGGTTGTTGACACGGCTGCAAGTTCAAAGGACTCGTTAGATGAGTCGTGATCAGTCCCGTTTGGGCCACGTCGTGAGTCGATTTTTTAGACATGAACATGCTGCAGATTGTAGAACTTTCCTAAGAATCATGAATTTGGAAGAGCAGCCAGCCGTCCCAATTGAAGCTTCCTACCTTGGAGGAACAATATTGGAACAAAACACACACACATATACGCTGAAGAATTGTTATAACTACATCTACATGTTAACAGAAAAAAATCTGCAGGTTTAGAAAATTATCCTACTTAAATAATTATTTAAAAATCATATTAAAAAATATCTCTACCTTTTTTATACAAAAATTATTTAAACAGAAAACTGTTATTAACAAAACGGTTAATCTATATGCAAAATAAGTTGAAATTGTTTAGGTGGAAGTTTCATATATCACATAATATTCTTAAGCAAATATATAAAAATCGTCGTGAGATCGTCTCGTGCATCAATTTTGTGAGACTGATCTTCGATCTTGGTCAACAACGTGTGACTCGTCTTATAGATAATTTTTCTTCCGAAAATCTGTCGAGCTGCTGCAACATTCCAATAAAAAATTGAATAGCATTTTGCTTGCATAAGTTACGTGTGATTCATGAGTTACGGAAATTAAAGAAACATCCACGAATGAATGATTAGTTTAATCAGTTGATGTCCCAACCCATGCTTCATTTTTAAGTCAAATATATTATGATGAACTGTACCGTTGGTGTTTGGAAGAAATTAAGATGGAAGCCGAGTGCGGAAGCAGTGCCATCGATGGTAGCAGTGGCCCCAAATCGCCGTTACTGCAACGGTTTAAGCGTAGTTGGAGCGGCAGCCCCCGCCGAGGACTTTCCCGCCGGAACTCCGTGAACTCGCTCCGCAGTGAATTTCTCGCCAGGCTTCCGGACAAGGTTCGGCGGGCGGTTGATCCTGAATCTGCTTCACTCGTCGATTTCTCCAAAAGTCATGGCCTAACTAAAGGTATTTTCCGTTAGATTGTAACGAACTGCATACTAAATAGTGTATTTTCTGCTTAGCCGAATATTTCAGCATTGGCCTATCTTTTAATTTGAAAGGTTGACCGAGTTTAATTTCTGAATTTTCCCGTTTTCTATAAGGTTGCACTTTATGGATTTGAATTTCTTGATTTTCAAATCAGTTCATGTAACTTATGCGGTGGTCTTGTATAGTGAGCGTGAGTTTTTCGAGAGCATTTACCTGGTGGTTCTTCTTGTCGTCATGTTATGGATGATTTTGAGAGGAATTTCTAGCCTGGTCATGGAATATTTTTAATGATTGAGCTACTTCATTAGAGCTTGGCTCAGCACTTTTGGATGTTGGAAGGTGGAAAATAGCTGGATCATGTTTTTACCTTGATTACATTTCTTGTTTTATTCATCGATCATTTTTTTCGTCTCTAGGAGAACAAGACTATTATGAAAGACAATTTGCAACCTTAAAATCATTTGAAGAAGTTGATGCTTTGATGGTAACGGACAACATTGATGAAGAAAATTTGGATGAGCAAGCACAACAAGAGAGAGCCATGAGAATCTCGAATTATGCTAATATTTTACTTCTGGCATTTAAGGTATTGTATAGTTTTGAATCTTGCCTTAACTTTGATTTTCCAATTAAAGAAAATTAATCCTAAAAAGTTTACATGGTTTAGATCTATGCTACCATGAAGAGCGGATCACTAGCCATTGCTGCTTCAACCTTGGATTCTTTACTTGATCTTATGGCTGGAGGAATTCTTTGGTTCACCCACCTTTCAATGAAAAACATCAACATATACAAATATCCTATTGGAAAGTTGAGGGTGCAGCCAGTTGGCATCATTATATTTGCTGCTGTGATGGCGACTCTTGGTACATCCTCTTCCTCGATAACCATTTTTACCTTGAAAGATTTTCTGGTGCCCTTGAGTTTTTGTTCATTGCCATAAGTTAAATTTTATTTGGACGGAACTATTAAATGCCCTATATCCGTTGTATTAAGTTCTTAGGAGTTGTATATATGGAATTGGACAATCTTGTCTTGTCGAACTAACTTCTGGGGT
The DNA here is from genome assembly GCF_022965805.1 of Primulina eburnea. Classification (NCBI taxonomy): domain Eukaryota; kingdom Viridiplantae; phylum Streptophyta; class Magnoliopsida; order Lamiales; family Gesneriaceae; genus Primulina; species Primulina eburnea. The sequence continues at coordinate 38,529,025 of NC_133102.1, read as the reverse complement.
AGAGTTAGACTCAATTCCATTATCTTGTCATGGTATCAGAGCTCAGACACACCGTTATGTTGGACTGCCTTTATGGGACACCCGCTAATGTCTTGTAACTTCACGCTCCAGTTGTTCATTTTTTAACGTAAAAAGGGTGTGTTAAATGTTTCACATCGTCTTGATTACCTTTTTGGGAATTGTATATATGAAACTGGACAATCTTCCCCTCTTGAGCTAGTTTTTTGGAACAAGAACACGTAGTTGTAGACTTCCATGAATTTAGTTGTAAAATCATTCCTGGCATTTCTTTTTAATCTTGCTTGAGGTGTCTACTGCCCTACAACTTTATGCATCTAGATTTCAAATTTGATGAGCTGTTGAAAAGGAAAGACAAGAAACTGGGATTCACATGGCTGAAAAAGTTTCAATGCTGGGATCTTGATTTAATACTGAAATTCCTTTGTGGTTCATTTTGTTGACATATTAATAACTTACAGCTATTATTTCATGTTGATTTCTGGGAAAAACCAGCCTCTGATGGAGTAGATGACCATTTACATTAAATGTAACGATCATGTGTTAAACAGTTGATTATGGCATGCAAAAGCTTCAAGAATTGGCATGCATTTCATTTCAGGTTTTCAGGTGTTGATCCAAGCAGTAGAACAACTGGTAGAAAATAAAACTACTGAAAAAATGAATGTCGATCAGCTAATATGGTTATACACAATAATGATCACAGCGGCTGTTGTAAAACTTGCTTTGTGGTTTTACTGCAGAAATTCTGGAAACAAAATTGTCCGTGCTTACGCAAAGGTATTTCTGCTTTTGTTTCCACAGCAAACATCATCATAGATGTCCTTGTTGCTAACATATGTTGCATTACTTGTTAGGATCATTATTTCGACATAGTGACAAATGTGGTGGGATTAGTTGCAGCTGTTCTTGGTGATGCATTCTTTTGGTGGATTGATCCAGTTGGTGCCATCATCCTTGCAGTTTATACAATCTTGAATTGGTCTCAAACTGTTCTAGAAAATGCAGGTACCTCCTCCTCCTCCTTGCACCAGGCATTTTTTTGAATTTGTGGTCTATCCATTGATTTAGGCAAAGTTCGTGATTGTAGAAATTAGTTTATAATATTTTTAAAATTTGAATCTAATGAAATTTAAAATTACTCTCTTGGGAGACTAGATATCATATTCCCACGAGACGTTCTTACCAATTTTAATGCACCACCTTATACTCTTTAAAAGCAAAGCTCTTGATTTGTTTTCTGCTCTATCCTGGATTTTGTAAAACTGCAGAATTTTTTTCGACTGGGTCTATTATCATGCATTGTTTTTTTCATTGAGTGCCCGTAAGCATTTGTAGCACTTCTTTATTCATTAGGACATGTCTTCGTGCTAAGTCTAGTCTGAGCTCCGTCGTTGTTGGACTTTCTTCTGTGTGACCTACATCAATGCTGCACGAAGTACAAGGCTTTACATTTTTCATTTTTTCTTTTTCTTTTTATTTTTTATTTTTTGTTTGCTTGCTTGTTTGTTTTTCTTTCTTTTATGGTAATGATGGTTTGGAAGGTTGTGTTAATTTTTAAAATATTTTTTTTCTGTTCTTGGGCATAGTTTTATGGGCTATCGGTGATTTACGTTATTTTTTTTGGTATTTTATGTGAATAAAGATAGAAAAAACTTCACTGAAATAAAGTGTGTGTCATTGTTAGCAATAAAAAGGTAACGCATTCAACTCATGTTTAATATGATATAGACTATAAAAGCTAGTGTGTCGAAGAAATTGAATAGATAATCAAAAGGCGAAAGGGAAATGGTTGAGAGAAGTGGATCATAACACAAATTCTTTCATGCCTTATTAAACCATCGAAAGAGCAGGTCACCTATTGATAAATTGGGAGCTGATGGATGGGTCAATAACGTCAGACAGTGAGCAGATTGAGTCGACAATAGTAGAGTTCAAAAAACTATACATCATCTCTGGGGATAAAGGTTGGGGCATAGAAGGGGTTGTTTGGTGTGTGCCCTATTGATGGTGAGTCTGCAGTAGAGTTGGAGAGACCTTTCTCAAATGATTAGATTAAAAGAGCAGTGTTTGAGAGCGATGGAGAAAAGGCTTCGGGCCCAGATGGTTTTACATTGGCATTTTATCCGGAGTGTTGCGAGTTAAAGGAAATCTGATGAAGATCTTTGATGATTCTTTGAGGGGGTGTTATAAATGATATTACCAGTGAGACATACATATGTCTGATACCGAAGAAACAAGATTCAGTTAAGGTAAAAGACTTTAGGTCTATCAGCTTGACAACCAGCTTGTATAAGATTATTGCTAAGATCTTAGCAAATAAATTGAAGAAAATTTTACCCATCGCAATAGCATAAACTTAAAGTGTTTTTTATCCAAGGGAGACAGATTCTTGATTGTTGTCTTATAGCTAATGAGGTTGTGGAGAAGTCGAGATGTAATAAAAAGAAGGGGTGGGTGTTTAAAGTCGACTTTGAGAAGGCTTATGATAATGTGGACCAGGGTTTTTTGGATTACGTTCTACTGAAAAAGGGGTTCGGAGAGAGATGTCGAAAGTGGATTCAGGGTTGTGTTTCGACTGTTTCATTTTCAATTTTTATTAATGGTAGGCCTAAAGGTAAAGTTAAGGGTGAGAAAGGCCTCAGGCAAGATGATCTGCTCTCGTCTTTCTTGTTTAATTTGATAGTAGATGTCCTGGGCAGATTGATTGGTAAGGTCAAGGCAAAGAACCTCATTTGGGTCTGCAAGTGAGTAGAGAGAGAGAGATAGAGATTTCATAACATTCATTTTGCGGATGAAACTCTTTTCTATGTCAACAATGAGAGGCATTTGCTGTTTTCAGTAGCACACTTGAAATCAGTTTGTCAAATGTCAGAATTAAAGATCAATATGGAAAAAAGTGTCATGTTAGGCGCTAATTGTGTAGTAAAAGAAGATGATGGGTTAACTCAAGAGATTGGTTGTGGGAGGGAAAGTTGGCTTTTTACATATATGGGTGGTTCCACTGGCGGAAACCCGGTGAAAATCTCGTCCTGGGAACATGTTTTATCTAAGATGTCTAAGAAGCTAGCAATTTGGAAGATAGCGTTTTTGACTGGGGAGAGATTAACTTTGATTTTTGCGGTGTTGAATGTGACGCCAATGTGCTTCATGTCTATTTTAAGGTCCCAAGGGTATAGCAGAGATTATGGAAAGGCCTACGAGGGATTTTGTATGGGATGGAGTTGATGGAGATTCACATTGTCATATGGTCGTGGGATCAAGTCTGTAAACTGAAAGAAATAGGGGGTTTGGATATTATAAACATTTGTATGAGAAATAGGGCTCATATGAGAAAATGGTGGTGGAGGTGCTCTGTTGAGGAGGAACCGTTATGGAATAAGGTTATTGTGAGCAAATACGGGTTAGACGATAATGGTTGGGATGCAGGTTTAGCAAGATATGGTATATTTAGAACCCTTGGAAGTAACTTATCTAGTTTTGACTAGTTTGTGAGGGCAGTGACTTGAGGGGGCAATGAGGTCAGGTTTTGGGAGGATAAGTGAGTCTTCTTTTAAAGATCTTTATCCTACCAACTTTATTTCTTTTATCATTGGTTCATAATAAGCTCATTTCTCATTTTATTCAGTGGGTGGATTCTTTCTCCTCTTCTTCTATATCTTGGGTCTTGCAATTGCGGAAGAATATGAGGGATGAGGAAGTGAATGAGTTGAGCTCTTTGCTAGGATATTGAGAGAGGGTCGGATTGGTTGAGTGGATTGATTATATCAGGGTTTGGGACGGAGATCCTTCAGGTATTCTCAGTCAAATCTTTTTATGAGTCTTTCTTTCTGATAAGTGGTTTCTATCTTTTCTTGTCATTTGGAAAGTTCTGATCCGACCAAAGGTTCAAATCTTCTTATGGACCGCTATGTCGGGTAAGTTGTTAATTTGTGAGATGATGCAAAAGAGATGGCCTTTGTGTGCTATGCGTCCGAATTGGTGCGTATTGTGCCAGAAAGAGGTGGAGAATCAGGATCATCTGCTTATTCATTGCTCTTTCACAATGTCTTTGATTTAGAGCTTTGAAGGAGATGGCTTTGGTTTGGGTAACTCCAAGATCTTCACACAAGCTATTTGCTGCAGATCTTGGACGCACTTGGCAGGAAGGGTAAAAAAATTTGGACGATATTAGTTCATTGTATTTGCTGGCCATATGATTGGAATGGAATAAATGGATTTTTGACAGCTTAGAAGAGTCGGTAAAAGAATGTTGAGAGCTCTTTGTTTCTGCACGAATCACTTGTCCTCTGTCTGTAATCATTTGGTTCTAATTAATGAATGTAATCTAGTTTCCTATCAAATATATATATATATATATATATATATATATATATATATATATATATATATATATATATATATATATATATATATATATATATATATATATATATATATATATATATATATATAGACTATAATATATTTTAGTATGGTTTTGTTGTGCTTTAGTTGGAGTGAATCGTAATTTACATTTTTTCACTTGTATCTAGTGATTATTTAACTCGAACTTGGGAGAGAGTGATAAAATATTGACCCCTTCGGCATTTGCATGCTGATATAGGCCTTGCGATGGAACCAAGTGAATTTAGTCCTATGTGTTTCAAAATTTTACAGGTATATAATTTTTTAGTAGTAACCTTCTTTCCCCAATCTAAGCTTGTTATTCTTTTGATTCAGTGTCACTAGTGGGAAAATCTTCTCCTCCCGAAGTACTGCAGAAATTGACATATCTTGCAATAACACACCCTGGGGTCAAGCGTGTTGACACAGTTCGTGCTTACACATTTGGTGTTTTGTATTTTGTTGAGGTCAGTTTTACAACCAAAATCTTTTGAAACTCGTTTTCTAAAATTGGATGATTTATCCCGTCATGAGTTAGGTGGTCCCTGTTGAATAATTTCATGCATAAAAACACATTCTTCTTGCACCAGGTTGATATTGAACTTCCAGAAGAGTTACCCTTAAAAGAAGCTCACATCATTGGGGAGTCTCTCCAGATAAAGATCGAAAAAATTCCCGAAGTGGAAAGGGCATTTGTTCATATTGATTATGAATGTGAACACAAGCCAGAGCACACCATCGTTGGCAAGCTTCCAAACAGTGACCCTTGAACTCAACCTTTTGTACTCAATAGTCTTGTGAAATGAAATACAAATTTATGTATGTGTGTATTTCATTATCCAGTTATATGAGCTGGATTATATGCAAGAATTACAAGTTCTTGTGATACATGAATAAGCTGAAATGTTGTTGTTTCGAAGATTCATATGCATAACATGATTTTTTTAAAAAAATCATGCAAGCTCGAGTTGTGCTCGTACTGCGCAGGTGTTTGTCATTGTGCCCTTTTCTAGAATGGTTGCTCATCATATAACTTCCAATATAGCAGTCAAAGTAAGATGTATGGGTGGATTCATCAAATTCCCATTGAAACAAGATCTTGCGCTAGGAATAACACTAATCACGTGTCATTCATTATCAGTATCTCGAAAACGTTTTGGTTGAAATATAGTATTTCAAATTAAGTTATGACTCGGTGAATGTTGTCACGCGAGTGGGCGATGTCATATGTAAGAAAGAATAAACTCGTAGAATCACAAAGATAAATAGAACTTTTATATGTTTCGGATAACCTTTGAATATGATCTCTTAATTAGACAAGGGTCAATTGAGGAAAAAATGTATTTTGATGGTAAAATGTTCATAACCATCCCTGATTTATTATTTTCGTTCTTCAAACTATCCCCCAGCTTTTCAGATTTTTTCGGTGTGGTCTTCTATTGAATTGTTGGTATGATGACTCATCATGTTTAAAGTATTTTATTAAAATACCACAGGTAATAGTTTTATTTATGAAATATTTAATTATGTGGAAGAAAGTAATTAAATATCTCAATTTTGAGTATTTAACTTCTTATTCTGAATCATGTAAATTTGCACGATCAGTTAAAACTATTTAATGTTGTTGGAAAAAAATAATTGTATGTGTTGGGAGAACGATCGAATCGTGGTGCTTGCATATTGTATGGTTTGAAATATTTGAGTTACACCATTATCACTATATGTTACTTTTAATAAAGCGCTAAACTCTCGGTCCTATGAATGCATTATAATGTAACAAAACAAAGATTGTCATGGGCAAGTGAACTTACCCAAAATGAAATAATTAAATCACACTGATTTATTTTTAAAAATGTTGCAAATGAATAAATTTTATATGGTGAATAGATTAATTTTTTTGGAGAAGAAGGTGTATTTTTTTACTCATTTTTCATAAAATAAGGGAGAACACAGACAATTTAACTACACTACCAATGAACTTATTATACGACTTAGGAATCTTTCTCAACCCTTGACGTCTTAACGATGAAAACGATCAGAAGATCTCCGTTCGACGAACACCCACTCGACTTTTGATATCGCTTGCCTTCCTTGAACTCCCTTCTATGTGTGGACTATTTTCTCTTAGGTACTCACCTTCATCTTCATCTGTATATAAATGAATCCACACACTCCGAATATATATGAACTAACTCGATTTACTGCACATAATGAATTTAGTGCATATATTCACTCGAAATGATTTCACTGAAAGTGCATCGGGCCACTTTCGACCACAAGTGGACACACGCAATAATCATAAAAAATGGATGGAAAAATCCTTTAAATAATCTATTACTATCATTTAAAAAATTACATTTATCACTCTTAATTTTTAGTTAATTATAACTTATCCAAAAATTCAAATAGGCCTCACAAAAGTTTACATTGAATTTAATATTATTATTTAGTTAAAGAAGCCCAAGTATCTCTCCCACGTGGTCACCTCTCACAAACAAACGTATATTTCCCAAAATCATTAACTAATCTATAGTTCAGATTTGAAATCCAAACCAAACAACCGCAGGTCTCTTCTCGACCGCAAGGTGAAGGTATTTACCAACAATGTTTTGATGTTTTTTCTTCCATATACCCGGTTTCGTGTGCCTTCCTACAATGAATTTTTTCATAATTTTTTTATTAACTCTCATAATTTTTTCTGATATTGTTATGAAAATAGCAATGTTAGAAATTTAACATATTTAATAACTAAATTCGATCTACATATACATAAACATCTCTTACTATTTATTAAGGCTGAGTAGGTTAGAGTAACTTCCTTGGTCTGTTTTTTAAAATACCTAAAATACCCTTCACCCCCACTCTCTACATTACTAATTATATATATTAATAAAGTGTTAAAAAATAAAAGCAAGTCACATGTAGTTTAGTGGATAAAGCCTATGTTTCTTAATCATGAGGTTGTAGGTTCAATTTTTGCTTGGGTCTTTTTTATTCTTTTTTAATTTATTTTTTAGTTCATATATCAAAATTATAATGTAGCCACTCATTATTTCTTATAAATATATTTTGATCCTCATTTAAATATAAATCAAATAAATTGTAAAAACATATCGTACAAGCACGCAACGCGTGCGTCGTTGTACTAGTAATCATAAAGACTGATATGCGGAAATATGAATATGAACGAATTCTAACATTTAGGTATTGATGTAGAATTTGAGACGGCTACGAGCGAGATTACACAAACACCAAAAACATATATCTTTTAAATATTTATGCAATTTACGAGATGATATATTTTTTAATAACTGCATTGATTTAGGAACATATATGCCACTTTTTATAGACGTTCTCTAACCATCATAGAGAAACTCAAGACTTGGAAAATCTTGATAAATTTATTCGGGATATGGTAAATAAAATCTCAATATATTTACCGTCATAATATATATATATATATATATATATATATGTATGTATAATATTTTTTGTTAGGATTGATTTAGAGTTTAGAGAGATGTGAATAAAGTATTTTTAAAATTTTCTTTAAAAAATGCGACCGGTCTCGATAGTGTTAGCAATATAATACCTGATTTTCTCACCACTTTAAGAAACGGTCGGACCAGAAATTTGTGCGGAAAATGGTCTGATGGTTCTTATGAGAATTATATACTCAAATATAGAAATTTAATAAGATTAAAAAATGCGATAAGGAAATGAGAAAAATATTTTTATGGATGTTCGGATATTCAAGATCCCATATCAGTTTTTCTTCCACTTAGGAATAATTTGGTTTTACAACACTTTGTAACAATCAAGTTCAATCTTAGAACTTATTTACTGATTAAGTCGAAACTCCTAGTATTCTCACAAATGATTGAGGCTCGCAGTCTAACAACCAATACAAGATGAATGACGTAAAATAATAAATCCTTCGATTCAATATGTCGAAAAACTCCTCAAACGATCTTGGAAAGAAATGGTGGATTGAGTTGACAGAAGCCATTGATGATCCTTGAGGATCTGATTAATGTTCTTTGATGAGTGGGCTGTTGATCATTGTATATCTTGTGAGGATTGAGATTGCTCAAAAATATTTTCAGAGAATACCTAGTGTGTAAAATTCTTGTTTTTCTCTCCTCTTGGCATTCTCTATATTTAGTACTTCTTGCATCTTTTCATTCAACGTTCAACTGTAGCTCAATAAATAAGCATTAATGCAATAGTACTGTTGTCGTCGTCTTTTCCTTATACATCGTACACTTTAATTAGTGAGCAATTTGACCTTTACCAAATTTGAGAGCAAACGGCCACTAACAACAAAAAGTAACTAGCTCTGCGTGTAAACTTTTAAAAAAAAAACATTCTGATCTATTTATATTATATTTTATCGTCCATGACCAGTCTACCAACTTTTATGATAAAGTAGGTGAGATCATTATAAGATGTGTGGCTTGTATAAGAAGATAACTTTACTCGACCGTTGATTAATATTTTTGGATAAAAAGAACAGTTGAGTATCCCATGTACCACATTCTGCTGCGCATGAGCGATCGAGTATTGATTTTATGAAATTAAGAATTTTATTCGGATACTCAATATTAAGCTGGGGAAAGGAGATCGCGGACGACCAAGATGAAAAAATATTTTTAAGGCTCGATAAAATGATTTATTGAGATGAAAATTTTCTAAAAAAAATGCTGGATTCCGAATTATTTTACGAGACTAGCTCAATTATATACGGGAAGCCGGTTTAGTCAAACGAATGTCTTTTAAAGGCCTGAAAGTTATTATTTTTGAAAAATAATTTTGTAAACTTTTATTTTATAATTAAATGAGCTTTAATGGCCTAATTTAACTAGGATTGGAAGGCCTAATTATTTCTAAACCAAAAAACCCCAACTTTTAGGCATGAATTTCGAAACTTTAAAAACAAAACCTAGGCTTGAAGACTCCTACCAGCTGCCGAAAAATACACACATCACACTCTGAAATTTTCAAAAAAAATAAAAAAATTGGAGAGCAAAGTTCAAGGATTTTCTTCGCTCGTTCGTTCTTCTTCGCAACTCATGCCAACGATCGAATATTCGAGCTTTTTAACGCAAAGACACGTCTCTAAACCTTCTTTATGAACCATTCAAATCATATTATGCGTGATTTATGTTTTTAAGCATGAAAATTATTTATACAAAAATATGCAACGCTTAATGATTTTATTTTAAACGTTTTTTATGATTTTACTCTTGTTTGAGTCACGTTATGAATTCTAAGGACAAGATGCCAATAGGAAGTATATAAGGGATTGCGAAAGTGTATTATAGAGATGATATGAAAGCTGGACAGTAGCAAGAAAGGGTTGTGCATGGAAGGGATCAAAAAAGCTAGGGTTTTCAAGGGTTTTGGGGGAAGCTTGGCTACGGTTGGAGCTGCTCTACACCAGAGCTTGGCTAGCCATGGTTCAAGACCTGTGTGTGGCTTGGTTCAGAGTCTAGGAAGGTTCCTAGGGTGACCATACTCCTCAGAGCTCGAAGGAAGGAGGCAGCCGCACGCTTAAACCAAGAGCTAGGGTTCGCGGCTGGTTCAGGGGTTGGGCGCATGGCTGGTTGGGTGGCTAGGCTGGTCCAGTAGCATCTATGGAGGATGGCTTGGGGTCGAGACATGGTCTGGTGCAGACGTGGTCTAAGGCGGCTCCGGTTAGTGTGAGCCACGACTTTGGGGATTAGAGGAAAGGGGTGTGCGGCTTGTTGCAGGAACTAGGGGCTTGTGCGCTGGTCTAGGCTGGATCAAGAAGGGTCCGGGAGGGTCTGGGAATGGTTCGGTCCATGGTGTCTCGAGGGTGGCTCGGGTGTTTGGGAGAAACGTGGCTCGATTAGGGCTTAGATTTCGGTTTTGTCTATGGGAACGGAATGAGCTCGAACCGTGGTCCACAAGGCTTTGTTCGTGGTTCACAGGGATATCTTAGGGATGAAACACTTATGTTTAAAATTTGGAAAGAAAATATTAAGTTTTGAATTTATTCGGGTTTAAAACGCCTCACGGTTTAGCTATTAAGTCAATAAATCGAAAGGCTCGGGTTTACGTTTAAGAAAAATATTAGAAGTCAAATTTAAGCTTATATGATGTATGAGATATTTTCGAGTCAATAAAATTAAGAAAAAGTCAAAATAGAGAAGTTCGAGGTCCAGAGATAAAATGGTCATTTTACGTCTCGGGTAGTACGAAAGGTATGACAGTGTCCCGAAGAATTATAATACATGCTAAATGATATTTTAAAATGGGTATGATGAAAATATGATAATTTTATGATATATGCAAAGGTTGTACGATTTTCCCCCAAAAATGCTATTTTATGAATTTTGAAGGATACGATATTTTACAAATAAAAAGAAAGGAAATATTTTGAAGGATGTGAATTGACTGTGACATATATGATATGATTCGGGATATCGTGAGGGAAAAGGCCCCAGAGGGATCCCGTTTATGGGAGGAGACCCCAGAGGGATCCCGACGATCGTATTTCCATATTTGGCCACGACCCAATGACGAGAATTGTTGACGCCCTACCCCAGGTACGTGGTGTAGCTAAGACTGGTCAGTCGACCACATGATGATATGATTATAGCTAGTCACTTTCAGGGATCAAATTTCACCCAAAATGATATATGATGATGAAAAGTTTTACGATTTAACGATTTATAATTTATTTACGCTTACAAATTTATGTTAACTTATTTTAAATAACAATACAAATTTTGTGCATGTGCCTGTATATGTATTATTTGTTATGTATTGTTAGAACGTGCTGAGTCATTAGACTCACTAGATTTGGCTGGTTGCAAGTGAGGATGATTTTGAGGGAGGCATTGATGCTTGAGTGGATCGAGTTCGGAAGTACACTTTCGAGATACTTTATTTTCCGCATTAACTTAGTATTTAAAGTTTTTGAAGTAAAGATTTTGAGGATTATTTATTTAAAGATTTTATGCTTTATTTTGAAGTTAGTCGTTGGATTATTTTAAAGTGACGTATGATTTTGTGGTTAACGATTTGTGGATTTTATGCATTTAAAATTTTTAGATGTTGGGTTTATTTTTAAGTGAGGGTTCGAATTTCTTGAAAAAAAATTAGTAGTATTTTAAAGTTAAACAGTAAGGGACGTTTCAGTTGGTATCAGTGCGAATGATCCCGAAAGAGTTTTGTTAATGTCACTCTGAGAAGTTCAAGAAGTCACGTCTCAAGTCTGTGAGTTTTACTGCTTTAAGATTTCATGCTGAGTTTTAAATGCTTATATGATACATGAATTAAGAAGCTAGAAGTAATTTTAAATGCATGTTAGTTACATGTTTTCGACGACGTGAACAGTGATGCCTCCCAGACGTGTTATTTCCATGAGTACTGAGGGGGAGAGGCAGGAGGAGAGAATTGAGGAGGTACCACCACTACCTCCGATGCTGCTTCACAAGTGCTCGAGGGGATAGCCCGCTTATTAGAGCAGCATGCTGGGAATGTTGTCACGGGTCGCCCTCGGTGATATTTATATGCAGTTTGGATCCGAAGGATTTTTCTGGTACTACTGAACCATTCATGGCTGAAGGGTGGATTAGGTCTTTGGATGTGGTCTTCCACAATATGAACATGGTGGATGCTGATGGCTCTGACGCGCCATTTATTTACTGAAGAATGACGCATCTCTATGATGGGAAGGAGCTTAGAGGGGGGTGAATCTGAATACCCTCACTTGGGAGGACTTCAAATGGATCTTTTATGAAAAATACTTTACTGCTGACGTGAGGTCCATACTGAAGCGAGAGTTTATGAGTCTCCGGCAGGGGGACATGCATGTTGCCAATTTTGTTAAGAACAATAGGGGTTGTCACTTTGTGCCCCTAATTGCAAATGATGTTGCTGAGAAATTGAGGCACTTTATAGACGGTCTTAGGCCTACTGTGCATCGGGGTGTGCTGTTTGGAGACCCAACGAGTTATAATGATGTTGTTATGAAGGCCTATAAAGCGAAACAATCACTGAAAGATATTGAATGGGAGATGCAAAGGAAGAGGCCCCCTCCACAGCAGTAGTCACTGATATGTGTGATTTTTACGTGTTTTATTGCATTAGTTTGTGTGTGTTTGTATTGTGCATGCGTACATTTCGTTTACATTTTGTTCATTTTAGAATAAGCATACGCATTTGATCGTTTCTCATTTGTGCGCGACGAATTTGCAGGAAAAATGGCCGGAAAACAAAAATCGAAGCCAAATGCCAATCTAAGAAGATAATTTGCAGAAGAGGACGGCGCTCGGGCGGTGAAAGTGTACCGCCCGGACGCGATAGGCGAACTGCCAAGGAGAAGTCCAAAGAAGTCGGCGCTCGAGCGGTACTTTTCTACCGCCCGAGCGCCCGAAACGGCATGCCCAAGTGTTTTACAGAGAGTGAAGCGCTCGAGCGGTAATTCTCTACCGCCCGAGCGCCACCTAATTTTGGCAAGATTTTGCAGCCGATTCTTTACCTTATTTTGGAGGTGTGGCTGATATGGAAGGGATTTGGACGACTTTTTGGGGGAATTCAGACATATTTTGAGAGCCGTCACAAGTTGGAGAGAACTTTTGCGCTTGGATTTGGAGAGTCGAAGATTTCCGGGCGTCGTTCTTCGCATTTTTTGTCAATTCTAGTATTTCTAATTTAGTTTTCATCTTTAAACTTTGTTTTGTTTAGTTTTAATATGAACTCGAGTAGCTAAAATTTTATTATTTGTTGGGATTTAAGGGGATCCTACCCCAAAATTTTATTTAAATTAATTTACATATCGATTTTTGATTTGTTCTTGATTATACAATTGTTTTATCGTGTTGTTAGAGCGTAGCTAACTTTAAAAACGTTTTTATATTGCGAGCGATTTCGAGAGAATAACTTGTGATAGGAACGAGTAGTATAATCCGTTGATCTACAATTTACATAGATATATGAAATTAGATACGCGCCTAGAGTCATAGTCCTAAGGGTCGAAAACTAAGGGATTTCACAAATAGACATGCAATTCACTCTTGATAAATAATTAAAGATATTTAATTACTTCATTGAGTATAATTAGTTTGGCATAGCTCGAGAGAGTGTGTTCAATTGAATAGAAAATCATGTCGGAAGCATATGATCATTATCGAATAAATTAATTAATTAACGAGGGGTAGGTGAACCGATATTCCCAACAAATTCATTTCTTATTGAATTTTACTCAACCATTTTAGACATTATATTTCGTTATTTAATTTTGAATAATTTTTGTTTGCATGTTTATTTGATTTTAGTAGTAGTAAAACACCCAATCACTTTTCGTTGCTAAAGATCTAATAACTGAAAATAATAATTGTTAAATACAGTCTTCATTGGAACGATATTCGTACTCTGGTATATTATACTATTACTTGACATCGTGCACTTGCGATTAATTTTGAGCATATAAAACATATTTTTATGAAGGATTTCACAGTGCAAGTTTTTGCTCGATCAAGTTTTTGGCGCCGTTGCCAGGGACTGTTAATTCACAATTTTTATTTTAGTTATCTTCTTTAGCATTGTTTTATTTTTTCTTGAGCTAACACTTTCTATTCCAGAAATTATTTTTAGTGCATGCCAAAGACACTTGACGTGAATCTTGAGGAGTTTGACCCTGAAATCGAAAGAACTTTCCGCAGGAGAAGACAGCAGCAGAGACTTAAAGAACTGATGGAGAGGCACGAACGCGAGCATGAGGAGGAACACCATGAGGATAGACAAGTTGAGATGCCACGCCGCATACCGATGCTAGAGTATGCCCAACCCTCTTTGGATGGTGCACGCCCCAGCATTGTGAGGCTGATTGTGCGGGCAAACCAATTCGAAATCAAGTCAGCTATAATTCAGATGATTCAGAATACAGTCCAGTTTGGAGGATCTGCAGTAGATGACCCAAACACGCACATCGCAGATTTTCTTGAAATTTGCGACACTTTTAAATTTAATGAAGTTTCTCATGATGCTGTTAGATTACGTTTATTCCCTTTCTCCTTGCGTGACAAAGCTAAAGCATGGTTAAATTGTTTGCCTGTAGGTTCGATCACTACATGGGAGGACATGGCGAAATCATTTCTCATTAAATACTTTCCTCTATCAAAGACCATGAAGCTGCGGGCAGACATTACAACATTTGCTCAATTCGATCAAGAGTCTTTATATGAGGCATGGGAACGCTTCAAGGATCTATTACGAAGATGTCTACATCACGAATTGCCACTTGGGTTAGTCGTTCAAACATTCTATTATGGTTTGCTTACTTTTAACCGTACTATGATAGATGCTGCTGCTTGTGGAAATCTATTGAGAAAAACTGCGGAAGAAGGGTATGAGTTGTTGGAGGAGATGGCTGCTAGTAGTTATCATCCTCAATCTGACAGTAACAACCAGCGGAGAAGTGCAGGAGTTCACCAGGTAACTGATCTTTCTGCTATTACTGCACAACTTGATGTGTTGACAGGAAACTGGACGGATTGAACATGGGTGGCACAACTATGCGTCTTCAAGAGATATTCTGTGAGAAATGTGGAGGTGAACACTATGTGAAGGACTGCCAAGATGACAATCCCTTTTATGTGCAAAACATGGCACCGCTCAATCAAGTGGGAGTCCACAACCGTCTAAGGAATGACCCATATTCGAATACATACAATCCTGGATGGAGGCAACATCCCAACTTCTCATGGGGTGGTCAAAACAATCAGAATCGACCACAGGGAGGACAACCGTATGAAAAACAATCGATGTACAGTTCTGACCCTCCTCGAGAAGAAAAATCCAATTTGGAGCAAATGATGTCTAAGTTCATTTCAGCCACCGAGACTAGACTACATAATCAGGATGCATCGATAAAGGGGCTAGAGAATCAGATTGGACAGTTAGCGAAGATGATAGCAAGTAGAGAGCCAGGCACCTTGCCAAGCAACACTGAGACTAACCCGAAAGAGCAAGTGAAAACCATAGCGTTGAGGAGTGGAAAAGTGCTTGAACAAGAGGAAAAAGAAAAAGAGGATCAAGGAAAAGAAGCGGTTGATACACACACAGGTAAGTTTTCTAACTCTACACCAGCAACCACTGCACAATCCAAAATTATTATACCTCCTCCTTTTCCTGCAGCATTGAAAAAAGCAAAACTTGATGTGCAATTCGGTAAGTTTCTTGAGGTATTCAAAAAATTGCACATCAATATTCCTTTTGCTGATGCCTTGATGCAAATGCCGAGACAGCCGAGTTATGCTAAATTTCTGAAAGACGTCTTAGCTAATAAGAGGAAGTTGGAGGATCACATGACGGTAAAATTGACTGAGAATTGCTCTGCATTGGTACAAAACCAGATCCCACCAAAGCTAAAGGATCCAGGGAGTTTTTCTATCCCTTGCATGATTGGTGATGTTGTTTTTCCTAAAGCTTTATGTGATCTTGGTGCGAGCATTAATCTTACGCTGTTATCTGTATTCAGGAAACTTGGATTGGGCGAGCCTAAACCGACACAGATGTCCTTGCAACTAGCTGACGGATCCGTCAAACATCCACGAGGATTCAAAGAAGATGTGTTGGTGAAAGTGGGAAAGTTTATATTTCCTACAGATTTTGTGGTGCTTGACATGGAAGAGGATAAGGAAATGCCTTTGATTTTAGGGAGACCGTTCCTTGCAACTGGCAAGGACGTGATTGAAATGCAAGAAGGGAAGTTGAGATTGAGAGTGGGAAAGGAAGAAATCACTTTTAATGTTTTTAAAGCTCCTAAGCACACACTGCACACTAATCATTGTTTGATAGTTGATTCATCGGATTCACTTGTGTTTCAATTTGTTCAGGATGCTATGAAGGACCCATTGGAAGCCACGCTCACCACTGAATTGAAGGAGGATGAATTTGATGAAGAAAAATCTGCAAGAGTGGCACAATGTAATGCCAACCATCAATGGAAGAAGCCAGAAAGGATGAAATTGGAGGACATGGGGGATCAAAGAGATTTGACCACTCAGAAGTCAAGCATAAAGGAACCGCCAACACGTGAGCTAAAACCACGGCCTCCACACCTGAAGTACGTGTACTTAGAGCGTACAAAGCTAGCACCTGACAAGCGCATTTGAGAGGGGAGTCACTTCTGTCCATTCTTTTTATTTATTTTTTATTATAATATTAATTTTTTTATTTTTTTTATTTTTTTCTATTGTGTTATGTTTATTTTCTATTGTTGTTTCATTCGTGCATTTATTTTTGCATTTATTTGTGTGTCTCCATTCATGTTTGCATTTTTGTGTTTCGGTTTTTTTTGTGCAATAGGGACATTGCACTCCTTTAGTATGAAGGGGTCGTTTTTCGTATTTTTCTTGCATGAGTGTCAGTTGATGGTGAAATTAGTAAATTGGTAGCCAGTGATGATTTTGGGCTAAATGAACTGCATGTTGCTTAGTCTCATCACTCGTTATGAATCCCCCGATGTATTGAATTTTGTTTATGCATATATAGTGGATGTTGATAGTGGTGTCAATGACAGTTAAGTTCAAAATAATCCGTGAGGGGAACTGGAGAAACATAAGATGCGAGTAGAACTTGAATGATTACCTGTTGAAATGAGTGACTAACCAGTAGCATGAAATCTAGTAGAAAATCAAAAGTATTCCTCAAACATCCTTCATCCCAATCGTGCATAGGACCTAAAAATTCATCCCTAGGTCAAATAAATAAACATACCCTATATCCAAAGCCTAGGGAGTACGCATGAGAAAACTATGCACCAAAAATTAAAAAAAATGAAATAATAAAGGGGATGTAAGGTGAGGGGGAGCCAAAAAGGGATGAAATCCTATCCCAAGGCTAAAAAGATGGAGATGTAAGGCGTTGAGGAATGTCAGAGAAAATTTCTGACAAGGGCATAGTGAAAATGATCTACGTACTCCCAATCTCCCTGAGCCAGTTCAGCAGTTATAGCTATTGACCCCATACACTTTGTTGTTTTACCATGAAACTCTACCACTTTATGTGTTTACTGGTTTGTCCTGAATGGAAACAGAACTCAGGAGAGCGAAACTTGCGTTGACTTGTCTATTTGGCGTCCCATATGATTTGCGAATAAAACTGTCTAAAACACAAGCTAGAAAAATCCACGGCACACACGACCACACTCTGTTGGAGAAGAACAAATGTTGTG
Source organism: Primulina eburnea (assembly GCF_022965805.1). NCBI lineage: Eukaryota > Viridiplantae > Streptophyta > Magnoliopsida > Lamiales > Gesneriaceae > Primulina > Primulina eburnea. Next base: position 38,511,411 of record NC_133102.1, on the reverse strand, counting down.
CGATGTTTTGGAGGGGCAGTGATATATGTTGTGATTTGACTAAGTGTATGTGGTTCAAAAACCCGCTGAGGCGGGAGATGCTAGTTGCTACTTCACCATCAGTTTAGTTATTTTAATACCCTTCATTTTGTGTTTGTTTCGTGTTTTGCTTGTGGTCTGTAACCTATTTTACTTGAGGGCAAGCAAAAGGTTAGTATGAGGGGGTTGATATGTGTGATTTTTACGTGTTTTATTGTATTAGCTTGTGTGTGTTTGCATTGTGCATGCGTACATTTCGTTTACATTTTGTTCATTTTAGAGTAAGCATACGCATTTGATCGTTTCTCACTTGTGCGCGACGAATTTGCAGGAAAAATGGTCGGAAAACAAAAATCGAAGCCAAATGCCAAGCTAAGAAGATAATTTGCAGAAGAGGCGGCGCTCGGGCTGTGAAAGTACCGCCCGAGAACGAGAGGCGAATTGCCAAGGAGAATTCCATAGAAGTCGGCGCTCGAGCGGTACTTTTCTACCGCCCGAGCGCCCGAAACCGCATGCCAAGTGTGGCGCTCGAGCGGTAATTCTCTACCGCCCGAGCGCCACCTAATTTTGGCAAGATTTTGCAGCCGATTCTTTACCTTATTTTAGAGGTGTGGATGATATGGAAGGGATTTGGACGACTTTTGGGGGGAATTCGGACATATTTTGAGAGCCGTAACAAGTTGGAGAGAACTTTTGCGCTTGGAGTTGGAGAGTCGAAGATTTCCGGGCGTCGTTCTTCGTGTTTTTCGTCAATTCTAGTATTTCTAATTTATTTTTCATCTTTAAACTTTTTTTTTAGTTTTAATATGAACTCGAGTAGCTAAACTTTTATTATTTGTTGGGATTTAAGGGGATCCTACCCCAAACTTTGATTTAAATTAATTTACATATCGATTTTTGATTTGTTCTTGATTATACTATTGTTTTATCGTGTTGTTAGAGCGTAGCTAACTTTAACAACGTTTTTATATTGCGAGCGAGTTCGAGAGAATAACTTGTGATAGGAACGAGTAGTATAATCCGTGGATCTACAATTTACATAGATATATGAAATTGGATACGCGGCTAGAGTCATAGTCTTAAGGGTCGAAAACTAGGGGATTTCACAAATCGACATGCAATTCACTCTTGATAAATAATTAAAGATATTTAATTACTTCATTGAGTATAATTAGTTTGGCATAGCTCGAGAGAGTGTGTTCAATTGAATAGAAAATCCTGTCGGAAGCATATGATCATTATCGAATAAATTAATTAATTAACGAGGGGTAGGTGAACCGATATTCCCAACAAATTCATTTCTTATTGAATTTTACTCAACCATTTTAGACATTATATTTCGTTATTTAATTTTGAATAATTTTTGTTTGCATGTTTATTTGATTTTAGTAGTAGTAAAACACCCAATCACTTTTCGTTGCTAAAGATCTAATAACTGAAAATAATAATTGTTAAATACAGTTTTCAGTGGAACGATACTCGTACTCCGGTATATTATACTATTACTTGACATCGTGCACTTGCGATTAATTTTGAGCATATACAACATATTTTTATTAAGGATTTCACAGTGCAAGTTTTGCTCGATCAGTCACAGTAGAGCAAGAAGCTATTTACGAGACCACCGAAGCGGCCAGGGCAACAGCAACCATAGGGGCAGCCACAGAGGGCAGCCGTCCTGAAAATTGATGAGAAGTCGTTCTGCAAGGCGTGAAATCGCCATCACTTTGGCAAATGCATGTAGGGCACCTACAAGTGCTTTAGGTGCGGAGGAAACGGGCATAAGGTTGTTGATTGACCGAAGAAGAAGCAGCCCGTGACTGAAGGTCTTATGTGATGCATGCTGAGCAAGCGGAGCTAGAAACTATTCTTATTACATGTATTCTGGCTATCTAAGCATTTTATATTACTTGAATTAATAAGCATGAATACTATGATTAATATGAAGTGCATTGAATATGATGACATAAAACTGCATGTTTCAAATTCTAAGGCTTAGGGAATTGAATTCATAAATTATTAGCTATGTGGATCGAATTATGGATGAACGAGAATTTAGAGGCTGAATTATTTCGATTTATAAATTTAAGGGGCTAATTAACAATTTTTGAAAATTATTGAGAAAAAATTCGACATAATTTTAATATTTTTTGGGGAGGGAGGGGTAAATTGCCATAACTGGAAATGTTGGGGGATTAATTGCATAAATTTGAAACCTTGAGGGGCTAAATGTCAAAACGTGGGCTGAATTTGAAAAATCCTATAATGCTTGGACTAAATTGCAATAACTCGAAAAATTTGGAGATTTGTTTAGCAATTTTCGAAAATCAGGGGACTAATTTCCTAATATTGGAAACTAGAAGGGCCTATATGATAGGAAATTTCTGAATTTTTTATGGCCTTGCTTGAGCATAATGCAAATATTATCACATGCATAATATTATTAGCGGGTATATCTACCTACGTTTTTTAGATTATGAATCTATGCTTTCATTCCTTTCTGAATCCTTCGTGAAACGATTGGAAATCTTACCGGAATATGTGGATTCGGGATTCAGAGTCACAATGCCTTCGAGCGAACATATGAGCTCTACAATCATGGTTAAGAATGTGGAGCTCAAGATGCATAGGAATGTTGTTCGAACAGACCTTATTGTGTTGCCAACGCCCATGTTCGACATTATTTTGATTATGGATTGGCTCACACTGAATGAAGCCATTATCGATTTTCACCAAAGGTTAGTATCTATTAGACCGCCCAATGGGAAATCATTCATCTTTGAGGCTGTGCAGAACAAACAGTTGCGACAAATTGTTTCATGTATCCGTGCGAAGAAGCTTAGTCGGAGAGGCTGCCAAGGTTTTCTTGCTAGTATTATATCCATACCCGACATTGGCAGTCAATCGATAAAAGATGTGGAAGTTTTCAAGGACTTTCCGGATGTCTTCCTTGATGAAGTTTCTGGCGTTCCACCCGAGAGAGATGTGGAGTTTGCTATTGAGTTGATGTCGGGTACTGTGCCGATCTCTAATGCATCATATCATCTAGCACATGCTGAGATAAAAGAGTTGAAATATCAAATTCAAGAGCTGCTAGACAAAGTATTTATTCGCCCTAGCTTCTCTCCATGGGACGCGTCGGTACTGTTTGTGAAGAAAAGAATGGGAGTATGAGAATCTGTATCAATTATTGAGAATTGAATAGAGTGACAGTGAAGAATAAGTATTTGTTGCCGAATATTGAGGATTTATTTGAATCACTAGGTTTGGTTGGTTGCAGGTGAGAATGATTTTGAGGGAGACATTGAATCTTGAGTGGATCGAGTCCAGCAATACACTCCCGATGGACTTTATTTTCTGCATTAGCTTAGTATTTAAAGTTTTGAAGTGAAGATTTTGAGAATTATTTATTTAATGAATTTTTATGCTTTATTTTGAAGTTAGTCGTTGGATTATTTTAAAGTGATATATGATTTTGTAGTTAACGATTTATAGATTTTTATGCATATATGATTTTTAAATGTTGACTTTATTTTTAAGTGAGAGTTCAAATTTCATGAAAAAAATTTAGTAATATTTTAAAGTTAAAAAATAAGGTACGTTTCCACCTGTTTTTGGAGTGATTATTCAGTGCGGTGGAGGAAGTGTTACTTTTCAGAAAGTCCGTGACGGTCTGCAGGAGGTGGTCCACCCCATGTGCACTCCCAATCTCTAGTTTATATATATATATATATATATATATATATATATATATATATATATATATATATATATATATTTTTTGAAAAAACATAACCATTGTTATTTAAAAAACATAACCATTGTTATTTGGGCAAAAAATGTTTAATATTTTTATTTTAATTAATCTGAATTTATCTATAAAAAAATTAAAATACCCAACAACTAGTTAACGCCCAGTTTAAATTTTTTTTTCCCCATCAAATTTTCATACATTATCTCAATTTTTTTTATATTTATTTATATAATTATATTTTTCTCGAAATAGATAAAAATAATAGATTTTTTTTTACAAATTTCGTGAACAATTCAAAAATGGCAGAAGAAAATACTTCTTTCCAATTATTGTAATTTTAATTTCAAATTAATGTAAGCCTCCGATTAATTAATATGGCCATTACAAAATAACCGTTTAACGTAACAACTGTGATTTTTTTTATTATATTTTACTCATTGATTTCAAATTTATAATAATAATTTAGTTTTAAATAAATTATACTCGTAAAATAAGTTGAAACGATTTTAAACAATAAATATATTATTATTATTATTATTTATTTTAAGTAATAATGTAAACTAAAAATAAAGATGAATGCGTTGATAATGAGACTCACAAATAAGAAAAAAGTTTGTGTGAGACGGTCTCACAGTTGTATTTTATGAGACAGATCTCTTATTTGGGTCATTAATGAAAAAATATTACTTTTTTATACTAAAAATATTACTTTTTATTGTGAATATTTGTAGAGTTGACCCGTCTCACAGATAAAGATTTCTGAGACCGTCTCACAAGAGACCTACTTCACAAATAATTAACTCAGAAATAATGAGTGCTAATGTTAAAAAGAATGTAAGAGAATATAAATATTAATATAGTATATGTTGTTGTAGATCGCACGATTTTTAACGAAGTGATCGGTGTTATAACTGAAATCAAAACAAAATATTACAATATTTATATGTTATAAGCCATTACATATAATAAAATAACAGAGCCCAAACGGACTCCACGCCCAGCTATTCAAATTCATTTAATAACACCCAATAATTCCAAAACTCCCGCCTTGTGTCCACTGCCCACTCCCTTCAAAATTTTGAAAAACCCTGCCCTTCATTCATAAAGCCCATTCGATCCTCTTCCAAAACTCCACACTTTCCCCAATTTTCTCTCGTTTAGCAGGAACCAGATCCATTCCTTTGCAGAAATGGCGAAGAAGAGAAATTCTACCTCAGCGGTTACGGAACTGGAGGCTGCGTCGACGGCGAGAAAATCAAGAAGGCTGGCTTGTTCAGTCGCAACGGAGGTGGCTGAATCGGATTTGATATCAGATGAGCTGGCGGAAGTTGTTGAGAATGGTGACTTCGACGATACGTCAAATCCTTCTGTTGCTTCTTTGGATGAGAATGATAAAGTTTCGGTTGAGGAGGAGGAGGAGGAGGACCACCAAGGCGATGAGGAAGATGAATGCGTTGGCCATTTTTTGGGACAACCGGTTCCCAAGGAGGAAGCACGGCGGCGTTGGCCCCAACGATACCGAAAAGATGAAAAGGTAACAGGCAGTTCACATGCATTTGGTTTTACCATGTATGTCCATATTCATCTGTATTGTTCTATCACAAGACGCCTGATTTTGTTTTTGTGTTTCGTATCTGTATTCTCGCCATTTTTTAGAGGATAAAAACTGCTAGGATCTCAAGATACCATCCTTAACTGATCACGATTGTCTGCAACGTTGGTGTTATATTCATTCGAGCTATTTGTAGAATATACTCTCCGATTTCCTATAGAAAATTTGATCTCTAACCCCATTTTCCTCGCGTACAAAAGAATAACTGCAAGAAATATGGGATGATGGGGTTGTATGTAGTTCCCCCAATTTTCTGTGATCAATGTTTAAATTTGTTATTCGTAGTCAAATATTAACATCCGATTTTCAACTGATTTTGGCCAGCTAATTATTTTGTAAAAACTTGTATTCCTTTTGTAACCAAGAAACATGTTGTCATCTTTAACCATTTTAATTCATTTCATCATATGTCAATTTCTAATTGTTTATTAGATAATAATCATTATCCAAAATTTCTGCATTCAATTAGTATGATTTGTAGGTGTCGTGTAAATCTCATAGTTATTTACATTTCATCGCATTGTTTAAATTTTCCAGATCCTGTAGTCAACCTGGTGACATTCTTGAAGCACCTCTAATTATTAAGTTTAATAGGAGACTGCAAATTGTTGCACAACCCCATCAAATCTATACTATATTATATATATTTCTATATTATTTTATTACTAAATGTGAGACTTTTTGAGAAAACAAAAATATTTAATTCTATGATTATTTTTTTTACGATATTAAAAACCTCCTTAATTCATTCTATATTTTACATAAAAAATCTAAACCAATTTTTTTTTAAAAATTGAACAACTCTTCGAAATTGAAAATAATTTCATGTTAATTGTTTAATATTATTTGATCAAATTAAAAATAATAATGACACATAAAACGTCTGTGTATGTTTTACTAGTTTGAATAATGAATCTTTCCCCCTTTTAAACCTCATGCATGGTTTCGTCCATAGCTGTAAAAGGCGACCACCTCTCACCTTAAGGCTACACCGTTGCTCTTGGGTATGCGTCCAAACACAACAGTTTACTCATTTGTTGGATTGACCTAACAATTAGAAGCTCACTTTTATAGACTCTGAGGTGTAAACTAACGTCCAAGAGGCAACAAGAAAACTTAGTCTGCTCTGTGGATTATTTCTCTTAAATTGAATATCATTTCGTCTTCACCATTTGTTCCAAAGGGGAGAGTCTTTGGTATATTGCAGTGTTCTAAATGGCAGGTGGAGGCGGCCACTTAGGCAGGAGGCGACCCTCGACCACACCGCCTATACATGAGGTGTGTGTTTTAGGCGGTCCAAGCTATATGGTATTGGGGAGGCGGGTCGAGGTGGCGAGCAGACGAGCGAGGCAGAAAGTTAAGATTTTTAAGTTGTAGTCAATAATTTTAAAAACCTAGTCAACAATTTTAAAATTTAGTCAAAATCAACTAATTTTAAATATCAAAACCCTAACACATCTCACTTTCTTTATTTTAGTTTTGGTTTTAACTCTCCATTCTGAAGTCTCAACCACCACACAGTAGTTATGTTTAGTCTACTATTTGTTCTAAATATGGATAATTGATTGAAACTCTGAAATTTAAACTTAGTTTTTAGTAAAAGTAATTATTTTACTTTGTTAGCACAATAGCATTAATACGATGATGAATATTTATTAATTGCACATTATCTAGATGATATTATATTATATGAAGCTTTTTTGTGCTTGAACATTATTCAATTGCACATTTTACATAAAAATGATGATTATTTGTGATTATATTGAATGATTATCTATAGAAAAAATTACTTAAAAAAATTCAACCGCCTAGGCACCGTCTAGGCGACTGAGGCGGTGACCGCCCTGCCACGCCTCCTGCCATGTTCAACCTTGGTCATTTGATATTTGATACCGCGGAATCCACCTAGTGGCATATAATACATACTAAAAATATATATGTTGCCATAAAATAATACAATGTTAATATATTTTCCAAAAAAAATCTTGAACAATTATGGTTTCATCTTCACATTCTATCATATGCCCAAACCAATTCCCATAGTTAAACTCCCATTTTATTACTCACAACTAACTCTAGATCTCCCCTGGTAATAACTCCCCCAAAATTTTTAAAATTTGTTTTCTTATCCTATATAAAGGTATAAAACCATTACAATATCATGCATCACAAACATTGATTTTCCTTGTAACACGAGTTTAGATAATTTTAAATAGGTTTGAATATAGGTTCTCACTTCATAGAGAAATTAATTATTTTTAAATCATGAAATGAATATAACTTTTGAATTTGAGTTATTAAATGTTTTTTTTGGCTCCAAAGGATGTAGAGCTACTCAATAGGAGCACATGTTTTGACGATATTTTATTTATTGCGCTTTAGTTTTGTAAAGTGTGTGCTTTTTTTTTTGTACTTTGCGCTTAAAGCCTCATGACAATTGTGTGCTTTATTGTGCCATGCGCTTTTAATTAATATGATTTTGCTACATTCATTTATAGTGAATCACTTCAAGCCTTTTTAAACCCTTTTTTTGTCTTTCTCATCGATTGCAGCCTTATGATTTTGGTTTGGTGGTAGTTGGACATTCTGTTGTCTCTTATTGTTTTTTCATGGTTGCCAATACGTTGACGGTTATCTCTCTAATATTTTGTTTGCATAAGTTAAAAAATGTTATCATGACTATCTAAATTGCATCTTGCACATAATCATTTTGAATCTTAGTAGGTTTGAATTGTTCATGAATCATGAGGCCACTGGACAACCATATCTACACAAATGCCTTATGCATCAAAGTTATGTATTTTTAAGTTCCTCAATTGAGCAGATTGTTGACAAATTTTAGAGTTGTTTTGTTTTCAAGCTTCACAACTAAATGTTAATCTTTAATTTCATGACTATCAAAAAGTATGTCGATGTCAATCTTTCCTAGTTTGAAAGAGATCTCTCTATTGACTTTCAGAAGGTTTGTCGGTCTTTGAACCATTACTCTTTTTGGAGGAGTTATATTTGCATTAAGATGGTTCTTTTGTGTTTTTAGACATTTTATTTTTGAATTTTCAGTCCCAATATTTTTGCATCATCTATATTGCTTCTCTACTCTTGTGAAGCATTTATGGTTGAGGATGTTTACATATTTGCAGGAAATAACTCAAGCCAAAAATCACTTTTTGCAAGCGGAAGTTGATGGAAAAGTTTTTGATTTGGGAGATGACGCCTATGTGAAGGTGAAATTTTATTTGACTGTAATGAAGCACAATCCTATTTATAAACAACAATTTTTAGAGTTGTTTTGCAGTTGTTTATTTCTCTCGTTCGTGCTCTCGATTGTTAGTCATTGTGATGTTGACTTCTGCTCTTATTTGTTGATATTTGAGACCACTTTGAAAGGCATATTATTCTTGAACTGTATAGCTTCTTTTAAATAGTAACTAGTAGAATAGTATTTGGTATTTTGATATAAAAACAAGTGTATGTGTCGTTATCTTCCATAATTAAGCTATGATTTTAATTTTCACATGCAAAGTTCTTTTTAACGTGTATTTGGAGTCTTAATCACAATATATATATATTTTCATATTTGTACGTAATTGTAAAGGGAAATACATTTAATCTAATAAATCTCCTTTTTTCTATTGATTTTGAAAGTATAGTTTAAAATTCGAGTTATTTTCCAAAAGGTCATTTATTTGATGCTAGAACATTTTCCTAGTGTTCTCATATTATTATTTACTATGAGGGTACATTGCCTAGTTTTCTTTGCAAATCTTAGACATAACTTGTTCTCAGCTATTACATTACTAATACTATGAAATATGGTTCAGGCTGATGAAGGGAAAGACAATTACATCTGTAAGATAATAGAGTTCTTTGAAGCTCGTGATGGCTCTCTAAAATTTATGGCACAATGGTATTATAGGGCGGTGGACACGGTAATACATTATCAGAAACTGGTGTTTTGTTATATTTTTTATGGAATTTTTTTAATTGGTTTAATTTTTGGTTAGACTATCAAAGACTGCGGTAACCTCATCAAAGACAAACAAATATTCTTCTCTGAGATCAAGGATGACAACCCTCTTGATTGCCTTGTTAAAAAACTCAAAATTGTATATTTGCCACCAAAGGTAAGTCCTATACTAGTAAAGTTGATTACACTTTTTACAATTGTGATAGGAGCTAAACACTTGTGCATCTGCAGGCAACGTTAAATGAGGAGAAAGATCTCGATCCATCATTTGATTATTACTACAACAAGATATATTTAGTTCCATATTGCTCTTTTGTCAATATACAATCAGGTATCTCGTCGATTTCCGACTGCAAAGATATATTTAATTTATTATATAAATGCAATCTAAAAAATTTCTCGAACAGCACAGCATGAAACGATGTGGTAACAAATTAGAAGGAAAAATTGTGCCAACCACATTGCATGATTGGAGAAGCCAATTCTTTGTTACTTTTGATACAATGTTATCTATATTCTATACCACCAAACAAAAATATGTGCAATACTTTCTTCAATTTATCAATGTACAACGTTGGAGGATGTTGAACAATTTGATGAATTAGAAAATATGATCATTTAGAATTTTATCTATTTTTAGTAGATGCTTTCAAGTATCCATTAGTTTATTATTGATTATTTATTCATATTTTAGAATTAGATGCGACTTCATTTGGAGTAACTAGTGATTTATTCGAGGGTTTGTTTTTTCTACAAATTATTTGGTCTTAAATACTGATAATTGTTTTTATCTAATTTTATTTGTGTAATTTGGAATACTTTATAATATATATATATATATATATATATATATATATATATATATATATTTTGAAAGACTATTGTTAATTGTTCTTTTAATATTTATATTGATACTTTTTTAGAAAAAAACTTTTAGTTGGTTATTCTCTGTTTTATGTTAACTGTCTAACCATATGAAACCTTTTAAATCTGCATGTCAAGGTTTATTTTAAAAACCACAATTTTTTTTTTTTCAAATTCACACCAAATATATAAGTCATTCAGTTCAGTTTGAGTGAAACCTATTGCTGCCATTGTATTTTAGTAGTTTGCACCACAGCAATGCATGTTATGCTATGATTTATACGAAATCTGAGTTACACACAAAAACACAAGTTAATTGTATTTTAAGTTGGACATCAAATCATCAGTGGTGGTCTTTGCTTGTTATGAATAATTCTTTGCTTTCCTCTATTTTAAAAATATTTTATCAGAGGTTAAAGCAACATTTTAATTGATTAAATAATGTTACTGTACTCTTGTATTTAAAATTAAACCTTTTTCTCTCTGAGGTACATTGCCATTCACTTCACAATACATAACAAGGAATTTCATTGCATCTTTTTCTAGGAATACTTTTGGTTGTAAAATAAAATGAGCAGTTGTAATATAATTATCTTCATTCCTAGTAATGGCTTAGATGTTTTAGTAAAACTGAAATGAGTTGATTATGATTGCGTTCGCACGCTACATTGTTTTGTTTTTTTGTTTATAAAAATTACATATAATTTGTCTTGATGAATTTATAGATTTGAATTTTTTTAATTCACTTTTGAGTACATTCTTGCTCTGCAGACTGTTCTACAAAAAGCAGTGAATCTAATTCTACAATCTCTAGTGATGCTGATGGGGAAACAATTAATTTTTCTGAGGCCGAAGAGCATAGCAGTGAGAGAACAGTTTTAGATCTGTATTCCGGATGTGGTGCCATGTCTACTGGGCTTTGCCTTGGCTCTAATATCTGTGGTGTTAGACTCGTTACAGTGAGTCTTTTTGTCATCTTATAAATAAACTACACTTTTGAACCGATCACACTATAATCAGAATAGTTACTCTCGTGTTCAATAAGTTTGCTCTTTATTAGTTCAAAAACTCTAAGAATTTTGAATTTACAGAAATGGGCTGTGGATATTAACCAATATGCTTGTGAAAGTCTCAAACTAAATCACCCAGAAACTCAGGTTCATTTCATTAAGCTCTATGTATGCATCAACTGCAGTTTGTTATTTGTTTGTTAATTTTATTTTTTTTTTTGGTTTTGGATAATCTAGGTTAGAAATGAATCTGCAGAGGATTTTCTGCACCTGCTCAAGGAATGGGAGAAGCTTTGTGCCTCATTTTTATCCCTAGATAAAAATGGCTTATCTAGTGAAATTGAAAATTCCGATGACATGGAAGAGGATAAAAGTGACGACGATGATGAAGAGAATGTTGAAGGAAATGAATCTGAAATATATGAAGTACAAGAGATATTATCTATATGTTACGGTGATCCAAATGATAACAAAAAACCTGGACTTTATTTCGAGGTAAATAAACCAAATTTCTTGACATTGTTTTCTAGGCATTCAGCTTATTTTAACAATGTAAATAATTATTCTCCTTAAGTAGTGACAGACAAATTCTTTCATGCTGGATCATAGTTTTCAAAAGCGAATAAGCGTGCACTTAAGTATAAATCGCAGCGAAGCACAGGGTGCTCAGGAAAACGTACTTCAAAGTGCACCACTTCTGTGAATCGTATTGCACTTTGCATCCAAGCGCGCTTAAGCATGCTTTGGATTTCTTTTAATTTCTGAAAGAGGAGAAATAGCCCTTTTCTACTCTATATTTTTCTTAATAAAAAATGAACAGATGAAACCCTAACTTAGCGTGATAAAGATGATTATGTAGATTTGAAGGTGAAGATGTTCAGAATTTCAATGTTTGATATTTTACGTATCACATTTTAAAAGAAATTTGATTTGATTTTTATTTATTTGAGAATATTTTGTTGTCCTGCTTTATTTGATCAAGTGTGTGCTTCGTTTTGCATTTAAAGCCTTGGGATACTAGGTGCTTTGATGCGCATTGTGTTTTTTCAACGACTGTGTTCTGGATAATTAAACCTCTAGACTGCAAAGTAGTCTCACAATTGGATACAGTTTTTTTTATATGTATTTTATTTTATGCCTAGCACCTTTTTTGTCTCTGGCTTAGGCACAAAATATGTGCGCCTTGTAGAAGGTATCATAATTATGATTTTTTCTCATTTATGATTAAGATATTCCTTGCTTTATAACATTAAATAAACTTTTCAGGATATTTTTTATGCTTGCTGTTATGACATAATTTCTGCCTTTTCTCTTTCCATTCTGTTTAGGTACGATGGAAAGGTTATGGTGCTGAGGATGACACATGGGAACCTTTGGAGGGTTTGAGGTATACATATAGCAATAGTAGTGTTTAACGACAATTTTGTTTTTAATTGTTTTCTATGATTGCCTAATTTATTGTATTTGTACTGAATGGCTTGTTACTAGTGCTTGCAAAGAAAAGCTGAGGAAATTTGTGTCAACAGGCTACAAGTCCAAAATGTTGCCTTTACCTGTGAGATCCTGTTGCTTCGATATTTTTTATTAGCTGGCATCTGCTTTTTAATAATGGGTATTTTTTTATGGTTTGAAGGGTACTGTTGATGTTGTGTGTGGCGGGCCGCCGTGCCAAGGCATAAGTGGCTTCAATAGGTTCAGAAATAAGGAGCAACCCCTTGAAGACTCAAAAAACAGACAACTGCTTGTTTTCATGGATATTGTGGCCTATTTGAGGCCAAAATTTGTGTTAATGGAGAATGTTGTTGATCTTGTCAAGTTTTCCAATGGTTTTCTCGGAAGATATGCACTGGGATCTCTTGTTGCAATGGATTATCAAGCTAGAATGGGAATGATGGTAGCTGGTTCTTATGGTTTGCCACAATATCGCATGCGAGTTTTTATTTGGGGTGCACTTCATACTGAGGTAATACTTCTCATATTTCTCTTGTATTTTATTTATGTTTCTCGATACCGACCTTTCAATTTTTTCCTACATCCCGTGTGTCGTTTATTTTTATTGAACTTTTGTTTTATGAAATTTGAATTATCCATGCCACTTTGTTTTCTTAACAGAAATTGCCCCAGTATCCATTGCCAACACATAATGTTGTTGTTAGGGGTAACAGTCCCACAGAGTTTGAGGTAGGATTTTCTTGTTAGGGGATAGAATTTAGATTTAGCGACATATTCTGTTTCATAATGAATATTATATAAACTTGCAGGCAAATGTGGTTTGTCATGAAGAAGGTTATCAAGTCCAACTGAAGAAAGAGCTTTTTCTTGGTGATGCCATATCAGATCTTCCACCTGTACGTGTTCAAGCTTATCATTTTGTTACTTTGTTTATTTAAGTTTTCATGAACTATTTTTTCTTTCCTTTCCATGTCACTGTTTCAGGTTGAGAACGATGAGGCTCGTGATGAACAACCTTATAATTCAGAGCCTAAAACAGAATTTCAGAAATTAATAAGGTTGCGGAGGATTGGTAAATCCCAACATCCTCGAATTTAATGAATTTCATTCTTATGCTTAATTTTTTTTAGTGATGAGGGTGAATATACATCTTGGCAGGTGGTAAACTAAATAAAATTGTTAGCATGACTATTCAGAAGTCTAACATGCTTGTTGAGAACACATCTAAGCTCACTCTACCAAACGAGTCACTGAAGTGCCTAAACTAAATAAAATGATATAATTTAGTGTTTTTTGATTTTACTCGACAAAAATATGCAAGTGGATTCGAACAAATTGAACAAAATAGATTAAACTCAACAAGAGGTCTCTCACTTGCGAATTGGTGAGAAACATAAGTGTCTTTGATGAATAGAATTAAGAATTCTAGAATAAATACTGATTAATAGTAAATTCCAGAATATAAGATATGGAAATAGTCTTATAAGACATTGGAAGAAAAGTAAGATCCTGACTAAGCCTAATCCAAACCCTGACTGCTCTCCACCTGAGCTCTAGCTTCTAGTAAACGCTAGCATTTTTTTTGGCAAAGAGAGTTGTCAAGCAACCACAGGTATTAAACAACTTATAATAAAGGTGTAATAAAATAGTTTAATTTCATAATATAATGTGTAGAGAATGTGTTTATTACATATAGCTTCCTTGAGGTATGCTCCCTTGAACTACTCGTAACTTAAAATTGCATTGATACAATCTCGAGTGCTAAACGTTATTTCCCAAGTCAGACATAATTGTTTTCTTTCTTTCTTTCTGCTGTCTGCGCCTTAGCACTTCGAAACCTGAATGCGTCGCTTCTCTATTTTTTTTATATGTTGAGTATTTAAGAATGAGAATTATGATTTTATGTTCAACCTAAGACCTGCTCTTTTATAGCTTTAAAGTTCTATAGTTATTAAAATAAATTTCATATTTTTTATGTACAAGGATCTAACATTGGTGATGACTGAGTTGCCTTCTTAGATTCATATCTTACCAATCATTTGAATTTATGTGAGTGTGTTTACCTGAATCTATAAAACAGGTCAAACTTTGACTTATATATAGGTAATGTGAAATTTTAAATAATCAGTTCCTTGCCATGTCCCTTCAATACCATGCAAATAAAATGTGTAAATAGTAATCTCTCTCAGCCTTTGCTCAATTGTTTATTGTCTTTCTTGCATCGGTTCCTATAAGTTTTGGTTAAATTATATGTTCATTTTATCGTCCTCAAATCTCTTTGAGTTCAGTCAAGCTGGATCTGTAATTTTTTTTAACATTTTTACCTTGTTATGGAAAATGTAAGTTTTTCAATCGATCTTTATTGTTTATATTACAGAGATGCCTGGCTGCTTGACGTTTAAATCTGAAGTGACAGAACACAGTTTGTATGATCATCGCCCTCTTCAGCTAAATCAGGATGATTATGAACGTGTTTGTCAGATTCCAAAGAAGAAGGTAACCGAAACCGTTAAAAATATTTTTGCCTGGTAATCTTCAAATCTCTCACAGTTGATTTTGACTATGTATTCTCCTAAATGTTCAACATTTTCCAGGGTGCAAACTTCAGAGATCTGCCTGGTGTACGTGTTCGTGCTGATAAGAAAGTTGAATGGGATCCTGATGTACAAAGAGTGCTGTTGTCTTCTGGGAAGCCTTTGGTATCTATTTGTATTATTTGTTTTCCTATGTTGGAATATAAAGCAGTTGTTACCAGTGGTTCTTTGACAAATTTAACTTTATTGTATTTGCTCGTTGAATACAGGTCCCAGATTACGCGATGACTTTTGTGAGGGGAACTTCATCGAAGTAAATTAGCAATTATTGGTTTGCTTTAAGTGTCTTTTCTGGAAAAAGTTTACCTGATCTGTTAACTGATATTTCAATTGCTGCAGGCCCTTTGGGCGGTTGTGGTGGGATGAAATTGTGCCTACTGTTATTACCAGGGCAGAACCACACAATCATGTAACCATCTATTTCTTAATCAATAGATTCTCATCCCTAGATTATAAGCGCTGTGCAATATTGCAACATAAAGTTTTCCTGTTGTTCCAGGTCATATTACATCCTCTTCAAGATAGGGTCCTTACAGTGCGTGAGAATGCTAGGTTGCAAGGCTTTCCTGATTATTATAAACTCCTTGGTCCCGTGAAAGAAAGGTGACTTCGTTTTATATGACTAGTAGTTTTAACCCGTGTTCTAAAATGCGCAAAAAAGCATGGAGGAAGTGCAAATTGTGAAAAAAGTTTTAGTTTGGGAAAAATTGTGGAAAAAAGATCAACCCTCTGGTAGACTAACTTAAGCATGAAAAAAATGAAAAATGAAGTTCTTATAGATAAAATTTTAAGTAGACTTAATTTTTTAGATATAAATTTAGTCAATAGTATAACATTTTTAAACTCTGTCCCCAATCCTTTCCTTTCTTTTGCGCCTAACCTGATGCCGATCGGTAAAAGTTTTCCACCACATAATTTGTGATTTTGAGATTCTGATCTTGATTTGAAAAATATTTCATTTATACTTAAATTTTGTTTCTTTAAGTGTTAATCTATTAATTGGTTTTGTAATTATAATATAAAAACTAAGGATGTTTATTCACAATTTTCAGAACTTTGGTTTTAATTAGGAAATTGTTGGCATCTTACTTCTCACTTAACTACTGACATTTTTATATAGTTTTTTTTATTTTATAATATAATGTAAAAGTTTCATGATTATTGCTTGAAGTTTTCATCATGTCTTTATAATATAATTAGATACATTCAAGTTGGAAATGCTGTCGCTGTGCCAGTAGCACGAGCATTAGGATATTCTTTGGCCACGGCAATGAGAGGATTATCCGGAGAAGGACCTTTATTCGAACTCCCTGAAGATTTTCCTCTAAATCGAGACTTACCTTCCCCAAGTATTATGATGTTATGATTTATTTATTTTAGTTTCGGTGTAAAAAACGGATTATGCATTGTTGCATCTCAGAGGTTTAGGATATGATGTTGACTATAATATTTATGTGTATTCAGCAACATTGAATTGTGACATATGGGGTTTAACCTATTCTTAGATCTTGGTTGTATCATTTGACTTTTTTTTTCGGTCAGTATAGTTTTATTAGTCAAAATGTGAATACAAATATTTTGGTTATAGAGTAGATTATGGAAAATATGGTCAAAACTCGGGTTTAGTGATTTGTGAGGTATCCTATTAACTTGTTTTCAACCATTTCACGGAAGAATTTGGTAAAATATCAATTAAATTATTTTGTATCTCATCTCAAAAGCTTCTTTTGAAAGTAGAGTCTAGATAACTAATCGTCTTGTTGATAGTACGACAAAAGACACTATTCTTGTTCGTCATAAATTTTTTTTATCCGTCCACAATATGAAAAACCATATTTAGGCAAAAAAAACTCTGAGCCGAGTCATCCACTTTTAGGGAGAAATAAGTAGAGACTAAAGGGTATCATCTTAGACAACTATCAAAGAAAAATCGCCTTTATAGTTTTCAATGAAATAATATATTAATTATATATCTTACTTATTAGAAATATAAAGTAAAATGAATTTCAAATAACATCCTTACTGAATGAATATAAAATTCATCCTTATTAATATGAAATAGAATATAAATATATATGTGATGAATTTATAGTCTATGGTCTTACTTTTCTAAACAACAAAAATAGATGTAAAATATATAGATTTAAAGTTATCAATTTAAATGCAACCTGACTTTATTTTAAATAACATGTGAGAATGTCAAGTTAAGTGAATTAATAAATGCAAAAAGGTATTCTTCCAAGTTAGTGACCAAATACAAATGAGATATATGATTAATTAATGTAGTTTTTTAGGTTCGATAATCGAATGATGTGAATGTGCCATGTGAATGATAAAATTGATGAATATAATTTATACAGTGTTTAGTGTATGAGTTGTAGTGTTAAGTGTGCGAGTTGAGAGAGTTGAACAATCAATAATAATCTTATCTATCATATCAAACAATACGCAAGATGATAATCTTGATATGTTAAACAAATAAACTCTAGCTATCTATAATCTTAAATGTTATAATTACCACTTGGGCAAAAACTTATATGAGACGGTCTCACGGGTATTATTTGTGAGACAGATCTCTTATTTGGGTCACCCATAAAAAAGTATTACTTTTTATGTTAAGAGTGCTATTTTTATTGTGAATATGAGTATTGTTGACCCGTCTCACAGATTATGATCCGTGAGACGGTCTCACATGAGACTCACTCTTACCACTTGATACCCCATGAACATCAGGCCCAACCCTGGCTCATCTCCAACCAAGGTGGAAGGCCCAACACAGGTCCATGTATTCTTCTATAAATACCAGGTTCGGGTGTCTAACTCATTATTCAATATATTATTTTTCAACAGCACCCTTAGCTGCCCTCCCTTAGCTGCTCCCCCATATATCCTTAGTCTTTGACTTGAGCGTCGGAGGGGCTACGCCGGGACACCCTCCCGGCTCCCTTCTAACGATATTTTTCGTGATTTGAGGCTCAGCGAAAATTCGAAACCTGCGTCTGATCTAGTAACACTTGCTGATCGGACCCTAAATTTCCTGTGAGTATCACTTGGAGCCGTATGTGGGAAGTTTGAGCTGAGACATACAAATGGCAGGTAGGAGAGGGAGCAGGAGAACTAACATATCATCGCCGCGTCCTCAGATAGACCCGAACAATCTTATGTTGAGATGAGACAGAAACAACCGCATCTTGAGACGAGGCATGAACAACCACGTCTTGAGACGAGGCAAGAACAAATTCGTCAAGAGACAAGAGCCGAACAAACTCGTCAGGAGACAAGGTCCGAACAGCCTCGTCACGAGACCGAAGCCGAGCAACCTCCTCCCAATGAGAACGTGTGGAACTTGACCCTGGAACAATTGGGCCGATTTATTACCCAAACAGCAGACAAGGCCACGAGAAAGAACCAGGAATCTATGTTTGCTAAAGAACATGCCACATGAGCGAGAGGAAAATGATGAAGGCCACCAGAGTAGGGTTGAAGAGACGCAACCCCTCCCGAGCGAGGGCAATATGGAAATGGGAGAGATGTGGAAGGAAACACGAATATTGAGGAAGCAGGTGGGAAGCAGAGTGCCGGCCCCGAAGAGAGGAAGTCCTTTTTCACTGGCCATTTTAGAAGAAGGGCTTCCTCTAAATTTCCGACAGTCGAATGTGGGGGAATACGACAGACATACTGATCCTGAGAAACACTTGGGGAGGTTTGAGAATGCGGCTCTGTTACATCAATATTCAGATGGGTCAGATGCAGGGTGTTCCTGGGTACACTAGTGAGGTTAGCCCATCAATGGTTTAACACCTTGCAATCCAATTCCATACACTCTATTCAGGATTTCTCTACAGCTTTCTTGCACTCATTTGCCAGCAGCAAGAGGCACCAGAAAAACTATTTGAGTTTGTTTGTGATGAAACATCAAGAGGCTGAAACATTGCGGGAGTTTGTCCAGCGCTTCAACAGTACAGCGCTGGAAATACCAACGGCTACCCCTGACATCATGATAAGTGCCTTTACCCAGGGACTGTGTAGTATCCCGATGCCTAATTTGAGTTAATTATTGGATTAATTGTATTTCGGTGGGATCGGAAGGACCGAACCGGGTTCGGATCGTCCGAAGTTGGTTCGGATCATCCGAAGTGGGTTCGGATGGACCGTTCTGTTCGGAGTCAGACGAGTCATGTCATGTCAGAGTTCGGATCGTCCGATCAGGGTTCGGATCGTCCGAAGACAGGTGGCTGGACACGTGGAAGACATGCAGAGTTCGGATCTTCCGAAGTGGATCGGATCTTCCGAAGTGCACCGGATCGGATCTTCCGAAGTGGATCGGATCTTCCGATCGTTGTCTATAAATAGAAGCGCGAGGCTTCACTTTTCACTCGCCAATTCCGAGAGTTCCAGAGCGTTTTAGTCGTTTCTGATGGGTTTCTAGTCTTTTCCCGAGGTTCGGGCACTAGCGGGGAGCTACTGGTTTTGTAGCGGAGCTGTGCTCTAGTTGGGGGCTAGCGGCATCAGTGGGCTGACTACGGACGCAGGTATAGTTCTGGGTTCCCTTTGAGATTTGGGAGTATCTATTAGTCTAGTTAAGGCTTTTAGATGTGGTTTAGTGATATGGTATCACTTGGATTGTAGGCTTGATTCTAGGGCTGATTGCTAGGATCTACTGGTTTGAGGTACGAAAGTACTATCCGAGATAGCAGGATTGAGTATGCTTTACTATGTGTTGCATGTTTATATGTTGCATTATTATCTGTCATATGATGCATGGTTTATTATGCGGCATTTGCATAATCATGTTGAGCCTGATTATCTTTGAGATAGCCTGTTGAGAGGGTGCTCAGCCCTCGTTTGTTGTGGATGGTTGGACCCCGTTGGCCGACGGTGGTCAGGTCACCGGTATATCCACAGGTTTATTTTGGTATGGGAGCCACCTCCTGGTGCGACGGCGCAGAGTGCTACATACCTTGACGTCATTTACCTGAGCAGTATTTCGATATACCCAGATCCTGGTATCCAGTACATTTTGCATACATGCATGTCATAGTCTTGTATACTCATGCTTTCGGTGCTGAGCGTTTTATGCTCACGTCCTCGGTTTATCTCTGTTTTGGACACCCTATTCGATGGGGCAGGTCTCAGGTTGGACGGTCCAGGAGGGAGTGGACAGGGAGCTGGCAGAGGTTGACCTGTAGTTGTTGGTATTTGTTCTTGGTATTTAGTTCGATCTGGTTGTTTAAGTATTTTGTACTTACGGATTCGATTGGGTTGTATTACTGTTTTTCCGCTGTTTACCTGATTCAGTTTTAAATGTTAATTTTGCATGCTTAAGTTCTGAATAGTAGGTGATTCTGGATCGGGTCACTACATTTATGGTATCAGAGCATGCATTAAGATTTTGGGATTTAGAACTGTTCTTTTGGGTTTAATCTCCGGTAACTTTTGTAGCTAAAAGATGTCTGGTTTTGACGACGATGCTAGTAGTCATGACAGCGTTGGACGCTGGGGAGACCGCGACTATCGGGAGCGTCGTCAAGAGCATCGAGAACGTCGTCAACACCGTCGTGATGAGCCTCGGAGTTTTAGTATGCATCGGTTCTTGCAGATGGGGCCGAAACCTCTTTCAGGCGGTGAGACCCCGGATGTTGCGGAGAACTGGCTTGAGAGGATGGAGAGCTGCTTCAAGACTTTTCAGTGCTCGGCGGAGCAGCAGATTGATACCCTTGATTTCTTGCTGGAGGGTGGTGCGCGCAAGTGGTGGAGGTCTACCTCTGCACCGATAGTTCAGCGACAGGGTCGAGTTCTTTGGGCCGATTTCCGAGCCGCTTTCATGTTGCTTTACTTTCCGCCAGCTCTTCTGCAGACCAAGGCGATTGAGTTGATCAATCTGAAGCAGGGAAGTTTGTCTGTTGATGAGTATCAGCAGAAGTTCTTTGAGTTGCTTCAATATGTTCCGCATGTCAGTGACAATGCTATGGCCAAGTATAACCATTTTCTTCAGGGCCTCAATCAGGAGATTTATGATCGGGTTGTTGTCTGCGATGATCCGACATCGTATGAGGGCCTTGTAAATCGTTGTCGCCAGGCTGAGGGCAGTTTGTTGAGAGGTCGAGCCATGCAGTCTGCTCGTCCTACTAGTTCTTTGGGTCCCCGCGCCCAAGCATTTAAGAAGGCTGGATCTACTTCTTCTTCCTCTGGATCTGGAGGAGTTCACCATTTTGGGAAGAAGAGGGGCCCGTGTCAGCACTGCGGGAAGGATCATCCGACGGAGCGTTGTCGCAAGGTTGCGGGTGCTTGTTACAAGTGCGGTGAGATGGGCCACATGAAGAGAGATTGTCCACAGACGGGCGGAGGATCAGGATCTGGTTCTCAGGCTTCAGTTCATCAGAGGCCACAGCAGGGACAGTCTACTCAGGGTTCTAACCTCCGACCGCGTACTCAAGGGCAGGTCTTTGCTCTTAACCAGGATCAGGCGGCTGAGGAGAACGAGAGAGTTATCGCAGGTGTGTTTTTATTATGTGGATTACCTGCTTACGTTCTCATTGATACTGGTGCATCGCATTCATTCATATCTGCGAGGTTTGCTAAGCGTCATAAGTTACCTTTCACTTCTTTGGACGTTGTGGTATCTGTTTCCACACCGATGGGTCATTCGGTGCTAGCTAGACGTCTAGTTTTAGGTTGTCCTCTAGAATTTGAGGGTAATATTTTAACTGCTAATTTGATGATTCTTGCGATGGAGGATTTTGATTGCATTCTGGGAATAGATGTGCTGACTGTGTTTAGAGCTACTGTGGACTGTTATCAGAAGTTTGTGCAGTTTCGTCCAGTTGAGGGCGACAGTTGGTTTTTCTATGGAGAGGGAGCGCGACCCCCGATGCCTGTGGTTTCTGCTCTGAAAGCCTGTCGTGCTTTAGAGTCGGGCGGGGAAGGCTACCTTATCTATGCTATTGATTCGTCCGCAGTTAGTGTCGGTATCAGTGACATTCCAGTGGTTTGCGATTTTCCGGATGTTTTTCCCGAGGAGATTCCTGGTTTTCCTCCCGTTCGGGAAGTGGATTTCGGCATTGATTTAGTGCCAGGCACGGCACCAATCTCTAGAGCTCCTTATCGTTTAGCTCCATCGGAGATGCAAGAATTGAAACAGCAGTTGCAGGATCTTCTTGACAAGGGGTATATTCGACCCAGTGTGTCCCCGTGGGGAGCACCAGTTCTTTTTGTCAAAAAGAAGGATGGTTCTATGCGGCTCTGCATAGATTATCGGCAGTTGAATCGTGCTACGATAAAGAATAAGTATCCGTTGCCACGGATTGATGATTTATTTGATCAACTGCAAGGTACCTCTGTATATTCCAAGATTTATTTAAGGTCTGGTTATCATCAGCTTCGAGTTCATCAGGGAGACATATCGAAGACTGCATTCAGGACCCGGTATGGGCATTATGAGTTTCTGGTTATGCCTTTTGGGGTGACGAATGCACCAGCAGTTTTCATGGATCTGATGAATCGGGTATTTCGGGATTTCTTGGATAAGTTTGTTTTGGTGTTTATAGATGATATCTTAATCTATTCGCATGATCAGCAAGAACACGCACAACACTTAAGGATTATTTTACAGACACTTCGCGAGAATCAGCTTTATGCGAAGTTGAGTAAATGTGAGTTTTGGATTGACAGGGTTGTATTCCTTGGTCATGTCATTTCTAGCAAGGGAGTTTCAGTTGACCCAAGTAAGGTGGAAGCGGTGTTGAACTGGTCGCGTCCGACGACAGTAGCCGAGATCCGCAGTTTTCTGGGATTGGCTGGGTATTATCGCCGTTTCATTGTCAACTTCTCTCAGATTGCTAAGTCACTCACTCAGCTCACTCGGAAAGATGTTTCATTTGAGTGGACATCAGAGTGCGAAGAGAGTTTCTTGGAACTTCGCAGACGTTTGACATCTGCGCCTGTTTTGGCTTTACCGTCTGGATCTGGTGGTTTCAGTGTTTACACCGATGCCTCTTTACAGGGACTAGGGTGTGTTCTGATGCAGAATGAGCATGTGATTGCTTATGCGTCGAGACAGTTAAAGCCTCATGAGGAAAACTATCCTGTTCATGATCTGGAATTAGCAGCGATCGTTTTTGCTTTGAAAATCTGGCGCCATTATCTGTATGGTGAGCGATTTGAGATCTTCACTGATCATAAGAGTTTGAAGTATCTGTTCACTCAGGCTGAGTTGAACATGCGTCAGCGTCGTTGGATGGATCTACTCAAGGATTACGATTGTGAGATCAAGTATCATCCAGGATCTGCGAATCTCACGGCCGATGCTCTTAGTCGCAAGGTGAGGTTATCTGCTCTTCAGACTTGTGCTGTATCTGGGATTATTCAGGATTTCTGTTCGATGGGATTCAATTGTAAGCATCGGAAGGGAACAGAGAGTATCCGTATAGCTACTATTTTGTCCGAGCCAGTTTTGTATTCTCGGATTAGAGATGCTCAGATGTCTGATTCTAAGGTTCAGAAATTAGCTCGGTTGGCTGATGGAGATAATACTTCTGGATTCCACTATCAGTCCGAGGGTCTTTTGTGCTTATCTGGTCGTGTTGTTGTACCGGAAGATGACACTTTGAGGGAGGAGATTTTGTCCCAGGCTCATCGTAGCAAGTTGAGTGTTCATCCAGGGAGCAACAAGATGTATAAGGATTTGAGGACTCGATTTTGGTGGAAAGGTATGAAACGTAATGTTTATCAGTATGTCTCCAAGTGCCTAGTCTGTCAGCAGGTGAAGGCTGAGTATCGACGACCTGGAGGTTTGTTGCAGAATCTTCCTATTCCGGAGTGGAAGTGGGAGCATATCACGATGGACTTCGTGACTCACTTGCCTATGTCTGTGGGGAATAGAGATGCTATCTGGGTGGTAGTGGATCGGCTTACTAAGTCTGCCCATTTTCTTCCATATAACAGAGATTTCACTTTCGATCGGATGGCACGGTTGTACATTCAGGAGATTGTACGGTTTCATGGTGTGCCCGTGAGTATCGTTAGTGACAGAGATCCTCGATTTACATCTAGATTTTGGGGCAGCTTTCAGCAAGCTTTGGGCACTACCTTGAGTTTGAGTACTGCATATCACCCAGAGACTGACGGTCAGTCAGAGAGGACTATTCGTACTCTTGAGGATATGTTGAGATCTTGTGTGATGGATTTCGGGCCAGCTTGGCAGGATCATCTGCCACTGATAGAGTTTGCATACAACAACAGTTTTCATAGGAGTATTGGTATGTCTCCGTTTGAAGCATTGTATGGTCGACGTTGTCGTACTCCCCTGTTCTGGGAAGAAGTCGGAGAACGACAGGTCGAGGGTCCGGAATTGATTCAGCAGGCCATGGACAAAGTTCTTGTGATCAAACAGCGGATTAAGACTGCTCAGGATCGACAAGCAAGTTATGCGAACTCCAAGCGCAGACCTCTTCATTTTGATGCAGGCGAGAAAGTGTTTCTCAAGGTATCACCTTTTCGGAGGATTCTGAGATTTGGACTCAAGGGTAAGCTATCTCCGAGATTCATTGGTCCTTTTGAGATCTTAGAATGTGTGGGAGACTTGGCCTACAGGTTAGCTTTGCCACCGTATCTGTCTAGTGTTCACAATGTGTTTCCTGTGTCCTTGTTGAGACGATACGTAGCGGATGAGTCTCATGTTTTGCATCCGACAGAAGTTCAGCTGAATCCGGATTTGTCTTTTGTGGAAAGACCGGTTTCGATCTTAGACCGGAAGGATAAGGTACTGCGGAATAAGACTATTCCTCTTGTCTTAGTGCAGTGGCAGCGCCGAGGTACTGAAGAAGCTACTTGGGAACTAGAGAGTCGCATGCGGTCAGAGCATCCAGAGTTGTTCTAGTTGTAGTATTTTCAGTTATGATTGTAATTTCAGTTGTACTTTCAGTTGTAATTCATTCTTAAGTTGAATGTATTGTTGTTCAGAATTGTCATTCTTCAGACTCGATTTCGCGGACGAAATCCTTTTTAGAGGGGGAGAATGTAGTATCCCGATGCCTAATTTGAGTTAATTATTGGATTAATTGTATTTCGGTGGGATCGGAAGGACCGAACCGGGTTCGGATCGTCCGAAGTTGGTTCGGATCATCCGAAGTGGGTTCGGATGGACCGTTCTGTTCGGAGTCAGACGAGTCATGTCAAGTCAGAGTTCGGATCGTCCGATCAGGGTTCGGATCGTCCGAAGACAGGTGGCTGGACACGTGGAAGACATGCAGAGTTCGGATCTTCCGAAGTGGATCGGATCTTCCGAAGTGCACCGGATCGGATCTTCCGAAGTGGATCGGATCTTCCGATCGTTGTCTATAAATAGAAGCGCGAGGCTTCACTTTTCACTCGCCAATTCCGAGAGTTCCAGAGCGTTTTAGTCGTTTCTGATGGGTTTCTAGTCTTTTCCCGAGGTTCGGGCACTAGCGGGGAGCTACTGGTTTTGTAGCGGAGCTGTGCTCTAGTTGGGGGCTAGCGGCATCAGTGGGCTGACTACGGACGCATGTATAGTTCTGGGTTCCCTTTGAGATTTGGGAGTATCTATTAGTCTAGTTAAGGCTTTTAGATGTGGTTTAGTGATATGGTATCACTTGGATTGTAGGCTTGATTCTAGGGCTGATTGCTAGGATCTACTGGTTTGAGGTACGAAAGTACTATCCGAGATAGCAGGATTGAGTATGCTTTACTATGTGTTGCATGTTTATATGTTGCATTATTATCTGTCATATGATGCATGGTTTATTATGCGGCATTTGCATAATCATGTTGAGCCTGATTATCTTTGAGATAGCCTGTTGAGAGGGTGCTCAGCCCTCGTTTGTTGTGGATGGTTGGACCCCGTTGGCCGACGGTGGTCAGGTCACCGGTATATCCACAGGTTTATTTTGGTATGGGAGCCACCTCCTGGTGCGACGGCGCAGAGTGCTACATACCTTGACGTCATTTACCTGAGCAGTATTTCGATATACCCAGATCCTGGTATCCAGTACATTTTGCATACATGCATGTCATAGTCTTGTATACTCATGCTTTCGGTGCTGAGCGTTTTATGCTCACGTCCTCGGTTTATCTCTGTTTTGGACACCCTATTCGATGGGGCAGGTCTCAGGTTGGACGGTCCAGGAGGGAGTGGACAGGGAGCTGGCAGAGGTTGACCTGTAGTTGTTGGTATTTGTTCTTGGTATTTAGTTCGACCTGGTTGTTTAAGTATTTTGTACTTACGGATTCGATTGGGTTGTATTACTGTTTTTCCGCTGTTTACCTGATTCAGTTTTAAATGTTAATTTTGCATGCTTAAGTTCTGAATAGTAGGTGATTCTGGATCGGGTCACTACAGACTGAAAGGAGGGGATTTCTTTAAATCGTTGGTCAAGCAACCTCCATTAAGTTATGATGATCTATTATCTCGGGCGGAAAAATATTTAAATCTAGAAGATGCACGGCGGCATAAGAAGATGGAGCAGCGGCCTGGGGGAAGTAGAGTTGAGGGAGCGAAAAGAAGAGGTAGGAAGAGAGGTGCGGGCGAGAAAGAGGAGGATAAAGCTAGGGACAGAGGACAATTCTCATCACATGGTCCCCTGGATAGGAGTCGTGACGAGGTGATGGAGCTGAGGGAGCCCGAGGGGAGATGAGAGAAGTCGCGAAGGGTTAAGAGCAGTGCTAGATTTCCTTCGCGGAACGAGAATGATCTGCATTCAAGAGTCGACCGAGGTCTCGCCCATCCCCTAGGCGTGGTCAAGGCCCTCCATGGATAAATTAGAGGGTCGGGGAGCAGAGAGGGGAAAGTCGAGGTCAAGATATTCCTCAGGAGCCCGTCGAACCGAGGAGGGGAATTAATGAGGATAACCACCCTACGAGAGGAATGATTCATATGATATTGGGGGGGTGCTACTGATGGAGACTCCGGGCGAGCTCGGAAAGCATACAGAAGAAGGTTGGGGAACTTTGAGATATCCAGGGATGCATGCTTACTGTAGTAGCCCGAATTCCAAATTGGGTAATTAACGGATTAATGGTGATTAAGAAGGTTTAATGTGTAATTTTGACCGTGGTCATGATCGGACGGACCGAAGATGGTTCGGTAGCACCGAAGAGTTCGGACGATCCGAAGTGGGTTCGGTGGATCCGATCATGAGGTGTCAAGAGTTGATCGACACGTCGGTTTACATGCAAGTTCGGATGATCCGAAGTGTAGGTTCGGTGGATCCGATCATGAGGTGTCAAGAGCCGATGGACACGTAGGAGTTCGGACGTTCCGAAGTGGGTTCGGTGGATCCGAACATAGCCTATAAATAGTGCTCGGATTTCCTCATTTTGCATTGCAAATTCTTGAGTTGTGTCTCATATTTGAGAAGTTTGGAAGGTTTCTAGGGTTAGTTGTCGGTCGAGCGATAGCCAAGAGCTGCCAGGATTGGTAGCGTAGCGACGCCTGAGTTACGAGGCAATCGACATCAAAGGGCTGTCGACGGACGAAGGTAAACCCTAAACCTTTGGTAGTACTGGTTTTGCTAGTCGAGCATGGTAGTATTGTTCATTGGATATGCTTTTGATGCGTAGGCTTGTTCTAGACCTGATTAGCGGTGTTGCGTAAGGCTAGGCTTGATGTGATAGAGGTACGAAAGTACTATCCGAGATATCCTGGTCGAGTATACATCCTTATATGTGTTGCATGATTATGTGGTGCATTGATATATGTCATATGATGCATGCTATTATGTCACGTTTTATGATGCATGTTGCATTTCATGTTGAGCCGTATCTCCTTCGAGATAGCCTTTACTGTTGAGCTGTATCTCTTTCGAGATAAGCTATATCTTGTGGGGCCGCTCAGCCTTGTCTTGTCTTGTGGACGCATGGACACCGAGAGTACACAGTGGCCGACGGGTCCGGAGGGCTTCGGTGATCCGGGACATTTTAGGTCCACGTCTGTTCTTGTAGTGGATGCAGTGACCCAGAGGAGTACCGCGCGGCACTATCCACTTGGCGCCTCTAGACTGAGCATTTTGAGATCCTTTGTTACTCCTGTTTCTTGACTACCCTGGTACCATATCATAGCATGTGCATTTCATATAGGCTTGTATACTCATGCTTTTGTACTGGGCGTTCTTATCGCTCACGTCCTCGGTTTTGTTTATCTTGGACACCCCATTCCCACGGGGCAGGCCTCAGGTTGGATGGCTCGGGAAGAGCAGGAGGAGGACAGTGAGTAGCTGGTTGGTTTAGTTTTCAGTACTATTCTATTCAATATGGTTGTACCGAATATATTTTGAGTTGTTCTGATTTCGATTGGGTTGTATAACTACTGTCGTTGGCCATATTTCCGCTGTTATCTCTGATTATTATTAATTAAGTTAATTGCATGCTTAGTTCTTCATTAGTAGGTGATTCTGGAACGGGTCACTACACTTACTACAAGATCCCATCATCAGTTTTGGTCCGAAAGACATCCGAGGCGTTGTGGCTCCACATAATGCTGCCTTGGTGGTGACGGCCACCATTGCCAATTATGACGTGGCAAGGATCTTTGTTGATAATGGAAGCTCCGTGAATATTTTGTTCAAGAGAACGTTGGATCAGATAAAAGTGGAAGGATTTGAGTTTGAGCCGGTCTCCACCCCGCTGTATGGGTTTGCAGGACACGTTATCCCACATTTGGGTCAGATTGTTCTTCCTTTATCCTTGGGGAATGATCCTCAACGGGTAACTAAGATGATAACTTTCGCGGTGGTAGATATCCCATCATCGTATAATGCAATATTGGGATGGCCAGCCCTAAAAGATTTTTAAGCCGTAGCTTCCACATATCCTCAGAAGCTTAAGTTTCCCGTGGGAAAATGACTTGAAGTCTTGTGCGGGGAACAAAAATTCGCACGTCGTTGTAATGAAAGAATAGTGAAGGAAGAAGAAAAGAGAGGTCGCGAGCATTCGCGCGGAAGCTTAAGCTAAGTCTTACAGTTATAGAGTTATTCAGAGAAGCTTCTAAGTGAGTAACTTTGTCCTAAAAAGGTAATAGAGGAGCAGAGAAAAAAGTTGGAGAGTGCGCTAGGCAAGGCTCTAAAGAGGCTCGAAAACGCTTTCCACCTTAGAGAATATTAATCTTGACTTTACTTTTGATGTATTTCGTTTCCGAATTTGTCTTACGTTATAAGTTGAAATTTAATAAAGCCAAGTTTTTATATTAAGTTCGTGAATGTTGTTGTATTATGAGGATGTATGAATTAAATTTTACCTACTTAGGCTGTGCTTAGTAGAGGAGAAGAGTGAGGGGAGAATAATTTTATTTTTCCTTCTAAGACGTCGCCTAGTAGAGAAGCCGAGTGGAGGAGAAAATTATTTTCCTGCTAAGGCATCGTCTAACAGAGGAGCAGAGTTTGGAAGGAGAAAAACTAAATTTTCCTGCTAAGGCATCGCCTAGTAGAAGAGCTGATTTGGGGTGGCGAAAAATTTTATTTTCCTGCTAAAGCATCGCCTAGTAGAGGAGCAGAGTGGAATAGAAGAATTAAATTTTCATGCTAAGGCATGGCCTAGCAGAGGAGCATAGTGGAGGAGAGTAATTTAATTTTCCGGCTAAGGCGTCACCTAAAAGAGGAGCTGAGTTGGGTGGCGAAGAATTTTATTTTTCTGCTAAGGCATCGCCTAGTAGAGGAGCAGAGTGGAAGAGGAGAATTAAATTTTCATGCTAAGGCATGACCTAGCAGAGGAGCAAAGTGGAGGAGAGTAATTTAATTTTTCTGCTAATGCATCGCCTAGCAGAGGAGCAGAGTTGGGGTGGAGAAAAATTTTATTTTCTTACTAAAGCGTCGCCTAGTAGAGGAGCAGAGTTGGGGAGAAAAATTGTATTTTCCTACTAAGGCTTCGCCTATTAGAGGAGTAGAGTTGGAGAGAAAAATTTTATTTTCCTACTAAGGCATCGCTTAGTAGAGGAGCAGAGTCGAGGAGAAAAAATTTATTTTCATACTAAGGCATCGCCTAGTAGAGGAGCGGAGTTGGGAAGGAGAATATTAAAATTTTTCTGCTGAGGCATCGTCTAGTAGAGGAGTAAAGTGAAGGAGAACATTTAAATTTACCTACCTGGACTGAGCCTAGTAGAGGAGAAGAGTTGGAGAGGAGAAAAATTAAACTTTACCTACTTGGGCTAAGCCTAGTAGAGGAGTCAGGGGTCAGGAGGTGAAACATTTATTTTTCTGTTAAGGCATCGCCTAGCAGAGGAGACTGAGATGATGAGGTGAAACTTTTATGATGGATCGTTTGTGCTAGCGCCTTCAAAGGCATTTCGCACACAATAACCTTCAATGAGCTTCAATAGCTCGTGTTCTAAGAATATTTGCACCGATGAATTAAATCGAGTTTGGTTTTAAGCCAAGCGGAAGAAACTCGAAGTAATCCTTCGTAAAGAAAGCTGAAATGTTAGAAAGTATTTTAACTTGTGCAAACTGACTAACTGAAAGAACACATATTAGTTTTTGCATTCTTGTATTTCAGTTATGGTAACAACTGAACACACGAACACTCTAACTAATCAAAACGATTTTAAAGCTATAGTTAATCAGTTAAATACACAAAATATGTTTATGGATGTTCAGAGACTTCAACTGCTCATACGTCACCCATTCTATCTCCACGGATATGATACACTAGAAGACTTTGGTTTATATAATTACATGTACAAGCCCACTCAGCTAGGACTTATTTACTGCCTAAACTGAACTCCTAGCTACGACTAAAAACAAAAACTTCAAGTCAACACTTTTTTAACGTCTATGTTAGAAAGACTACATACACAAGTTTAACGTCTTTGTGCAAGTCTGTTTCGGGTGGTATTGAGAGTAAGTATGTGTGTGAGAATTGAACAAGAATGTTCTCACACACTGAGGGAAAGTGGCTTCTAAACCAAGCTGATATAACGATGAAGAATTCCCTCTAGACTTAAGTGCTTCTGAAAGCTGATATGCAACTGAGCGTGCCCTTTTCTCTCTAGTATTGTATATGTGCTCCCACTGTTGTTTGAGTCTTCGCCGATCTTCTCTTTATATAGGCGGAGGAAGCTGGTCGTACAGTGAGACTCATTTATTGCATCCGTTGCATTTGAATTGGCTTCTTGGACTATGTGTCTCGTCTTTTTGACTGTCCCTCTGGAGCGTTTTGTCTTTAATGCTATGATGCAACGTCCATTATTGTCCTTTGACTGGATAATGGCTTTGTACCTTCTCGTACAGCTGGAATCCACTCGAAAGAATTTATCATCAACCATAGCTGAAGGATTCTAATTGATGCTTCGTATTGGTCAGTTTGAACTGATATTTCAGTTGGGCTGGTGAAATCAGTTGACTCGTCAGTGGAACTGATTTCACATTCGTTCAGTTGGACTGATCAGCTGGGTTTCTTCATCAGTTGAACACTCCTTCGGCTGGCCAGGCTTCTGAGTTTTTCCTGCTGAATCACCTATAAACTGGTCAACCAGCTGTACTGCTCAAATGATGTAGCCAGTTAGACTGATTCAATTTGTACGATCAGTTGGGTCTTCAGTTTTGCGATGTAAACATCTCGAGAGTGATCCTAGATTCTGCATAACTAAGTTAGATCATTAGTAACACAATTAACAAGTTTTGTAATCATCAAAATCAAGATTGCGAACTTGAAAAGTTCCAACATTTTATTTTCATGCTGATGTATCGCCTAGCAGAGGAGTCAAAGGATAAGAAGTTGGAAATTAAATTTTATTTTCCTGCTGAGGCATCATCTAGCAGAGGAGTCACATGGTGAGGAGGTGGAAGTTTTATTTTCCTGTTGGCTATCGCCTAGCAGAAGAGTCAGAAGGTGAGTAGGTTGAAGTTTGATTTTTCCTGCTAAGGCCCGGCTTAGCAAAGGAGGCGAGAGTTTTATTTTCATACTAAGACCCGGTTTAGCAGAGGAGTTACGAGATGATGCGGTGAGATTTTTATTTTTCTGCTAAGGCATCGCCTAGCAGAGGAGTTAGTGGGTGAGGAGGTTGAAGTTTTATTTTTCCTACTAAAGACTATTCTCCTTCAAAAGCTTAGTAGAGAACCTTGAAGATGAAGGCGACGAGGGCATACCGTGTTAGAAAAAAATATTTTGTTTGTCGATAACGAACGATGTTTTCTGCTGAGAAAATTACGAGGATCGACCTGTCCGGTCAGGTCGTGGGGGCTTGGGGGAAACGCCCCCAAAAGCTCTTCAGAATCCACACAATCATTCGCAAGGGGCCTTGGGCTAGATTGGAATGGCGAGCACGAGCGTATGGGCGAGGATGAGCGTGGTGCGCGCTCGGGCGAGAAGCTATTGGTAAGGCGAGGCGCGGTGTTCGGGCGAGCGGGCAAGGGTGATGTGCGTTGAGGCGAGCGCTAGCGGTGGTTTGCGCGGGGAGATGGCGAGGCTGTGCGAGGGCGCGGGTGTGTGGCGAGGGCGAGGGCGAGGGCGAGCGTGGGCGCATTGGGGTGAGGGCTTCGGCAGGACGAGCGTGGCGCGTGCTCGGGCAAGAAGATGTATGGCGAGGCTGGGCGGTGGCTTGCGCGGGAAGATGGCGAGGCGAGGCGAGGCGAGGCGAGGGTTAGACTTGTCAAATTGGGCCAGACCCGTCGGGCCGACCCGCCCCGTCATAAAAATTGAGCGGGTTGGGTTGATAAATTAACGCCCCGTTTGGAGGCGGGCCAAACGGGCTTATCCGTTTGGGTTGTGGGCCGAGGCGGGGCGGGTTGGCCCGCCAAATAAGGATAGAGTTTTAAATTTTTAGGTTTTTAGAAATGGACATTGAATAAGTCTCCTCTCCTCACTCTTGCCGAGCTCTGCCGCCGCTTCTATTTGCTTAATCCTGATTTACCCATTTAATTAACCATCCGATTTGTTGCTGCCTCTTTGTTATTCAAGATTTGAGTGGCTTTCCTTGCCGGTTGAAGGTGGGCGTTGTAGCCACACATCTTAGCTGCTCAATATATCTGGTAAAATCTCACTGCCCATCAGACTCCATTGCATTTTCTTGGAAAATTACTCTCCAAAGTGAATTTTTTTTTAGTTATTTAATGAGCATGTTGAGATTTCTATTAGCTTCTAGAACATGATATAAATAAAATTTGCAGTATTTAAGCCAAAGAAATTTAATTGATTACATCTATTGAAGCACGGACTGGAGTACTCCATCTTTCTTATTTTACTCTTTTTTCTGTCAATTCATCTATTTATCATATAATTATAACTATAATGTTTCTTTCTATCCGTTCACCATCAGTCTACCACCTGTATGTTGGGAACTTGCCATTTTATATGTGCTTTGAAACCCGAGTTCTTCATTAATGCTTTGGAAGCAGTAAAGTAAATCTCTGCACATAGACATCATATTTATTTAAAATTCTTAATATTCTGATACGATTATGCTTTGTCATCTTTTGACAAATTTACAGTAGTTGTACAAGTTCACAACCTCTGCACATGGACATCATGTTTATATAGAATTTACTGTAGTTATTAATATTTTTCACCATTGTATTTGCAGATTATGGATTCTACCATAAACCAAAGTATTAACATAGATGATTATGATGAAATTGGAAACAACAAGCATGGTAAGGAGGAAGCTACATCAAAAAAGCCTAAAGAATATTCTGATGTCTGGAATTATTTTACGAAAAAAGATCTTGGTCAAGATGGTATACAAAGAGCCGAATGTAAGGCATGCAAGAAAGAGTATAAATGTGGGGGAAAACAATACGGGACTTCTACATTAAGGCGTCATCTTCAAAATTGAAAAATGGTAAAATTTCATGATGTTGGACAAATGATTATTGATCATGATGGGAACATGAGGTCAAAAAAAATAGATCAAAAAGTTTCACGTGAGTTGTTAGCTGTTGCCGTTATTAACGATGATTTGCCATTTTATTTTATCGAGTACGATGGTATTAGAGCTTGGGTTAAATATATAAATCCTGATGTCCTTTGTATTTCCAGAAATACTCTTGTTTCCGACATTTCAAGAATCTACATGAGAGAGAAAGAGAAACTTAGGCAAACTTTGGCTAACATAAAAAATAGAATTTGTTTAACTTCAGATGTATGGACTGCATGCACTAGTGAGGGCTAAATTTGCTTGAGTGCCCACTTTGTTGATGATGATTGGAAATTGAATAGTAAAATACTTAGTTTTGCTCATATGCCTCCTCCACACTCAGGAGTCGAATTGGCATCAAAATTGTT
This sequence comes from Primulina eburnea, assembly GCF_022965805.1. Taxonomy (NCBI): domain Eukaryota; kingdom Viridiplantae; phylum Streptophyta; class Magnoliopsida; order Lamiales; family Gesneriaceae; genus Primulina; species Primulina eburnea. The sequence goes on along the minus strand of NC_133102.1, from coordinate 38,476,913 downwards.
TGGATTTTTGAAGGAATGGGGGTTTGAGAAAAAAGTTTTCTCTTTGACATTGGATAATGCATCAAGTAATGATAATATGCAAGGCATTTTGAAAGAACGACTCTCGTTGCATGATAGCTTGTTGTGTGATGGTGAATTTTTTCATGTTCGTTGTTCTGCTCATATATTGAATCTCATTATCCAAGAAGGTCTCAAAATAGCTAGTGTAGCTTTGAATAAAATTAGAGAATCTGTCAAGTATGTGAAAGGCTCAGAGGGGAGGATGAGAAAATTTGAAGAATGTGTGAGAGCAGTTGGTAATATTGACAGTGGTATTGGCTTGAGATTGGATGTGCCTACTCGTTGGAATTCAACATATTTGATGTTGGATAGTGCCATCAAATATAAAAAGACATTTTGTTCTCTTCAATTGAATGATAATAATTATAAATATTGTCCTTCAATTGAAGAGTGGAAAAGAGGAGAAAAAATATGTGAATTTCTTGAGCCATTTTATGATACTACTAATTTGATCTCCGGTTCTTCTTATCCTACATCAAATTTGTATGTCATGCAAGTTTGGAAGATCGAGGTTTGGTTAAATGAGAACTTGTCAAATGAAGATTTGGTGGTAAGTGATATGTGTAAAAGGATGAAAGAGAAGTCTGGTAAGTATTGGAATCAATATAGTGTGGTGCTTGCATTTGGAGCTATTCTTGACCCCCGAATTAACCTTTCTATGTTAGAGTTTTGTTATTCGAAGCTTGATGGTGATCCTATCAAATGCCAAGAGAAGGTGTTGATTGTGAAGACAAAGTTGTATAAGCTTTTTGAGAAGTATTCTAACACCAATCAGACAACTTCTTCACAACCAAGATCATCTTCTGTTATAATTTCGCATACTCAAAGTGGAGGAGAAATTAAAAATAAAGGCAAAAGAATCTATGATGTAAGTATTAAAATGATTTCTTTTCTGTGTCTTATATTCACTCTTTGGTTTGTTATTATATATATTGTTTTACCATGAGTTAATTCATGTAGGAAATCATGGCATATGAGAGTCAAACCATTAGAAGTGTAGGAAAATCTGAATTAGATCTTTATTTGGAGGAGCCAAAGCTTGAATTTGTATATTATCAAAATTTAGATATATTGGAGCATTGGAAGAATCATAAGCATCGATTCCCTTCACTTTCATTGATGGCATGCGATATTTTGTCTATCTCCATAACTACGGTTGCATCAGAGTCAACTTTTTCCATTGGTGCTCATGTGCTGACCAAGTATAGAAGTCGCATCCTTCCAGAAAAATGCAAGCTCTTATTTGCATGTGTAACTGGTTGCGTGGTTATGTTTATGGTAATTTCTCTTTTATATATATATGTGTGTGTGTATATAAATATATATATATATATATATATATATATATATATATATATATATATATATATATATATATAACTTTTCTTAAATTGATATATTGGCTTACTTCGTGTCTTTTAGATGCAGACGATGATGAATGTGCAGATTTCAAAACAACTTCATCCCGAGAAAGATCTAATGTTGTTGAAATTTTTGATGAAGAAACAGTGGAGGGAGCTATTGTAGAAGATGAAGATTGAATGAAGTTTAATGAGAATAGACTTTATAGTATTTGTTTAGTTTCTTTATGTTTAGTTTATGCACTTTACTTTTCATGGATTATGTTGTATGCTTTCTTAATTTCTTATTTTAATGTTTGTCAGTATTTTATGAAAAAATATTTGACCGAAGTATATTTTTCTTATATGTTTACTATAATAATGTTTAGCATTTTTTTCTTAAAAAAAATAAACGGGTCGGCCCGCGTAACCCGCGGCCCAAGGTGGGTTGGGCTGGGTTGGTCATTTAGAGGCCCGCCAAAATGGCGGGCTGGCCCGCCCCGCCAGCCCGTTTTGACAAGTCTAGCGAGGGTGATGGCGAGACTGGCGAGGCGGCTGTGCGAGGATGGGCGAGAACGATGGGGGGCGAGGCTGAGCACGGGCGAGGATGTGGGGAGCGGGCGAGGCGCGCAGGGGTTGGCGAGAGTGGTGACCGGTGAGGCGAGCGCTGCGAGGGGAGAGAGGAAGAGGGCAGGGTGAGGGTACTAGCGGAGAGGCGTGAGCGTGCGATGTGTGTGTGGTGAGTGCGCGCTGGCAGGGCGAGCGCGAAGGGTTGCTGCGCGAGGTTAGGAGGGGCGAGGCCACGATAGGGCGTGATGGGCGAGACTGAGAGCAGGGGCGAGAGGGGTAGCTGCGGGGCGAGGGCGCGCTGCAGGCGTGCGGGTGAGGGAGGGGCTATGCAGGTAATCGCTCGACGTGTGGCTGCTGGGCGAGGAAGAGCCGATGAATGAAGCGCGGAGGAAATTCTGTGTGGAAATAATGAGAATGAAGTTAGGAGGGGATCTCTATCTATGGGGGAGGTCCGTTGAGGAGGGGAAAGTGATTTAATTTGTTTCCAAATTTTTGGACACTAATGAGCAGCAGGGAAAAAGTTCTCAACTCACATGTGACATGTTGTAACCCGAGGACAACCCAATTAATCGAATTTCGAACTTACGATTTAGTTCGACTGGGGAGGGGAAGATTTGTGATACCCCATGAACATCAGGCCCAACCCTGGCCCATCTCCAACCAAGGTGGAAGGCCCAACACGAGTCCATGTATTCTCCTATAAATATCAGGTTCGGGTGTCTAATTCATTATTCAATATATTATTTTTCAGCAGCACCCTTAGCTGCTCCCCCTTATATCCTCAGTCTCTGACTTGAGCGTCGGAAGCGCTACGCCGGGACACCCTCCCGGCCCCTTCTACCGGTCTTCTTCGTCATTTCAGGCTCAAGACAAATTCGAAACCTGTGTTTGAACTAGTGACACTTGCTGGAGTTAGGTATGGCAACTTTCCCCACGAGTTTGGGGCCCCGCGGGGAAAACCCGAAACGGGGATGGGGATCCCCGATTTTTTCGGGTTTGGGTTCGGGTTCGGGGATTTTTATAAATCCCCAATGTAATACGGGACGGGTATGGGATTACTATCCCCATCCCCGAAATCTCCGAACCCGTCCCGAATATAATAACAATAATAAAATAATAGTATTATTAATATTAATAATATAATAATCATATTATTTTTAAAAATAATAATAATCTTATTATTATTAATATTGATATTGATATTAATATTAATATTGTATCTAATAATAATAGATAGTAATAACTTTTGGTTAGAGAAAATCTCCGAATTCGTCATCGTCTTGCCATATTAATATTTTTGAAACGGGGATGAGGACGGAGATGGGAAGTTGATCCCTGAAGTTTCGGGTTTGAGGATTCCCCGAACCCGAAAAAACGGGGATCGGGGCGGGTATAGGGGTGGGGATGTAATTCGGGGATGCAGATGGTAATGGCAAACCCGCCCCCGCCCCGGCCCATTGCCATCTCTAGCTGGAGTCGAACCCTAAATTTCTCGTGAGTATCACCACTCAATATATCCACACTTGCCAATCAAAATTGAGCCTCTTGAAATTATTATTTTATTAGACTAAATAAAGAATATATTTTTTTTACAGATCCCGCCCTCAAATCAAATCAAATCAAATAAAAATTTTAACTCTTATATTTTCAAGATAATGTTTTTCAAATATCAAAATTAAAGGGGTAATTTAATGATTAAAATAATAATTTGATAAAATTGTTTTAATTATCACTTACGTTTAAATGTGTAGACTGCGGGGCATATTTTTAATTCTCAAAATAATAGTAAAATAATTGTAAAAAAGCATGGACTATTGTTAAAGTTTTTTCAAACATTAAAATATAATTTATTTGTTGATAAATTATTTTTAATAGAATTAAAAAGGCATATATTATAAAGTTAATTTCAAACATTAAAATATGATTTATTTGTTGATCATTTGTTTTTTTTTACCTTTTCATATACACTTCTCTGTTCCAACTTCCTAACAAATTAAGTAAATAAATAACCTAGCTAATTTGTTTAATAATGTAAAACTAGGTTTCTACATCAAGCAACACGGACTGATCATTCTTTATACGTGATAATTATTATTTATGTAATAAAATCACAAGAGAAAAAGTATATTTTTGTTCCTATGTGTATGCCTTTTTGCTTTTTGTGTCATATGTTATCAAATTTTAATTTTAGTTATGTAATTTTTGATTTTTGACGATTTTAATTTTGTACATCATGAATGCTGACATGTTACTACACGCATCAACACCACGTTGAAAAAAAAATTATTAAAAAAACAAATTAAGATTCAAATTTAATAACATAAATAACCAAAAAAAAAAAAAACAATCACATGACTAAAAATACAGTTTTATCAAATTACTGTTACTTAATTCTTTTTATGTATAGATAATTTGATTAGATTGTGCAGTATTCAAGTGTTTTTCGATTAATTTTCTATAAGAGTATTTTGGAAATAGAGAGTGTTTTTTTTTGTTTCAAAAAAAAAAAAAAGAATAAGTTTTTAAGATGAAACTCCAATATTATATATTTTGTACTATTATTTTCACAAACTCCATAGACTCTTAATGCGTAATATTTAAAATCAAAGGCTAAATTTAATTCAGAAATTTAAATCGGGGAAAATTTATATCAGACTTGGGTAAACCCTTTTTTGTTTCCGGTCGTTGTGTCCTTAATTTTAACCTCAAAATATACATATATTTGTATTTTATAATATATTAGATTCGGAAAACGGTAAATTACAAAAAAATACATCTGTCAATGTTTCAATTAAAATTCAGTACCTAGCAATATTTTTTTAGAAATCAGTACCTGTGGGGACCCGAACTTAATTCAATTCTTAATCACCTTCTGGGAATAATTAATCAATTATAATAAACAGGGTCTAATTTTTTTTTAAAAATACGAGAGTACGCAGCATATGAAATAAGTCTTATCTCATTTACAAGATCACTAATCAGATCTAAATACAAGTCCTGTACAAACATAAATCATCATATCTACTGTTCCTTCACACTATCTCAGGTGATGTAACAGATATACTCCTAAGTCCGGATCTCCACGCTAACTGTCTTCTCTCATCCTCTTCTTGACCCTGATCCAGCCCCACCTGTTGTCATGCACACATACAAAACAAGACAACAGCCGGATAATCCGGTGAGAATAAATCCTAGTATAAACAATGTATACATGCAATCATATAAAACATATACAAAGGCATATAATAAATATTCATAACATGTTAGGATCGGTTATTGACTAAGGAGTGTTTAGAAGGGGGGGTTGAATAAACACTTCTAGGAATTTAAATGTTTTTCGAAAAAGGTAGTTCAGTTTTGTTACAAACTGAACTAAGTATCCCGTCGGTCAATATCAATCAGTTAAACTGAATAAGCAGTTGCGGAAAATAAACTGATTGAAAGATAGAATATCTAACTGGAAATAAAGAGCTGAAGTAAAGATAACACAATATGTTTCTGGATGTTCGGAGAATTGAATAACTCCTACGTCACCCCTTCTATCACAAGGATAGGATATTCACTAAAAGACTTTGATCGAGTACAACGCTTGTACAGACCCACTTCAGTTAGGACTTATCTATTGCCTGAACTGAAACTCTTAGTATAAAACAATGATCTCTGTAAGTAACTGAACTTAGCACTTATCGAATTATCAATATTTCAGAGTGCTAGTTTGCTCAATGTGTAGCCTTGATTGCTACGAGTAGATCTGATAAGTGTGAACTGAGATTTTGACGGAGTAATGGCAAGTTTGAGATTGGTCAATCGTGTGTCTTGTCAACTGCTCTTTAGTCATATTTATAGACTTATCTTTCAACGGTAATTTTGAATTCTCGTATCCGTTGATTGCCACCTTATCATTTCTTGGACAATGTTCTCGATTGCCGCTTCATCATTTACTGTAAGACGGCGTATTAATCTCAATAGCCGAAATACGTTGTTCTATGCAGTGCGGCTTTCCATATTCAGTTGCTGTCTGATATGTCTTTTTGTCTGTTGAATGATCTTTCCCGAGGTATCTTCAGTTGAGAAGCTTTAATGTTTTCGGCTGAATGTTTTAACTGATCTGTTCTCAACTGATCAGTTTGTGTCAACTGATTTCAGTTGAATGTCCAGCTGCCAAATTTGCTTTCATGTATTAGTTGATTTGATCGTTTGATTTGTGTTTTGTCAAACTCCAGAATTTAGTTTCCAACAATTTCCCCCTTTATGATGTTTGACAAAACCAAGAGATTTAACTCAGCTCTTTGTTGATAATAGATTACGCAACTGAATCATAGAATATCTGGGTTTCTTGTAGATAATATAGAAGTCTGAGGAAATGATATCAGTTGATAATAATAGCTTGATTAATTCTTCATCTAATTCTTTAGCATAACTGAATCATAAAATAACTTGTCAAATGATATCAGTTTCTTCAGCTGCTTTCCCCCTTTTTGTCAAATATATCCATCTTGTCAGATAGCTTGCGAACGTGAGAAGAAAGAACCGTGACAGAGGATGACATATTTTCAATAGCAGTAGTCATTGTGACTTGCAGTAGTTCAATTTTCCGAGACACAAGCGATTCCACATTGTCGACGCGTTGTGTAATTAATTCTTGAGTGGCAATCAGACTGGACATGATACCTCTATTTTTCTGAATATCACCAACTGCAAAAGAGAGAGCGGTAACAGCAGATTGAATATCTTTCAGTCTTTTCAATGATTCCTGATTATCATCCAACTTCAGACTGTGCGAAAGTTGCGTATTTTGAATTTTGGAGATGGCAGTAATTATTTGACTCATACTGTCCTGCATATGTTGGACTTCTTCAAAAATGACATCAAAATCTGCTGAAGATGGAGGATTGGATTGTCGAGAAGTGCTTGGTTTACTTGTATCAAGTTCAGACACGATCAAGGCTTGATCAATCGAAATTGTTTCAGTAACATTTCGAACTGAAATATCAGCAGCAGGGATTTCTGCTTGATCCCGAGGTGGTGAGGAAGGTTTTTGGTCAGTTGATGGTTACACAATCTGAACTGATGTCTCTAGGGAATGATCGATTGAGTCATCTGGCATATCAGTTGGTATGACCTGATCAGCAGATTGATCTGGTGGAACAATTTCCACTGAAGGAATAGTGACCTCTGGATTGGTTTGATCAACAGAGTGATCAACTTTATCATTCACTGGTCCACTAAGGTGGGATTCCTCTACCACGGCTTGAATTACTTCATCAATATGAGCGAAAGACATCTCTGCTTCAGTATATAGTTGTTGTTCAACAGGTGGTGAAGAAAGCTTATCAGAAATTGGCTCTTCAGTTGGAACAAGAACTAAAGCTGATGATGGTTCTGTTGTGTTAGAGGGTGCTTCTTCAACTAGTTCCACATCATCATCTGAATCTTCTTGGTAGACTACTAGTTCTTGATCCAATTCCCAAAATTTAATTCGAGAAAGTAGCCCTATAAGGTCAGTGTCAAGCTGAGTAATTACAGCTTGATCAGCATATGCAGTAGGACCAGTTGGCAAGTAGTTGTTTTTAAGCTTAGCTACAAATTGAGCCAACTTCTTTGCTCTCATCTGATCAAAGAAATAAATTTTCCTCTCTAAGGCTTGAGCAATAGAGGCAGCTTTGACAGTTCGAAGAACAAAGGCCTCCAGCTTGATGAATTTTCTGAGCTCGGACTTTTCCTTCCGTTGCTTGGCAAAAACCTCAGTACGATAGGCTACCCAAGCATCATAGGACTTAGTCTTTGCAGCAGCAAAACTGTTCACTTTTCCCCATACCAGATCAATATGAGTTTGAATCGGGTTGGAGGGTTTGGGTTCTACAATCAATTTCCCTTTCCCTTTATCAGTACTCATGATATGAGGAATTTCCAGTCCGGTTCGAGTTGATTCAATCTGTTCTACAAACTTTATTCCTTTGGGTCTGGCAGGTGCTACACCAATTGGTCGAGGTATTTGAGTAACAAGAGCTTGGGTCCTAACTGATTTCTTTATGGTACTTACTGAATCAGCTTGTGGAATAATCTGTAGAGGAACTGCTTCTATAGGCTGCTGATCAGTAAAGGAAATCATTTTTTCAGTAGGAATGGATACCTCAGAAGTAGTTTTAACCCTTTGAGTTCTTGGCTTCTTTGCAATTTGAGGTGATGAAGTCTTATCTGACTCTGATGTACTCAAAATCAACTTCCTTTTGGCAACCTTCAGTTGAGCCAACGTTTTGGTTTTCTTGACTGATTTGGGAGCAGCTAACTGAGTCCCAATTTCCTGTTTGATTCGCACAAACTGAGTAGGAGATATGTCCATTTTGGATTTGATTGGCATCGTGTTCTTTGCATTGAACACCTTAAATTTCGACGTCTTCTCAGATTCCTCAGCCACTAAACCTTTTGCTTTCAGCAGATAACTGATTTGAACAGCAAAACCCTTGGATTGTTTAGGAGACAGAAACATATTCTTCAAAATATTAAATATGAGATGCTTCCAGTTAAATTTGTGATTAGCCATTATTACAGTAATGGCCTGAAATTTCTCCAAAGTTAGGGCAGCAAATGATCCAGCTTTTGCCAAAAGCCCTTTAGCAATTACATCGGCCAGCAATTGAACTTCATGCTTGAGTTCCTTTTTAGGATCAGAAACTTTAATCTTCTGTCCATCAGCAGAGAGAAGGGTTTGCATTTCCTCAATATCAGATGCTTTGACATCCGAAAGTTGTGCCATTCCTTCAGAAGGTAAGAGAAATAAGTCACCAAGAGAATCTTCAGAGATGATCAGTAACTGACCATTGATAGTAGAATTGATATTTCCCTCAGAATCAATCACGCCAGAAGAGTAGAAATCCTGAAGTTCTTTGTGATAGATATCCTGAGAGGATTGTCCCAAAAATGTTCTTAGACCAGCAGCTTCAAGTTTCTGAAATACTTTCTGAACTTCAGCATCGCCGAACGATAAGATAGATCCAAAATTGATGGCCATAGAATTTAGCATGAAAGCGGGAATTTGAGTCGCCATTGAATGCTGAAAAATTTCTTGAAAGAAAATTCGAATGATGAGGTAGTTCTTGCTCTAAAGATGATTTGAAGTAGTCGAAAAGTAAAACTGAAATGAAGCGGGTAATTGTACTAATGTTTGTGACTGTTTGAATTTTTGGACACGTGTCAGTCCAATAAAATTTTGAGTAAAAATATGTGTACGTGTGCTATAATCGTGTTTGTAAAATAATGAGCGGTTAAAATTGATTCCACGTCATAAATTAAAATTCATCATTAGTTTAGCAGACAGTCACATCATTTGATTTGAAATATAATTGGTTAATTAGTTAACTTATATGAGAAGATTAGTGGAAAATTCGACTGGTAGATCAGTTGATAAGACTGGGTTCTTTCAGTCGAGAGTTCACTAACAACTGTCTTCTCAGTTAACTTCTTGAACCATTATTCCCCCTTAATAAATGCATTAACGCAAAATGACGGCTATAGTCGGTAATGATTAAAGTGAGTATGGTGCTCGGCATAGCAATCGTCACAGAGTGAAGTGTCCTTTCATTTCCCTCTTGGCCTATAAATAAGAGTGAAAGGGTTAGCCAAAATTATCTCAGCAAGTAAGTTTCAAAGATAAGGAAAATGGCAGAAGCTGGAAGCTCAAGCGACGCTCAGTTTACACTGCAGGCCAAGAAGCAGTCCATAGAAGATGAAGTATTCTATGCTAGCCTTCCTTACTGGGAGGAGATGCAGGAACTGGAGTTCCTATATTACTCTGGGCGGGTCTCTTCTTTCAGGCGAAAGGCCCAACTTCAAGAGGTGCGAGAGCTCCTAGAGGTTCCTGCGGGGGTGGACCTTTTTAAAGAGTGTTATCTCTACAAGCTCTTTCTTCTGAAGGAGCTAGAGATCCTCCGCCGCATCGCTGCCTCCCACAATTTCTGCAAAACCTCTTCCTCAGCACTAGCTGCATGGATGAGTTTGTGGATAATTGCTGTGGAGAATGAATATGAAATTGTAACCGGCTCCTCTTCTTAATAAAATATTTATTATGTTTTATCGTCTTTGTTCTTTTATTTCTGCCTGCAATGATCTGGAAGAGATATAATCACAAACACTTGCTGACATTAGTTAAGAACTCATAAGAGTAAGCAACTCATTTATATATTCAGTAAAACAACAATAAAGGTTAACAACAAATTACGATCAATGATTATGTAATCCTGTTATATGATCTAATGACATGCTAACAGTCATCAATTTTGATAAGTAAATAAATGAACTAATAAAATTCAAACTGTTATTAACTGATATCTTAAATGTCCTCGGTAAATGTGAGAGTCGATTTAATTGACTTGTGATTCTTCAACTTCTTCAACACCTTTTTCTTATAAATGAGATGATAGTGGTGATAATGTGATCAGTTCAAAATTATTTCAACATGTCTGATTCTGATGCATGCAGTAGCACGCATGTTCATGTGACTGATCAGTCAGCCCCTCGTTTAGCTGAAATTAAAAGAAAGATGGAGAAATATGTTTTTCAGAAGGTATTGACAACCTGGGAAAAGATTGATGAGTTGAAGATGGTGAGTGACAGTGGTGTCATTCCTACTCGTGCTCAGGAGAGAAGAGTACTGAAATACCTTGCTCGTTTTGAGGTTAGTCACGTTAATGATTTGGTTGAAGACAAATGTCTTTTAGAAGCAATGCTATGGAAGGAGTGGCATGTTGTTGATAAGATTTCAAAGTCAAGGGCATTTGCTGGAGTTCGAATTTATGAGTTGAATGACTGGGTTAGGGCATGGCTAGATACAGTTGGATCTATGATTTCTTCTGTAAATTGGGAACGTTGGTATTCTTAATGAAATATTATTATCAATTTGTTGTATTCTTATTTTCTGCACTTAATTCTGTTAGTGAAGTTATATCAATTAAACCAAGAATATTTCGGAAATAAGAAAACTTAGCCTCTGGTAACGGTTTTGTGAAGATGTCTGCTGCTTGTTGTTCCGTTGAGACGTATTCTAATCTGATGTTCTTCTTTAGTGCATGATCTCTGATGAAATGATGCCTGACATCTATATGCTTAGTCCTGGAGTGAAGAACTGGATTGTATGCACTATTGTACTAGTGTTGTCACAGAATATTGGTGATTCCTTTGCATCAACACCATAATCTTTCAGTTGTTGCTGAATCCAGAGCAGTTGGGCACAGCAGCTTCCAGCAGCAAGATATTCTGCTTCAGTTGTGGAAGTTGCTATTGATGTTTGCTTCTTACTGAACCAAGAGATCAGTCTGTCTCCAAGAAACTGACATGATCCACTTGTACTTTTACGATCAAGTTTGCATCCTGCATAATCTGCATCTGAATAGCCAACTAAATTGAAAGATGAGTCTTTAGAGTACCATAAACCAACATTTTCCGTGCCTTTAAGATATCTCAAGATACGTTTGGCCGCAGAAAAATGTGATTGCTTAGGGTTAGCTTGAAATCTTGCACATATACATACAGCAAACATAATATCAGGGCGACTAGCAGTTAGGTATAATAAAGAACCTATTAAACCTCTGTATAGTGTCGTCTCAACTGATATTCCCCCTTGATCAGTGTCTAATTTAACTGATGAACTCATTGGAGTGCTTGCTGCTGAACAAGATTCCATGCCAAATTTTCTTAGCAATTCCTTGGTATATTTGGTTTGACTAATAAATGTTCCTGAATCCAGTTGCTTCACTTGTAAACCAAGAAAGAATGTCAGCTCACCCATCATACTCATCTCGAATTTATCCTGCATCAGCTTGGAAAATTTCTTGCAGAATTTGGGGTTAGTTGACCCAAAAATAATATCATCAACGTAAATTTGAACAAGTAAGATATGATCATTTTTCGAGAATTTAAACAAAGTCTTATCAACTGATCCAACAGAAAAATCATGATCAGTTAGGAATTTTGAGAGGGTTTCATACCAAGCCCGTGGAGCTTGTTTGAGACCATATAATGCCTTGTTTAAATGATAAACGTGATCAGGAAAATTATGATTGACAAAACTTGGAGGTTGTTCAACGTAGACTTCTTCTTGCAATTGGCCATTTAGGAATGCACTTTTCACATCCATTTGATAGACTTTAAAGTTTTTGAAGGATGCATAGGCAAGAAATATTCTGATTGCCTCCAGTCTTGCAACTGGTGCATATGTTTCATCATAATCAATTCCTTCTTCTTGTCTATACCCTTGTGCCACTAATCTTGCTTTGTTGCGCACAACTGAACCATCTTCGTTTAGTTTGTTTCTGTACACCCATTTTGTACCTATAACAGTTTTAGAAACTGATCTTGGAACTAAGTTCCAGACATTGTTATGAACAAACTGATTTATCTCTTCTTGCATTGCATTAATCCAATTAGGATCAGTAAGAGCTTCGGCAGTTTTTGTTGGTTCGATTTGAGTTACAAAAGCTGAATGAATAAATAAATTGAGCATCTGATTTCTTGTTCTTACTGGATCAGATGGGTTACCTATTACCAGTTCTGGAGGATGTGATTTCTTCCATCTAAATTCAGCATTGGGTGCTTCACAGCCAGCAAATTCTTCATTAGGTAACTGAATGTTCTCAGTTTCAGTTGGAGCTGATTCAGTTGATAATTGATTTTCATTAGTTTGCTCCACTAACTGATTGTCAAGATTTGCTTTCAATTCAGCTGGTTGATCCAATATATCAGGTTCAGGTGTATGAAAGATATTCTGATTATTACGACTTTCTTCTGAGTCATCATCTTCCAGACTGATATCTGTAAATCGATCAGCTAGCTCAACTTGATCAGTTGGCTTATCGATTAGTGCAGTTTCATCAAAATCAACATGTGCAGATTCTTCAACATTCAAGGTTTTCTTATTAAATACTCTGTAAGCTATGCTAACTGATGAATATCCAAGGAATATTCCTTCTGCTGATTTGACATCGAATGCTTTTAGATAATTTTTACCATTGTTATGAATAAAACATCTATAGCCACATATTTTGAAGTAAGTGATTATGCTTTTTCTTCCATGCCAGATCTCATATGGTGTTTTCTTGTGATTTTTATTAATCATTGAGCTGTTTTGAGTGTAGCATGTAGTGTTTACTGCTTCTGCCCAAAATCTTTGAGAAATACCTGAATCAGCAAGCATCGTTCTAGCAGCTTCCTTAAGAGTCCGATTCCTTCTCTCAGCTACACCGTTTTGCTGAGGTGTTCTTACTACTGAGAACTCATGCTTGATTCCAGTATTTTCTAAAAAGTTTGAAAGTGTTTGATTGATGAATTCAGTTCCTCGATCAGATCTGATTCGATCAATCCCAACTGATTTTTCATTTAAAAGTCTTTTGAAGAGTTTAATCAGTTGTGCAGCAGTATGGTCTTTGGATTTGAGAAATATAACCCAAGTAAATCTTGAAAAGTCATCTACGACCACTAAGGTGTATTTCATTCCCCCTAAGCTCATGACTGGTATTGGACCAAAGAGATCCATGTGCAATAATTCTAAGCATCGGGATGAAGATTTACAGCCTTTGTTTTTGAAAGAGGATTGAACTTGTTTTCCATACTGACATGCTGAACAAAGTTTTTCTTTTGAAAAATTTATTTTGGGCAAACCAGTTACAAGTTCATGCTTACTCAGATAGGCAATATATTTAAAATTTAAATGATTTAACCGTTTATGCCACAACCAGTTTTGAGATGATTTAGACGCAATAAAGCATACTGGTGTATAAGGTTGATCATTCCAGCTGACTTTGTAAGTGTTTCCACACCTTTTGCCAGTTAGAATAATCTCTTCAGTTGAGTTTTTGACTGAACAAGAGTGTTTTTCAAACTGAACTGAGAATCCATTATCGCATAACTGACTAATGCTTATCAGATTATACTTAAGATTCTCGACTAATAAAATATCATTAATGGTGAAGTTACCATGGATAAGCTTACCCTTACCCACAGTTTTACCTTTGGAATTATCCCCAAAACTGATGTTTGGACCATTGTATTTGACCAGTTGAGACAATAAGTTTGAATCTCCTGTCATGTGTCGTGAACATCCACTGTCCAGATACCATATTGATCCAATGCTTGTACTTATTGCCTGCAATTATATACAAAATAAGATTCTGGTACCCTTTTCTATTTGGGTCCAAAGTTGATTAGTCCTTTAGGAATCCAGACTTGAATCAGTCTAACTGACCGTCCTGTTGCTGTATTCCATATGGTCCTTCCCTGTTTGTGTGTGCTTGGTGTATGGTGTGTAGATGATACAACATGTGTTTTGACCTTTTTCAACTGATTATTCAGCCGATATCTTTTCTGAATTGGCTTACTGTTGTAGTAGTTTGAGTAGCCATATGAATATTTTCTGCTGAGAGTTTTTGGTTGCTGATTCCATGAGTCAGTCTTACCCTTTGGATTATATCCAATTCCACATCTCATGCCTTTATTCATATTCTGAGATGACTGTTCAATCAGTTTGCTCGACTCTTCTTGATTTTGTACCATACTGATTTTACAAAGTGAATGTATTTCCCTTTGTTCATATTCAGTTTTGGTTGAGTATCTTGGGAAGACAAATCATCTTTACTACAGAATCCTAAACCAGTTTTATCATCAACTGATTTCTGAGAATTATGTATATTAGTTAAAGCTTTAGATGATTTGTTCCAAACTTGAATGAGCTCATTGAGCTTTGTATTTTCAAGCGATATTTTTTGAATCATTGATTGATTCCTGCTTCTTTCATCAGTGAGTTCAGCAATCTCCCTTCTCAGACTCAACATTTCAACTGATTCATCAGTTTTTGTTTTATTGTCTTTGGGATCATCTTGCTTTGCTCTGAGTTTTTCAAATGATAAAGCAAGCTTTTGATACTCATTGACCATGTCATGAAGAGTTGAGATGAGTTCTTCTCGTGTAAAATTAATAGAGCTAAAATCAAATACATGCTCGCAGCTTGATTGATCTTCTATGTTATCTGCCATTAGACATGTTACTTCTTCCTCATCCTCACTTGAACTGCAAGAGCTTTCTGGATCTGACTCTTCGCTGTCAGTTTCTGCCCATTTGGCTTTGCTGTCTTCAGCTAGGAGTACTTCATGTTTCTTCTTGTAAGGCTTCTTTTCGTACTTAGATCTTCTTTTGTACTCATACATTTTCTTCTTTCTTTCAGTTGAGGTTTGATTATCCTTTTTAGGCTTTGGACAGTTGGCAATAAAGTGACCGGATTTGCCACAGTTGAAACATACATTAGACTCTTCTCTGGAGTTGTTTCTTTGATAATTCTTCTGAAAATTTCCTTGATTTTTCCTCATGAATCTTCCAAATTTCTTAATAAATAGAGACATGGCATCATTGCTCAGCTGATCAGCAGTTTTCTCAACTGAACCAGTTGATTCATTTCTAACAGCAGTCAAGGCAGTAGTTGCTGCTGGAGTAGATGGTTCTCCTTCTCGAGTTTGAAGTTCAAACTTATATGCTTTTAGATCTGCAAATAAATCATGAAGTTCAACTTTGTTAAGATCTTTGGATTCCCTCATTGCCATAGTTTTGACATCCCATTCTTTGGGAAGTCCTCTGATTACTTTCAATACTACTTCTTTATTTGTATACACTTTTCCAAGTGCATTTAGTTCGTTGATGATACAACTTGTTCTTTCATCATACTCATCCATTGTTTCTCCCATCTTCATTCTGATGTTGTCGAATTTCTGCATAGCAACTGAAAGTTTGTTTTCTTTTGTTTGATCATTTCCTTCGCAAAGTTGAATTAACTTCTCCCAAATTTCTTTGGCGGTTTTGCACATTTTGATCTTACTGAACGTTACTTTGTCAAGTGTCTTATACAATATATCTTTTGCAACGTTGTCTAGATTTGCCTTTCTCTTGTCCTCTGTAGTCCACTCATCTCGAGGCTTTTCAATTCGGTGAGGTGGCCCTTCAGTGATAGCAACAGCTGTGTTTGCTTTCAAAATTTTCATGGGTCCGTCAGTTATGACGTACCACATGTCATCGTCTTGTGCAGCTAGATGAGCCTGCATTCTGATTTTCCAATCATCAAAATCTTCCCTGGAGAACATTGGAATCTTATTGAATGAAGACATAGTGATTAGATTGAGGATAGATAATCTTTGACAGGATATGCCTTGCTCTGATACCACTTGTTAGGATCGGTTATTGACTAAGGAGTGTTTAGAAGGGGGGGTTGAATAAACACTTCTAGGAATTTAAATGTTTTTCGAAAAAGGTAGTTCAGTTTTGTTACA
The DNA here is from genome assembly GCF_022965805.1 of Primulina eburnea. Classification (NCBI taxonomy): domain Eukaryota; kingdom Viridiplantae; phylum Streptophyta; class Magnoliopsida; order Lamiales; family Gesneriaceae; genus Primulina; species Primulina eburnea. The sequence continues at coordinate 38,460,640 of NC_133102.1, read as the reverse complement.
AACTGAACTAAGTATCCCGTCGGTCAATATCAATCAGTTAAACTGAATAAGCAGTTGCGGAAAATAAACTGATTGAAAGATAGAATATCTAACTGGAAATAAAGAGCTGAAGTAAAGATAACACAATATGTTTCTGGATGTTCGGAGAATTGAATAACTCCTACGTCACCCCTTCTATCACAAGGATAGGATATTCACTAAAAGACTTTGATCGAGTACAACGCTTGTACAGACCCACTTCAGTTAGGACTTATCTATTGCCTGAACTGAAACTCTTAGTATAAAACAATGATCTCTGTAAGTAACTGAACTTAGCACTTATCGAATTATCAATATTTCAGAGTGCTAGTTTGCTCAATGTGTAGCCTTGATTGCTACGAGTAGATCTGATAAGTGTGAGCTGAGATTTTGACGGAGTAATGGCAAGTTTGAGATTGGTCAATCGTGTGTCTTGTCAACTGCTCTTTAGTCATATTTATAGACTTATCTTTCAACGGTAATTTTGAATTCTCGTATCCGTTGATTGCCACCTTATCATTTCTTGGACAATGTTCTCGATTGCCGCTTCATCATTTATTGTACGACGACGTATTAATCTCAATAGCCGAAATACGTTGTTCTATGCAGTGCGGCTTTCCATATTCAGTTGCTGTCTGATATGTCTTTTTGTCTGTTGAATGATCTTTCCCGAGGTATCTTCAGTTGAGAAGCTTTAATGTTTTCGGCTGAATGTTTTAACTGATCTGTTTTCAACTGATCAGTTTGTGTCAACTGATTTCAGTTGAATGTCCAGCTGCCGAATTTGCTTTTCATGTATTAGTTGATTTGATCGTTTGATTTGTGTTTTGTCAAACTCTAGAATTTATTTTCCAACATAACATGTATCGAATCAGAAACGTAAATCAAAATCAAGCAATGAATCACACTCAGACTCAGACTCGACTCAACAACGCGTCATCTCAGACTCGACTCAATTCTAACCTAGGGATCCCGATGTCTGGATATTAATAATTATATCGAATCTCAATCGGTAGGAATGAATCAACCCTAAACGGCATCGATATAATTTAATATATCCAATGTCTGGGCGAAACAGCCGCAGAATTGACGAATCAGTCAAGAATTAAGAGAATCAGGCAATAACTAGACGAATCAGCCAGTAATTAAGCGAATCAGCCAAAGTTTAGACGAATCAGTCAATAACTAGACGAATCAACTAATAACCAGACGAATCAGCCGGTGACTAGGCGAAGCAGCTTATGACTCAACGACTCAGTAGTCAATACATGCAGTGACTATAAATCAATAGACTACAAACATCAATCTCATCAATTACAAATATCAATGTAATAAACTAAGTATGTGATTTAGGGAAACTCGAGTCAAACCTCACTCGAGTTGTGCAATCCCGACACAACATTAATTTATACCTTTCTTTCTGATACTCTGACTCGGTTGAAGTCTCGAACTCTAATCCTGTCAATACTCAATCTGACAATAACGATATCGAGGGTACAGTATTAATACACCACTCAATCAATACTGGATATAATCAGAATTTAATCAAATTCTGTTTCAACGACATAACATCATAATCTCAATATATCCAGCACTACCATATCAGTCAGATATCAATTCTAACGTCTTATACTCGATAATCACTCAATCTTGATATCAATTCTTACTCAACTCTACTCTAAAAATCATAACAATTTCATATGATATCTTTTCCTCAGTCCGGTTTCGATTATACGATGTCTAATATGACAAGAACATCCTATATGAATCATATCAGATTCTGACAATACCACAATTTCAAAACATATCAAAACGTTGCAAAACTTACGTCCAGTTGTAGCCTACGTCGATAGGAACTCAATACCGAAGTCGGATTCAAAATCGGATAGACGGATTTCTCACAAAAGGCGTAAGGATTTTTCGTAACTTTCCTCGGCCCCTTTCTCGATTTCCTTTCCTGAATTTCTGAAGAATTCCTGCATGTATATGTATATATATATATATATATATACACACACACACACACATACGTAACATGCAATAAGCCAAGTGGCTATTTTTCCTTCTGCATGACTGGCGCATATGCGCGCCCAAGATCCGCGCATATGCGCCGGAAGTACTGTCTGGCTACTGGACTACTCGCCCATATGCGCGCCCTGCCATCGCGCATATGGGCGAGACCCACTGTCTCCGCACACATCAACTCGCGCATATGCGCGCCCATCTCGGCGCATATGCGCCCAAGGTTCTGGACATTCCGCGCATGTGCGCGCTTACACGCCGCGCATGTGCGCGAAAGATTCGGCCTACTACACGTCTCGGGCATATGCGCGACATCATCGGCGCATATGCGCGAGACCTACTGGTCTCGTTGCTCGGCTTCTCGGTAGCTCGCGCATATGCGGGCCCCATCGCCGGGCATATGCGCGAGACCTACTGTCTCGTGCCCAACTACACTCGCGCATATGCGCCAACCCCAAATTCTATGACCACATCAATTAATCAAGAAATCATTCTTGATTAATCTCAATTACAATAATCAAATTCTCGGGCCTTACAGTACCTGACAAATCTATACACTTAGTTTTAACTACACATAAAGCAAACTTTACATTTTTACCTTTTATTATTTAAATAAATATATTATTTTATCCACAAAATTTATATCATTTTTCTCTATTTAAAATATAATTTTAACAAAATATTATTTCTCAATTATCATAGAATAAAAGTAAATACTTATTTTGACATACAAAGTACCTATTATGGGGTTTCAGATATTTGATTTCACTCTTTGAATACTCCAAACATATAAGAAAATACTATATTTTCGAACATTCACCATAAATTCAGTCTTTATTGTTCTTTTCATGAAAAATGCATTAGGATGACTTATTCGTGTCATTTTATTTTTTTTTAAAAAAAATAGGTCATCACTCACCATGAAATAAGATTAATTATTTATTTTGACCAACAAAATACCTATTTTGGAGTTCCAAATGCTTGATTTTACTATTTGAATACTCCAAACATGTAAGAAAATACTGGATCTTCGAGCTATCACAATAAATTCAATAATTGTTGGTATTTTTTTTATTGAAAATGCATTAAGATGACTTGTTCATGTCATCTAATTTTTGAAAAAACACAATTTCTCATTTATTGTTGAATTAGAAAAATTACTTATTTTGATCGATAAAATACCTATTTTCGGGTTCCAAATATTTGATTTGGCTATTTGAATACTTCAAATGTGTAAGAAAATACTTAAGTTTCAAGTAATATTAAGTGACTTTTGATTGTGTCATTTGTGAAGTTTAAATGTGATACTTAAATTGGTACACAGAGTATCTAATTAGAGTATACAAATACATGATTTTACCTCATAAATATAAAATACTCGTATCCAATTATTTGAGGATGCCAAATTATAATTTGAAGTTAATATAAAGTGACACCGATGTTGATATTCGTGAAACAAAAATGTGATACCTAAATTAATACATAATTCGAGTTCACAACACTTGATTTTTCTTTTAAATACTCAAATTCGATTGAGTATGTCAAAATATATAATTTGAATATCATATTGAATAATTTTTTATGATGAGATTTGTGAATAAAAAACGTGCTATCTAAATTGGTACAAATAGTACCTAATTTGATTTCACATATACTTGATTTTACCCTTTTAAGACTCAATTTTTATTATTTTGAGATATAAAAAATATAGTTTCAAGTAATATATAGTGACTGTTGATGTGTAATTTGTGAAGTTAAAATGTGATACCTAAATTAGTACAAAAAATATCTAGTTCAATCTACCAATACTTTATTTTACTTCCTAAATGAGAAGTATTTTAATTTGAGTTTGCAAATACTTAATTTCGTAAATGATATACTCACAATATGTATTAAAATACTAGATATTCGAATAAGCAACGTAAGTTCACCAAATATTGGTATTTTTATGGAAGATACATTTGGATGACATATTCATCTCATTTAATAAGTAAAAAAAAAAAAACAAATTCTTAACTAAGCATGCAAATTTTAAAGTACTTACTTTTACTTGAGAAGTGTCTAATTTGAGTTTGCAAATACTTGATTTCGTAAATGAGATATTCACAATATGTATTAAAATACTAGATATTCAAATAGACAACGTAAGTTCACCAAGTATTGATATTTCTATGGAATAAGCATTTAGATGCGATATTCATATCATATAATATTTTTTCTGTAAAATAAATAACAAACTCTCAACTAAGCATAAAATTTTAAAGTATTTGTTTTTATTTGAGAAATACCTAATCTAAGATTGCAAATATTTAATTTGGTATATGAGATACTTATAATATGTAATAGAATACTTGATATTCGAATATGTAACGTAAGCTCACAAAATGTTTATCTTTCATTGGAAGACGCATTTGGATGATATATTCATCTCATTTAATATTTTTTTTGTAAAAAAAAACATATTCTCAACTAAGTACTGAAGTTTTAAAATACTTATTTTTTCTTGAGAAGTATATAATGTGATACCTAAATTAATACAAATAATGCCTAATACGAGTCCACAAATACTTAATTTTACCATTTAAATACTCAAATTCGATTATTTGATGGTGTCAAAATATATAATTTGAAGTCAATATTGAGTTGCCTTTGATGATGAGATCCGTAAAATAAAAATATGATACCTAAATTGTTACAAGTATTATATAATTAGATTCCACTGATAATTGATTTTACCCTTTAAAAACTCAAATTTGATAATAAGTATAATGAAAGAATATTAATGCATATAATGAATGATTACAAATAAATATTATGAAAGAATACTAATGAGGATTATATCAAATGAAGTATTGCGTTGCCATTTAATGAATATCAACAAATATTGTGAATGAATATTAATGATATTATAAACTAATACTCATAAGTATAAAGAAAAAAATACTAATAAGTATAATGAATAATTACCAATAAGTATTATGTCAAACAAGTATAATTGTCAAATAAGTCATTCAATGGATATCAAAAAGTATTGTCAATTAATATTTATGAGTGTTTTATAAATCATTGATCCAAGAATCGATAGATATGCTTAAAGAGCAAACTTCAAGCTCATTTACGTACTATGTTCATAATGCATCTCCCAATTAGTCCATGATGAATAATGAACTATGTTTATTTATTTAAATGATATGAATAAGTATCCTAATGAATTTTCCATGGAAAGATTGCATATTCAAATATCCAGTATTTTAATGCATATTGTGAGTATCTCATTTACGAAATCAAGTATTTGCAAACTCAAATTATGTAATTCTCAAGTAAAACTAAGTACATTAAAATTTTCATGCTTATTTGAGAATTTTTTTACCAAAAAAATATTAAATAAGATTAATATTTAATCCATGCTTAGTGATCGAGCAAAACTTTCATTGTAAAATTCTTAGTAAATGGACTTTCAATAATATAGTCATGGACTTTCAATAATCGCAAGTGCACGATGTCAAAATGTTCCATGCTTAGTGATTGAGCAAAACTTTCATTGTCTAAGGATTGTATTTCTCAATCATTATTCTCAGTAATTCAATTTTTAGCAGCGATACTTCAGATGATTGTTTACTACTACGATTATTAAATAAAAACTCAATGAAATGATTCAAGGATTAAATGATGAAATAAATAAGTTAGAATGATTGATTAAAGTTCGATGAGAAATGAATTTGTTAGGAATCTCGGTTCACCTACCCCTTGCTAATCTACTTAATTCGTTCGACAATGATTTATGCTTTCGACGAGATTTCATATCCAATTGAACACGTCCTCTCAAGCTATGCCAAACTAATTCAACTCAGTGAAGTAATTAAATCTCTTTAATTATTTATCAATGATGAATTGCATGTCGTTTTATTAAATCTCATAGCTTTCAACATACTGGACTATGACTATCGACGTGTATCCGACTTCATATTTATCTGTAAATTGTAAATCCACGGATTATGCTACTAGTTCCTATCACGAGCTATTCTCTCGAAGAACATTGTCCAGAAATATTCAAATCTTCGCTCTAAGCCTTTTTTCTCTTTCAAAGCTTTGTGGCTGCTGAAAAGTCCTTGAACATGTCATGAATCCTGGATGGAAACACGAGCACTCGGTGAACTTACATTACATATTCGAATATCCAGTATTTTAGTACTCATTATAAGTATCTCATTTATCAAATCAAGTATTTTAAAACTAAAATTAGATATTTCGCAAATAAAACTAAGTACTTGAAAAAGTTCAATACTTAGTTGCGAATTTGTTTTTTTTTTTAACAATTTTAAAAACTATTAAATGAAATGAACATGTCATCCAAATGTATCTTGGATGGAAATGCGAGCACTTGGTGAACTTACGTTGCATATCTGAATATCCAGTATTTTAATACTCATTCTGAGTATCTCATTTACCAAATCAAGTATTTTAAAATTGAAATTAGATATTTCTCAAGTAAAACTAAGTACTTGAAGAAGTTCAATCCTTAGTTGCGAATTTGTTTTTTTTAAACAATAAAAAAATAATTAAATGAAATGAACATGTCTTCCAAATGTATCTTGGATGGAAATGCGAGCACTTGGTGAACTTACGTTGCATATTCGAATATTCAGTATTTTAATATACATTCTGAGTATCTCATTTACCAAATCAATTAGTTTAAAATTGAAATTAGGTATTTTACAATTAAAACTAAATATTTGAAAAAGTTCAATGCTTAGTTACAAATTTGTTTTTTTAACAATAAAAAAATAATTAAATGAAATGAACATGTCATCCAAATGCATCTTGGATGGAAATGCGAGCACTTGTTGAACTTACGTTGCATATTCGAATATCCAGTATTTTAATACCCATTCTGAGTATCTTATTTATCAAATCAAGTATTTTAAAATTGAAATTAGGTATTTCGCAAGTAAAACTAAGTACTTGAAAAAGTTCAATGATTAGAATTTGTTTTTTTAACAATAAAAAAAATAATTAAATGAAATGAACATGTCATCCAAATGCATCTTAGATGGAAATATGAACGTTTGGTGAACTTACGTTGCATATTCTAATATCCAGTATTTTAAAATTGAAATTAGGTATTTCGCAAGTAAAACTAAGTACTTCAAAACGTTCCATGCTTAGTTGCGAATTTGTTTTTCTTTTAGAAATTTAAAAAATATTTAATTTAAATGTACATGTCATCTAAATGCATCTTAAATAGAAATGCGAGCACTTGGTGAACTTACATTGCCTACTAGAATATACAGTATTTTATTAACTTTTATGAGTATCTCAATTACCAAATCAAGTATTTAAAATTGAAATTAGGTATTTCGCAAATAAAAGTAAGTGCTTCAAAATGTTCAATGCTTAGTTTTGATTTTTTTTAAAAAAATTAAAAAATTAAATGAAATGAACATGTCATCTAAATGCATCTTGGATCGAATGCGTGCATTTGGTGAACTTACGTTGCATATTCGAATATCCAGTATTTTAATACCCATTCTGAGTATCTCATTTACTAAATCGAGTATTTTAAAATTGAAATTAGGTATTTCGCAAGTAAAACTAAGTACTTGAAAAATTTCAATGCATAGTTGCGAATTTGTTTTTTTAACAATTAAAAAAATAATTAAATGAAATGAACATGTCATTCAAATAGATCTTGGATGGAAATGCGAGCACTTTGTAAACTTGTGTTGCATATTCGAATAATCAGTATTTTAATATAAATTCTGAGTATTTCATTTACTAAATCAAGTATTTTAAAATTGAAATTAAGTATTTCAAAAAGTTCAATTAGTTGCGAATTTGTTTTTTTAGATAAAAAATATTTAAATTCAATTTACATGTCATCAAAATGCATCGGGAATGATGAGTGGAAAGAGAAAATGATTAACTAAAATATGTATTTATATAATTTTTTATTGATTAAAAGGGTAAAAAGGTAAAAATACATTAAACATGTAGTAAAAACTAAATTGATCTTTTGTCAGGTATTAAAAAACAAAAAAAAAAATGTTGGGTACTGAATCTTAAATAAATCATAGACAGATGTATTTTTCTTCAAATTGCCCTTCGGAAAATGTCGTATTAAAACGACTTTATAACCACAAATCGCTTGTATTGTGATGCTCATATTAATATTATTAAATATGATACATGAATAATAACTATTTCATAAAAACTTATATGAGACGGTTTCACATATAATTTTTGTGAGATAAATATTTTATTTAGGTAACTAATGAAAAAATGATATTTTTTATGATAAAAATATTAATTTTTATTGTAAGTACGAACAATATATCCCACGAATAAAGATTAATGTGAAAAGATCCACTTTAACTATTTTTCATCTCTCACGTCAGACCAACATTTTTTTTATCCAAAACACTCCTTCCCGGTAAATATCATTATTTTTTAAATAAAACAAAGAATAATAAAAAATAATTTAAATAAAAATCACTATATCCTCATTATATTTTATATAAAAAAATATTATATATAATTTAGAATTATATTTTAAATAAAATTTTAATTTACGTTAACAGATATAGTCTGAGATGCGTGCGAATTTGAAGTATATAAAAAAAATTTAAATTAGGTTCGGTGAAGGAGGAACCAAGAGTTTGGGCTTGTTCAAGAAGCCCCTTGAACAAATTGGACTCGCGAATCAAATCTCCATTTTCCCGAAATTTGTGCTGCTCCGAGTTTTCTTCGATCCATGTCAGATTTAGGGTTCCTCGGCTCCATGCGTTCTACTGATTAACGAAAGAAATTATCAAGTATTGTTTTATGCTTATTTTAGCTTACTAGTGGTTAGGATTGAGATATTCTGTCGATTGATGCTTAAATTTGTGTTGCAGGTGTAGACACAATCATGGCTGAAGAAGAAAACCAAAACGAAATGAAAGAGGAGGTTAAGGATGACGTAGGACAGGTTAGTGGAGTCCTCATTCACAATTAGCTATAGTTGCTTAGTTTATATCGGGAGTTGACTGTGTGAGAAAACTTTCACCATGAGAGGATTATAATAACTTTAGCCATTCCCAGTCCATTTTTTCCTAAAATCAACGTGCTTCTAAGAAAGTAAAATGATTCGTTCTTAGGCCAAAAACAACACTAACCACATTGAACATTAGCTCCTGATTCTTAACAGAGTCCTTCCATAGTTGTAAATACTGAAAGTCTGAAACTTGATACTGTTTTGTTTTCTGAGTAAATAGTTGGCGTATTATCTTTACTACTGGTAGGAATTTGTGCGCCCCTTGACATCACATTGGTATCTAAGATCTTTTTATGTCACACACACTTCTACTCGGGCTCGATTACATTAGTGAAGAATCGAAAAAGATCTTACATGCTCTTTTGGGCATGTATGAATTTGAAATGTTGGGCCAGATTTCGAGTACAAAAATAATTTCATAACTTTCTGATGCTTCAGTTTCCTCTCTGAACAATTTAGGGCTATAAACTTTGTGAATCATCAGGACTCATACACTCATATTGAGCCAATAATTATTGCATTTCAGAGAGTAGATATCAATTTTGCCTTGTAATATTGGGGCCAAAAGTATGTATTTGGCCATCACATTTTTCAGGGAGGTGGTTGTATTAGTGTAAATGGCATAGAAGAGCCAATGATAGGCCGTCTGCACCTTGATGATGGCTCTTACTCTTCATCCCATATGATTATAGTCTTTTAAATTTTCTATCGTATTAATGTTTATTAATGGCGTCATTATGCATGTGAGGTTTATGTCTAGTTTTCATTCACTTTACTTTATCAGTTATCTAATTTTTGTTTAATTAGATTATCTGTTTTCATTGTAGTTAATTGTCCAGTTATAATTTTGAAGTGTGTCTTGGTTTTATTTGGATGTTTAGGCTAGTGAGATGGGCATCATCTCACGGAAGACATCTATTGTAGTCTGTAGATTTTACTATTTTTCGACACAATATTTTTATGATTTTTTTAGAATCTTGATATGCAGTAAATCAGGTCTTCTTGATACCGATGTAATTCAGTATAGATTCATAATAACAATTTTTGGTCTTTGAGTGCCTGTATATTTCTAGGTGTAATGACTCTTTTATTCCTTTCTGAATCTTACCGTAGTATAGTTTTTTTTTGACAATTAAGCCTGGGGATTTGTCTTCCATCAATGGTACCAATATTGTTTTTAAAGAGTGCAAATATATGAAGAAATAACCAAATGTCTAAATGGATAACTGGGCTGATAGATAACCTTTGTCATTGAGGAGTTGATTGAGACATCGACGTTTCCAAAATACAGTTGTCATAAGGAGTTTCCTCAACTCCCACTAATATGGCTATGATATTTATAACAGCTTAAATATATCCTTGGACAGGTTGATACTGCAATTCTTCAGCACCAGAATCAGAAATTTGTTCAGCAGTTGGAAGTACTGAAGGAGGAGTGGCATAGTCTTGATTTGCAGATTAAAGAGTTAAAAGACAAGCAAGCTTTTTATGATCAAATGTTGATAAAAGTGAACCAGCTCTGGAATGAGGTTACTCGCTGTTCGTGTTGTGTTTTTTACTTTTTGTTGTTGTTTTGTGTCGTGCATGATACTCTAGTATTAACTCGGTGACTTGGTGTAGCTAGTTGATGATATCATATTACTTGCTGCACAAGCTGGGGCTGGTCAAAGTGCTTTACAAAGCTTGGAATATTTCGAATCTGTTCGTGGTAAAGTTTTAGTTTTAATGACTCCTACTTTTACGAAAATATTTTGATACATGCTAGGTACTGATTTCATTTTAGGCACCATCCCATCTTGTCGTCCCGAGGATGTTTTTCTTTGTAGGCTGTTAGAAAGAGACGGTGTTCAAACCAACGGAAATGATGGTTCAATTGGTTTTACAAAAGAAGCTCTTCTATCCCGTCTCAATTCTACTCGGGGGTTGATGACATTGCTGGAAGACACTATTGATTGTCAAAGAGCTAAATTTGAAGACATTGCCCAGATTTTTCTGGGAAAACCATCTGCAGAAGGTTGTTAGATTTCTTGACAAGGGAGACGGCTTATTCTTTATTCCATTTGCCAGTTTGGGCCTTTATAGAAGTTCTTTAACTCTTACGCATTCTGTAATTTGTTACTATCTGTTCAATAAATTTTATGGTTGGTCATTACAGATGCTGTTACCCAATTCCATAGGCTTGAAGATTTGATAGCAGTGGAGGGCAGTCATCTCTGTGAGGTGGTTGATGTTCTTCGCTCGAAACACAAACATTATGCTGATGAAATTCAAGATTGCATTGAAAAACATTCAGTTGACCAGTCCGAGATAAAACGTCTTGCAGGTGATGAATTCTTTTTTACTTGTACACATCTACATAAGGCTGCAAAGATAATAAATTCTTTGATCTATCACTTGGGAGATTGATATGTGCATTTGTTGGATGTGGATACAATGTCAAGTGTCTCATACTTGATTACTTCTGAATTCTCATTTTTAATTGTGTTTGTAGGGGAGCTGGAAGAGAGCATGGCTGAACTTGAAGAAAGTAGAAGAAAACTTATCAATCTGAAAATGCAGAGAGACGGGGTCTCTGGAATGCAGGTTCCAATTCCTGTTCCTGTTCCTGTTCCCGTTCCTGTCCCTGTTCCAGTTCCGAATGCTGTAAACGGAACAATGTCTCCTGAAAAGCACTCTGACATGTCAAAGCGATTACGCGAGCTAAAAGAGTCTGTTGAGGAGATAAAGGTTTCTATTCTTTGACTTTATCTATCAATTCCTTGCTTTCTTTTATCAGCTCACATATTTATAATGGATAAAGGTCCCAAATATTGTTTGTTGAAGTTGGATATGATGTAGGTGGTGGCAGAAGATCGCCTTTCTGAACTTCAAGATGCGCAGGAAGACAATTTAATTTTGTCAAAGCAGTTACAGGATCTTCAGGTTGTAAAGCTTATTTTTTTCCTTACAGATCAATAAATGGGTAAATTACACTGACCTTGCCTGATCTTTGATATAATTACAGAAAGCCATTTGTGTTATGTAACCCCTATTCGAAGTCTAACGGGTGGATTTTTAGTGAAAACGTCAATTACATTTTTCCCTCACATTTTTTCCTTCTTTCATCACTTTGCTTCCCCAACTTCTTGAACTCCCACTGCGACACATTCCTCGTCTCTGTCACCACATTGGGCTCCAATGATAGTGGCAGCGCTGGTAGCGGCCGGCGGAGATTTTTAGGCTCAGATTGGTGTAGAGGGTGGTGGCAATTTGCTATCTGATGATGGGGATTTTTGAAAAGGGTAGGAGTTGGGGGTTTTTCACAGGTTTTGGGGAAATCATTAATAATTTTTGTAAATTCAATCAGTGGTTGATAAGAACTTCATATTATTTTTAAAATTTAAATATTTGGAAGCAGTAGTGATGATTTGAATTATTCTTTGGCTTGTAGAGAATTTACTTATAAGTCATTGCTTTGGAAAAAGTTTTTTGATTATATATATAATATTTGTTTATTTATTAATTTTCATTCAGAATTTAAAACAACTTAAGTTTTATGTGAGTGTCTACACACAACAATTGCACAATTAGTCGCATACTTGTAATTTGGAATTCATAAAACTATTTTGTTTTAAAATCAATCAATTTTAATTTGAGCATGAAAACAAAGGACCCAAAATTTAATTCTACATTTAAATATTTGACTTTACTGACAAGCAATTTTTTAAATAATTTTATCTTTACTTTATGGTTTGCGAGAAATGATTCAGCTCAGAGTTGGTGAGTATGTCTCTTCGATTGAGTACAAAGCTGAACCGGGATTTTCTCAATAATTTAATTTGTTCTGAAAAATGTAATTTATTTATATTAGTAATCTTTACAAATTCTATTGTTTATCATCGTGCTTTCAGAAAATGTCAATGGATTGGCAAAAATGCAGGTATCAAATTAGTGACAAATGCACTCTGGAGGATTGCAGTATTTTTATATATTATCTATCAGGGGTAAATTAGTTCGCAATGGACAATCAATCAAATAGCCACATTTTGACTAGAGTGTATTTTATGAACATTATTTCAAATTATCTGGCATCGTCACTGTTTTTTAGTGGCAAATATAGTTAAGTGTTGATTTGAGAAGTTTTAGTGCAAGTTCCATGATTAGTCTCTCATCAGGGGTTATTGTTGTAATTTACCTTTTAAATTGTTGTGAGTTGAAATCTAAGTTGTGGTGTTTGTTGTGTAGAATGAACTGAAGGAGGACAAATATTTGTATGTATCTCGTCCTTACTCGTTACTGAATGATCAGTTTCAACACTGGAATTCTGAGGCAGAGCGTTATAAAGCGATGACTGATTCTTTGCAAGTATGATATTTCATCTTACATTTATATCTTAATTCTCAGAATTGTGGTTTCTCTAAAAACTACATTTTAGGCTGAAAGGCCTTTCATCATGCGAAGGGAGAAAGAATTGATTCTTAAAGCAGATTCTCTGGATGCTGTGAGGAATGCAATCGATATTTCTGAGACAAAGATCGAAGAATTACAGAATCAACTGCAAAAGTGTGTCATTGAAAAGAATGAGATGGAGATGAAAATGGAAGAAGATATGCAAGATTCAGGTTGATAGGCCATGAATTTAAACTTGAATATTGCGACTGGTTGCAGTCTCAAAGAATTCTTTTTCAGGTAGAAAAGATGTTAAAGAAGAGTTTCGGGTAATGTCATCAGCATTGTCGAAGGAAATGGGAATGATGGAAAGCCAGTTGAATAAGTGGACCAAAACAGCTGAAGAGGCCCTCACTTTGCGTGAGAAAGCTCAAACACTCGGTGCCTTGTTGGAATCAAAGGTTTTCACTATTTGATTGTGTTTTCTGTATCAGAATTTATTTATGTTATTGAAGTTAAATGTGTTTACCTTTTGTTCTGAATAGCTGGTTTGCAAATTTAACATGTTATCTTCAAGGTAGACTTCTTGAAGATCCCTACCTTAATCAGTACTCGTTGCTGTTGCCTGTATAACTCAACGTAGATTATCGAATAATCTTAAATTCTTTGCCCTACGCGTCATCAATATTGGAAATAAAGTCTATACCTGAAGAAGGCAATTGACTAATGTAAGCTTCCATGATGCCCAATCAATTAGAAGATCTTAGACTTGTTGAATGTTGGACTAGAAATTCTTGTGGCTTTTTTCATTGGAAAAGACTCATTAAATTTATTTTGATAGCATGATCATTTCATTCCCTATTACCTGATCTGATCTTTTAACGGCAGTCTCCTAATTCTTTTGATGTTGTAATGACATTATCAACTAATTGCAAAAGTCTGTTAGAGTATCTTTTAGATTCCTTCATGCTGTAAGAAATTTTTGTTCTTTGCATGTCAACTTTGTTTTGGGCTTATATGCTGTTAAATTCTTCATCAGTAATTGTTTTTGCTGATGAACAAATGAACGATTCTCAGTTGAGAGCACTTGTCCTTTCTGGCAGACTACTGAACTGAAGAATTTAGCTGATGAATGTGCCCAACAGATGGCGGAGATCAAATCTTTGCAGGAAACTGTATGGTCTTCTCCTCTGGTTATTATTATTTATATTCCAGAAAATGTAAAAGTAGATTATCATTTATCATAAAAATTGAAATTTGTAGACTCAGAAAATACAGAAGCAGAAGCAGGAGCTAGAAATTTTCTTGGATCTGCTAGGTCAGCAAATTTATGATAACAGGTACTACGTGCACTTGACTGGTGGTGAACGGGTTAGTTTTGGGAGAGCCTGTCATCAAGATAACCTCAGATACATATTGTCCACATGCATATTCCTGATATTACACTTGGATGCTCGCTTCTGAATTTTCGTCTATATCTCTTGACAATTTTCTCGTATATTTCCTGAGGAAGAGACTTGGCAGAGATTAAGGAATCGAAGGATAGAGCCTGCATACAAGCTGAAATTTTGAGGAATGCTATAGATGAGCATGGGCTGGAATTAAGAG
Organism: Primulina eburnea; assembly: GCF_022965805.1. Classification (NCBI taxonomy): domain Eukaryota; kingdom Viridiplantae; phylum Streptophyta; class Magnoliopsida; order Lamiales; family Gesneriaceae; genus Primulina; species Primulina eburnea. The sequence goes on along the minus strand of NC_133102.1, from coordinate 38,445,591 downwards.
TGAAAGCGGCATATGAAGCCGAGGTTGCATGCCAGCAGAGGCTTTCTGCTGCAGAAGCTGAAATTGCAGAATTAAGGGCTGAGCTAGATGCTTCTGACAGGTTCGTTTCGTACTTGTCTCCCATGTTTATGCATTCATAATTTTGATTCTTCACATTGGTAAAGTGATATTTCAAATCAGCAAAATCTTCAGACAATTCCTGAATTGTGGATTTGTTGTGGTTCTTCAGTGTGATTAATTGTGCCATACCTTTCGTTATTGCTTTGATATTTTTGCTCAGGAGTCTGCGCGTTGAATGAGATAAAAAATGGTTGTCCTTTTCTTCTTTCTATATAATTTGTTTCCAGGCTGTCCAGTGGTGAAATACTTGAACTGCTCTAAGGTTGTGTACTCTGTCTTTCAGACATCAATTTTGCTGTTGCCAGAGCTAGGCTCATCCTGCCTTACCAGCATTTTCACATTTCGTGTTTTTGATTGATTCTATCTTGTTTATGAAATAGAAAACAAGATGAAATGTAAATAGATTTACTTCTTCTTTGTCTGGGGTTGTATTTCTTATAGAAAGATTCTATGTTCTCTCTACAAAATTGGATTAAATTTCAAAAGGTAAAAATGCTCTAATCAATTGAGTGAAATTAAAATAACATGAGAATGACGAATCAACAAAATCTTCAAAATTTTCATGTACATAAAAGTTTCACTAATTGGTCGCCACTACTGTTTCCTCTCTCATAATTGATGTTCCAATTTAAAACAGAAGAAAGCCCTCTGCATGGCTGTGGATTTTTCTTTTAATTTTATTTCACTGAGCATGGGGCAGCTTAAATGGAATTTGCTTTGAATTTTGATTTAACTTTAGGTGGGATGTGTATAAGGTGCTTCGGATATCAAAGTTGAAGGGCAGCCACATATAATTCGTTTCTCGTCTGGCACCAATTATGCTTAAAGAACCATTTTTTTAACTTTTTGTTTCATCCGGAACAATGTTGAATACAGTTACTAGGACTCGTCCCTTGTCCTATGCGTTTAAATGGGAATCCAGTCTGCATATGAATGTTTTGCGTGAGGACAATTTTTTTATATTTAAAATTTTTCATTGCTCTGTGCTACCTGATGGATTTCTTACTTATAGAATGCAATTCTCATAGAAAGAAAGTTCATTTACGACTTAATTAAGACTTAGTCACAATATAGGAATGTGATTTGTAATGTTGTGAATTGTGGTGCAGCGCTTCCTTCAAATGTGGTGGACTTGTTTTTTGATTCGAAACTCATTTATATGTATTTTATTTGGTAAGCATAGTACGTTCTGATGACTTAAAATGAGGGGCGTGTATTGAGTTAAATGCGTAAATGACATAACAAAATATATTTCATTTTTGGACGGTAGATCAACGTGTAAAGTTTTCATTCTAATTGCTTTATATTCTGGCTGCTGAAAGTTCTAAATCTAATAATCGAGGGGTTTGCATGCAGAGATGTTTTAGAGCTCAAGGAAGCCATAAAGATCAAAGAAGGGGAGGCAGAGTCTTATATTACTGAAATTGAGGTGTTGATTTGTGGCTTCTTAGGGAACATATATGGCTATTTTTAATTACCGAATCCACTGAATGAATATTAGTCGAAGCATAAGAAATGCGAAGTTTATTACATATAAAAGCATTTGATCGATTTTTCCATCCCTTTGTTTCTAGCATCATTTGATGCCATTGTTTACTCTACAATCTACATGCAGACTATTGGTCAAGCTTATGAAGACATGCAGACACAGAACCAGCGTCTATTGCAGCAAGTGACCGAGAGGGATGAATACAACATTAAGGTACTGGACATTTACCGTGCTCTTTTTGATGACTTTGTGCTACACATGATCACTGCAACTTGTTTCTATTATTTTTTGGTTTTTAATTTTACAGTTGGTTTCTGAAAGTGTGAAAGCGAAGCAATCACAAAGCTTATTACACTCGGCGAAGCAGGTGTTGGCAAAGCAACTTCAACAGCTTAATGGATCGCTTGAACCTCTAAAGTCAAGAATTGCTCATAGTGAGGAGAAGGTAGAACATCAAATCCAATGGTGAATCTTTTTATGTTGGTGGTTGTCGGCAAATTTTAATAAAAGTTGTAATTTTGTATACATTAAATTTTTATTTAAAGTGTAATTATGTTGGATTAATTTTTTCATCGTCAAATTTTATGTTCATGTTGTTATTTCTTCTGTTTTATTTTCTGAAAAATTAAAGATACTGAGGGGAGTATACTTTAGAGGAAATAATTAGTCTCTTTTAGCTACCAAAATTAGTTATTATAAATCTCTCTCTTAAATAATATAGTGCTTATTCAAGAACCTTGTCCAAACCTATGTCAATACCTGCAGGTTAAATTTCTCCATGTTGAAGCTTTGAGTTCCATTCAAGAAGACCGGCGCATGACTATAAATCTAGAATCTGCGAAGTGGGAATTAGCAGATGCTGAGAAGGAATTGAAGATGTTGAAATTTGCTCTAGCTTCATCGGAGAAGGATCATGAACAGCTCCAGCGTAAAGTGGATGAAATTCAAGTGGAACTAAATAATGAAAGGTGATCTCCTGATTCCTTAAACAATCTTTTCATTAAATGGGTTGATCCTATACTTAAGTTGTTTTAGAACCCATGATCATTGAGACACAATTTTAAATAACAGAAGCGAGCGAAAGAAGATAGATGAAGAACTGATGGAGTTGAATAGGACAGTTGATGAATTGACTTCTGAAACTGGGGAGGCTGCAATTCAGAAACTACAAGATGAGATCAAAGACTGCAAGGCTATCCTCAAGTGTGGGGTGTGTTTGGATCGTCCTAAAGAGGTATGTCTTGTAAGCCTATTCAAATTTGTATTCTGAAACGCCCGTTTTGTCATGCCAGACCAAAGTATGTACTGCTACCCATCTTTTCAGGTTGTCATCTTGAAATGCTTCCATTTATTTTGCAACCAATGCATCCAAAGAAATCTTGAAATTCGGCATCGCAAGTGTCCTGGTTGTGGAACTGGATTTGGCCAAAACGATGTTCGATTTGTAAAAATTTAATTGAGCTCCCGTAGATTATGTGAATTGTAGGTTAGCTTGCTAGATTACGATCGATTCAAAGTGAATTGTTCCAAAACTGTGGCAAAGCCTTTTTGCATCAAAGGCTATTTTTTATTAGGCAAAAACTTGTGTGAGACGGTCTCACGGGTCGTATTTTGTGAGAAAAATCTCTTATTTAGGTCATCCATTAAAAATTATTACTTTTTACACTATTGTGAATATCAGTAGGTGTGATCAGTCTCACAGATAAAGATTCGTGAGATCGTCTCACAAGAGATCTAATCTTTTTATTATATGTGCAGTATTCCCAAGGACAAATAGACATTTTGTATTAGGCCTATCCACAGTGTTAGAACCGACGTTTTAAAATTGACGGTTCTGTTGAAAGGTTGTGTGAGCGTGCTAGGCATAGAATTATGTCAAATATGTGAAATCCGCTTTATAAACAAACGATGTCAGCCTCGAACTGGTTGATGTCAGCCTCGAACTGGTTGTTATTTCTAATTTTTTCGGTAAGCGTCAAGAGCCAAAAACTAAATTTGAAAACAAAAAAAGTTGAAAAGAATATCAATAATCAACAACAAAACAAATTATGTTATTATGAATCAACATTTTTACAAATAGAAATTGTCAATAAAAGATCAAGGAAATTGAGATCATTGTAACGTCTGAAAATTAGTTCACATAAAACGTATGCATGAAAATAATTAAATTGTTAAAATATTTTAAGTAAATGATTTTGGATGCATGAATGATATATTTTGAGTGAATAGTTGGTTAATTGTGTAAATTAGTTCGATAGTATAATTTAAAGATTTTCAGTCAAATATTGGTAGTTGGTCGGAGTCGAAGGACCAAAGACGATTAAAGTGTTAAAGATTTAAAAACTAATTTTTTTTTCTAGTTAAGAAAAATATTTATTTTAAATAATTTAAGAAATATTACATTTTTAACGTCAAATTTAAATTAATTAGTGGGAATAAAAAAATTATGTATTTTACAAAGGATATTTTTGGAAATAGATTTTTTAAATATTTTAATTTGAGGTCTAATGATTTCATAAATCTTAATGAGTTTAATTTATTAATTAAAAATTAGGGTTAAGTAATTAAGTAATTAAGAAACAGATTTTTTAAAAATAAAATAAAAACACACATACGCACCCACCCACATCCCACCGAAACGCATACACACCATTCACGAAAGGAGGCTGGCCGAAAAGGAAAGGAACAACGGCTGATTTTCTTTTGCAAGCCAAGGAATTTCAATTTTTTTTATTTATCATTCTTCAATTTTCTTCCTCGTTCTTCCTTCTAACAATTTCCAACCGACTCCTTTGCATCCCAAGGTAGGTTTTCGGTGGCGTTCTGACGAGAAAAAGGGTAGAAATCGTCCTCTGTTTGTCACCGACGTTCCACCGCTTCGGTATTCGTATTTCGAGCGTTTTAAACACAAAGACACATTCTAAATCTTTCTTTCTGTGCCATTCAAATTATAATATATGTGTTTTATGTTTTGAAGCATGAAAATTATATTGATCAAATTATTTGATGATTGGATGAATATTTTTCAAAGTTTTAATGTTTTTACGCTTGTCTTCGAAAGTGCTAGCACACATGATCCTTCAAATTTTATTTAAGGGGGAGATGATTTGTAATGCTCGAAAATTAGTACACGTAGATTGCTGAATGAAAATAATTAAATTGTTAAAGTATTTTAATTAAATAATTTTGAATGTATGTTGATATGTTTTGAGTGACTAAATGATTAATTGCGTAATTTTGCTCGATTGCATAATTAAAAGATTTTCAGGCGAATATCGGTGGTTGGCCGAAAGATGAAGACTATAAACGATTAAGGTGTTAAAGATTTAAAAGCTAATTTTTTATTTTCAGTTAAGAAAATATTTATTTTTACCTCTACAATCTTCCCAACTTGGTTCCTACTCTCATGGGGCCACATAAGCGATCCAGCGACATAATCCAAACATATCGCAATTTCTTCTACTTTAAAAGTTATTTATTGTGCTTCACATTCCTATTTGCCTAATATCAAGTCTTTATCCTATTCAATTGTATCTTCATTAGGGATGTCAATGGGACGGGTATGGGGTGAGTATGGCTAAACTCAAGACCCACCCCATGAAGAAAATTTCGACCTATTACCCACCCCATCCCAGTTAAATATTTTTTGGACCCGTCCCACCCCGAATACGAAATGGGGCGGGTTAGACCTATGAGACCCGTGAGACCCGAATTTTTTAAAATGAAAACATTAATCTTCTTTGAGAGATACCTTGAGGCTTGAACCACTAGTATTAGCGTATAGTTATGATGGAGCAGGGACAGTAGGTCTTTATTTATAATTGGTCTGCCTATTTGGATAATAAATCAAAGCACAACCCAAAAAAGAATCAGAAATGTCTAATGTTGACCTTGAGGTGGGCTACTAAAAAAATGAAAACTAATAAAACTAAATATTAGAATATTTATATCTACATATATGGGGCGGGTATTATAGGACCCATGACCCGCCCCATACCCATAAGGGTCTGAAAAAATGGACCCGAGACCCACCTCATGACCCATTTATTATGCCCAAACCCGTCCAGATGGGGCGGGTTCATTGCGGGTCTGGGTTTTACCCAGACCCATTGACATCCCTAATATTCAGTAGTCTTTCTCTTAACCTTCTTTTTACCTTTGTGTGGTTCCTCAACTTCTTTCATTGGCTCAACAAATATGTCTCTCAATAATTATCTCTTCTGTGTCCAGTTGAGAGGCTTTGGAAATTTAGGTACTGACCTTGGAAGAACAACAAACCGAGGTCTCCTCACCTCATTTCTCGAGCATTTGGAATTTGATTTTTTCCCATGAGTTGTTCCAAGAGACCATTGATCTTTCATTTATCTCTCATTCCTCATCTTAAAGGACAATGTTCTTTCAAGTGCATTCTTCCCACTATAATGATGATCATCCACATGAAATCTTATTTGTACCTATGATTTACCTCAAAAAGCTTATCGTTAGACACCCAATATATTTTTTTAGTTCTATTTGGACTGATGAACTTCAATCCACGTGAACAACAACAGGTGCAAAAAGATGCTCATCTATGAAGTGTTTATTTCCTTTCAATTCTTCAATTGTATGTTGGTATATGGGAGGTTTTAAAGATCATGGCGCCCCCAAGTGTTTATCCCCGAGTTCTTAGCTGGTGATTCTTGACTCCCAACATCTTTAATCCGTAAATCATCATCTTTTTGGTGTGGATGAGTATACTCCTCCTCCATATATAATGGGTTGATTATTCGAAAACATCTCTAAGCGACGATTTTTGCCAGCTTGAGAAATCTTTGAAGATTGTCCTTGTTTCTTATGAGGTCCAGACAAGGTGGATTGGCTATTATGAAATGCTTGAGCAAAACTATTTAATAAGACTCATAACAATAGTCATAACTTTACCTAGTTTCTCAAACTTCTTGCTAATGTCATTATCAGCAAAGAATTTTTGGACTATTTTTCTTTTCCAACTCTTCAATTTGCGTATTGATCTCCTACTAGATTTCCCTCGATAATCAATCTCTTGGAGTTCCTCCCATTGTTCTTGACGACATGTTCCACTGGCACGTGCCAAAACTACTTTCATAGAAAATTTGCGTGAGAATGCCAGACACATAATCATGCCAAATATGTGAAATCTGACTCCAAACAATGTGAGTCCGTAATTGGTTGTTAGTTCTAACTCCCACAGTAGACGTTAATAACCGCAAACTTGTTAGAAAAACAAAGAAAATAGAAAAGAATATACATAAACAACAACAAAACAAATTATGCTATTATAAATTAATATTTTTATATCTAGAAATTGACAATAAAAGTTGAAGGAATATGCTAAAACTAAATAAAACTAAAATTATGAAAACTAGAAATAAGTAAACTAAAATGAATTAGAACTCACGAAATTTGCAGAGAATTTTTGCTTTTTTTGTGACGATGACTTGTGTAGCATTTCTGATTTTCCATCTATGCATTTATTCAAAATCCTTCAAGCAGTTCTCCATTCTTTCCACGATCATCATAACTTCCCTGACATGTAGTTTGGTCAGTTTCTCAAACCGCTGAAATTCTTCTAACCTAATGGGTATTTAGCATTTAGGCTTTCTAGATTTTGGTCCAACAGTTGGAATTGGAACTAAACAACTGAGATACGATTTCGGCTCGAGCTCCTAGTAGTTTTCAGTTGAACCGGAACCAAATTGAACATCTTAGATATGGTTTTGTTCTAGTTCTTAATAGTTCAGTTCCAGTTTAATTCCATCTGAATTCTTTAATTTTGTTTTATTACAACATTTGGAGGGGAAAGATAATGGAGATTTTTTCACTTTTACGTGAGTTTAAACCCAAGGTTTATGTCATTTCAACAAAATGTATTCCTTTAAATTTAATAGTCAAGAAAAAATAGCGTTATGAATCATGAATTATTGAAACCAGCTCAAGTAAATTACTTAATTATTATATTACGAAATATTTAGAATAATTATAGTTTATTTAATAAATAAAAATAAAGGTTGAATTTTTTTTTATATAATTTAAATAGTTTATTTTTATGGATTAGTCTGGCTATGTAATTTTAGTCTCAGTTTTAGTTTATGGCTATAAGAAATAGTTAAAACAATTTATTTTAATTACTTTAAAGGTTTTCGAAAATTGTTTTGCTAACAAATTTTTTTTTTCAAATATTATAAGCCCGACAAAACAGTGTCAAGTAGCATTTATAAGAGCTTATTTTAAGTACTTCTCAGTTTCTACATACAATTTTCAAATATTTTATTGACTACAAGTTTGAAATAACTTAAAATAAGTTCTTGCATGCTTTACAATGTAAGATTTTGATTCCTTGAAGTATTTATTAGCTATACCATTAGCTGAATATTTTAGAATTTTATTTCATTTAGTAAAAACAATATAGTAATATAGACTACAGTAATACTATATATTACTCTAGAATATGATTAAAATATGTATAGTTTATGAAAACCATGAATTACATATATTTAATAAATAAATATTATTGTGAAGTGACGAAATCATATTCAAAATAATTTCAATAATACTAGTCCTACATATTTTTGTAGATCGATAAACTATGCTTTCCTGTTTTCCAAAATTTTTAATTTAAATTAATGATTTAATTTCATGATTATAAACTATGGTCGTCATATTATAATTGTGATTGCAATACATTATGATGATTTTTTTTAAAACTTAAATAAGTGTTCCTTTGTTGGGATCATGTTACAATTTTGAGGGAAGAGGTGAATAAACTTGAAAATATATAAAAAGTATACCCTTTTGAAGCCCTTGTCAAGAGGAACACGAATCTCGTCTCGAATTTAAGTTTGGATGTGTAATTCTTTCAAAATCATAACCTTAAAGCATAAGAGATTGAAGCTTCTCTCCCTGGATTCTCTCGGCCCTCAACAGTCTGAAATGGGAGGAATGAAAGACACCTCATATCATATTGCATGGCAAGGGACACATGGTTTATTTTTCAAGTTACACGCACGACCGCGGGTGCGCTATGCTCTCGGCAGCCCTATCATTTTCTGAAATTCATCGACCGCGGGTGCGGTGGGTTTTTCACCGCGGGTGCGGTGTCACTTCGGCCTGCATCACTAAATTCTGAATACTGCACCGCGGGTGCGGTGTCTCCTAGCACCGCGGGTGTGGTATGGCTTCGGCCAAACTTCATAATTCTGATATTCTTGACCGCGGGTGCACTCCTACTCTAGGCGCGGGTGCGGTCTATTCAATTTCAAAATTCTGATTTTTATGTCATGCATTCTCATCTCTTTAAATCCAACATCAATGACAAATGATAATTCTCGAGCCTTACAAAACTCTAATGATCTTTTCTTGAAATCGAACCGTCCTTAATGGTTTTTAAGCTATTAAGACAAATTCTTGAGTGACTAACTTCACTGGACCATTGAAATATAAACAAGTCTGGAAACAGTCCAGCTTGACTAGTGATACGATATATATTTGATGCAAGCAATTAGTTAAAAGAAACAATTAGATGTGCAAGCAAATAATATAATGTGCGTACAGTAAAGATGACACATATTTATGGATTTTTGGATATAAATACTCATACGTTATCCAATCTTCTAGCTAGAAAGAATCCACTAAATTGCTTTGGTTTTACAATATCTTGTAGCAACCAACTTCAACTAGGAATCATCACTGCCTAAATTGAAACTCTTAGTGATCACTTTACAATTTCTGGTTATTTAAGAACTCTCGATTCACCAGACAACATCAGAGTAACCAAAAGTTAGCTTGAACGACTTGGGTTTGTAGGTAACACAATATGATCCTTGAAGATCTGATAGAATCTGATATGCATGTGTTAAGTTGAGCAGCTTGAAGTATGATCGCTTAAGTATGCTCAAATATCTTGGAATATGCAGATTTGAAAGATGTATGCAAGATTGTAATCGCTGTTATGATTCTGCAGTCTTGAGTCTACATATTTATAGTTGAAAAATTTAAACGATCGGATATTGCTTTTCAATGATCATCTAAACTAACCCGATATAATGATCTTGTCACTTTAATCATCATACACTATAATAAATGTCATTTAATTTCCTTACCTTTTTCAAGCTTTAGCCCTTATAGCTTCTGAAAATTTGATTGACTTTGGACATATTGGGAAACATCCTGTCATCCGGAGTTGGTAGGATACTATCCCATAATATTTTAACAGAAAAGGATTGAGTTCAACGTATCCTCCTCAATTTGCTCATATATGATTGGTCGAAGTGCGGATGGAGGTTAATGGTTATACATGTGCACTTTATTCCTGATTTGGTCCAGTCAAAAGACAGATGATAGCTTGAGTTGATAATATTTCTTGAGCGGTCTAACTTGATCCAGATGTTGGAAAACCTGTAAAAACAAAAGAAAAGCGGTTTGATCCCTAAACAGCTCGATGTTGTTATTTGTCAATCACCAAAACTTAGGGTAAAGGGTAAAAAAAGATATCCTATCAATTTCTCCCTTTTTGATGATGACAAAATCAAGCTTAAAAAATATACAAGATTTACACAAAATCTATTAGATGATAAAGATGAATCAAAACTAATGTATTTTATTCAGTAAACGAATTATCATTAATACACGTACAATAAAAAAAATCCTATTACACCTACAGAAAGGGGAAACAACAGAACTAAAAAAATATCATGTTCTAAAAATTGATCCACCACTACTGCGTCCTCCTCTCTCCTTCTTTCTTCTCATTCCTATCTTTTCTCTCATCAGCTTGTTTTGATTCTTCATATCTTGCTCTTTCAGCAAGTGGCTTTTGCTCGTCAATCTTCTTTTAGTCTACCACTTATGTTTTTTTTTTGTATCACTCCTTTTCATATAATCAAGTATTTCTTGCAACTGGTTGCCAATGGTGGTTTTAAGTTGATCTATTCGTTGGTCCATATGTTTCTTTACTTGGATCACTTGATAGTTCAACATTCAGGTTTACTTATTGATTCTTTAGTTTGAGATGATTGGCAGTCAGAGAATATCATTGCATGCTGATGACACTTGTGTCCTCAAGAATTTGAGCTTTGAAGTTGTCAAAAGCTATAGTATGTGAAAAATGTTTGGCTTATTAGTGACTGAGTCACAATATAAAACAAACCTAGTCCTTGATGAGGTACAAGATCTTCAGGAACATTGTCCCTAGGATCTAACCGCTGAATATGTTGGAAAGAAGAAGAACCATGCTTGAACATGTTCAGAGGATTTAGATGGCGAGGATATGCACAAATAATTGCTTCTACACTGGTTTTTTGTTGAGAGGACATCCTTATCTTCAAGAGAAAAATCTCTAGGTGAAGTTGAAGGTTCAACGGTTTGATCTTGAATGATCCATGGAACAACCACTTCTTCCATCAATTCTAGTCCAGGTTGGACCTGATCAATTTTGAGATGAAATCACTGTGAACTACCATCTCCTTGCCGGTTAGATTTTTAGGAGAAATGATATGATCATCGATTAATAGTTCACCTGCAAGAGTTGTCGGCATTGATTCAAGATTTAAGTCTTCTTACTCATATACTTCTTGTTCAGCGGTTTGATCTTGGAGCATTGAAGAAGAGGGGTTCATCTTCGATTGATAAAACTCGAATTGGGATAAAGATTTGGCTACTTCATCCACAGAGATTAACATAATCTCTGGGATATTTTCAGTCAATTCAGTGTAGGCGGAGAGGATGGTGGAGCTTGAGTTTCACAAATAATTGGAGTTTGATAGAGTTCTCCCACCTCCAAATTTCTCTTAGGTGGATATCTCCTTCTCAACATTCCGTGACTTTGGTACGTCTTCAGATACAGGCTATTTACCAGCCTAAATCCTGCCTAGATAAGAAAAAAACTGAGATAGTTTCTTCTTCAAAAGTTGGGAGTTCGTACACCTATTGTTTGACCTTGACCATAATAGAAAACGAAAGGTGTCCATTTCCAGTAGATTTATGATCGATGCATCATCCTTAGTGGTTGGACTGAGCATCAAAATTTCTTCTGTTGGATGATGTACCATAAGGCACTTTCATTTAATTCCATTGCAATGAAGTCTCTTCTTTGTAGAGCTTCAGAAATAACTTCTATTTCTGCCCATCGCAACATCTTCAGCTCAAGTACTACCACAAATTTGAGCTTATTTTCTTTCCAGATGATGTCAAAATGGACAACGGTCCAATATTCTACCCAACTGTCAAACTCGCGCATTTTCTCTTTTGCTAATTGATCAACTCGTTGCATGGCAAGATTGATGGTGGCTTGAACATTTAGAATCTTAGGTTCCTCAACAAGTACTTATTTTCCTTAGGGTTTTGGATCGATTAACAGTAAACCAGACCATCTGGCTATCTCTTATTTTTCCAAAATACTTACTCCCTTGAGACTAAAGAGTGGAATATCATGAGCTGGTCTAAGTGGCTCGTTAAGTGTTTATCAACTTAATTTTCTTCAATTTTGGTTTTTTCAACCTTTTCGTTTGGTTCAGCCACTACTTTCTATCACCATCTTAATCATATTTTTAAGAAAGGGCCAGTTTCTTCTTGGTTTCCTTAGCTGGCGCCTTAACCGACTCGACCTTCTTCTCTTGATTCTTCAAAACCTCATATTTCATAACTTTAATCACTAAAACATCAACATCAGTTGACACGTTCTTATTTTGATAAGTTTCGACAGAGTTCCAGTCTATCAGCTTGGGGGGAGGGGGGGAGAGGGGTGGAGTTTAACAATAAACATCGGCTTGATATTAATTTTTCCAATCATATAGCACAGAGGGATGGCGAACCCCAAATATTGATCTTCTTTTTTCACCATGGATGCGTAGGTCTTGAGTAGAATGTTTGACCAAATGAAATTCACTCTAGACAAAATGGTCGCCATGACCATGAACTTTGTATTATTTTCCTTATCAATTATGCTCTAGCTTTGCTGACAACAGCTTGCTAACAATATTAGTGAGAAACTTGTATTCCAACATTATGTCTTTCTTCAGACAGTTCGGAGACTGCCTGAAGAAAGAGGCGATCTACAAAAAGAAAACTCTACCCTCCTGTTGGAATTTTTCAAGTTCGCAATCTTGATTTTGGTCATAACAAAACTTGTTAATTTTTGTTACTGATAATCTACCTTAGTGTGCAGAAGCTTGGATTATTCAAAAGCTGTTTACATCGCAAGCTGAAGACCTAACTGTTAGGATCAGATAATTAGATGGAAGGTGTTTAGAAGGGGGGGAGGGTTGAATAAACACTCACGGATTTTATATTCTTTTCGGAATAGAGTATCAGTTTGGTGATAACTGAAACTAGAATCTCGTATGTCAATGACAATCAGTTTAACTGAAAACAGTTGCGGAAATAAACTGATTGAAAGATAGAACAAATAACTGAAATGATAACACGCAGAGATTTATGGATGTTAGGAGATTTAAATACTCCTACGTCAGCCCTTCTATCACAAGGATAGAATATGTACTAAAAGACTTTGATCGATACAAAAATTGTATAGACCCACTTCAGTTTGGACTTAAACACTGCTAAAACTGAAACTCTTAGCTAACAACAAATTTCTCAGTCTTTCAACTGGACTTAGCACAACTGAATGATTTACAACAAAGTGATTTTGTGCTAATGTTCTCTGTATGTAGCCTTGAATGCTACTGATGTATCTGATAAGTGTGAGCTAACTGAATATGAGTAGAGTAACAGTAGGTTAAAGATGTTGATCTTTGTATATGTTCTTCGACTGCTCTCCTCAGCTATTTATATGCTTCTCTTCCAACGGTAACAATAAATATAATGTGAATCCATATATTTGTTGATTGCCACGTCAATATTCTCTGATATTTGTACACTGTAGACTCTGAAATGCGGCGTTCCACTCCAAGTTGCAGTCTACTTTGTACTATTGTCGGTTGAATGTCCTTTTCAGCTGATAACGTGTCGAGCTGAGTGATCAGCTGATGGGCAATATCTTGTGTGCTCTCGACTGAATATATCGACTGATTGGTTTACGACTGATCAGTCAGTTGAATTGAAAATTCAGTTTCGCTGAACTGATCAGTTTCCAACTGATCAGTTCTGTTGTAAATTCAGTTTAGCTGGTATCAGTTGCCTTTAATATTATGTACATTAATCTTCAGTTAGGAAACTGATAGTTGATTTGCGAAGCCTGGTTAATTGATCAGTTAATTCAATAAATTCGATGCTTAGTTTGTCAAATCACCGAAATTTGGTTTCCAACATTTCCCCATTTTTGGTGATTGACAAAACTTGGAGCTTAATAGACTGATCAGCTGAAATAAAGAGAATACTTTAAAACATTGTAGATAAAATAATTTTTCTAGTGTACAGACTCGTACAAAGAAAACAAATTTCCTTGAGCTAATAACTGACAACAATTGTTCTTCAGTTCTGATCCTCTCTTCAGTTCTGATCCTCTCTTAGTCCTTCATTAATCTAGGTGCTTCCCTTTTTTTGTCAAGCACATCGACTTTTCGAGATAAAATCCTAACATCAGCTGCAATCTCTTTGACAGCAGAAAATACAGTGGTTTGGAGCAATTCAATTTTCTTTGAAACAGATGTGTCCATAAGTTCAACTCGTTTGCTGATTGAGTCTTGAGTTAGGAAGAGAATCTCGGCTAAGCCTCTGTTCTTTTTAACTTCGTCGATCGCAATGGAGATAAAGGTCACAGCAGCTTGAATTGACTTCAGTTTCCCTGAATTGAATTCACTTGAAGAGTCCAGCTTGAGAGAGTGAGCAAGTTGAGCGTATTGAATTTCCTTGATTTCTTTCATCATCTTTGACATTTTATTCTGAATGTCCTGAATCTCTTCAAGTACTAAGTCCATTTCTGAGTATGAATGAGGAGAAACAGGTCCGATGGCCCTGGTTCTTGTTCCTAGGTAGTTTGATCAAAGACCACCAGAGTCCTGTCACAAACTTCTGTTTCAACATGTAGCAGTTCTTGTAGATTCTGGGAAGGAGAAGAGATAGTAGGAAGATCCAATGAAGAATATGGTTCTTCAGTTTGTTGAACTATCGGTACTTCAGTTTGTATATCTTCAGTTTCAACTGAGTTCAGTTGAGGCTCGTCTGTAGAACTAAGAACTGTCTGTTCAGTCACAACCACCGACTGAACTGGTTCATTAAATGCTTCAAAATTAGCCATTTCGGCTTGTTCTTCAGTAGCTATAGTTTTGAACATCTGCTGGTTTTTCAGTTGATGCAACATCTTCAGCTGTTCTGACTGTTTCAAGATGAATGTCAGTCGTAACTGACTCGATGACCTCATATAGATTCGCCAATGTCAATTCAGCTTCAGAGTAAAGCTGTGGATTATCAGTAGGAGGTGCAAAAATTGGTGATGTTAGAGAAACTGAAGTTGAAGGAACAATTACTTTTTGAGAAGAATTAGCAACGTCCTGAGGAGATTCTGGAACTGAATCTTCAATTGAGAAATCTTGAGTGGCTGCTGGGATGATCAACTCTTGATCCATTTCCCAATGTTTGATCTCCGTTTGTAGTTTGACAAGATCCGTTTCCAGTTGAGTATACACTGCTTTATCATTGAATGCGATTGGACTGGTTGGATCAAAGTTTTGCCATAGCTTAGCAACTAACTTCTGTAGTCTCTGTACTCTCATAAGATCGAAGAAATACTTCTTCCTTTCAAGAACTTGAGTAATGGTTGATGCCTTTACTGTCTTCATCACCACTTTTTCAAGATCAATAAACCTCCTCAGTTTGGATTTCTTCTGAAGTTCTTTGGCAAAGACATGAGTCCTGAATTTGACCCATTCATCAAAGATTTTGAGCTTCTCTGCTGAAAATGCATTAATCTCCTGCCAAATGAGATCAATGTGCGTTTGTATAGCATTTGTAGGTCTTGTCTCTTCTTGCATCTTTCCTTTGCCCTTTGGATCAACCAGGATATGTGGAATGCTCAATCATGAAATAGTTGAATCGATACCTTCTCTGATCACTACTCTTTTTGGTCTGATAAAAGGTAAAGGGTTATATCCGGAGATTTTGATCAGTGGAGCCGTAACCCCAACAAGCTTCTTCGTGTCACTAGATTTAGTGACTTTCTTCTGTGGCAGAATCTTGGATAGAGGTAACTAATCCTCAGTTGAGGGTTCAGTTGAGATTGCTTTCAAAGGGACAGCCTTGATGGGCTGTTGAGTTTCTGATACAGTCACCCTATCAGTTGAGATAGTTCCAACTATTGCAGCAGGTTTGGTCTTCAAAGTTCGTGGTTTTTTGATTATCTTTGGAGATGGAATCTTCTCAGAGTCAGATTCAGTTACAATCAACTTGCGTTTGATTGTCTTTTTCTGAACAACTTTCTTCCTTTGGACTGATTTGGGAGCTTGTTCAGTCCCAATATTCTTCTTGATCTTCAAGAACTGTTCAGGAGATATTTCCAACTTCGATTTTGGTGGCTGAATGGTTTTGGCGTTGAAGATTTTCAATTTTGATGAGCTTTCTGAATCATCAGCCATCAGTCCTTTGACTTTCATCAAATAATTCAGTTGTACTGCAAACCCTCTGGACTGCTTGGTTGATTGAAACATATTTCTCAAGATATTGAAGATAAGGTGTTTCCAGTTCAGTATTCGACCAGCCATAATAATAGTAATGGCCTGAAATTTCTCCAAAGTTAGTGCATCAAATGATCCTACCTTTGCTAATAGCCCCTTGGAGACAATATCAGCCAGCAACTGAACTTCTGGCTTCAGTTCCTTCTTTAAATCGGAAACTTTGATTTTTCGTCCATCAGCAGAAAGTAGATTTTGCATCTTTTCGACATCAGATGCCTTTACTTCAGCAAGATTTGCTAGCCCATCAGAAGGCAGCTGAAATAAGTCGCAGAAGAACGGTTCCTCGATAATCAGCAACTCCACATTCACAGTGGTGGTGATATGTCCATTCTGATCAACGAGGCCATTAGAATAGAGTTCTTGAATCTCTTTGGTATAAATTTCTTGGGAAGATAAACCCAGAAATTTCTTCAGTCCGGCTTCCTCTAATTTCAGAAAGATATTCTTGATTTCCTCCTCTTTCATAGTGAGGATGGAATCGAAGTCTATTGCCATTGCATTCATGAGGTGAGCAGGAGTCTAGTTTGCCATCTGATTGCTTGAAATTTGCGAGAAGGAATATCTGCTTTGGATTTATTTTTGCTCTTTGAAATGCTGAAAGTGTTCGTAAGGAAGAACTGAATTGAATCAGGGAAGGTGATAAATGTTGGTGACTGTTCACATTTTTGGACACGTGTCAGTCCGAAAAAAATTGATTTGAAAATATGTGTTCGTGTGGTAAAATCGTGTGTACCAAATTGATGGTTTACGTGAGTCCACATTTCAAAGTATTAGTCATTGAAAGATAGCTTTTAGTGCTGATATAAACAGTCACATCATTAGATTTGGAATAAAACACGATTAATTCGTTAACTCACATGAGAAGATAAGTTTAATTATCAGTTGAACGATCAGCTGTGAAACTGAATCATTTCAAATGAAAATTTACTAACTATTTAGTATTCTCATTTAACTTCTTAAAATCGATATTCCCCCTAAATAATTGTATTGAAAAGATGAAGATTTAAGTGATACAAAAGTGATAAGTCTAGTGCTTTAGAAGATGAAGCGCTGAGGCTAATGATTATGTCTCTTCATATTCTTTAAACCTGGGCTTATAAATAAAAGCAACAAGGTTAGTTAAAACACATTAGCAACCAAATATATCATAATATAAAATGGCAGGTCCAAGTAGTTCAAAGGTTCTTGATTTGGTTGAGGAGTTCAACGAAGCTGCTTTCGAACTACGAAAGGTTGCTATAGAAGATGAAGTCTTCTATAAAGTTCTATGCTTTTGGCAAAAACTCCAAGATCTCCAGCTCAGTCTGCAGGGAGCAACAGGTGCTACATCCAAACAGGTGGCACTACTGAAGAAATATCGGCGGCACATGTGCGTTGCTGATGAGGTGGATATCTTTAATGCTGAAGGTATCTACCTACTAATGCTGAAGAAGGAAAAACGGACTCTGAAACGCATAGCGATTTCAGAGGGTTTTTTGAAGACTTCCACGGGGGCCATATCTCGTTGGTTGGCCTTGTGGAGGCTAGCTATTAAGACTGAAGTGAAACTTGTACGCTCAGTCTATTATTAATGAAGTGTTTATCTATTTTATCTTTGTTTCTTTACTTTCTCCAAACAAACTAATATCAGTTGATAAATATAAAACAAACTGAGTACGACAAAAGATAAGAGTTTAACTGACATCAGTTGATAGATGTTTAAATGAACGATACCACACTGAATAATTATCAACTGATGAAAAAGATCATAAGACTGATTAAGACAAATCAATTAAACCAAGTATATTGCGAAAGTGAGAAAACTTAGCCTCAGGTAATGGTTTAGTGAATATATTAGCAGATTGTTGTTCAGTTGACATATATTCCAGTCTGATGGCTTTCTTCAAGGCATGATCTCTGATGAAGTGTTGCCTGACATCTATATGCTTGGTCCTTGAGTGAAGAATTAGATTATAAGTGATGACAATCGTGCTAGTGTTGTCACAAAATATGGGTGATTCTTTGGAAATAACTCCGTAGTCTTTTAATTGTTGCTGGATCCAGAGCACTTGAGCACAGCATCTACCAGCAACAAGATATTCTGCTTCAGTTGTGGAGGTAGCTATGGATGTCTGCTTCTTGCTGAACCAAGAAATCAGTCGGTCTCCTAGAAACTGACAAGATCCACTTGTACTTTTACGATCAAGCTTACATCTTGCATAATCTGCATCTGAATATCCAACTAAATTGAAAGAAGAGTCTTTAGAGTACCATAACCCAACATTTAATGTGCCTTTAAGATATTTTAAAATACGTTTGGCAGCAGAAAAATATGACTGCTTAGGGTTTGCTTGAAACCTAGCACACATACAAACAGCAAATACAATATCAGGACGACTAGCAGTTAGGTACAATAATGGACCTATTAAACCTCTGTAGAGTGTCGCCTCAACTGATATTCCCCCTTGATCAGTGTCCAGTTTAACTGATGAGATCATGGGAGTACTTGCAGCTGAACACGATTCCATACCAAATTTCTTCAGCAATTCCTTCGTGTATTTAGTCTGACTGATAAAAGTGCCAGCCTCCAATTGCTTCACTTGTAGTCCAAAAAAAAATGTCAGTTCACCCATCATGCTCATTTCAAATTTCTCCTGCATCATCTTAGCAAATTTCTCACATAATTTGGGGTTAGTTGAACCAAATATAATATCATCAACATAAATTTGAACGAATAAAATATGATCATTCTTTGAAAATTTGAACAATGTCTTATCAACTGATCCAACAGAAAAATCATGATCAGTTATAAATTTTGAAAGAGTTTCATACCAAGCTCTTGGAGCTTGTTTAAGACCATATAAGGTTTTGTTCAAATGATAGACATGATCAGGAAAATGATGATTTATGAAACCTGGAGGTTGTTCAATATAGAATTCTTCGTGCAACTGACCATTTAGGAATGCATTTTTTACATCCATCTGATAGACTTTGAAATTCTTGAATGATGCATAGATAAGGATTATTCTTATAGTTTCCAGTCTTGCAACTGGTGCATATGTTTCATCATAGTCAATTCCTTCTTATTGCCTGTATCCTTGCGCTACCAGTTCTCGCCTTGTTGCGCATAACTGAACCATCTTCATTCAGTTTATTCATATACACCCATTTTGTACCTATGACAGTTTTTGAAACTGGTCTTGGAACTAGGTTCCAGACATTGTTATGGGTAAACTGATTCAGCTCCTCTTGCATTGCATTTATCCAATTTGGATCAGCAAGTGCTTCGTCAGCTTTCTTTGGTTCCAATTGCAATACGAAAGCTGAATGAATAAATAAATTGAGCATCTGATTTCTTGTTCTTACCGGATCAGATGGGTTTCCAATTACCAATTCTGGAGGATGTGATTTATTCCATCTGTATTCAGCATTTGTTGTATCCAAGTCATCCACTGCTTCAGTTTGCAAATGGGTGTTTTCTTCAGTTTCAGTTGCGGTTGCATTAGTTGGTAATTGAATATTCTCAATAAGCTCCACCAACTGATTATCAGGAACAACTTCTTGTTCAACTGGTTGATCTAACACTTCTGGTTCAGGTGTTTGGAGGTTGTGTTGATTGATATGATTTTCTTCTTGATCACCATATTCCAAATTGATATCTGTAAATCTATCCACTAGCTCAACTGGATCAGTTGGCTTATCAGTTAGTACATTTTCTTCAAAGACAACATGGATAGATTCTTCAACATTCAAAGAATTTTTATAAAAACTCTATATGCTTTGCTAACTGAAGAATATCCCAGAAATATTCCCTCTCCAGATTTAGCATCAAAGGCTTTTAAATGATTTTTGCCGTTGTCAAGAATAAAACATATTCATTCGAATATTTTGAAGTAATAAACCACACTTTTTCCTCCATGCCAGATCTCATATGGAGTTTTCAAATGATTTTTATTAATCATCGATCTGTTCGGAGTATAACACGCAGTGTTTACTGCCTCTGCCCAAAACTTTTGAGAAATACCAGAATCAGCAAGCATTGTTCTAGCAGCTTCTTTAAGGGTTTGATTTCTCCTCTCAGCTACACCATTTTGCTAAGGAGTTCTAGCTGCTGAGAGCTCATGCTTAATTCCAGCATTTTCTAAAAAAATTGAAAGAATTTGATTGATGAATACAGTTCCACGATCGGATCTGATTCTATCAATTCCAATTGATTTTTTCATTTAATAGTCTTTTGAAAAGCTTGATCAGTTGTGCAGCAGTTTGGTCTTTGGATTTGAGAAATATAACCCAAGTAAATCTTGAAAAATCATCCACAATCACAAAGATGTATTTCATTCCTCCTAAGCTCATGACTGGTATTGGAACAAATAGATCCATATGTAAAGGCTCTAAGCATCGGGAAGAAGATTTACAGCCCTTGTTTTTAAAAGAAGACTTTACTTGTTTACCAAACTGACATGATGGACAAATTTTATCTTTGGTAAAATCATTTTTGGGCAAACCAGTGAAAAGATCGTGATTACTCAGATATGCAATAGTTTTAAAGTTCATGTGGTTTAATCTCTTATGCCACAAACAGTTTTTAGAGGATTTTGAAGTAATAAAACATACTGGTGCATAAGGTTGATCATTCCAACTGACTTTGTAAGTGTTTCCACACCGTTTGCCAGTTAGGATGACCTCATCAGTTGAGTCTTTGACTGAACAAAAATGTTTATCAAACTGAACTGAGAATCCGTTATCGCATAACTGACTGATGCTAATCAGATTATACTTGAGATTCTCAACTAATAAAACATCATTAATGATAAAGTTACCAATGGATAAGCTTACCTTTACCCACAGTTTTATCTTTGGAATTATCTCCAAAACTGATGTTTGGTCCAGTGTATTTGATCAGTTGAGATAACAAGTTTGCATGTCCCGTAATGTGTCGTGAGCATCCACTATCCAAGTACCAGATTGATTCTTTGCTTGTACTTGTTACCTGCAATCACACACAAGATATAATTCTGGTACCCATTTCTATTTGGGGTCCTAAACTGATTTAGTCCTTTAGGAATCCAGACTTGGATTAGTCTGAGTAACTGTCCAATTGCTGTATTCCAGATGGTCTTTCTCGATTTGTGTGTGCTTGGTGTGTAGTATGCAGATGAGACAACATGTGATTTAGATTTGTTTAACTGATTGTTCAGCCGATATATTCTGAACTGGCTTGTTGTTATAGTAATTGGAGTAGCCATTTGAATAATTCTTGCTGAATCTTTTTGATGATTGACTGCGTGAGTCAGTTAAAACTTTTGGGCTATAACCAATACCATATCTCTTAGCCTTGTTCGTACTTTCAGTAGGCTGTTCAACCAGTTTACTTGGCTCAGTTTGTTCTTGTACCACAACTGATTTGACAAAGTGAATGTATTTCTTTTTATCCATATTTAGTTTTGGTCGAGTATCATTGGAAGACATTTCATCTTGATTACTGAACCCTAAACCAGTTTTATCAGTAACTGATTTCTGCGAGTTCTGTATTTCAGTTAATGCGGTAGATGATTTGTTCCACGCCTGAATAAGGTCAGTTTTCTTGGAATTTTCCAGCATTAACTTCTGAATCATTGCTTGATTCCCTGCTTCTTTCATAATTGAGCTCAACAATCTCCCTTTTTAGACTCAACACATCAACTGATTCATCAGTTTTAGTTTTATTGTCTATGGGATTAGTTTGCTTTGCTCTGGCCTTTTCAAAAGATAAGGCAAGCTTGTGGTATTCATTAACCATGTCATGAAGAGTTGAAATGAGTTCTTCTCTATTGAAATCAGTTGAGGTGAAATCAAATACCTGTTTGCTAGCTGATTCCTATTGGACATCGTCTACAATTAGACAGTTTATTTCTTCTTCATCTTCAGTTGACCTGGTTGGGCTATCTGGTTCTGATTGTTCACTATTGCTTTCAGGCCATTTGGATTTACTTTCTTCAGCTAAGAGCACTTCATGCTTATTTCAGGATGATTTCTTCTCATCCTTAGTCCTTCTTCCGTGATCATAGGACTTCTTCCTTTTATCAATTGACCCTTGAATGTCTTCTTTGGTTTAGGACAGTCAGCTATAAAGTGACCATGTTTACCACAGTTGTAACAGACATATGGTTCTTCTTTGGTATGATTCTTCTGGAATTGCTTTTGAAAGTTTCCTTATTCTTTCTCATGAATCTTCCAAATTTTTTGACAAACAATGACATTGCATCATCGCTCAATTTATCAGCAGTTTTGTCAGCTGAACCAGTTGGTTTCAGTCTGACTGCAGTTAAAGCTATTGTTGCAGATGATGTAGAGGGTTATCCTTCTCTGGTATGCAATTCAAAATCGTAAGCCTTAAGATCGGCAAACAAGTCATGGAGTTAGATCTTGTTGAGATATTTCGACTCCCTCATAGCCATGGTTTTCAAATCCCATTCCTTGAGAAGACTTCTAATAACTTTTAGTGCTACTTCTTTATTTGAATACATTTTTCCTAATGCATTCAGGTCATTAATGATTTCACTGGTCCTTTCATCATAGTCATGCATTGATTCCACCAACTTTCATCTTTATGTTGTCAATCTTCTGAACAACAAAGAAAGTTTATTCTCTTTGGCTTGTTCATTTCCTTCACAAAGCTGGATCAGATTTTCCAAAATTTCTTTAGATGTCTTACACATTTTGATTTTGCTGAAAGTTACTTTATCCAGAGTTTTGTACAGTATCTCCTTTACCACATTGTCCAAATTTGCTTTTCTTTTATCCTCAGCAGTCCATTCATCTCTGGGTTTTTCAATTCTATGAGGTGCCCCATCGGTGATGGAAACTGCTGTGTTGGCTTTCAATATTTTCATCGGACCTTCAGTGATGACATACCACATGTCATCATCTTGTGCAACTAAGTGAGCCTGCATTCTGATTTTCCAATCATCGAAGTGTTCTCTTGAAAACATAGGAATTTTATTGAAAGATGTCGTGGTAATCAGTTTTGTGAATGAAGGTATTCTTAGACAAGATTTAACTGTGCTCTGATACCATTTGTTAGGATCGGATAATTAGATGGAAAGTGTTTCGGAGGGGGGGTTGAATAAACACTCACAGATTTTATATTCTTTTCGGAATAGAGTATCAGTTTGATGATAAACTGAAACTAGAATCTCTTCTGTCAATGACAATCAGTTTAACTGAAAACAATTGCGGAAATAAACTGATTGAAAGATAGAACAAATAACTGAAATGATAACACACAAGATATTTATGGATGTTCGGAGATTTAATACTCCTACGTCACCCCTTCTATCACAAGGATAGAATATGCACTAAAAGACTTTGATCGATACAAAAATTGTATAGACCCACTTCAATTTGGACTTAAACACTGCCAAAACTGAAAATCTTAGCTAACAACAGATTTCTCAGTCTTTCAACTGGACTTAGCACAACTGAATGATTTACAACAAAGTGATTTTGTGCTAATGTGCTCTGTATGTAGCCTTGAATGCTACTGAAGTATCTGATAAGTGTGAGCTAACTGAATATGAGCAGAGTAACAGCAGGTTAAAGATGTTGATCGTTGTATATGTTCTTTGACTGCTCTCCTCGGCTATTTATAGGTTTCTCTTCCAACGGTAACAATAAATATAATTTGAATCCATATATTTGTTGAATGTCACCTCAATATTCTCTGATATTCATACACTGTAGACTCTGAAATGCGGCATTCCACTCCAAGTTGCAGTCTGCTTTGTAATATTGTCGGTTGAATGTCCTTTTCATCTGATGACATGTCAAGCTGAGTGATAAGCTGATGGGCAATAGCTTGTGTGCTCTCGACTGAATATATCAACTGATTGGTTTACGACTGATCAGTCAGTTGAATTGAAAATTCAGTTTCGCTGAACTGATCAGTTTCCAACTGATCACTTGAGTTGTAAATTCAATTTAGCTGGTATCAGTTGCCTATAATATTATGTACATTAATCTTCAGTTAGACAACTGCTAGTTGATTTGCGAAGCCTGGTTACTTGATCAGTTAATCCAATAAATTCGATGCTTAGTTTGTCAAATCACCGAAATTTGGTTTCCAACACTAACTGATCGTTCAAACTGAATTATTCTAACTGTTACGTCATTTAACAGTCCAGCTGATTGTCCAGTTGATAGGTGGTTCAGCAGGAGAACCTTAGAAGCCTGGCTAGCCGAAGGAGCGTTCAACTGATGAAGAAATCCAGCTGATCAGTTCTACTGAATGAGAGTGAAATCAGTTCAACTGGCGAGTCAACTGATTTCACCAGCCCAACTGAAGATCAGTTCAGCTGATCAATTCGAAGCATCCGTCAGAATCTTTCAGTTGTGGAGAAAAACAAACTCTTTCAGTGGATTCCAGCTGAGCGTGAAGGTACAAGCCATTGTCCAGTCAAAGGACAATAATGGACGTTGCATCAGAGCTTTAAAGACAAAAACGTATCAGAAGGGCAGTCGAAAAGTCGAGACACAAAGTCCTAGAAACGAATTCAAGATGCAACAGATACAATAAATGAGTCTCACTGTACGTTCAGTTTTCCCGCCTATATAAAGAGAAGATCAGTGAAGATTCAATAACAAGATATAGAGGAGAGAAGCAAAAACGCAAATACGAGAGAAAAGAAAGGGCACACGCATTGTATATCTTCTTTCAGAAGCATTCGGCCTAGAGAGACACTTTAACGTGTTATCTGCTTAGTCTAGAAGCTTATTTCCCTCAGTGTGTGAGAACATCCTTGTTCAGTTCTCACACACAAACTCTCTCAACCACTTAAATACATTCTTACACAAAGACGTTAAACTTGTGTATGTAGTCTTTGACACATAGACATTAAAGAAGTCTTGGCTGGAATGTGCTGCCTTCAGTCATAGCTAGGAGTTTAGTTTAGGCAGTAGTGTAAGTCCTAGTTGAGTGAGTTTGTACAAATAGTTGTATAAATCAAAGTCTTCTAGTGGATCCTACCCGATGCAGTAGAAAGGGTGACGTAGGAGCAGTTGAAGTCTCTAGACATCCATAAACATATCTTGTGTATTTAACTGATTAACTGTTGTTTTCAAACTGTTTGGATCAGTTGGAGTATCCGTCAGTTCAGTTGTCACCATAACTGAACCGATGAATGAAAAAACCAATCTATCCTTTTTCGGTTATTCGGTTTACATAAGTTAAAATGTTTTATAATATAACAGTTTTCTTCACGAAAGATTACTTCGAGTTTCTTCCGCTTGGTTTTAACCAAACTCGATTTAATTCATCGGTGTTAATATTCTTAGAACACGAGATATTGCAGCTCATTGGAGAATATAGTGTTCGAAATGCCTTCGAAGGCACTAACACACTCGATCCTTCACCTCCTGTGATCATTGTTGCCTTCTGGTAGAGCGGATAAGAAGCTTAAACTGACCGTTGGTAGGTCTAACATTTATGCAAAAAGCTTCTGTGTGATGCAGTTGTTGGAACCTTGAACGGATCATATCACGGTCCCATGCTCCATCTTGGCAATCTCAAATAGTTGATCAAGTCTATGAAAAATGAAAACTGCAACTCAAAAACTTGCGGAGCCAAAAAACTTCCATGATCCTGAACATATTCACCATTGGCTCATCCTTCATGGCCAAAATAGAGGCGAAGTTGATAGAATGGTGTTGTTGGAGTAGTCAGTCATTTTCAGATTATTTGAATAAACAGATTGAGTTTCTCTGTGAAATGGTTAGAATGTAAGAACGCAAGATTTCAAGGATAATGGAATGTAAATTGTTGTGAAGTATCAAAAAGATTAAAGCATATTAAAAAAATAAGTATATATATAATCCGATTTGATAGACATGATAGTCCACACGTCAGTGTCATATGTTAAAATTTAAAAATTTGAAAGTCGGATAATAAATTTTAATGATTGATATATCTGCATGAAAAAATACAACGAATAGTAACTGATTACACAATAAATTTGGATTTAAAAAAAATCAAAATTTGAAATATTTGATATTAAACTATTCAACATATTAAGTTTTTTTCTCAGAGAAACGGTAAGAGCATGTGATAAGATCAAATTTCTTCAAACTCTAGCTAGAGCGATCAGAGTTGTGTACGAACTTGATACATTGTTTTGTTAGCTCGACTTTCGCTACCCCAAAATTTATACACCAATTTAAATCAAACAAACCAAGTATATTATGAAAGAAAATTTAGCGATGGGTATTGACTTGGTGAAAATGTCAGCAGCATGATTGTCTGCCGAAATATAATCAGCTGGATGTCCTTACTTTTTACATGATGTCTGATGTATAATTTCAATATGTTTGCTCCGACAATATAGGATATGGTTCTAAGTGATTTCTATGACACTTATGTTATCACAGAAAATTGAAGATTCATTGGTTTGATTCATAATCTCTTAATTGTTGACCATAGTAATTGTGCATAGCAACTCACATCGACTAAATACTCAACTTCAACCATTGATGTGGCAATTGATGTCTACTTCTTGTTGAACCAAGTTATCAGTCTATCTCCCAAGAACTGATATGATCCACTAGTGCTCTTCCTATCAATCTTGCAACATGTTTAGTATGCATTTGAATATCCAATAAGGTTAAAACCCGAATCTTTAGAATACCAAAGATCTTCACATGGAGTATCCTTAATATATTTAAGAAAGTGTTTAGCTGCAATATAACAAGATTGTTTAGGATTAGCTTGAAAGCAAACACATAAACAAATCACAGACATGATATTTGGTCAGTTGGCAATCAGATATAGTAGAGAGCCAATAAAGCATCTATACATTGTGATGTCCACTGATATTCCCCATTGTTAAGATCAGCTTGTTGGGTCAAAGTGTTTAGAAGGTGGGTTGAACAAACACTCAAAGATTTTGGCTCTTGTCGAAATGATGAATCACTTTAGTGATAAACTGAATTCAAGAATCTTGTTGTCGATATCAGTCAGTTAACTGGTAATGCGGAAACAAACTAACTAATAGATTGAATACTTAAAGAATAAATAAAATGGTGAACACAAAATTTTTTGTGGATGTTCAGATACTTCTGTAAGGTCCAAAATTAAGACGACGTAATCCAACTTCATGCAAGTCTAGGAAATAATGGAAAAATGAGTAATTAACTGATTTAATTGCTATTTGATTATGTGACCTACATGCGTACATGTTAAATATGATTTTATTATTATCATGCATAAAATTACATTATTAGGGATATTCAAGTTGCGATCGAGGAACGGGAACCGAGGGCTAAAAAACGTAAAATGTTTTTATTAAATAATTATTTTTAATTATTTAAATTATGGTTGTTGCTTTTAGTATTTTTGAAAATAAGGGGTTTTGGGGTGAATTTATACGCCGGGACGTAATTGTTAGCGGTGTCCGTTTTTCATAAAAAATATGAACTTTTTAGTAACCCGACTATTAAATTCACCAACCTATTTTTATCAAACTGCTTTTATGATTTAATTAAATCTTATTTGGGACTAATGGGCTTAATTAAAGTGGCTTAATAGGCCTAGCCTAATTAGCAAATTGAATTAGCTATGTAAAAGTTTCTAATCACCAAAATCTACACTTGTTGCACCAAACAATCGGCCACCCTATTTTAAAAGAAAATCTGAAAACACTCTCTCAACCTCACGGCACACACAACACACTTTGGGGAAGAGATTTCGAAGGTGCAAGCAAGAGCAAGCCAAGGTTGCGCCCCGTTCTTCGTCGTCAACAGATTTTCGTGCGTATATAACGCAAAGGCACGCCATATATCTCCTTTTCTCATCCATCGTGTCATAATATTTTTTTAAAAAAAAGGTTTTGTATGAAGCATGAAGTCCAGAATTTGGTTGCTCTCGTTTTCTCATGTGTGTGATCTTCATGCAATATGTTTGATGCCATGACTCACGTTTTTTACACCTAAGGGGCTGCCATGATGTCTAAGTAGGTTTAAGTAAATCTTTTGTATTAATTGAAGCCCCTCACACTCACCTAAATCACGGTAGAATTGAAGAAACAAGCAAAAACCGTAACTTTCTGTCATGAGGGAGAATGGGTTGCAGGTTTTGTACCCCAAGGCTGGGCAAGGGCTGGCTTCGGTCTGGAGGCTAGCTAGGGTCATGGGGGAGTCTAGGGGAGAGTCCTATCCAGGCTAGGACTCGAGTTAGGGGCCGGGGAAAGAGTCCTAGCCATGCTAGGACTCTACCCGAGAATCCTGCACAGATTGGTACAGGGTTTGCGAAAGTGCCCAGGGGTTGAGGGGTTCAGCTTGGGGGCACGGGCTGGGTTAGGAGGAGTCTCTAGGGTCCTAAGCAAGTGTACATGTGTTTGGTTCAAGCGTCGGGGCGTTGGCTAGAGCCAATTGCACCATAACTTAGAGTCCATGGCAAGTGTAACTCTCGGCCAGATTAAGGGCAGTAAGGGGGGGCTTCGTTTTGGGTTTTGGCATGAGTCCTTAGTGTTTTAAGAGTCCAGTAGGTTAATTTAGGATGTTGGTCAAGTTTTGGATCGAAATGGTTCTGGGTAACTCGTGAAAATCGAAAGTTGGCTCGGGGTTGAAGTTTAGGTGTCAAGTTAGAATTTTAAACAAATTAAAATTAGAAAATGGCTCACGGGGGTCGAGTTGTGGTCCATAAGGGCTAAAATAATATAAAAAGACTAAATTATGAATTAGGAATTTTGTATTAAAATTTGGGATTTTTCGGGATTTAAACACTGTCAAAACAATTAATTAAAGATAAATGAAAAAGTCGAATATTTAAGCTAAATAAAATTATGGAAAAATTCATGTAAACTTAAATAATTATTTTAGACATGTTAGAATCAAGAAAAAAAGGTCAAAATCGTAAAAAGTCGAGTCCAGGGGTAAAACAGTCTTTTTACACATAAAAATTAGTAAAGGTCGTGGCAGTGCCCTAAATGCTATTTTATGATATTATGACTATTTTTGAATGTTTATGAGATGTTCATGATTAAATTATGATTTTTTTAAATGTCCATGAATTTTTATGATTTAAGGTTGACATTTAAAAGACGTGTTGCATGCTTGGTTTCAAAAGCAAAAATGTTATGTTATGCATGATTTTTATAAAGTAATGAGAATGTAAACGTTGAAGAAAGTGAATTAATTGTGATTAATTCGTTAATGTTGGAGATGTCGTGAGGGTGATGGTCCCAGTGAGAACCCGACGATCGTATTTTCATCATTACGAATATGTGGCAACGGTTTTGTGGTAACAGTAATAATGTGAATATCGTGAGGGGAAAAGGCCCCGAGGGAACCCATTTGTGGGAAAAGGCCCCAGAGGGAACCCCGACGATCGTATTTCTATTCGATGAGGATAGGCCAGGACCCAGTTGACCGGTGAGAGTGTTGTTGGTGTCCGCCGTCGCCCGATACTGCGGTTTCATGTAGATGGATCCATCGATTTTTCATGTTCATGTCATGTCAGGAAAGTCACAATTAACGATCTGAATTCAACAAAAGGAAAAGGAAAAAGGAAAAATGTTTATGATCATGAAAATATTTTATGTCATGTCATGTTGAGGGAAAAAAAGGAAAAATGTTAAGGTTTATGATATACATGTACTGAAAATGTTATTCTTAAAGTTCATGCGTCATAAAAGATTTACGAAAATGTTCATGTTTGAAGTTTATGTATCCTCATGAAAATGATATTTTAAATACAAGTATTTTTCACTGTTATATGTTGACTGTATTACGTATTATTCGTTATTAAAATTATGGTGTGTTGAGTCTTTAGACTCACTTGGTGTGATGGATGAAGGTGAGGTTGAGGGTGGACTTGACGGATGATTTGACTGGACCGATGGCGCACACAACCCGAGAACCAACGCTTCTACTTTTCCGCATTTACGATTATGACTTATGAATTATGTTAAAGATTTTAAGACTATTTATTTATGCTTTTTGAGAGATTTTTGAGAGGTTTAGTATGAGCTATACTTTTCGAACTTATTGCTTTTTAGGTTTGGTAAAAAAGTTGACGATTTCATTTTTATGACTATTGCACTTGATTTTTAAAATGCTAGTTAGTTGGTGTTTTATTTTAAAGGGGTAAAATATTTTATAAAAATATTTTCATGTGGTAAATGTACATGGCCAAAAATTGAGTGTTTAAAAAAAAATTCTAGTACTTTTTAAGCAATAAAAAGGACAGACATTTCAGTTGGTATCAGAGCAAAGGTCCTGTAAAGGGTTGTGCCACCATCAGCGCCGGGAAGGTCAGTCGTCAAGCCTCAAATTTGTAAGTTTACATGCTTTATATGATGTTACTTGCATTATGTCATGAATAATGTGTTTACGTTACATGCTTACTAGCTTTTTGAGTATTTATTTTTTTGCATGCTTAAATTGCTAAATGAGCTAGGATATGTCACATGATTAGAGAACTTAGATTTAAATGCATGCTGGTTACGTTAGAATTTGGAAAACGTTCAGATATAATGCCTCCTAGATGTGCACCCGTTATTGAGAATCAGGAAGAGAACAGTGTTAACGCCGAGGGAATACTCAAGGGAATGGACCTCCTCCACCACCACCACCAGATGCTGTTACTCGTGAACTAGAGGCTATGGCTCGTCTCTTCGAGCAACACAATTACAGCAGCAACAATTGCAGCTGCAGTTACAGCAGATGCAGCAGCCACCAAGGCCACAACACGACATTTATGATCAGTTCCGGAGGCTAGGGCCGAAGGAATTTTCTGGCACCACCGATCCATTTGCTGCTGAGAGCTGGATCCGTTCACTTGAGATACATTTTCGCTATCTGGACATGGGAGATTCTGACCATGTGAGGTGTACTACTTATCTGTTTAGGGATGACGCTTGTGTGGGAAGGAGCCGAGCATGGTGTTGACCTTGCTACACTCACTTGGGCAAAGTTCAAGACAAAATTCTATGAGAAATACTTTACTGCTGATGTCAGAAGCCGGGCAAAGAGGGAATTTATGACTCTCCATCGGGGAGACATATCTGTTTCTGATATTGTGAAGAAGTTTGATAGCGGTTGCCACTTTGTACCCCTTTATTGCTGGGGACGCGGAAGAAAAGCTTAGACATTTCATGGATGGCCTACGACCTACCATTCGGGATAAAATTATGATGCTGCATCCTGGAGATTATGCTACAGCAATTACCTATGCATATCAGGCTGAGAAATCTTTGAAGGACATTGATTTTGAGCTTCAGCGCAAAAGGCAGCACATTCAGAACAATAATCAGCCGAATAAAAAACCATATACGGGTCCTCCTAGACCTCAAGGGCCTCAAAAGCCCCAAGGTCCAGTCAAGAAGCCAGCATCACCAAAGCCACAAAATCCTGGAGCACCAAAGCCTGCTGAGAGGCAACCATGCAAACAGTGCAATCGTCCACATATTGGAAAATGTGAATGGGGATCATTTAAATTTTTCTACTGCAGGGAGCATGGACACAAAGCTATCGAGTGCCCAAAGAAGAAAGCAGCTACTACGTCCCGAGCTTAAGTTATAAATGCCGAGGAAGCTGAGGAAGAGGCAGACACTACACTCATCACGGGTAAGCTAGTCATTTAACATTTTTATATTGCTTATTATTGCATGAAATGTTAAATTGGTTATTAGAATTGATTTGGGAACAAGATCTAACCTTGTAGAAATTAGGCTGCATGTTCTACCTAGTTGGATTTAAGTTATGATTTTAGAAACCATAGAAAATGATATGAATTTTGTGCCTTATTTTATGTGAAGGATGAAATGATTCCAAATAAAAAGTTTTAAGGTCAAAATTAAAGAAAATCATAACTAAGGGATTGTTAAGGGACTCGAATTATTGGGGGATAATTGTGCAATTTTCGAAAACATGAGGTCTAAAAAGGTAATTCTCGATAATTAATGGACCAAAGGTAATTTCAGAATTCTTAAGGACCACGATCATAATTTTCGAAACTTAAAGGACTAAAATGCAAATGTTCGAAAATATAAGGGATTATAATGCAAAATTCAAAAATTTGGAGGACTGAAGTGCAAATTTTCCAAGAAATGTTCAAGTTCAACACGAAATCTTCATATAGATTTGTGAATTAACGATAGTAAATCCTTAATATTCAACGCGAAAAGATTTATAATACATTTTTCACCGCAGGGAGGATCATCATTCTAGGTGTAGCTACCTATGCATTGATAGATTCAGGAGCTACACATTCTTTAATATCTAAAACCTTCATCAAAAGACTGAAAATTACTCCTCAAGATATGGGTTTGGGTTTCAAAGTTTCTATTCCATCCGTTGATCAAATGCTCACGTCTAAGATTGTTAAGAATCTGGAGCTTTGTTTATTAAAAGATGTTGTTCGGACAGATCTTATTGTGCTTCCTATGCCCGAATTCGATATTATACTTGGGATGGATTGGTTATCAGCGAATGGAGCTTCGATTGATTTTCGTCAGCGATCGGTATCTATTAGGCCACCTAGTGGTAAATCTATTGTCTTTGAGGAGGCAAGAAAGAAGCAAATGCCGCACATTATCTCTTGTTTATGTGCGAGGAAGCTTATTAAGCGTGGATGCCAAGCTTATCTAGCATGTGTCACTACTACACATGAATCTATCAGTCAGAAGTTAAAAGATGTTGATATTGTGAGAGATTTTCCTAGCATCTTTCCCGAGGACGTTTCTGGTATTTCGTCCAATCGTGAAGTGGAATTCTCTATTGATCTAATGCCGGGCACAGTTTTCCTATATCAAAGGCACTCTATCGTCTAGCACATGCCGAAATGAAAGAGCTAAAAGATCAAATCCAAGAATTGCTAGACAAAGGTTTCATTCGCCCTAGTTACTCTCCATGGGGCGCTCCGATATTATTTGTGAAAAAGAAAGATGGCAGCATGCGGCCTTGCATTGATTATCGAGAGCTTAATAGGGTCACTATAAAAAATAATTATCCACTGCCAAGAATTGAAGATTTATTTGATCAGTTGCAAGGAGCATCGGTATTTTCTAAGATTGATCTGCGATCTGGATACCATCAATTGAAAGTAAAAGAGTCAGATGTCCACAAGATGACATTTCGCACGAGATATGGGCACTATGAATTTATGGTCATGCCATTCGGGTTGACCAATGCACCAGCGATCTTCATGGATCTCATGAATCGCGTATTTCAGCCGCATCTGGATCAGTTTATTATTGTCTTCATTGATGACATATTGATCTATTCCAAGAGCAGAGAAGAGCGTAGCCATCTCTTGAGGATCGCACTGCAGGTATTGCAAGACAGAAAGCTATATGCAAAGTTCAGCAAGTGCGAGTTTTGGCTAGATAGAGTGGCGTTCTTAGGCCACATCATTTCTAGTGATGGCGTGGAAGTTGATCCGAGTAAAGTGTAAGCAGTGAAAGAATTGCAAGTACCAAAGAGTGTCACCAAGATTCGCAGTTTCTTGGGACTAGCTGGCTATCATCGCAAGTTTATACAGGGGTTCTCATCTATAGCGGTACCTATGACCGCCTTGACAAAGAGAAATGCTAAGTTTATTTGGGGACCCGAGTGTCAAGACAGTTTTGACAAGTTGAAACAAGCCTTGATATCAGCACCAGTGTTATCTATGCCATCAGGGCAAGGGGAGTATGTTCTTTACACCGACGCTTCTAAACTTGGTTTGGGCACAGTTCTGATGCAAAACAACCGATTTATCGCCTATGCATCAAGACAATTGAAAATTCATGAAAAGAACTACCCTACTCATGATCTTGAGCATGCAGCAGTGGTCTTTGTACTAAAAATTTGGAGACACTACCTTTATGGGGAGAAGTTCAAGATATTCACCGATCATAAAAGTTCAAAATACTTCTTCACCCAAAAGGAGCTGAATACGAGATAGCGCAGATGGCTCGAATTGGTAAAAGACTATGATTGTGACATTAGCTATCATCCGGGAAAAGCTAATGTAGTGGCAGACGCGTTGAGTAGGAAAGCAGCAGTTATTACTCAATTATCACTCCAAAGACCGTTGCAGTCCGAGATACAGCGGTTTGAGCTTACAGTGTATGCTAGGGGTGAGGCCCCTAATCTTGCCACACTATCAGTGCAGTCGACTTTGAGAGACAGAATTCTTGATGGGCAGTCTACTGATGAGTAGTTGCAAAAGTGGAGAGCAAGAGATGAAGCCAAGGGCCGGAATTTATATTCAATGATGGATGGTTTAGTTCGTTATCGTGATCGTCTATGGGTTCCTAGTGACGATTCTTTGAGAGATCTGATTATGAAGGAAGCCCATTACACACCATATTCATTCATCCGGGCAGCACAAAAATGTATAAAGATTTGCAGTTTTTATATTGGTGGCCAGGCATGAAGAGGGACATTCTGATATGTGTCCGAGTGTTTGACTTGTCAGCAAGTCAAAGCAGAGCATCAAAGACCAGGAGGAAAATTGAAGCCACTCCCTATTCCCGAGTGAAAATGGGAAAACGTCACCATGGACTTTGTTGTGGGATTGCCAAAGACAGTTAAAGGATTCAATGTCATTTGGGTGATAGTTGATCGTCTTACTAAATCAGCACATTTTCTACCTATTAAGACGACATTCACCATGATTCAGTATGCAGAGTTCTATATTCGAGAGATAGTTCGGCTGCATGGGATTCCTGTATCTATTGTTTCTGACAGAGATCCGAGATTCACGTATTCTTTTTGGAAAAGTCTGCGTGCAGCGATGGGACCAAGTTATTGTTCAGTACATCATTCTATCCTCAAACCGATGGTCAGTTAGAAAGGGTTATACAGATTTTGGAAGATCTGCTGCGAGCATGTGTTATTGATTTCCAAGGCAGTTGGGAACCAAAGTTACCTCTAGTGGAGTTCACCTACAATAATAGTTTCCAATCATCAATCGGGATGGCTCCTTTTGAGGCACTCTATGGAAGGAAGTGTAGATCTCCTAATCATTGGGACGAGGTTGGAGAAAGAAGAGATATCGGTCCAGATGTGATTGAAGAGACTGCCACGCTTGTAGTCAAAATTCGTTAGAAAATAAAGACTGCACAAAGCCGAAAAAAGAGTTATGCGGACAAAAGACGAATGGATTTAGAGTTTGCAGTGGGCGACCATGTGTTTGTGAAGATAGCACCTATGAAGGGTGTTATGCGCTTTGGCAAGAAAAGCAAGCTTAGTCATAGATTTATAGGCCCGTTCGATATTTTGGAGAGAATTGGGATGCTAGCTTATAGAGTGGCATTGTCGCCAGCACTTGCAGGAGTTCACAATGTGTTCCATATTTCAATGTTGCGGAAGTACATGTCGAATCCGTCACATGTGCTTAATTATGAACCACTCCAACTAACTCCAAACATGACTTATGAGGAAAGACCTGTCCAGATCTTAGCAAGGCAAGAAAGAAGATTGCGTAATAAAGTCATTCCAATGGCCAAGGTCAAGTGGCTGAATCACTCAGAAGAGGAGGCTACTTGGGAAACCGAGAGGGACTTGAAGGGTCGCTATCCATAACTATTCGGTAAGTTCTAAGTTCGAGGATGAAATTTTATTTAAGGGGTGGAGGAATTGTAAGGTCCAAAATTAAGACGACGTAATCCAAATGCATGCAAATCTAGGAAATAATGGAAAAATGAGTAATTAACTAATTTAATTGCTATTTGATTATGTGACCTACATGCGTACATGTTAAATATGATTTTGTTATCATCATGCATAAAATTGCATTATTAGGGATATTCAAGTTGAGATCGAGGAACGGGAACCGAGGGCTGAAAAACGTAAATTTTTTATTAAATAATTATTTTTAATTATTTAAATTATGGTTGTTGCTTTTAGTATTTTTGAAAATAAGGGGTTTTGGTGAATTTATACGCCGAGACGTAATTGTTAGCGGTGTCAGTTTTTCATCAAAAATAATAACTTAAGTAACCCGGTTATTAAATTCACCAACCTATTTTTATCAAACCACTTTTATGATTTAATTAAATCCTATTTGAGACTAATGAGCTTAATTTAAGTGGCTTAATAGGCCTAGCCTAATTAGCAAATTAAATTAGCTATATAAAAGTTTATAATCACCAAAACCCTACACTTGTTGCACCAAACAATCGGCCACCCTCTTTTAAAAGAAAATCTGAAAACACTCTCTTAACCTCACGGCACACACAACACACTTTGGGGAAGAGATTTTCGAAGGTGCAAGCAAGAGCAAGCCAAGGTTGCGTCCCGTTCTTCGTCGTCAACAGATTTTCGTGCGTATATAGCGCAAAGGCACGCCATATATCTCCTTTTCTCATCCATCATGTCATAATATTTTTTCTAAGAAAAAGTTTTTGTACGAAGCATGTAGTCCAGAATTTGGTTGCTCTCGTTTTCTCATGTGTGTGATCTTCATGCAATATGTTTGATGCCATGACTCACGTTTTTTACACCTAAGGGGCTGCCATGATGTCTAAGTAGGTTTAAGTAAAGCTTTTGTATGAATTGAAGCCCCTCACACTCACCTAAATCACGGTAGAATTGAAGAAACAAGCAGAAATCGTAACTTGCTGTCATGAGGGAGAAGGGGTTGCGAGTTTTGTACCCCACGGATGGGCAAGGGCTGGCTTCGGTCTGGAGGCTAGCTAGGGTCGTGGGGGAGTCTAGGAGAGAGTCCTAGCCATGCTAGGACTCTCTACCCGAGAACCCTGCACAGATTGGTGCAGGGTTTGCGCAAGTGCCCAGGGGTTGAGGGGCTCAGCTTGGGGGCATGGGCTGGGTTAGGAAGAGTCTCTAGGGTCCTAAGCAAGTGTACATGGGTTTGGTTCAAGCGTCGGGGCGTTGGCTAAAGCCACATGCACCATAACTTAGAGTCCATGCCAAGTGCAACTCTCGGTCAGATTAAGGGCAGTAAGGGGGGCTTCGTTTTGGGTTTTGGCCTGAGTACTTAGTGGTTTAATGGTCCAGTAGGTTAATTTAGGATGTTGGTCATGTTTTGGATCGACATGGTTTGGGGGTAACTCGTGAAAATCGAAAGTTGGCTCGGGGTCGAAGTTTAGGTGTCAACTTAGAGTTTTAAACTAATTAAAATTGGAAAACGGCTCACGGGGGTCGAGTCGTGGTCCATAAGGGCTAAAATAATATAAAACGACTTAATTATGAATTTAGAAGTTTTGTATTAAAATTTGGGATTTTTCGGGATTTAAACACTGTCAAAACAATTAATTAAAGATAAATGAAAAAGTCGAATATTTAAGCTAAATAAAATTATTTAAAAATTCATGTAAGCTTAAATAATTATTTGGGACATGTTAGAGTCAAGAAAATAAAAGGTCAAAATCGTAAAAAGTCGAGTCCAGAGGTAAAACAGTCTTTTTACACCTAAAAATTAGTAAAGGTCATGGCAATGCCCTAAATGCTATTTTATGATATTATGACTATTTTTGAATGTTTATGAGATGTTCATGATTAAATTATTATTCTTTTTAAATGTCCTTGAATATTTATGATTTAAGGTCGACAAATAAAAGACGTGTTGCATGCTTGGTTTCAAAAGCAAAAATGTTATGTTATGCATGATTTTTATAAATTAATGAGAATGTAAACGTTGAAGGAAGTGAAGTAATTGTGACTAATTCGTTAATATTGGAGATGTCGTGAGGGTGACGGTCCTAGTGGGAGCCCGACGATCGTATTTTCATCATTACGACTATGTGGTAACGGTTTTGTGGTAACGGTAAGAATGAGAATATCGTGAGGGGAAAAAGCCTCCGAGGGAATCCATTTGTGGGAAAAGGCCCCAGAGGAAACCCGACGATCTTATTTCTATTCGATGAAGATAGGCCGGGCCCAGTTGACCGGTGGAGTGTTGCTGGTGTCCTCCGCCGCCCAGTATTGCGGTTTCATGTAAATGGAAACATCGATTTTTCATGTTCAGTCATGTCAGGAAAGTCACAATTAACGATCTGAATTCAACAAAAGGAGAAGGAAAAAGAAAAAATGTTTATGATCATGAAAATTTTTATGTCATGTCATGTTGAGGAAAAAAAGGAAAAAGGTTAAGGTTTATGTTATACATGTACTGAAAATGTTATGCTTAAAGTTCATGCGTCATAAAAGATTTACGAAAATGTTCATGTTTGAAGTTTATGTATCCTCATGAAAACGATATTTTAGTACAAATATATTTCACTGTTATATATTGACTGTATTATGTATTATTTGTTATTAAGATTATGGTGTTGAGTCTTTAGACTCACTATGTGTGATGGATGGAGGTGAGGTTGAGGGTGGGCTTGACGGATGATTTGACTGGACTGATGGCGCACACAACCCGAGGACTAGCGCTTCTACTTTTCCGCATTTACGATCATGACTTATGAATTATGTTAAAGATTTTAAAACTATTTATTTATGCTTTTTGAGAGATTTTTGAGAGGTTTAGTATGGGCTATACTTTTCAAACTTATTGTTTTTTAGGTTTGGTAAAACAGTCGACGATTTCATTTTTATGACTATTGCACTTGATTTTAAAATGTTAGTTGGTTGGTGTTTTATTTTAAAGTGGTAAAATATTTTGTATTTTCATGTGGTAAATGTACATGGCCAAAAATTGAGTGTTTTTAAAAAAATCTAGTACTTTTTAAGCAATAAAAAGGGCAGACATTTCAACTTCAATCACTCCTACGTCACCCCTTCTATCACAAGGGTATGTTATCATTAAAAGACTTTGATTGATAACATAAGCTGTAATAACCCACTTCATTTTGGATTTAAACACTGTCAAACTGAAACTCTTAGTTTCTTACAATTTATCAGTACACAAACTGACTTTCTTTCGTAGCACAACTGATCTCAAAAGATCGAATACAATAAATTAATGTGCTAGTATTTTAGCTCGAATGATAGCCCGAATTCTATGAATATATCTATGAAGTGCGAGCTTTTTTGTATGAATATCGGAACTGATTGTGTATAATTGAATCTTGCAAATGTTCTCAAATTTGGAAATCAACATTGTTTCTCACTTAACTTCAAATGTTCAAATTTGGAAATCAACAACTTGTTTCTCACTAAACTTTTCAGCTATTTATCTGCTTTTCTTCCAATGGTAACACTGAATGCATTAATTAATACTTATCCTTTGATTTGTCCTATCTGAATGTGTCAACATTCTTCTGACAATAGTACGATGTTGCAGTCTACTAATGCGGTGCTCCTTTTGTTAGTTGCAGTCTGCTGCATACGATTTTTCGATTGATAGCTGAACTAATTGATGACTTGTAAAACTGATCAGCAGTTCGACTATTTGACTTATTAGTTGAACTGAATATATGACTGACCAGTTAAACTAACTTAGGGCATCCTGTTCAGTTCTAACTGCTAGTTCGGTTGACTTTGTTTAGTTCGATTGCATTAATCTTCAGTTAGGATAACCTCAGTTTGAACATACTCAGTTTGAATAGATTCAGTTCAGTTAGTTTCAGTTCAGTAGTTTCAATTGAGCTAATCAGTTCTGCAAACTTCGATACTCTATTTGTCAAACTTCGAAACCTTTAGTTCTAACAATTTTCCCCTTTTTGGTGTTTGACAAAATTTAGATTTCAAGAACTGATAAAACTGATAGTAGATAAAATAGTCGTCAATAGAAATGTACATATTCCTACATAATAAGAATAAGGATCAACTAAACTGCTAAAAAATCTAACTTATTGGACTGTGCATCATTTCTTAGCTTTATTCTCAGCTGGTCCTTGATCAGTTGGATGTTCAGTCTTTTCTTTGAAGTATCACCTTGACCTTGCTTATGTTGTTCCTCTTCTCCCTTTTTGTCAACACCTGTCTTGTTAGAAAGATGGCGGACTTCTGTTATGACTTGGGATATTGCATCAAGAATTTGTGCTTGCATTTTGTCCTTTCTCTTGGAGAAGCTTCTAAGCACAAAGTTGATGAGCATATCCTGGGTTTGGAATAAAGCTGATACCGTGACTCTGTCTTTCTTCAATTTATCAACGACAAAGAACAGATCAATCATGACTTTGTTGATCTTATTTAGATCTTTCAGGGTATGTTCCTTGATGGAATCAAATCTCAGCATATGCATAAGTTGAGTAGATTTGACTTCCGAAACTGTTGATATCAGATTGTACGAACCAGACTGAATATTTTCGATCATGATTTCTATAGCAATTGGTACATCAGGAGACAAGGCTTTAGTTATTGTTGGAGTTTTGCCTTTGTCCTTCTCACTGAAAGTCACCATTGCTAAGGCTTTTGATCCAGTCTCAGTTTTTTGTTCTAATTCAGCAATGAAATCTTCAACTAAATCCTTTTGTATGTCGGGAAAAGTGTTGAGGAGCAGTTGAACTAGAAGTCGCATCCGTTGGCTTTTGCATATCAAGTATTGCTTCTGAATGCAACTGAGCCGCGTCATATCGTTGTTCAGTCATGACAATCGAGTGAACTTCAACTTCAATACTTTTCAACATAGCCTCCAAGGCTATTTGTTCTGATGTACTTGGATATGCATCCTCCTCAGCTAGTTGAGAAAGTTCGAAATTCAGCTGAATGTCAGTGGCAATTGATCTGACCACTTCGTCAACGTTGGCCAATGACAACTCAACATCTCTGTATAGAGGTTGTCTAGCTGGTGAAGATCTTGGAGGTGCAGGCCTTGGAACGAAGACTACAGTTCTGAATCTTACCCATTCATGAAAATTCTATAACTTTGATTCAGCAAACTCATTAATGTCACTCCAGATGAGATTGATGTGAGTCTAAACAGAGTTGGTTGGTCTGGGCTCTTCAATGAACTTGCCCTTTCCTTTTGGATCAGTAAGAGCGTGAGATATAATTAGCCCTGAAGTAGTTGAGTCTATTTGTTCACGAATGACCACGCCTTTAGGTCTTGCGATCAGAAGAACGGTAGATCGAATCACTATGTGGGAGGTGCACGGAGACCTACAAGCTTCAATGTTTCGCCAGATTCGGTGATGATCTTGGAAGGGTTGTCAACCGACTTCTTCCGTTGAGGTACTTAAACTGATTGTGTAGCTGGAATTGACTGAATTGGTTCAGGAGCTTTGGGTGCCTCAGGTCCAGTAGACATCAATCTGACAGCTAGAATGGCTTCGGGAACAGCTGGTTTGGTCTTCTGAGACATTGGTTTCTATATGATTTTCGCAGATGGTGTTTTCTCCGAATCACTATCATGGACAACCAGTTTTCTCTTGGTTGTTAGTTGGCGAGCCACAGCCTTGGCCTTGGCAAGCTTTACAGACTTCGGAATGTTGAAAATGATTGTTAACCAGTTCAAGCTTGTGCCCTTCATGATTGCTGTCATGATTTGAAATTTTTTCAGAGTAAGGGCAGCAAAGGAACCTGGCTTGTCTAGAACGCCATTGGCAACAATATTAGCCAGCAACTGGATTTCTGGCTTCAGTTCCTTCTTTGGGTCGGATACATTGATCTTCTTCCCATGAGCAGATAGCACATTTTGCATTTCTTCAATGTCAGCTATCGTGACTTCAGAGAAGTGATATAGACCCTCAGTTGGAAGTTGAAAAAGATTTCTGAAGAATCCTTTATTGATAGTCATCGTATGGTTGTTGAAAGTCATGGAAATTATGCCGTCATTGGAAACTGTGTTCGCATAAACTTCTTGAATCTTCTTCGGATAAATAGCCTGGGTTGCCATTAGGGGTAGCATTCGGTCGGTTTGGTTACCGACCGAACCGAATTAGCCATAACCGAACCGAGCCGAAATATTTAGCCATAATTGAACCGACCGAATTAATTTTTATAACCGATCTAAACCGAACCGAATAAAAATCGGTTAATTCTGGTTTTTTTAAAAAAATTGTGATTTAACTTTAATTATATATGTAATTTTTTTTAAACACTACAGTCTATACAAATGTATAAAAACATAAAATCGCACACATCACAAATGTATAAGTTTTGTTTGAACAAAATTAGTACATATTATATCGATTTTAAAATTAAAAATTAAAAAATATATAAAAATTAATAAATAATAGAAATTATTAAATAATTATTATTATTATATCGATTAATTCAGTTAACCGATTTCGAAATTTTGAAAACTGTAACCAAACCGAATTAACCGATATAACCGAAATTTTTAATTTGAAAACTGAATGAAATAACCGAACTGAATTTCTGAATTGGCTCGATTCGGTCGGTTAATTTGGTTTTCACCGAAATCTCGCTCACCCCTAGTTGCCATTCCCAATAATTTTTTTTGACTAGCAGCTTCTATATT
Source organism: Primulina eburnea (assembly GCF_022965805.1). Taxonomy (NCBI): domain Eukaryota; kingdom Viridiplantae; phylum Streptophyta; class Magnoliopsida; order Lamiales; family Gesneriaceae; genus Primulina; species Primulina eburnea. Next base: position 38,403,068 of record NC_133102.1, on the reverse strand, counting down.
CAGAAACATGCTTCGAATAGATTAATCCGAAACAGATAGAACGGAGTCGAAATCAATTTCCATAGAATTGAGAAAGAAAACCGGGGTTTGACTTGCCATTTACTTAGATTTTCTACGAAAAAGATTACAATGAGTTTTGAGTGCTTGAGAGTTTAGAACTTGAATGAAACGAACTGAAGATAGGCGGCACAAATATATATTTTTGTGAATTTTCAAATTTGGACACGTAGCAGTCCAAAATTAATTTGAATAAGTGATATTTACTGGACATGTAAATATAGAATGTAAACCGATTGAAGTACTTGTAACCGAATTTTCAATAATATTCAATGAATGATATAATTAGTGAAGTAATCTTAAAATTCACAAAATTTATTGTGAAATCTTAACTGAATCTCAGTATATGATAAGATCAGTTTGATCGAGATCTGACATCAGTTGGAAATTTAGTCAATTCGGTTTAGGAATAATTGATAATTTTCTTATCAGTTAACTAATTATAATTCGATGTTCCCCTAAATTAAGTATTAATATAAATCAACAAGTCCTAAATTATTTCTAATGTAAGAAAACTTAGTATCTGGTAGTGGCTTTGTGAATATATCTGCTGCTTGTTCATTTGAAATGTATTCCTAGTCGGATGTCCTTCTTGAGAGCATATCTCTGATGAAGTGATGTCTGACATCTATATGCTTTGTCCTGGAGTGAAGAATTGAATTATATGTAATTGCAATTGTGCTAGTGTTGTCACAAAATATTGGTGAATCCTCTACAATGACACCACAATCTCTTAGTTGTTGTTGAATCCAGAGCAGTTGAGCACAAAAGCTTATAGCAACTAGATATGCTGTTTCAGTTGTGGAAGTTGCGATAGATTTTTGCTTCTTGCTGAACCGGGAAACCAATATGTCTCCCAGAAACTGACATGATCCACTAGTACTTTATCAAGTTTACATCTTGCATAATCTTCATCTGAATAGCCAACTAGATTGAAAGATGAGTCTTTAGCATACCATAAGCCCACACTTTGTGTGCTTTTAAGATATTTCAATATACGGTGAAAAATGTGATTATTTAGGATTTTCTTGAAATCTAGCACACATGCAGACAACAAACACAGTATCATGACGACTAGCAGTTAGGTAAAGCAAAGAACCTATTAAACCTCTGTAGACTGTCATCTCGACTGATATTCCCCCTTTATTTTTATCTAATTTAATCGATGAACTAATGAGAGTATTTGCAGCTGAACATATTTCCATGCCAAACTTCTTAAGCAATTCATTTCTATATTTATTTTGATTGATAAATGTACCAGTTTCCATTTTATTTACTTACAACCAAGAAAGAATGTCAGTTCATCCATCATACTCATCTCCAATTTATTCTGCATCAACTTAGCAATTTTTTGGCATAATTTGGTGTTAGTTGACCCAAAAATAATGTCACAACATAAATTTGTACGAGTAAAATATGATATTTCTTTGAAAATTTGAACATTGTTTTATCAACTGTTCCAACAGTAAAATCATGATCAGTTAAGAATTTTGATAATGTCTCATACCAAGCTTGTGGAGCTTGTTTGAGGCCATATAATGCTTTGTTGAGATGATAAAACATGATCAGGAAGTGAATGACTTATAAAACCTGGTGGTTGTTCAACATAAACATCTTCCTGTAACTTACCATTAAGAAATGCGCTTTTGACACCCATCTGGTAAACTTTGAAGTTCTTGAAGGAGGCGTAGGCTAGGAATATTCTTATTGCCTCCAGTTGAACAACTGATACATAAGTTTCGTCATAATCAATTACTTCATATTGTCTGTATCCTTGTGCAACCAACCTAGCTTTGTTGTGTACAGCTGAACCATCTTCATTCAGTTTGTTTCCATAAACCCATTTTGTACCTATAATTGATTTTTAAAGTGGTCTTGGAACTAAAGTCCAAACGTTATTATGGGTAAACTGATTTATCTTCTCTTGCATAACATTTATCCAGTTTGGATTTAGAGCTTCATCAGCTTTCTTCGGTTCAAATTGAGAACAATGTGGAGTATACAAGTAAATTAAACATTTGATTTCTAGTTCTTACCCGAACAGATGGATTATTGAAACATCCACTACTTTTAAACTTTAAAATCCTACTAATTTTTTTTTTGAAACATAAAATTTGAAACTCATATTTATAATAACTTAACATTTTCGTCATCCAAAAAAATTTAGCATTTGAAATCTCAAGTTCATAAAAACCCCTAACTCGTTAATTAACCAAAAACCCTACATCGACATTTAACAAGATCAAACTAACCTCAAAATAAAGCATGAAAATCCCTAATTAAATCATTAACAAAATCTTTAAAACTTTAACTATCAAGCTAATGCGGAAAATAATGCCCCTCGAGAGTGTACTGCCGGACTCGATCAACTCAAGCACCAATGCCTCCCTCAATCTCATCCTCACCGGCAACATTCAAATCTAGTGAGTCTAATGACTCACCATGTTCTAAACATGAGTAACAAATAATACATATACAAACACATGAATTAAAACTCATACTTTTATTCAAAATAAGCTAGAATAAATTTGTAAGCATAATTTAATTATAAATCGTCAAATCATAAAACTTTCCATCATTTATCGTTTTGAGTGAAGTTTGATCCTTGAAAGTGACTAGTTGTATCATGTGATCGACTGATCGGTCTTAACTCATCATTGCGCATGGAGATGGGAATTAGGTACCGACGTAAAATGAAATACGATCGTTGAGCTCCCTATGAGGCCTTCTCCCTCACGATATTCCCAATCCATATATCATATCTTTTTGTTAGAGCCAATTCATATCCTTCAAAATATTTTTTCTTTTATTTTTAATCATAAAGTATCGTGTCCTTTCCACATTCGAAAAATAGCATTTTAACAGGAAAAATTGCACAGTTTTATCATAAATCATAAAATCTCAAATTTTCATCATAAATATTTTAAAATAACATTTAGCATGTGTTGTTATTATTCGGGACACTGCTAACTTTTTTGTAGTACCCAGGTGTAAAATGACCGTTTTTCCCTTGGACTCAATATTTCTCGATTTTGATTTTTTCTCTTTTGTTGACTCAAGATTATCCCAAATAATTATTTAAACTTAAATGTGACTTCTAATATTTTTATTTAACGTAAACTCTGGCTTTTTGTGTAAAGTCTAGGAAATTCGAATTACGTAACCTGACTGCAAGCAAATATCGGGTTTTTATTTAAAATATGTGTTTTTATTTATATTTAACTGTGTGATTATGGCATGGCTAGGAGTTTATTTCATGGTTATTTTAAAATTTCACGCATTAGGGTTTTAAATTGCATTTCGCGTTCGAACGAGTAATAGAGACTAAGGATAATCAGGAAAAATATTTTTATTAAATAATTAGTTTTAAATATTTAATAAAAGGGGTATTTAAGTGTCATTTTCGAAAATGAGCCTTGCTTGGATATTTTTATTCTTCGGGTCATATTTTTAACCGGTACGCAAAATTTAACGAATCAAAAGAATTTTTGAGGGTTCGGGCAATATTTTCTAAAACGTACCAAAACAAAATATTTTTCAAGAGTGTTATTGGGCTTGATGGGTTCATTTTAGTGCTTAGTTGGCCCAAAACCCTTTTTACTCTAATTTTTATTATATGCCCATTAGTGCATGTTTATTTAACTTAATCACTACTAAACTAAACCCTAAACCTAACCTACTCATTTGGACGCCCACCATACCCTTCAGCAGTAAAATTCTTTCGTTTTCAGCAGCAAGTCGCCTGGTTCCATAATCTTTAAAAGAACAATTATTCCCCACCTCACCGGTGCACGTTCTACGGAAGGATTTCCAAGTTTTCGAGCGGTTAAATGTTAAGACATGCCATGTATCTCTTTTTCTCATCATTTACACCATTTATATGTTGATGTATATGTATTTGCATGAGAAATTTTTGGTTCTATCATGTGGCATCCTTTTTGCAAATTTTTGACATGAATTATGCAATGTTTCATATATAACTCACACTTTCTCGATTTGGTGTGTAAGGGGTTGTCGATTTGTGTTGCCAGGGGGATGATCATGTCGAGGGTTAAGTGACTAGATGCTGGAGTCTCGGGTTTGTCAAGCTTGAAGGGAAATCGATCGGACCTAAAGCATGCTTCGACATTTGGGGGACTAGATCAGGTTATGGGGAGAGAAACGGCTGCAGGGGAGACTATCCAAGCCATGGTGCAGTACCTAAGGGGGTTGAGACATGGTCAAGGAGGGCTCGACCGCGGCTGGTCATGTGATAAGGGGAGATCGTTTTGCTTGTGTCTAGTAGGGTCGAGACTGGTTGCTATTCGGTAAATCGCACGGGGCTGGTTGCATGGACAACATGCGTGGATAGGGTTTGAACAGTAGGATTTTCTTGGTCTGAAATGGGTCCTAGGTAGCCATGGTGCATGCCTGGTGCGGGTTGGTTAGAGATATGATCGAATAGTCGTGGTTGGTGCAACTAGAGTTAAAGCTTGGGCGAGCAGAAAAATTTCCAGCAACTTTCGGTTACTGTTTGAGGAAAATAAGTGTTTTAAAGGCTAGTCTTGTAGTTTCGAGTCATGGTTTGAGTTGAGAGAAATTTGGTTAAGTTTCGGGTTGATACAGGTTAAAACCAGGACCCCGGTCCATGTTTTAAAATGAATCGTATAAGTTTCAAAATGGGCTCTAATTTATGTCTAATAATTGCTTATAAATATGTTTTGAGGTTTTTTAAGGATTTTGGTTGCTTCGGGTCGAAATTTAGAGGTCCATGGATAAAATGGTCAATTATGGTTTCCAGGGGCAAAATGGTCATTTTGCACCCTGATCAAGTTTTTAGTTCTGACAGTGCCCTGAACACGATTTGACATGTTTTAAATGCTTATGTTATCACGAACATGAATTTTTATGTAAATATGAAAAATTATGTTGCATGCTTGCTTTTAAGGAAAATGTACGTATATGCATGATTTTATTAAGTGATGAATATGATGACATGTTTTGACGGATGAGAGTTGGTTGTGACTAATATGATGATATGATAATACGATAACATGTAAGACCAAGACTCAGTGGATGGGTAATACTGTCGTTGACTGATGTCCCCGCCGCCAAGTACCGCTGTTATATGTAGATGGATCCATCGCCTAATACGATGATACGAAAGTCATAATTAATGAACAGGAATTCAAATTAAGAGAATGATATGATGAGATGTGTTACGGAAATGTTTATGCTTTGATAGGTCATGATTATGCTTTCATATGTTTAAGATCATGAAACGTATTTTTATTACGGTACTTTTCACTGTTGCGTGCTATGTATATATATTTGCTATGACGTTACAGGTGTGTTGATTCTTTAGACTCACTATGTGGGAATGATGCAGGTGAACATATCGATCAAGAGATTGGAGGTGCCGAATACTGATTAGGCAGAGTTGGTTGTACCACACGAACCCGAGGACCATATTTTCCGCACATCATGTTTATGAGATGTAGTGATTTTGGATATTTTCATACTATATCTTTTTATTATGCTGATGTTTGACAGAATTTTTACAGGTTTACATATTTTTTTTTATTTTTAAAAACGTATGCCGAGGGTTGACGAATTGGATATTTTTACACTACAGTATTTTATCAGTTAGTTGATTACTTTTATTTTAAAATGTGAACTTTTCAGATACTATTGCATGCATGCATAAACATGTAATTTTCGAAAATGAGCTCACAAAAAAAATTCTAGTAGCATTTTAATTAGTAGACTGTTTCATTTCGATTTATTTCCTTAATTACTAAACCATGAAGCATTTAATTTCCGAATTAATTCAAAACTAAATATTTTCTTTTCAAACTTTAACCTGAACTCTTCCTTCCTAAAACACCCTCATGAGCCATGAGCCACCCCCATGGAACCACAGTTCGAGCCCCTACCAATATAAACCCAAGAATTCGAACCCTAAGCCCTACACCAAGCGACGACCCCATTACCTCGAGCCATGATCGAGCCACCCTTGACCAGACCTGATCTTAACCCTCTTGGACTCCACCTGGACCAACGCACCAACCCCAGCCCACGCGCGAATCCTATCCTTGCGCATGGACCTGAGCCGCACCCTTCCTAGAGTTCTAGCCATGCAAGGACGCTCCTAATCCTCCAACCAACGACCCCACTCGCACTTAACCATCCTTGGACCATCCTCTAGACCCTGCTGGACTAGCCTAGCCTAGCCCTAGCCAAGCCGTGAGCCCTTCTCTCAGAAAATCGCACCTATGCGTGCATGTGGTAGAGTCCTACCCCTTGTGGACTCTTCCCCAGCTACTAACCATGAGTCCTAGCATGGCTAGGACTCTTCCTAACCCCAAACCATGTCCAGCATAGCCACTGCCCCAGCCCTGGCTGAGCCGCACTCATCCAAGCCACCTAGCTGTAGCCTTCCTCCCACGAGAAGCCCTAGAAAATCCTCTAGGTTGGTTGCCTCCCTTGCCAAGCTCGATTCCAGCATGTAAGACTCTTTTCTTATCCCTTAAACACCTCATATTGGCAATGTGTCCTTAGAAATCATAACATTTTCAGACAAGCGTAAATCATCAAAACTTTGAAAATATTTGTTCTATCGCTAACCGGTTAATGCTTCAATATTTTTCATGCAATTTTTTTAAAAAACATAATATGATTTGAACGGTGCGTCAAAGAAGTTTAGAAGCGTGCCTTTGCGTTTTAGAACGCTCGAATATGCGATTGTCGGCGTGGGTTGCGAAGGGAGACGAACAGGCGAGATTTCGAAATTTTGGAGTATGTGTTGTTTTCGGCTGAATGAGCTTAATGAAGACCTTAAGTTTCTATTTTATAGATTTAAAATTTGTATGTTAATGGACTTGGGTTTTGGGCCTTTGAGTTTAAGAGCAATTGAGCCTATTAATCTTAGTTAAATTAGGCCCTATAACACCTATTTAAGTGAAAAATAAAAGTTTAAAAAATTATTTTTTCAAATGATACTTTTGGTTCTTTAAAAGTCTCTTGTTTGCCCAAAACCGACTTCCGAATAAAATCGTGCTCGTCTCGTAAAATAATTTGTATTTACTATTTTTTTTAAAATAATCATATTCAATTATATTAATAAGCCTTGAAAATATTTAATGAAAAAAAATATTTTATTTTGGTCGTCCCTGTTTTCCTTTTTCCCAGCCTATTATCGAATATTCAGATAAAATCTTCAATTCTCATGAAATCATGCAATCTATTATTTAATCATGAAATTAGACCTTCAATCATATAATATACATCATTTAAGCATTTAGAATCAATTAATAAAACAATTAAGCAATTTAGTACATTTGCATGTATATGGTTTACGTGGGTTGACTTTTGGACGTTAAAACTACCTATTACCAAATCCTGTGGATGTGATTACTCCATCTATAGTTGGACCTGGTTGGATCAGTTTGCGTCGTTGTTTCAGTTTGCAACTGTAAATCTCCTTCAACATTAGTTGCAACAGGTTCAGTTAGTATTTGAGTATCATTGTGTTGTTCCACAAACTGATTGTTAGGAACAACTTTCTAGTCAACTGTTTGATCCACCACTTCAGGTCTGGTGTTTGAAGGATGTTTAGATTTATGTGAACTTCTTCTTCACTATCATCCTCGAAGCTGATTTCTGTTAAGCGATCAGCCAGCTCAACTGGATCAGTTGGCTTATCAGTTAGAGCAGATTCATCAAATACAACATGAATTAATTCTTCTAGATTTAAAGTACGATTATTGAAAACTCTGTAATGAATATCCAAGAAAAACTCTTTCATCTGATTTAGCATCAAATGTTGTTAAATGATTTTTGCCATTGTTATGAATAAAACTTCTGCAACCAAATATTTTGAAGTAATACACCACGCTTTTCTTTTCATGCCAGATCACATACGGCATTTTCAAATGATTTTTATTAATCATTGATCTGTTCTGATTATAACATACAGTGTTTACTGCTTCTACCTAAAATCTTTAAGAAATACCAGAATCAGCAAGCATTGTTCTAGCTGCTTCATTAACCGATTTTCTATCATGATGATATTATCAGTTGAGCTCTTGACTGTGCAAGTGTGCTTGTTAAACTGAACTGAACAATTATTATCACACAACTGACTTATGCTAATTAGATTATATTTTAAATTATCAACTAGTAGAACATCATCAATAATAATGTTATCATAGATAATCTTACCTTTACTCATGATTCTACCTTTTGAATCATTTCCAAAACTGATTTTTGGACAAGAATATTTGACCAGTAGGGATAACAAATCAGCATCCCTTGTCATGTTTTTTGAGCATCCGCTGTCCAAGTACCAGATTGAATCTTTAGTTGATATAATTGTCACTTGCAGTCACACACAATGAATAATTTTGTACCCACATCTATTTGGGTCGTAAACTGATTAGTCCTTTAAGAACCCAGATTTGGACCAGTCTAACTGAATTTCCAGTTGATGTGTTCCAGATAGTTTTTCTCAGTTTATGTGTGCTTGATGTGTTGTGTGCAGATGAGACAATATGCATTTTATCCTTGTTCACCTTGTTGTTCACCCGATATCTTTTCTAAACAGACTTACTATTATAATGAGCATTCCTAGAGATCTGATTTTCATAGCTGAATCGTTTAGGTGACCAACTTCGTGAATCATTTGAACTCGAGTGACTATATCCAATTCCATACCTCTTAGCCTTGTTCTTATTGTCAATCGTTTGTTCAACTGGTTTACTTGGCTCTAATTGTTTATGTACCATAAATGATTTTACAAAGGGATATACTTCTCTTTGCACATGTTCAGTTCTGGCTTGGTGCCACTGATTGAAGATTCATTTTGGCTATTAAAGCCTAAACCAGTTTTGTCAATAACTACTTTTTTTAAACCTTGCATTTCAGCAGTTTTGTCAATAACTGATTTTTTTAAACCTTGCATTTCAGCAGTTTTGTCAATAACTGATTTTTTTAAACCTTGCATTTCAGTCAATGCAACGGATGACTTATTCCAAGTTTGAATCATATCAGTTTGTCTTGAATTTTCAAGTTTCAGCTGCTGAAGCATAGATTGGTTTTCACTCATTCTAGTTTTAGCTCAGAAATCTCTCATTTTTAGACTCAACAGTTCAACTAATTCATCAGTTTCAATTTTATTATCTTGGGGATCATTTTGCTTTGCTTGACCTTCTCAAATGAGAGAAAAAGTTTCTGATACTCATTAACCATGTCATATAATGTGGAAATGAGTTTTTCTCGTGTAAAGTCGGTTGAACTGAAATCAAATATCTGATCCCTGCTTTATTCCAGTTCTGTATTATCAGCCATTAGGAACTTTACTTCTTCATCGCTGGAGATGCCCAAGCTTTAAGATTCTGATGCATCACTATCAGTTTCTGCCCACTTGGACTTGCTTTCTTCGGCTAATAGAGCTTCATGCTTCTTTTTGAATGATATCTTATCATCCTTAGCTCTTCTTTGTGGTTCAAATGATTTCTTTTCTTTTTTAGTTGAGCATCGACTGTTATTCTTTGGCTTAGAACATTCAGCAATAGAGTGTCCAGTCTTGCCACAGTTGTAACAAGCATTTGGTTCTTCTAAGGAGATATTTTTATGAGAGCATCTTTGGAAGGATCCCTGGTTCTTTCTCATAAATCTTCCAAATTTCTTGATGAAAAATGACATGGCATTAGTTCTCAGCTATTCTATAGATTTTTCAGCTGAACCATTTGGTTCAAGTTTTAAGGCGTTGAGTGCAGTTGTAACTGTTGGAGTTGATGTTCTCGTTCTCTCGTCTGTAGTTCAAACTCGTAAGCTTTAAGATCAGCAAATAAATCATGTAGTTATACTTTGTTAAGGTCTTTGGATTATCGCATTGCCAATGTCTTAACGTCCCATACTTTGGGAAGACCACGAACAACCTTCAAAGCAATTTCCTTATTTGTATACACTTTCTCCAGTGCATTCAATTCATTGATAATGCTGCTCACTTGTTCATCAAACTCATTCATTGATTCTTTATCTTGATATCATCAAACTTTTGTACTGCAACTGAGAGTTTGTTTTCCTGTGTTTGCTCGTTGACCTCACACAATTGAGTCAGATTTCCCGTGTTTGCTCGTTGACCTCGCACAATTGAGTCAGTTTTCCCCAAGTTTTTTTTGGCTATTTTGCACATCTTGATTTTGCTGAATGTAATTTTGTTCCGTGTTTCGTACATAAAATCTTTCGCTACATTGTCCAAATTTTATTTCCTCTTGTCTTCAGTTGTCCATTCTTCTCGTGGATTTTCAATACGGTGAGGTGCTCCATAACTTATATAGCAATAGCCGTGCTAGCTTTCATGATCTTCATAGGTCCATCAGTTACGACGTACCACATATCATCATCTTGTGCAGTTAAATGAGCATGCATTCTAATTTTCCAATCATCAAATTCCTCTCTTGAGAACATATGGATTTTGTTGAATGAAAACATGATGAATATGTGTGTGGACAGAATACATCAGAAGTATTCATAGACAAGATTGAAACATCTATGATACTTGTTAGGATCAGTTTGATGGGTCAAAGTGTTTAAGAGAGGAAGGGGGGGGGGGGGGGGGGGGGGGTTTGAATAAAAACTTATAGATTTTTGACTCTTTTCGAAATGATGAATCAGTTTAGTGATAAACTAAATTTAAGAATCTTCTTGTCGATATCAGTCAGTTAATTGGTAGTGCGGAAATAAACTAACTAATAGATTGAATACTTAAAGAATAAATAAAATGCTGAACACAAAATTTTTTATGGATGTTCAGAGACTTCAATCGCTCCTACGTCACCCCTTCTATCACAAGGATATGTGTAGCGCCCTTACCCGACCCACTACTAAACAGACTAATAAACATGCAACATTAAACTTAAGACCAACAATTAAACAGCGGAAATCAAATACTTAATCATCTTACAACCCAAACGAAAACAAAACAATAACAACAGTCTTAAACATTAATACAACCATAACAAATACATGATTCTGAAAGAGAAAACGATAAATCACAGAAAACCTCCACTGGATAACCACCGAAAACCAACTGCTCTAGCCACTGCCCTAGTCGCCCAAACCGTCCAACCTAAGACCTGCCCCGTTGAATGGGGTGTCCAAGATGAAAACAAGGACGTGAGAGACAATCCCCCAATACGAGAATGTACGAGTATACAAACTGATATGATGCATGCGAAATGCAATATGCTCGGATATCAAGGATCAAGTCAATAATCTCATGCTCAGTCTAGAGGCGCCTGAGTGTGTTGTCTCTGATATGCCCTAGGCATGTTTTGGCTCCCACACTCATCATCAAGACGTGGAACTGCAATGTCCAGGTCATCAGAGCCCGTGCGTCCCGTCGGACACTGTAGCTCTCGATGCCCCATCGTCCACAATACAGAATAGGGCTGATCGACCCCAACAAACGAGGTATATCTCAAAAGATATCAGGCTCAACATGATATGTCATGCATAATATGCCAAAGCAGTAAAACATGTATCATGCAACAGATAAATATGCAACATATAAGTGTGTATACTACGCTTGGATATCTCAGTCAGTAATCACGTACCTCACTAAAACAATCTGACAGAAAGCTCTGAACCTAGACAATACCAACATAATGAAATCACTAACAAACCAGATCAAACATGCTACGAGTTCTCCCTAATGATCCTTAAATCAATATCTAAGGATTTAGGATAATACCTGCGTCCGTCGTCAGCCCGCTGATGATGTCTCGATCTCAGTTCACCGACCCCTTCCCGAGTCGATACTAGCTCCGAAACTTCCCGACACCAAAGTGCCCTAGAAACTGGCTAGAAAACATAAGGTACAACTAGAACTCTCTCTGAAGAATGCGGTGAAGGAAACAAAAGAATCGGCTTCCATTTATAGGCTGCATCCGTACTATTTCAAAAAATCCGAACCAATCTTATCTGCCACGTGTCAGAATCTCATTGGTATAGCTGGATTTCTCGAGATAATGTAATCCGAAGTAGGTCGGGTTATCCATTTAAAATTCGGTGGATACCAACAGCTTAATCTCGAATTATCAATTCCTTAATAATACTTAATTAACAACTCATTAATTATGTCTTAATTAATACTTCATTCAAAACAAATATTCGGGTCATTACATCCTCCCCTCCTTACAAAGATTTCGTCCTCGAAATCAAAACTGAAGTACAATACAACTGAATAAAATACAACTCAAAACAAATGAGGATACTCTGAGCGCATACGACTCTCTAACTCCCAAGTCGCTTCTGCAGTACCTCGGCGTTGCCATTGCACTAGAACAAGTGGAATGGTCTTGTTTCTGAGCCTTTTCTCTTTCCTACCCAGGATTAAAAGCGGCTGTTTGACATAAGTCAAGTCTTCTTCAAGTTGAACATCTGTCGGACTAAGAACGTGCGATTCATCTGCTTCATACCGTCGTAGCAACGATACATGAAAGACATTATGAATGCTGGACAGATACGGCGGTAAAGCCAATCGATACGCCAAATTCCCAACACATTCCAAGATCTCAAAAGGTCCGATGAGTCTTGGGGCTAATTTTCCCTTGAGTCCAAATCTCATCACCCTGCGGAACGGTGAAACTTTAAGAAAAACTTTTTCCCCTGACTGAAACTGTAGAGGTCTACGCTTGGTATTCGCGTAACTCGATTGACGATCTTGTGCAGTTTTAATTCTCTTCTTAATCAATTCCACTACATCAATCGCTTGTTGCACTAATTCAGGTCCTTGCACTTGTCGTTCTCCTACTTCGTCCCAAAACAAAGGAGTACGACAACGTCTACCATACAATGCTTCGAACGAAGCCATACCAATGCTACTGTGGTAGCTATTGTTATATGCAAACTCCACAAGCAGCAGATGATCATGCCATGCTGGTCCAAAATCCAAAGCACAAGCACGCAACATGTCCTCAAGCGTCTGAATAGTTCTCTCAGACTGACCATCGGTCTCTGAAATGATAGGCAGTACTCAGACTCAATGTCGTTCCCAACGCTTTTTGAAAAATTCCCCAAAACCTTGAGGTAAAGCGTGGATCTCTATCACTGACTATACTTGTTGGCACACCATGATATTTAAGAATCTCTTGGATGTATAGTCTTGCCATGCGATCAAAACTATATTCCCGACTATACGGAATGAAATGTGCTGACTTAGTCAGTCGGTCCACAACAACCCAAATTGCATCACAATTCTTAGAAGACAGCGGCAAGTGGGTGACAAAATCCATCGTTACATGCTCCCACTTCCACTCAGGGATAGGAAGATTCGGAAGTAATCCTCCTGGTCGTCGATGTTCAGCTTTCACTTGCTGACAAACCAAACACTTGGCTACAAACTGGTAAACACTTCTCTTCATACCTTTCCACCAAAACCTGGTCTTCAAATCCTTATACACTTTCATGCTTCTAGGGTGGATACTCAACTTACTCCTATGAGCTTGAGATAAAATATCGTCCCTTAATTTAGAATCTTCTGGAACTACGATTCTTCCTGACAGACACAAGGTTCCATCTGTTTGGAACGCAAAGCCAGATGTGTTGTCTCCGTTAGCTAACCTTGCTAACTTTTTCACCTTCGGATCAAAAAACTGAGCTTCTCTGATTTTGGCATACAACATCGGTTCAGATAAAATGCTCGTTACTCGAATGTGTTACATTCCTTTCTTATGACAGAAGTGAAATCCCAGAGAACAACAATCTTGGATTACACTTGATATGAAACTTGTCTGAAGTGCAGATAATATCACCTTGCGACTAAGAGCATCAGCTGTAAGATTCGCTGATCTTGGATGATACTTGATTTCGCAATCATAATCCTTTAACAAATCCATCCATCTTCTTTGACGCATATTCAACTCTGCTTGAGTGAAGATATACTTCAAACTCTTGTGATCCGTAAAAATCTCAAATCTCTCTCCGTAGAGATAATGTCGCCAAATCTTCAAAGCAAACACAATCGCTGCCAATTCCAGATCATGAACTAGATAATTCTCTTCATGCTTCTTCAACTGTCTGGATGCATATGCAATCACATGACCATTCTGGGTTAAAACGCACCCAAGTCCTTGAAGTGATGCATCAGTGTACACAATGTACCCTCCTGATCCAGATGGCAGAGCTAAAACTGGTGCAGTTGTCAAACGTTGACGCAGTTCATTGAAACTATTTTCACAATCATGAGTCCATTCGAACTGCACATTCTTACAGGTCAGTTGAGTCAATGGTTTGGCAATCTGAGAAAATCTTGAGATGAGTCTCCGGTAATAACCTGCCAAACCTAGAAAACTTCTTATCTCTTGAGCTGATTCCGGTCGTGCCCAACTCAACACTGCTTCGATCTCCTGACATCTGAAAGGAAACTAAAATCAACTTCTAAATCCTCAAAACAGAATTACTAATGTCCCAAAAATCTTTGCATGCTCTGATACCACCAAATGTAGCGCCCTTACCCGAGCCACTACTAAACAGACTAATAAACATGCAACATTAAACTTAATACCAACAATTAAACAGCGGAAACCAAATACTTAATCATCTTACAACCCAAACGAAAACAAAACAATAACAACAATCTTAAACATTAATACAACCATAACAAATACATGATTCTGAACGAGAAAACGATAAACCACAGAAAACCTCCACTGGATCACCACCGAAAACCCAACTGCTCTAGCCACTGCCCTAGTCGCCCGAACCGTCCAACCTAAGACCTGCCCCGTGGAATGGGGTGTCCAAGATGAAAACAAGGACGTGAGCGACAATCGCCCAATACGAGAATGTACGAGTATACAAACTGATATGATGCATGCAAAATACAATATGCTCGGATATCAAGGATCAAGTCAAGAATCTCATGCTCAGTCTAGAGGCGCCTGAGTGTGTAGTCTCTGATCTGCCCTAGGCATGTTTTGGCTCCCACACTCATCATCAAGACGTGGACCTGCAATGTCCAGGTCATCAGAGCCCGCAGGTCTCGTCGGACACTGTAGCTCTCGATGCCCCATCGTCCACAATACAGAATAGGGCTGAGCGGCCCCAACAAACGAGGTATATCTCAAAAGATATCAGGCTCAACATGATATGTTATGCATAATATGCCAAAGCAGTAAAACATGTATCATGCAACAGATAAATATGCAACATATAAGTGTGTATACTACGCTTGGATATCTCAGTTAGTACATCACGTACCTCACTAAAACAATCTGACAGAAAGCTCTGAACCTAGACAATACCAACATAATGAAATCACTAACAAACCAGATCAAACATGCTACAAGTTCTCCCTAATGATCCTTAAATCAATATCTAAGGATTTAGGATTATACCTGCGTCCGTCGTCAGCCCGCTGATGATGTCTCGATCTCAATTCACCGACCCATTCTCGAGTCGATACTAGCTCCGAAACTTCCCGACACCAAAGTGCCCTAGAAACTGGTTAGAAAACATAAGGTACAACTAGAACTCTCTCTGAAGAATGCGGTGAAGGAAACAAAAGAATCGGCTTCCATTTATAGGCTGCATCCGTACTATTTCAAAAAATCCGAACCAATCTTATCTGCCACGTGTCAGAATCTCATTGGTCTAGTTGGATTTCTCGAGATAATGTAATCCAAAGTAGGTCGGGTTATCCATTTAAAATTCGGTGGATACCAACAGCTTAATCTCGAATTATAAATTCTTTAATAATACTTAATTAACAACTCATTAATTATGTTTTAATTAATACTTCATTCAAAATAAATATTCGGGTCATTACAATATGTTACCACCAAAAGACTTTGATTGTTTCAAAAGCTATAATAACCTACTTCAGTTTGGACTTAAACACTACCAAACTGAAACTCTTAGTTTCTTACAATTTATCAGTACCCAAACTGATTTTCTTTCATAGCACAACTGATCTCAAAAGATCAAATACAATAAATTAATGTGCTTGTATTTTAGCTCGAATGATAGCCTAAATGCTATGAATATATCTATGAAGTGTGACTTTTTCCGTATTATCGCAACTGATCATGTATAACTGAATCTTTCAAATTTCCTCAAATTTGGAAATCAACAAATTGTTTCTCACTGAAATTCTCATCTATTTATAGGCTTTTCTTCCAATGGTAACATTGAATAAATTAATTAATACTTCTCCGTTGATTTGTCCTTTCTGAATGTGTCAACATTCTTCTGACAATAGTACAATGTTGTGGTCTGCTAATGAGGAGCTCCTTCTGTTAGTTGCAGTCTGGTGCATACGATTTGTCGATTGATAGCTGAACTAACTGATGACGTGTCAAACAGATCAGCAGTTTGACTATTTGACTAATTAGTTGAACTGACTATATGACTGATCAGTTAAATTGACTTAGGGCATCTTCTTCAGTTCAAACTGAAAGTTCAGTTGACTTTGTTTAGTTCGATTGCATCCAATCATTAACTCAGTAATCTTCAGTTAGGATGACCTTAGTTTGAACAGCTTTAGTTCAGTTAGTTTCTGTCCAGTGGTTTTAGTGGAGCTAATCAGTTCTGCAAACTTCGATACTCTATTTGTCAAACTTTAAAACTTTTAATTCTAACACCCATTCATCTTTATCTATCTTGATTGATGAACTCATAGGGGTAAAAATTCAATTTTCCATTTCAAAATTCTTTAATAAATCCTTGGTTTATTTTTCCTGGTTGATGAAAACGCTTGTTTATAGCTACTTGAACTGCAAACCGAGAAAGAATGTGACTTCTCCCATAATGCTCATTTCAAACTTTTCCTGCACTAACTTTGATAATTTCTCACAAAGCTTTGGATTTGTGGAACAAAAAATTATGCCATCAACATAGATTTTCAAAAGTAAGGTATGATCATACTTAATAAATTTAAACAATGTTTTATTGACGGTTTTAATTACAAAGTTATACTCAAGCATAAACTTAGAAAATGTCTCATGTCATGTATGAGGATCTTGTTTTAAATTATATAATGCTTTATCAAATTTAGAAACATAAATAAGACGAATGTGACTGACAAAATCGGTAGGTTGTTTAACATACACTTGTTCATTAAGTAGACCATTAAGAAATGCTAACTTAACATTCATCTGATAAACTTTAAAGTCCTTGTATGCAACAACTGAAAAAAAAATATTATGATGACCTCAAGTCTAGCTACAAATGATTCATCAAAATCTATGTATTCGTCATATCTACATCTTTGAGCTAAAATTCTAGCTTTGTTTTTTTACTACTGATCCACATTCATACATTTTATTCCTACACCCCCATCTTATTCCAATAACATGATTAGATGGTCTGGGAACTAGGTGCCAAACATTACTTGTCTCAAAATGGTTGAGTTATTCATGTGTTGCATCTATCATGTTTGAATCTCCTAAGGTTTCATAAACTTTTTAGGTTAAAATTGAGGGAAAAATTGTAGTATGCATGAACTCATCTATCATTTGATTTCCAGTTTTAAGAGGAGCGGTTGAGTTACTGATTACCAGCTTGAGTGGATGATTTTATTCCAATGTAGACTTGGTCCAAATGGATTTGAATCTTGTTGTTGGATCTCTAGATCTTCATTTGTATCTACGACAACATTCTCTTGAGATATTTGTGGCTGATGGTCAATCATCGGCTCAACTTCTTCAACGACTTGATTTCGTGCGTTGAGAAAGGGCAGATGTATAGAACCTTTCAGTTTCATCATGGACAGCTGAACTTGATTCAGTAATGATTCCAATCGTTCTTCTTAAATCTATCTCATGATCATTACTAGAATCAAGGTTATTAGTATCTAGTCTATTCCTTAAATCATGTATATTACTGTTATTATTTTCATGAAAAAATGGACGATTCATCGAAGACAGTATACACAAATTCTTCAATAGTTAGAGTTCTATGATTGTAAACCACATATGCTTTATTAACAGAAAAATGGCCTAGAAAAATTCCATTATTAGACTTTGAAGAACCTAAAGGGGGGGTGAATAGGTTCTTTTAGGCCCTTTAGCGTTTTTAAAACGAGTTTGCAGAAATTGCAAGCGGAAGACTTGAGGGACAATCACAAATGAATGCGTAAAGTAAGTGCGTAAAATAAATGCGTAGTAAAGTAAATGCGTAAAGTAAAGAGGGATAGAGATGTTTATGGAAGTTCGACGAAGAATCGTCTACGTCTCCCCTTCTCGATGAGGATCGAGGTATCACTATATCGACTTGGCTTTAGGAGCTCCAAGCTAGCTTTTACAACCACGCCTCGATGCGTCTACTTGGCCTTGAGGGCTCCAAGGATAGCCACGAACTTTACAACCCACTCGAGAGTATTACTTTCACTCTTTTTCTACAACTCTTTTGATATTACAACTCTTTTAATCAACGCACACAAGAGATAGTAGAAAGCTTTGTAAGAGACAAGAGAGAGTGGAGTGGGATGATTGAAAATGCATCCTCAAAGGCCTATTTATACTAGTCTTGGACGCCAAGGTTCGGATCTTCTGTTTATGATTCGGAACGTCCGATGTGATTGAAATCAATTTGCGTAATTCTGGAATGACTTCGGATCGTCCGTTCTTGACTTCGTAGGGTCCGAACATATGCTTCGGAGGGACCGATCCAGCTTCGTTTCTTCCGAACGGTTCTTTCAGACAGTGTATGACCAGCTTCGGAAGGTCCGAACTCAAGTTCGTACCGTCCGAACATTCCCGCGTTTCCAGAGATTTGAAATCTTCAACACTTCGTAGCGTCCGATCATGTCCTTCGTAGCGTCCGAAATCTTACTCAATCAACAGTCAGATCAATTTGTCTCCGCATTCAAGTGATTTGATTGCTTGTGTTCGGAACGTCCGATCACGTCTTCGGACCGTCCGAACTGGCTCCTCGCAGCTTCCGAACAGCTTCCACTTTGCTTCTGATCGGCACCTTTTCGGAACGTCCGAACCAACTTCGGATCTTCCGAACTTAACTTTGTTCTTAGTTTCCTGCATGCCTCAATATAAAACATTAGTACATTTTTAAGCCAAGTTTTGGTATCATCAAAACAAAAACTTTGGGATATGTTACAGCATTAAAAACATTAATCTCATCCTCGAGATTTGTATGCGTTTAAGGCGTAACAATCTCCCCCTTTTTGATGATCACAAAACTTGGTTAAAAATTGAGAAACAATAATCAACATAATCTAAATTATTATTAAATAACTCCCCCTTAATCAAATAACAAGTCTAAGAGGTTGAATTAAGGCGAATTTATTTAATAACCATTTAATAGCAATTTTAACCAAATAAATTCTCCCCCTTTTTGTGATAAGCAAAAAGACATAAGCATAAAGAGAGACAAATAAACAGGTAAAATATCCTCTAATAAATGCAAGTCTTTTATACAATGATGCATAAAGATAAAATAAACAAAAATAACAAAAACATAATCTAAGAATCCGCATCCCGCGACTCTCTATGTCTCCTCATCTCAGCCTCGATGGAATCAAGACGCGAGGAAGTCTCAGTATGATGACGCTCTAAGGTAGACTCCAAAAGGGAGAAACGAGTGTCGAAACGAGTCTCCAATCGCTCGAGATACTCGAAAATCCGATCGTAGGGTCCAGAGGGAGCAGGCGGAGTGAAGCCATGAGGAAGGTCATCCATGGTCATCAAAGGAGTGCTAATAGGGTCGGGAACACGCTGATGGGATGTAGAGGGAATATCAACCGAAGGGGTAGGAGTGGTACCCGTAGTAGGGGGACCAGCGGGAAATCCTCTCGTCTGAACGTGAGGAGGAAGGAGACCGAAGGGAACATGAAAGTGTTCGGTCGGACGATAGGACGCAAAGATGCGATCCTTGTCGATGACCCAAGAGGATAAGACGGGATTCCAAGAGAGTCCCATCTTAACAACAGTATCATGGTCGATAGTCTCGCGGGGAGAAATAGATAAGGATTCTTCATCTGTAAAGTCAATGCCCAGATGGGCTAGAATCCGGTTAATGAACCGGCCAAATGGAAAAGAGACGCGAGTAGAAGAAGCCGCGTACTCCATGGCGTACATAAGAAAACGGGGAAGGTTAAAAGGACGCTGGGAGACTAAATAATAGAGAATGTACAGATCGAGATATTTGCAAGTGGAGAGGTCTCCACTGCGAGGAACAATAGAAGAAGTGATGAGCTTCAGAACAAGCTGAAGCTGAGGAGGAAGGTCCTTCGCATGAGGACGGTCATCGGCAGGAGTAGGCGGACGACCGAAGATGGTGGTCAAGGCAGTGACTCGATCAAAAGTAGGGTCATTCTCAGTCCAAGACTGAGAAAAGAACTCACTCGGTCCGTCTCGAGGAATATCGAACCAAGTGGAGAGGTCGGCGGTAGAAAAAGAAATGAACCGACCCTGAACAATGGTAACAACACGAGTGTCATCACCACCAAGAACTAGGGAAAAGTTCGCATAGAACTGATGTATGAGAGAGGGGTAGATGAGATCGGGTACGGAAGGTAGAAAGAAGTTTCCCCAACGTTGAGACTCAATAAGAGTAATCAACGTAAAGGAATTTGCACGGAGGTATTCGGTGTGAAGGGTACGACCAGGCAGAATGTTACGGGTTTCGAATTCAGGTGGGGTAGGACGAGGATTGGGTGGTTGGGTAAGATCATGATGAAAGGCACCGTGACGAGGGCGAACATTTCGGCCAGCTGCGTTACGGCGCGGAGGCATAGTGAGTAGTGAGTGTTTTGTGTGGGGAAAGAAAGAGGGGAGTGAATGAGCAAGTAAATCAGAGGATCCGAACGCCTATTTATAGGCCATGTTCGGACGGTCCGAACATGAGTTCGGAAGGTCCGGAATTTGAACGGAACGGTTATCTGGCAGTCAGTTCGGACGATCCGATTCGCAATCGGACAATCCGATCATAGAACGGAGGCTACGAAGCGTAAACGGAGGGTCCGAAGTCTGACAATCAGGCATGGGAAGGAGCGAACATTAATTGACATCGGAAGAAGGTTCGGACGATCCGATGTGTGTTCGGATGGTCCGAAGAGGGAATCGGAGGTTCTGGAACCTATGGTCAGGTTCGGACGATCCGAACACGTTCGGTGGATCCGAGGTGAAACGGAGCATCCGAATAGGAGCGGTGATTCCGAAGTAGCCAAGATGAGGAACACCTAAAATTTAAAATATTTAGCACATAAATGAATGTTGAGCCATAATTATGGATAAATACAATTAATTTGTATTATCCGACATTATAATGCTCACATTAATAATACTCCCCCTCAATTTAACAAATATGTACGAGAGTATTCGACTAGTGTTTACAACTCAATCATGCCAAGTTCACCACGCAAACGAGTAAAAGTAGATTCATCTAGTGGTTTTGTAAAAATATCAGCAATTTGATTCTTGGTGTCAACATAGTGAAGTTCAACATCATTTTGCTCAATGTGATCACGAATGAAATGATGTCGAATGTCAATATGTTTAGTACGAGAATGTTGAACTGGATTCTTTGTTAGACATATGGTGCTTGTATTATCACAAAAGATTGGAATTTTTGAAAAAGTAACACCATAGTCGAGTAATTGATACTTCATCCAAAGAATTTGTGCACAACAACTACCGGCAGCCATATACTCGGCCTCGGTCGTTGAAAGTGCAACACAGTTTTGCTTTTTAGAAAACCATGACACCAAGCAATTTCCCAAAAAGAAACAAGTTCCACTAGTGCTCTTTCTATCCACCTTATATCCTCCAAAGTCGGCATCACAGTAAGCTTTTAAATCGAAAAATGAGTTCTTAGAATACCATAATCCGAGATTTGGAGTATTTGAAAGATATTTGAAAATGCGTTTTAAGGCGAATAAGTGTGATTCCTTTGGACATGATTGAAATCGTGCACACAAGCAAACACTAAACATAATGTCAGGTCTACTAGCAGTCGCATAGAGTAGGGAGCCAATCATGCTACGAAATAACTTTTGGTCAACAGGTTTACCTCCCTCATCTTTGTCGAGTCTGACTGTCGTGCTCATAGGTGTGGATGAGGCTTTGGAAGACTCCATCCCAAACTTTTTTAGCATATCCTTGATGTACTTCCCTTGGTTGACAAAGAAACCATCCTTGCATTGCTTGATTTGGAGACCAAGGAAGTAGTTGAGTTCGCCCATCATGCTCATCTCAAAGTGATCCTGCATAAGCTTAGAAAAATCTCTACACAAGTGTTCATTAGTAGCACCAAAAATAATATCATCTACATATATTTGTACTATCAGCAAATCATTATTTTTAGTCAAGGTAAATAAGGTAATATCAACTTTACCCCTACAAAAACCACTAGACAACAAAAAAGTAGATAATTTCTCATACCAAGCTCTAGGAGCTTGTTTCAAACCATACAAAGCCTTATCAAGTTTATACACATAATCAGATAAGTGCACATCTTCAAAACCAACAGGTTGCTCAACATACACTTCTTCTTTCAAATCACCATTAAGAAAAGCACTTTTAACATCCATTTGAAACAATTTAAAGTCTCTAGAGCAAGCAAGTAGCATGCGAATGGATTCTAGTCTAGCAACAGGGGCATAAGTCTCATCATAATCAATTCCCTCTTCTTGACTATATCCTTTAGCTACTAGCCTAGCTTTATTTCTAGTGATTGTACCATGCTCATCTAACTTGTTCCTAAATACCCATTTAGTTCCTATGACAGGTCTATCAGTGGGTCTAGGTACAAGATTCCAAACTTTATTCCTTCTAAATTCATTTAGTTCATCTTGCATAGCAATAATCCAAGAGTCATCAAGTAAAGCTTCTTCTATGTTCTTAGGCTCTATGTGAGAAAGAAAAGCAAGATAATTGCACATATTAGAAGAGCGAGTAGATACTCCCTTCGATGGGCTACCAATGATGAGGTCCATGGGATGATCCTTGTGTGTAGTCCACTCCTTCGGAAGAGGTGCGTCCTCTTGATCTTTAGGAACATCATCTAGGCTTGTGGACTCCAACTTTTCGCCAAGGATATCTATATCATCATCATCAGAAACAACAGTTCTAGGCAAGCAAGGGTTAGTTTCATCAAATATGACATGAATAGATTCTTCAACTAGTAAAGTACGTTTATTAAAGACTCTATATGCTTTGCTAGAAGTAGAGTAACCAAGAAAGATACCTTTGTCCGATTTAGCATCGAACTTACCCAGGTTGTCCTTACCATTGTTGTGGATGAAGCATTTTGATCCAAAAGCGCGGAAGTAAGAAATGTTAGGCTTTCTCCCTCTCCATAGTTCGTATGGAGTTTTCTTGAGAATTGGCCTTATTGATACGCGATTGATGATGTAACAAGCAGAACTCATTGCTTCAGCCCAAAAATATTTTGGTAGAGAATGCTCACATAGCATGGTCCTTGCAATCTCTACTAGGGTCCTATTCTTTCTCTCAACGACACCGTTTTGTTGAGGAGTTCTAGGACAAGAAAAGTTGTGACCAATGCCTTTGCTTTGACAAAAAATTGAAAAATTTTCATTTTGAAATTCCGTTCCGTGGTCACTACGGATTTGTTTGATCAAAAGATTTTTCTCATTTTCAACCTTTTTGACAAAAATTTTGAAATGATCAAAGGCATCATTTTTGTGGGCTAAAAACAATGTCCAAGTAAAACGTGAAAAATCATCTACAATGACAAAAGCATAAGATTTTCCTCCTAGACTAGTTGTCCTCGAGGGACCACATAAATCTAGGTGAAGTAATTCAAGGGGCATAGAAGTGGATACAAAATTTTTATTTTTGAAAGATTCCTTTGTGTGTTTACCAAGTTGACAAGCATCACAAAAAGAATCTAATTTTAAATTCAGCTTTGGCATTCCGGAAACTAGGTCAAGTTTTAAAAGTTTTTCTATGGTGCTCATCCCAACATGACCAAGTCGTCTATGCCAAAGAATGTTGTCATCAACATTTAATGTTACAAGGCTTTTTATTTTTGAAAAAGATGAAATCTTTAAATCGACCTTGTAAACATTTTCACTTCTATAACCTTTGAAACTAATGGTTTTGTCAGTTGTGAGTGATACAGTGCAATCGTGTGGTGTGAATTTGACTTCATAACCCCTATCGCACAATTGACTAATGCTTAGGAGGTTATGTTTAAGCCCTTTCACAAGAAGTACATCATCAATAATAGTAGAGTTAGATATACCTATTGAGCCGATGCCTTCTATGATCCCTTTGCTGTTGTCTCCGAAGGTCACCGATCCCTTTTCTTTTGGTCGAATGGATTGTAGCAGCTTCTTTTCTCCCGTCATGTGTCGAGAGCATCCACTGTCAAGATACCAAGTGCTCGATGACTTGTCTCCCCTTTGTCCCTACAAGGTTGAGATACAGTTTGATAATTGGTACCCGTTTCTTTGGGTCCTTTGGGGTTAGTAGTAGTTGGGGATTTGGGGATCCATTTCCAATAACTATTCTTGTTGTGTTGGTGTCTAAGTTTCTTGCATTTAGGTCTTATGTGGCCTATCTTACAACAGTAAGTGCATGTTGGTGGTGTTCTTGGTTTTGCCTTTGCGATAAGACTAGCGAAGTTGACTGATTTCTTTTCATATCCTAGACCTCCTTTGTCGAAGTTACACCTTTGCATGCTCAAGAGGTTTTCTAGTTTACTGCTACTCACATTGAACTTGTTGAAGGCTTTCTCTAAGTCTCTTAGGTTTGTCTTGAGCTTAGTGTTGTCATGCATCCTAGCTTCTAGTTCAGTTTTAAGTTGCTTATTCTCATTTCTAAGTGACTTAGCCTTATTGTACATACTAGTGTAAGCGAAGAGTAATTCATCGTAAGAGGGTACCTCGTCGTCATCCGAGTCGGTCAGATGATCTTCCTTCGCCATGAAGCATAGGGTAGACTCCTCTTCGTTGTCGCTGTCGCTCCACGTGGCTAGAAGGGCCTTTTTCTTGTCTTTGCCGGCCTTCTTCTTGGAGGGACACTCGTTTGCATAGTGACCCTTTTGTTGACAGTTGTAGCAGGTCACTTCCTTCTCAAACTTTTTGTCTTTCTTGTTGAAGTTGGAACTCCGCATGAATCTTTTGAACTTTCTAGTGAGGAGTGCCATTTCTTCATCGTCGCTATCTTCAAGTTGACTGGTCAAGGCGATCCCTTTCGCCTTTACTTTATCGTCATCTTTCTTTGTCTCCTTCCGGGTAGATACTTCAAGTTCATGGGTCTTTAGGGTCCCATGAAGTTGATCAAGGTCGTAGGATGCCGCATCTCCCTTGTTGGATTCAATGATAGCCGTGCGCTTTGCATCCCATTCCGCCGGTAATGCTCGAAGGGCTCTCCTCCACACTTGTTTAGTTGGGTAGTTCTCACCAAGTTGGGCAAGCTCATTGATGATTTGGGTGAGCCGCCGGAACATGGTGTCGATATCCTCCTTGGGTTCCATCTCAAAGGTCTCGTACTTGAGTTGGAGAAGGTCTATCTTCGTTTCTTTGACTTGATTGGTTCCCTCGTGGCAAATCTCCAATTTGTCCCAAATCTCTTTGGCGGAGGTACAAGCCGAGATTCGGTTGTATTCATTCATATCTAGAGAACAATGAAGAATATTCATAGCTTTAGCATTTTGAGAGATAAGTTTCATATCGTCCTTGGTGAAGTCATCCATTCCCTTAGGAATTTCCTTATTATCCACCGTTTTCATGGGGATATAGGGACCTTTCACCGTTATTTTCCAAAGGTCGTAATCGACGGATTGGATGTATAGAGATATTCTATTTTTCCAATATCCGTAATTAGTACCATTGAAAAGAGGGGGACGATTTGTGGATTGTCCTTGGGCATACTCGCTTGCTAGATTGGCCATTTAAAAGATTTTGAAAAACCCGGCTCTGATACCACTTGAAGAACCTAAAGGGGGGGTGAATAGGTTCTTTTAGGCCCTTTAGCGTTTTTAAAACGAGTTTGCAGAAATTGCAAGCGGAAGACTTGAGGGACAATCACAAATGAATGCGTAAAGTAAGTGCGTAAAATAAATGCGTAGTAAAGTAAATGCGTAAAGTAAAGAGGGATAGAGATGTTTATGGAAGTTCGACGAAGAATCGTCTACGTCTCCCCTTCTCGATGAGGATCGAGGTATCACTATATCGACTTGGCTTTAGGAGCTCCAAGCTAGCTTTTACAACCACGCCTCGATGCGTCTACTTGGCCTTGAGGGCTCCAAGGATAGCCACGAACTTTACAACCCACTCAAGAGTATTACTTTCACTCTTTTTCTACAACTCTTTTGATATTACAACTCTTTTAATCAACGCACACAAGAGATAGTAGAAAGCTTTGTAAGAGACAAGAGAGAGTGGAGTGGGATGATTGAAAATGCATCCTCAAAGGCCTATTTATACTAGTCTTGGACGCCAAGGTTCGGATCTTCTGTTTATGATTCGGAACGTCCGATGTGATTGAAATCAATTTGCGTAATTCTGGAATGACTTCGGATCGTCCGTTCTTGACTTCGTAGGGTCCGAACATATGCTTCGGAGGGACCGATCCAGCTTCGTTTCTTCCGAACGGTTCTTTCAGACAGTGTATGACCAGCTTCGGAAGGTCCGAACTCAAGTTCGTACCGTCCGAACATTCCCGCGTTTCCAGAGATTTGAAATCTTCAACACTTCGTAGCGTCCGATCATGTCCTTCGTAGCGTCCGAAATCTTACTCAATCAACAGTCAGATCAATTTGTCTCCGCATTCAAGTGATTTGATTGCTTGTGTTCGGAACGTCCGATCACGTCTTCGGACCGTCCGAACTGGCTCCTCGCAGCTTCCGAACAGCTTCCACTTTGCTTCTGATCGGCACCTTTTCGGAACGTCCGAACCAACTTCGGATCTTCCGAACTTAACTTTGTTCTTAGTTTCCTGCATGCCTCAATATAAAACATTAGTACATTTTTAAGCCAAGTTTTGGTATCATCAAAACAAAAACTTTGGGATATGTTACAGCATTAAAAACATTAATCTCATCCTCGAGATTTGTATGCGTTTAAGGCGTAACAGACTTAGCATCGAAAACAGTTAAATGAGTTTTAACATTGTTGTGAACGAAACACTTACAACCAAATATGCATAAATATGAGATATCGTGTTGTTTTCCATTCCAGATATCGTATGGGGTCTTCCCATGATTCATGTTAATCACCGATTTGTTCGGTGTATAGCATGGAGTGTTCACGACTTTTGTCCAAAACTTTTGAGAGATTACAGATTCAACTGGCATGGTTCGAGCCTCTTCTTTGAGTGTTTTGTACCTTATCTCAGCAACTCCATTTTGCTGAGGTGATCTTACAAGTGAAAAATCATGTTTGACTCCATTATCATCCAGATAGGTTGATAGGACATTGTTGGTAAATTCAGTTCCTTTATCACTCCTTATCATATCTACCACTGAAATTATCTTATTTTGCAATTTTTTTTAAGATTCTTGATAAGTTGGTCAGCGATCTGATCTTTATAACTCAGAAAGATTATCCATGTAACGTTGAAAAATAATGAATAATCACCAATGTGTATTTATTTTGAAACGTCTACTAGTTTTAAAAGTGCGGAAATATTTTTTTTAAAAGCTCACATTTTCGAAATAACATTTAAAATAATCGTAATTATGTTACCGTAAAAATAGTGCAGTTTAAATTAACCAAACTTATCCAAAATAATATGTAAACATAAACGAGTAAAAGTCTTAAAATCATCAATGTATGAAAATATTCATCTCCTTTCAATCTCATAAATCGTAATGCGGAAAAAATGTGGTCCTCGGGTCGTGTCACCGCACTAGGTCTGCCTACTCAGAGTTCGGCACCTCCAGTCTCCTCATCATTAAGCTCACCTGCATCACACACGCCTAGTGAGTCTAAAGACTCGGCACATCTGTACCAGGAATAAAAAGTACATATATAGGCATACAACAGTGAAAAATATCATACTCAACATATCTTTCATGAACTTTAAAAAAATACTTAATGCCAACATACCTTTCATGAACTTTAAAACAAGAACATAAACGTGTCGTATAAAATCATGTCGTGTCAAATAATGTCATCTCATATCATCATATACGTGTCAAAACATGTCATCTCATTTTATCATATACGTAAAAGTGTCGTGTAAAATCATATCGTATTAAAGCATGTCATGTCATCATATACGTATACATTTTTTTTAATTGAATTCAGTTAATTAGTTGTGACTTTCGTATCAGCTCTATTGTATCATCTCTATCGATGGATCCATCTACGTATAACCACAGTACTGAGCGGCGGGGATACCAGCGACACTCTCACCCGTCAACTGGGCCTTGGCCTATCATATCATCATATCATGTAAATGGAAATACGATCGGTGGGCTCCCTCTGGGGCCTTCTCCCGTAAACGGACTCCCTCTGGAGCCTTTTCGCTCACGATATCTCCAATCATATCATCTTGTCATTGTGTTAGTCACAACTAAATCACTTCCTTCAAAACGTGTCATCATATTCATTACTTAATAAAATCATTCATATACATAAATTTTTTCCTTTAAACCAAGCATGCACCGTATTTATCATAATTGCGTAAAAATCGTAAACATGATGCATAAACATTTAAAACATGATAAAATGTGCTCAGGGTGCTGACAGGACCAAAATCTGACCTGGGTGCAAAATGACCGTTTTGCTCCTGGAAACCCAAAATTATCGTTTTGCCCCTATAAACCCAAATTTCACGTTTTTGACATTTTCTTAATTCTATTGATTCCAAATAATTCTTTAAGCCTACATGAATTTTGCCATATTTTTGTTTGGCTTAAATCTATGACTTTTAAATTAATCTTTAAATATAATGATGTGATCCTGGCAGAATGGGTGAGCTGGGTCAGGTGCTCCACCGGATCAAATCAATAATGTTGTTCAGGAAAATGAGCATAGTAGATGGATCTGTGAGCTATAGCTTCCACTATAACCTGCAGACAAGGAGAGGAACTCGTGAATGGGCGTCAGAGGAGTGTCCGGCGTGGCCACTCCGATGCTTAAGTCAGCAGGTGAAGATGATAACCAGTGTAGCATAAATAAAAGTAAAGGTTACTGGTGTAAATATGTGTGTTAACATGTGTTGGAGAATGAATCTTTCTCCAGAACTAGAGAAGAAGAGGAAGCCAAAGTCCCTCAAATGAATTACATACCTGCTATTTATAGGAAAGAAAATCAAGGATTACCTCGATTTGCGCGTACACCTACCACTCATAGCCTTTGATGTTGACTTCCTATCAAGCCACCCTATTTTCCCATCGTGTCACATCAATAGGATTCTGTCAGGCACGTTTCTCGAGACAATATCTTATCTTTTGAACCACTCGAGTGCGGCACTGTTATCGAGGTGCCCGGGTAGAATGCCTGTCGGGAGATTTATACAAGAGCCCGGGCCTATGACTGCCCGGAGAGTAGAGCATGGGCTTTCACCTGCCCAGCTCCAGAAGAATCCATCTGCAGACTCACTCGGATTTGGGAATCCATTTGATGTTCCGGTTCATCCATGACCCGGGCTCTTATGAGGATATCATCACACATCCCTTAAATAGTCGGGCTAGAGTCATACTCGCTGTCCCGATCAGTCATGCTTGGATTCCCAAAGAGAATCAATCTTGTTCTATAAAAGCATTGGGGGCTTCATGTCTCCCAGAAATGGGATGAAGTACCGGAGTCTCGTTGTCTTATGGAAAGGTTTGAGAACCTTGGGCTTATTAAAAACCAAGGTGCGGAGCCTTGGGCCGGGGAGCATGTCCCGGGACTTGGAAATGGTCGAGGTGTGGAGCCCCGAGCTAGGTTTGAGAACCCTGGGCTTATAAATAACCAAGGTGCGGAGCCTTGGCCGGGGAGCATGTCCCGGGACTTGGGAATGGTTGAGGTGCGGAGCCCCGAGCCAGGTTTGAGAATCCTGGGCTTATAAATAACCAAGGTGAGGAGCCTTGGGCCGAGGAGCATGTCCCGAGACTTGGGAATGGTCGAGGTGCGGAGCCCTGAGCCAGGTTTGAGAACCCTGGCCTTATAAATAACCAAGGTGCGGAGCCTTGGGCCGAGGAGCATGTCCGGGAATGGTCGAGGTGCGGAGCCCCGAGCCAGGTTTGAGAACCCTGGGCTTATAAATAACCAAGGTGCGGAGCCTTGGGCCGAGAAGCATGTCCTGGGACTTGTGAATGGTCGAGGTGCGGAGCCCCGAGCCAGGTTTGAGAACCCTTGGCTTATAAATAACCAAGGTGCGGAGCCTTGGCCTTCATAAATGGTCGAGGTACGGAGCCCCGAGCCAGGTTTGAGAACCCTGGGCTTAATAGATAACCAGGGTGCGGAGCCCTGGCCTTCATAAATGGTCGAGGTACGGACCCCGAGCCAGGTTTGAGAACCCTGGGCTTATAAATAACCAAGGTGCGGAGCCTTGGGCCGGCGAGCATGTCCCGGGACTTGGGAATGGTCGAGATGCGGAGCCCCGAGTCAGGTTTGAGAACCCTGAGCTTATAAATAACCAAGGTGCGGAGCCTTGGGCCGGGGAGCATGTCCTGGGACTTGGGAATGGTCGAGGTGCGGAGCCCCGAGCCAGGTTTGAGAACCCTGGGCTTATAAATAACCAGGGTGCGGAGCCCTGGCCTTCCTAAATGGTCGAGGTACGGAGCCCTGAGCCAGGTTTGAGAACTCTGGGCTCAATAGATAACCAGGGTGCGGAGCCCTGGCCTTCATAAATGGTCGAGGTACGGAGCCCCGAGCCAGGGTACAGATCCCTGGACTTAATAGATAACCAGGGTGCGGAGCCCTGGCCTTCATAAATGGTCGAGGTACGGAGCCCCGAGCCAGGTTATGGATCCCTAGACTTAATAGATAACCAGGGTGCGGAGCCCTGGCCTTCATAAATGGTCGAGGTACGGAGCCCCGAGCCAGGGTACGGATCCCTGGACTTAATAGATAACCAGGGTGCGGGGCCCTGGCCTTCATAAATGGTCGAGGTACGGAGCCCCGAGCCAGGGTACGGAACCCTGGACTTTGGATAATATGACGGGGCCTCGTACCTCCCGGGCTTCAAATATAATGTGTCGGGGCTTCGTACCTCCCGGGCTTCATCTATGTTGTCGAGGTCTCATATCTCTCGGACTTAGAAGAAAGTGTCGGGGCCTCGTATCTCCCGGACTTCAGATAATGTGCAGGGGCCTCGTATCTCCCGGACTTCATATAATTTTGCTATATTTGTTTTATTAAAAACCAAATCACTAACCTGGAAAAACTGAATCCGAATTCATTTTCGGTATAGTGAAACTTCTCTGGCTGAGCTAAATTAGGTGATTAATATAGCTGTATTCTAATGAGTGCATAGAAAATGTTCTTCCATGCCAATCCAGGATAGCTACTGAGCTTTGAGCCCATATCAAACCCACATAAAATCTGAGTGCTGAGCTGGTCGGACTTGTATGTTTGCCAAGCAGAGTTGGGCTCACTGAGGTGCCGAGCAAGGTCGGACTTACTTTTGAATGGAAACCATATCTACGTCTTGAGCTCAAGTTCCCACAGACGGCGCCAATGATGCGATCCTGGAAGAATGGGTGAGCTGGGTCAGGTGCTCCACCGGATCAAACCAATAATGTTGTTCAGGAAAATGAGCATATTAGATGGATCTGTGAGCTATAGCTTCCACTATAACCTGCAGACAAGGAGAGGAACTCGTGAATGGGCGCCGGAGGGATGTCCGGCGTGGCCACTCTGATGCTTAAGTCAGCATGTGAAGATGATAACCAGTGTAGCTTAAATAAAAGTAAATGTTACTGGTGTAAATATGTGTGTTAACATGTGTTGGAGAATGAATCTTTCTCCAGAACTAGAGAAGAAGAGGAAGCCAAAGTCCCTCAAATGAATTACATACCTGCTATTTATAGGAAGGAAAATCAAGGATTACCTCGATTTGCGCGTACACTTACCACTCATAGCCTTTGATGTTGACTTTCTGTCAAGCCACCCTTTTTTCCCATCGTGTCACATCAATAGAATTCTGTCAGGCACGTTTCTCGAGACAAGATCTTATCTTCTGAACCACTCGAGTGCGGCACTGTTATCGAGGTGCCCGGGTAGAATGCCTCTCGGGAGATTTATACAAGATCCCGGGCTTATGACTGCCCGGAGAGTAGAGCATGGGCTTTCACCTGCCCAGCTCCAGAAGAATCCATCTGCAGACTCACTCGGATTTGGGAATCCATTTGATGTTCCGGGTCATCCATGACCCGGGCTCTTATGAGGATATCAATAATATATTAATGCGTTTTAATCCCGAATCAAACCAAACCTTAGCATAAAATTCCCAATTTAAAAAATTAGATTTATGATAATTATTTGAGCTTAAATATAATTTCTCATAATTTTATTAAGCTTAAATCTAAGCGTTTCAATTAATCCTTTAATTAACGTTTCGTGCGGTGTCTAAATCTCGGATAAATCCAGAACTCGTTATTTTGATCTGAAGCTTACTAAACTCCTAAAAATATCCCAAAACATATTTATAAGCATTCCTAGACCTAAACTCGAGCCTATTTCATAACTTAACCAAATTGTTTTAAAACTTGGACCAGTGTCCCGGTTTTAACCCGAATCGACTCGAAACTTAAACGAATTTTCCCAAAGTTTTTACCATACCTAGTACACATCTAAAAGACCCTAAACTCACCAAAATCAGGCCCTCGACCTTCGAATAAATCCCTGAAAGTCTGCTGGGAATTACGGCACTTTCCTATTCTACATATCCTAAATGCACTTCTTTCCATGTTTCGCTCCTAGCCCCAACACCGATGGTTTCAGCTGCGGCTCGAGCCCTCCTAGACCACGGTAGCCCCATACTGGTCCTAATAAACCCATGGAACCATCCACATGCAGCCCGAACGTGCGTACAACCGAGTGGAAGCAAACCTCTCCAAATCTGCGGCCACCCTCTATCAAACCAAGCCCCTCGATTCTTTTTGCAGGATGAGACCAACCGCTCCCAGCCATATCCCAGACCTTCCACGGACCCAAGAGGGTCAGATTCCAGGCTGGGATCAAGCCATGCACATCCGGCTCCCCCTCGAGACTCGATCTAGCCCGTACAACCCTCAAACGCTACAACTCGACCGGATCTGCTCCTCCCTAGGCTAGATCTCGACTCCTACTCGTCTCCAGCACTTAGATCTCGGGTGTCTCATACTCACCAGCCCCTAAACGTCAAACGTTGGCGGCCCCTTGCACATCATAGAGCAAAACGTGAGTAACATTTAAAAGAAATGCATGCCATGGATGAAAACCGAAAAGAACTCTTCCTGCTCATGGACCGATCAGATAATTACATGCATCTTACACACATCAGATATATATTACGTGAATGATGCAGCAAAGGTGATACAAAGCATGCCTTATGATGTTTGGAGAGCAAGAACGAAGCGAAGGAACTCGGGAGAAATTTTTCTTTTGAAAACCAAGAGAGGACCGAAACCTGCAGCTGCTGAATTCTGAAACCGAAGATAATGAATTCTGAATGAGGGTGTCGGCTGTTGGGGGAGGGTGATAATGGGTGTAGGGTGATTTAAAATAGTTAAAAATTATGTTAATGAGTCCTTATTTTAAATTAAAAGGTATTAAAAAAGTTTAGGCCCAATAAACTTAAAAATAGACCCATTAAATCCAAACACACTCCCGAAAAATATTTCGTGTTAGAACGTTTTTTAAAATATTAGTCGAACCTTCAAAAAGTCCCCCGATTCGATAAAATTTGCGTAACGTTAAAAATAAAATCATGCGGGTAAAAATACCCAATAAATCTCAATTCTTGAAAAATACCTTTAAAACATCTTATATTAATTAATAAAAATTTATCGTATAAAAAAATTATTTTCTTGAAAATTTCTCTGTCTCCGCTCCTCGTTCTAGCGTGAAATAAAACTTAAAAATCATATTGCATGAACTTTTAAAATTTCATGAATTAAATTCTACCATGCATGAATTATGCATAAAAATATTTAAACACAAATTAATGAAATAAAAATGCATTTAAAGCTTTAAAACAATTTAATAAAATACCAAAGAAATTTAATAACTTGCATGCATGTGGTTCACGTGGACTTTCAAATTTTCGGGACGTTACATCTTTCCCACAAGATCTATTGATATTAGATCGAAAAGATCCATATGAAGAAATTCTAAACATCGAGTCATTGAGTTGCTTCCTTTGTTCTTGAATATTGATATGACATGTTTAATTAACTGACATAAAGAACAAACCTTATTTTTGGTGAAATCAATGTTGGGAAATTGTGAGAACAATTTATGTTTACTCAAGCTAGCAATAGATTTGAAATTTAAGTGATTGGGCCATTTATAACATCACCAATTTTTATTACCATGCAAAGCAACAAAACATGTGGGAGCATCAAGATTGTTATCATTCTAGCTTATTTTTTTAGGTGCTTTGTTCTCTTAGTCCAGTTAGCATAACATCACCATTTGAAGATTTAAACATGCATGTGTATTTGTGAAACTCAACAGAATAACCATTATTACATAGTTGACTAATGTCAATCAAATTGTAGCAAAGATTTTTTTTTAACTAATATCACATCCTTAATAATTACCTTGACATGGATAGTTTTACCTTTATCCACAACCTTTGAAATTATCACCAACTGTGATGCTTATTAGTCTTTTATAATCAATAAATTTGGATAACTTGATATTACCAGTCATGTGTCTAGAGCAACCACTATCCAGAAACCAAATTGATTATTTGATGATTTTCCTCTTTGAAGCCAACAATCAATCAAACAAACAATTGTTACCCAAAACTAGTCGAGTCCTAAATGGATTAACATTTTCAAAACCCACACTTGAATTAGCCTAACATTCTTTCTCTTGTGTATATACAAATAGTGCGATTTTGTTCATAACTTGGCGAAGTTGTGTGATGTGTTCTTTCTTTTGCCAAATGTTGTTTAGGTGATTCATCTTTCCTATTTAGTCTGTATCTATTTTGAATAGTCTAAAATTGTGGTAATGTCTAGGTTTTTTCTTCATAAAATAGTGACCTATTGGACATTGTTTTCTGCATGACCAATTTGAGTCGGTGGAACCAACATGACTTTGTCTACATTTAAGCCATGTCTGGTCGGACATAGAATTCTCCAGTTCAAAAGCGTCAATTGTTTATTCTCATTATTAGTTAATTGCAATACCATTCACTCATCATCATTCTCAACCGCTAAAAGATTGAGTTTCACCCTCAGACCGTCAATTTCCTTATGCTGCGAGCAGCTAGAGTTGCTTGAATTATCTGTTAGGCTTTTATTTTCTGCTTTGGTTTCTTTGAATGATTGCAAAAGTTTCTTGTACTCATCTACCATGTTATGCAGTGTCGTAATAGGATATTTTCATGTAAATTAATCAGAATCAAAATCAAATACGGATGACAATCTCCAGCATAATATATGTTGTTTATGGCCCAACATCTGCCATAAAAAACCAGACCTTCTCATCATCACTCTCGCTAGTTGAGGTCTCTGAGCTTGATTGATCTGATAGCAACTAGAACCTTCTGATCCTTCTTCTTCTTGTACGATCTTTCTCATTTTTTGGTTGTCTATTCTCAAATGGCTTCTTATCATCTTTCTTTAACCTGTTACAAAATGCAATTAACTTACCTTTCTTTCCATCGTTAAAACAAGATTGATTATCATCAACTTGATATTTTTATGGTAAGAATTAAATTTAGACTGATTCTTTCTCATAAATTTTCCAAACTTTTTAATGAATAAGGACATTGCTTCGTTGCTTATCTGGTCAACAGATTTTCTGCTAGAAGCTTCTTTTTTGGCATTTAGAGTTGAAGTTTTGGCGAATAGAGCTTTGATAGGTTGTGGAATGGATGGCTATTGTTCTGTCTAAATCTCAAGCTCAAACTCCAAGGCTTTAAGATCAACAAAAAAGTCATGTAGCTGGAGTTTTTTAGGTCACTAGACTCCCTCATAGCCATCATCTTTATATCCCATTTTCTGCGCGCCATGCTATCACACTTTTCAATTCAAGTTCACAGTTAGAGTATTATTTACCAAGTGATGCAGGTTCAATAACAATACTTCTTGATCGTTCATCAAAATCATTGATAGTCTCTTTGGAATTAATTTCGGCATTGTTGAACTTATGGATTGCTATTGTTAGTTTGTTTTATTTGGTTTGATAGTTTCTCTCGCAGAGTTGGGTTAGCTTCTCCTAGTTCTCTTTGGCAGTTGAATATGTATTGATTTTGTTGAACATGTTCTTGTCATGGGCTTTGTATAGGATGTCTTTGGCTACACTATTTGAATTTGTTTTCTTCTTGCCTTATGTGATCCATTATGACAGGTATTTCAAGAAAAACCCACTTTAAATCCACTTTTTGGGATTGAATTAAAGTTTAGAAGTGATGAATAAAATCTAATGATATATCTTAAAATCAAACTATCCTTTACATTTTTTAGACTGTTAAGATAAATTCTTGAATGACTAACTTCACTGGACTACTGAATATAGACAAGCGCAGAAACTGTCCGATTTGACTAATGATAAAAATATATATTTGATGCAAGAAATTAGATAATAATAAACAGCTAGATGTTCAAGAAAATAGTGTAATGTGCGTAATGTAAAGAAGAAAAATAATGGATGTTCAGATATAAATACTTATACGCCACCCTTTCTTCTAATTAGGAAAGAATCCACGAAAAGACTTTTGTTTTACAATTTGTAACAACCTACTTCGACTAGGATTTATCAATGCCTAAGTTGAAACACTTACTGATCACTTTACAATTTCTGGTTATTTATAAACTCACAGTTCACCATAAAACAACGGAGTAACCAACGATTAGCTTGAACTGCTTGAGTTGGTAGGGTAACTGTAACGCACCGTACTTTTCATACTCAAAATTTACGGAAAAATTAAAAATTTTCTTGAATGTAAACATTCATACGGTCGTCACTCAACATTCTTAAAAATAGATCTCATAATCATTCGTCGCCAATAAAAATTTTGCTAAAAGAAACTGTCTCAAAATATTTCGCATCCAGATATTTAAAAATCAGAGTATTTTTAAACTTCGCATAAAACGTAAACATTGCGGTCCTCGGGTCTAGCCTGCCACTCAGTCCAAGCCTGCCCCTTGGTCACCACCTCCTGTCTCCTAACATAGTCACCTGCATCGATCAAGTCTAGTGAGTCTAAAGACTCAACACGTATAAACTGGGATAACGAGTACTACGTAATAAAATCGAATACAACTTTAAAATAGGACATACATAACTTGAAACTTGAACTTGCATAATAAACTTGGACATACGTACGTACATAACTAGACGTGCCATCAACATAAACTTTCATAAACATACTGCATACTTGAACATACATAACTTCATCATTTTGCGTAGAGGATATTTCAAAGCAAGTGACTCATACATAATAAACGCCTGATCAGAAAAACCACAGTAATGGGCTGACAGGGAGGTATCCACTGCCAGATACATGAGATCCCCGTTCATAATTTAACGGGCTGGTTGGTCCCCGTTCATAATTTAACGCTTTCCAACCATGATCTAACCCGTTCATAATTTAACGGGGTGGAGAGGTCCTCGGCCACGTTCACCGACTTCCAAACCCATTCATAATTTGGTCACAAGACATTTAGCATACCTCAAAAACTTAAAATATTTTCTTGCACGTCACACATACTTACTTGGCGTTGAGGGATTCGTTGGACTTCGATCGGGGCCGTCGCTGCTGCACATACTAGCTTGAATTTGCATACTTAACTTGCATAACTTAACGTAGAAATCATGCTTACTCTCGAGTTCAATCATTACTTAGGACGCTCTAAAATTTCCCATGACACGACCTTGACAATCCTTGCACTAAACCATGACATCAAACCTCAAAGCATGCTAAAATATTTTTCCCAAAATATGCAAGACACGGACCCCGTGCCCAGGTCCGGCCTCGGGTCCGTGTAGATACTGTAAAATGTGTGGGTAGAAAAGGGAAGACACGGACCCCGTGCTAAGGTCCGTGTAGACTCTGGAAAAAGGCACTCCGGAAGAACAAAGGCATGGACCCCGTGTCGAGGTCCGGGTAAGGGTCCGTGTAGTCTCGGTTTCTTGGCACTAAGGAGGAAACAAGGGCACAGACCCCGTGTGGAGGTCCGGGTAAGGGTCCGTGTACTCTCGGGACAAGAAAACTTCGGAAATCCTAAACAGGTTTATGCTTAACAGTCTAGACTCGCTTGCACGGACCACGAATCGACACCCCAATACTCATCCTTGCATGCCATAACATCAAACCATATTCGTAACAATTCCTAAGACGACGATGTTCACCCTACGACACATACCCTTCAAAACGTACCA
Organism: Primulina eburnea; assembly: GCF_022965805.1. Classification (NCBI taxonomy): domain Eukaryota; kingdom Viridiplantae; phylum Streptophyta; class Magnoliopsida; order Lamiales; family Gesneriaceae; genus Primulina; species Primulina eburnea. The sequence continues at coordinate 38,364,559 of NC_133102.1, read as the reverse complement.
ATTGACATCAAAAGTTAAATAAATGTATGGGTTATACGTATACTGAATTTGGGCACTACAGTTCCTCCCCCACTTATAAAATTTTCGTCCTCGAAATTAAATCTTACCGAACAACTCCGGGTTAGCGAAGTCTCAAATCTGCTTCGGACTCCCATGTGGCCTCTTCCACTGATTGGTTTAGCCACTGGACTTTGACTAGCTTAGTCACTTTGTTCCGGAGCCTACGCTCTTGCCTGTCAAGGATTTGGACTGGTTTTTGCTCGTAAGACAAGTCTGGAGTCAGCTGTAACGGCTCGTAACTCAGAATGTGCGAAGGATTAGCCAAATATTTCCTCGGCATCGAGACATGGAACACATTGTGCACCCCGGCCAGATTCGGCGGAAGGGCCACACGATAAGCTAGTGTCCCAACTCTGTCAAGAATCTCGAAAGGTCCAATAAACCTCGGACTCAGCTTGCCCCTCTTCCCAAATCTCATAACACCCTTCATAGGTGCTATCTTGACAAATACGTGATCACCAACGGAAAATTCGAGATCTCTCCTCCTCTTATCAGCATAACTCTTCTGACGACTCTGGGCGGTCTTCATTCTATCACGAATCTTGACCACCACGTCTGCTGAACTATCTCTGGACCGAGTTCCGCTCTCTCACCAACCTCATCCCAATGAACTGGTGATCTGCACTTCCTCCCGTACAACGCCTCATAGGGAGCCATACCGATAGATGCTTGGAAGCTGTTGTTGTATGTGAACTCCACTAGAGGTAGTCTAGACTCCCAAGTTCTTTGAAAATCAATCATGCAGGCTCTCAGCAAATCCTCTAAAATCTGAATCACTCGCTCAGACTGACCATCTGTCTGCGGGTGAAAAGCTGTACTGAAAAGCAACTTCGTTCCCATGGCTGCATGTAAGCTCTTCCAGAAGGACGATGTGAATCTCGGGTCCCTGTCGGACACGATTGAATCTGGGAATCCATGCAGACGGACTATCTCCTTGATATAAAGCTCCGCATAATGCGTCATGGAGAAATGCGTCTTCACTGGCAAGAAATGCGCTGACTTGGTGAGTCGGTCCACTATAACCCAAATTGCATTAAAACCTCTGACTGATCTAGGCAATCCAATGACGAAGTCCATCGTAATGTTCTCCCATTTCCACTCTGGGATGGGGAGTGGCTTAACCAATCCTGCTGGTCTATGATGTTCAGCTTTTATTTGCTGACAAGTGAGACATTCTGATACGAATCTACGGATGTCTCGCTTCATTCCTGGCCACCAATACAAAATCTGGAGGTCCTTATACATCTTGGTACCTCCCGGATGGATAGAATACGGAGATGCGTGTGCCTCTGTCAAAATATCATGTCTGATCGATTCACCACTAGGCACCCACATTCTACCTTTGTATCTCACAATCCCATCGAACACTGTATAAAGAACACTGCCCTTGGCCTCATCTTTCAGCCTCCATTTCTGTAACTGCTCATCTAAAGGCTGTCCTGCCCGGATACGATCTAGCAAATCAGATTTGACTGTCAGATTAGACAGCCTAGGAGCTCTGCCCTTACGATAAATCTCTAGACCAAACTTCTGAATCTCATATTGAAGAGGTCTCTGCACTGACAACTGAGCTACAACTGCCACTTTCCTGCTCAATGCATCTGCGACAACATTAGCATTTCCCGGATGGTAGCTAATTTCGCAGTCGTAATCTTTCACAAGTTCTAACCACCGTCTCTGTCTCATATTCAGCTCTTTCTGCGTGAAGAAATATTTGAGACTCTTGTGGTCGGTGAAAATCTGACACTTCTCGCCGTATAGATAGTGTCTCCAAATTTTCAGTGCGAAGACAACGGCGGCTAACTCAAGATCGTGAGTCGGATAGTTCTTCTCGTGCACTTTCAATTGCCTGGAAGCATATGCTATGACTCGACCCTGCTGCATCAATACTGAGCCTAACCCGAGCTTAGATGCATCGGTGTATAGCACGAAATCACCTTGTCCCGTCGGCATGGCTAGCACTGGCGCCGATATGAGGGCTTGCTTCAACGTATCGAAGCTCTTCTGACATTCCGCACTCCACACAAATTTGGCATTTTTCTTTGTCAAGGAAGTGAGTGGCACTGCTATGGATGAAAATCCCTTAATAAACTTACGGTAGTAACCAGCTAAACCCAAAAAGCTACGGATTTCTGATGCATTCTTTGGCTCAACCCAATCCTTAACTGCCGCTACCTTGGCTGGATCCACCTCAATGCCGCTACTAGAAATTATATGACCCAAAAATGCTACATTCTCCAACAAAAATTCACACTTACTAAACTTCGCGAACAACTTGCGGCTCTTCAAGGTCTGTAAAACTGTCCTCAAGTGCTGGCTGTGCTCCTCATGGCTCTTCGAGTATATAAGAATATCGTCAATGAATACTATGACGAACTGGTCGAGGAACGGCTGAAATTCTCGGTTCATGAGGTCCATTAAAATTGCTGGAGCATTAGTCAACCCAATGGCATCACCAAGAACTCGTAATGCCCATACCGGGTCCTGAAAGCTGTTTTGTGGACATCTGCATCCTTCACTTTTAGCTGATGGTACCCTGATCGAAGATCTATCTTAGAGAACACTGTAGCCCCCTGCAATTGATCAAATAAGTCTTCGATTCTAGGCAACGGGTACTTATTCTTGATCGTTACCTTGTTCAGCTCACGGTAATCGGTGCACAGTCTCATGCCTCCGTCTTTCTTTTTCACAAAGAGCACTGGTGCGCCCCACGGTGAGCAACTCGGGCGGATAAACTCGTTGTCTAAGAGCTCCTGAATCTGCTGCTTAAGTTCTAACATCTCTGCTGGAGCTAATCTGTACGGTGCCTTAGAGATTGGCATTGTACCTGGCATGAGATCGATTGTAAACTCCACCTCTCTATCTGGTGGAAGGCCTGCGACGTCGTCTGGAAAGACGTCTGGGAAATCTCTGACTATTGGCACCCATGATATAGAAGGAGTGGGCACGTCCGGTGCCGAGATGATACTAGCCAAGAAAGCCTGACACCCCTTAGAAATTAGTCTCCTCGCTTGCATGCACGAGATCATGCGCGGGAAACTCCTCCATCTGGCTGGCTCAAAAAGAAACTGCTCCATGCCCAATGGTCTGACTAACACCGATCTCTTCCGAAAGTCGATAAGAACTCTGTTCTTAGTCAGCCAGTCCATTCCCAATATAATATCGAACTCTGGCATCGGCAAGACGATCAAGTCGGCATATACGAGGTGGCCGTGCAATTCTAGATCGATATCTCTGACCACGCTGGTAGCTAATAGCTATTCTCCTGATGGGACTGTCACTGAAAAGTTCACGTCTAGGCCAATGGACTTGAGGTCCAAATGATTAGCAAACGTTTTCGATATGAAGGAGTGAGTGGCTCCTGAGTCGATCAATGCAGTTGTGGATAATCTCTTAATAAAGATGTTTCCTGAGATGCGTTAGCACAACACAAAACTTATATCCTCGAAATTACTAACATACCTCAAGCGTAATAGAACTCAATATCCCTAGGCACACAAAACATTACTAGCACCCTATTAATCCCAAGTAAAAATTCCACATGCAAGGCAAAATAATACTGAGCTTAGGTAGAAAAGTATACCAGTCAGCAACGTCGTGTCTGGTTTCGCCTCATGTGCATGCATGGCGAATACTCTCCCTTGGGTGGGCTGCTTCCAGTGTGGGCACTCTTTCAACATGTGGTCCGTAGCTCCACATTTAAAACATTTCCCAGATCCCCATAGGCACTGTCCGGGGTGCTGGCGATTGCACTTCTGGCACACTGGGAAGTTACCGGGCTTTTGAGGCGTCCCTTGCTGCTGGATTGGACCCTTGCCCTTTGGTGGTCCATGATACGGCTTCTTCCCTGGCGTCCCCGGGAACGGCTTCTTAAACGTGGGCCTCTGATGCTGCTGCTGGTGTTGCTGCTGTGGTGGAGCCTGATAGGGCCTCTTGCCCTACATGTCCGTCTCTATATCCCTCAGATCCTGTTCTGCCGCCAATGCTCTAGATACGACGACCGCATAGCGAGTAGGGCCAGCTACCCTCACATCGCGGCGCAGGATCGGCCGCAGACCATTCAGAAAATGCCTCAACTTTTCCTGCACATCATTCGCAATGAGGGGCACGAAGTGACACCCTCTCTCAAACTTCCTCACGAATTCTGCCACGCTACTGTCTCTCTGCCGCAGCGTCATAAACTCGTTGGTGAGTCTGGATCGTACCTCCTCAGTGAAGTACTTGGAGTAAAAGACCTCCTTGAAACCATTCCAATGCAGCACCTGCAAGTTGACTGCCACTGATGCGCTCTCCCACCACAGTCTAGCGTCTCCAGTCAATAAGAAAGTGGCACAACGGACTCTGTCAGCATCTGTCAGCTCCATAAAGTCAAATATTACCTCGATGGACTTGATCCATCCCTCAGCTACCATCGGGTAAGTGGTACTCGCAAACTCCTTTGGGCTCATCCTCCTAAACCGTTCATACACCGCCTCTGGTTGGGGCCTCGCCCCTGCACCTATTGCTGCTGCTTGGTTCCCCGCAAACTGTGCGAAGAACTGCGTCATACCAGCAAGCTAAGCATCTGAGCCTGCATATCTGGAGGTGGTGGTGGTGGAGGATTGGTCCTCTCCTCAACTCGAGGCTCTCTGTCCTCCTCCCTTGCTTCACGGTCGATCATACGTCTAGGAGGCATACTGTTCCAATGAATTACCCAACACGTAAACCCAACATGCATATACATATATCAATACTTTATGATGCACGTAGATCAAACTTAAAACATGCACATACTGAAATCATAACTTGATGCTTATTACATAGCATAATGCAAAACTTTAAACTTACAGACTTGAGGTGTGACTTCGTGAGCTTCTTGCGACTGGCAGTAGGCGTAACCCTTTGCAAGAACACCGCTCTGATACCAACTGTAACGTACCGTACTTTTCATACTCAAAATTTACGGAAAAATTAAAAATTTTCTTGAATGTAAACATTCATACGGTCGTCACTCCACATTCTTAAAAATAGATCTCATAATCATTCGTCACCAATAAAAATTTTGCTAAAAGAAAATGTCTCAAAATATTTCACATCCAGATATTTATAAATCAGAGTATTTTTAAACTTCGTATAAAATGTAAACATTGCGGTCCTCGGGTCTAGCCTGCCACTTAGTCCAAGCCTGCCCCTTGGTCACCACCTCCTGTCTCCTCAACATAGTCACCTGCATCGATCAAGTCTAGTGAGTCTAAAGACTCAACACGTATAAACTGGGATAACGAGTACTATGTAATAAAATCGCATGCAACTTTAAAATAGGACATACATAACTTGAAACTTGAACTTGCATAATAAACTTGGACATACGTACGTACATAACTAGACGTGCCATCAACATAAACTTTCATAAACATACTGCATACTTGAACATACATAACTTCATCATTTTGCGTAGAGGATGTTTCAAAGCAAGTGACTCATACATAATAAACGCCTGATCAGACAAACCACAGTACTGGGCTGACAGGGAGGTATCCACTGCCACATACATGAGATCCCCGTTCATAATTTAACGGACTGGTTTGTCCCCGTTCATAATTTAACGCTTTCCAACCATGATCTAACCCGTTCATAATTTAACGGGGTGGAGAGGTCCTCGGCCACGTTCACCGACTTCCAAACCCATTCATAATTTGGTCACAAGACATTTAGCATACCTCAAAAACTTAAAATATTTTCTTGCACGTCACACATACTTACTTGGCGTTGAGGGATTCATTGGACTTCGATCGGGGCCGTCGCTGCTGCACATACTAGCTTGAATTTGCATACTCAACTTGCATAACTTAACGTAGAAATCATGCTTACTCTCGAGTTCAATCATTACTTAGGACGCTCTAAAATTTCCCATGACACGACCTTGACATTCCTTGCACTAAACCATGACATCAAACCTCGAAGCATGCTAAAATATTTTTCCCACAATATGCAAGACACGGACCCCGTGCCCAGGTCCGGCCTCGGGTCCGTGTAGATACCGTAAAATGTGTGGGTAGAAAAGGGAAGACACGGACCCCGTGCTAAGGTCCGTGTAGACTCTGGAAAAATGCACTCCGGAAGAACAAAGGCACGGACCCCGTGTCGAGGTCCAGGTAAGGGTCCGTGTAGTCTCGGTTTCTTGGCACTAAGGAGGAAACAAGGGCACAGACCCCGTGTGGAGGTCCGGGTAAGGGTCCGTGTACTCTCGGGACAAGAAAACTTCGGATATCCTAAACGGGTTAATGCTTAACAGTCTAGACTCGCTTGCACGGACCACGAATCGACACCTCAATACTCATCCTAGCATGCCATAACATCAAACCATATTCGTAACAATTCCTAAGACGACGATGTTCGCCCTACGACACATACCCTTCAAAACGTAGCAATTGACATCAAAAGTTACCTACGAATTTTCATTAAATCGAGCGCCTATTGACATGACCCGAAGCCTCAACAATGCTCCCATCCTCGTACTAGGCATACCTAAATGCAGCAAAGATCACCCGTCGATCCCCAACGAAGCCTGCAACGAATAAACTTCAAGAACACAAATTTTCGTAAAAGACGCAGTTTGAGCGCAGTCCCACAAAAATCGTCATAACTCACTCAATTTTCGTCCAAAAATCTCGAATTTTATATCAAATCGAAGGCATCGAAAAGTTCTACAATTTTCTAGTGGAAAGTTTCTCAAAAACTTGACCGAAAAATCGCAGTATTTGAAAATACAGCAAAAACGTGAATTTGGTGGTCCAAAAATCGTTTCAAACTTGATCTAAACACGATTGCTCAAACTTCTACGCATCACACATGCATTTTTCGCATGAATAATAACACAACGCATAACATGACAAGATCGATGCATCAAGAACTGAATATACGTGCCTTTTGATAATAAACGTTACCGAACCGGCGATATCGAAGCGGAGATGGAAGCGAGGTTGGCCCGGAACGATCGTGCAATGATTTCTTTGAAGAAACTCGACAAAATACTGCTGGAAATAATCAGAGAAAGGGGCGGCTGCTCTTGGGGAAGGAGAACCCTAGGTTTGTCTTGTAAAAATCTGAAAATAAACTTGTAGGTGTGTGTTGTGTGTTTTAGTGTGTGTAAAAACGTGCAAGTGTGTGTCAGTGTAGAAAACGTGTAAGTGTGTTTTAATTAGGAGAAATTCTAGCTAAATTAACTATTTAAAATACTAATTAAAGGTTAACACCTAATAATTTACTCAAAACTCTCCAATTAAAATGATTACACACCAATTTTAAAAGTTTAAACTCTTAAATCACTCAATACATAAATAATGTTTTAAAATACTAAAACTCTATTATTTATTTAAATTGCCCCATCCTAAATCTTAAAATAAAATACCACATTCTAAATTACCAAAATCGTCACCGGTCTTTTCCTCGATCCCGCCTCGAATAATCGCCTGAAATATGAAACTCGAAAAACATTTTAACGTGCATCACATAAACATAAATAATTTAAAACAATGCATTCAAATAAATCATGCATGGCTTGAAACTCATTTTAAAATTAATTAAATGATTTACTAGTTAAATAAATGCATGGGTTATACGTATACTGAATTTGGGCACTACAGTTCCTCCCCCACTTATAAAAATTTCGTCCTCAAAATTAAATCTTACCGAACAACTCCGGGTAGCGAAGTCTCATATCTGCTTTGGACTCCCATGTGGCCTCTTCCACTGATTGGTTTAGCCACTGGACTTTGACTAGCTTAGTCACTTTGTTCCGGAGCCTACGCTCTTGCCTGTCAAGGATTTGGATTGGTTTTTCCTCGTAAGACAAGTCTGGAGTCAGCTGTAACGGCTCGTAACTCAGAATGTGCGAAGGATTAGCCAAATATTTCCTCGGCATCGAGACATGGAACACATTGTGCACCCCGGCCAGATTCGACGGAAGGGCCACACGATAAGCTAGTGTCCCAACTCTGTCAAGAATCTCGAAAGGTCCAATAAACCTCGGACTCAGCTTGCCCCTCTTCCCAAATCTCATAACACCCTTCATAGGTGCTATCTTGACAAATACGTGATCACCAACGGAAAATTCGAGATCTCTCCTCCTCTTATCAGCATAACTCTTCTGACGACTCTGGGCGGTCTTCATTCTATCACGAATCTTGACCACCACGTCTGCAATCTGCTGAACTATCTCTGGACCGAGTTCCGCTCTCTCACCAACCTCATCCCAATGAGCTGGTGATCTGCACTTCCTCCCGTACAACGCCTCATAGGGAGCCATACCGATAGATGCTTGGAAGCTGTTGTTGTATGTGAACTCCACTAGAGGTAGTCTAGACTCCCAAGTTCCTTGAAAATCAATCATGCAGGCTCTCAGCAAATCCTCTAAAATCTGAATCACTCGCTCAAACTGACCATCTGTCTGCGGGTGAAAAGTTGTACTGAAAAGCAACTTCGTTCCCATGGCTGCATGTAAGCTCTTCCAGAAGGACGATGTGAATCTCGGGTCCCTGTCGGACACGATTGAAACTGGGAATCCATGCAGACGGCCTATCTCCTTGATATAAAGCTCCGCATAATGCGTCATGGAGAAATGCTTCTTCACTGGCAAGAAATGCGCTGACTTGGTGAGTCGGTCCACTATAACCCAAATTGCATTAAAACCTCTGACTGATCTAGGCAATCCAATGACGAAGTCCATCGTAATGTTCTCCCATTTCCACTCTGGGATGGGGAGTGGCTTAACCAATCCTGCTGGTCTATGATGTTCAGCTTTTATTTGCTGACAAGTGAGACATTCTGATACGAATCTACGGATGTCTCGCTTCATTCCTGGCCACCAATACAAAATCTGGAGGTCCTTATACATCTTGGTACCTCCCGGATGGATATAATACGGAGATGCGTGTGCCTCTGTCAAAATATCATGTCTGATCGATTCACCACTAGGAACCCACATTCTACCTCTGTATCTCACAATCCCATCTGACACTGTATAAAGAACACTGCCCTTGGCCTCATCTTTCAGCCTCCATTTCTGTAATTGCTCATCTAAAGGCTGTCCTGCCCGGATACGATCTAGCAAATCAGATTTGACTGTCAGATTAGACAGCCTAGGAGCTCTGCCCTTACGATAAATCTCTAGACCAAACTTCTGAATCTCAGATTGAAGAGGTCTCTGCACTGACAACTGAGCTAAAACTGTCACTTTCCTGCTCGATGCGTCTGCGACAACATTAGCCTTTCCCAGATGGTAGCTAATTTCGCAGTCGTAATCTTTCACAAGTTCTAACCACCGTCTCTGTCTCATATTCAGCTCTTTCTGCGTGAAGAAATATTTGAGACTATTGTGGTCGGTGAAAATCTGACACTTCTCGCCGTATAGATAGTGTCTCCAAATTTTCAGTGCGAAGACAACGGCGGCTAACTCAAGATCGTGAGTCGGATAGTTATTCTCGTGCACTTTCAATTGCCTGGAAGCATATGCTATGACTCGACCCTGCTGCATCAATACTGCGCCTAACCCGAGCTTAGATGCATCAGTGTATAGCACGAAATCACCTTGTCCCGTCGGCCTGGCTAGCACTGGCGCCGATATGAGGGCTTGCTTCAACGTATCGAAGCTCTTCTGACATTCCGCACTCCACACAAATTTGGCATTTTTCTTTGTCAAGGAAGTGAGTGGCACTGCTATGGATGAAAATCCCTTAATAAACTTACGGTAGTAACCAGCTAAACCCAAAAAGCCACGGATTTCTGATGCATTCTTTGGCTCAACCCAATCCTTAACTGCCGCTACCTTGGCTGGATCCACCTCAATGCCGCTACTAGAAATTATATGACCCAAAAATGCTACCTTCTCCAACCAAAATTCACACTTACTAAACTTTGCGAACAACTTGCGGCTCTGCAAGGTCTGTAAAACTGTCCTCAAGTGCTGGCTGTGCTCCTCATGGCTCTTCGAATATATAAGAATATCGTCAATGAATACTATGACGAACTGGTCGAGGAACGGCTGAAATACTCGGTTCATGAGGTCCATGAAAATTGCTGGAGCATTAGTCAACCCAAATGGCATCACCAAGAACTCGTAATGCCCATACCGGGTCCTGAAAGCTGTTTTGTGGACATCTGCATCCTTCACTTTTAGCTGATGGTACCCTGATCGAAGATCTATCTTAGAGAACACTGTAGCCCCCTACAATTGATCAAATAAGTCTTCGATTCTAGGCAACGGGTACTTATTCTTGATCGTTACCTTGTTCAGCTCACGGTAATCGATGCACAGTCTCATGCTTCCGTCTTTCTTTTTCACAAAGAGCACTGGTGCGCCCCACGGTGAGCAACTTGGGCGGATAAACTCCTTGTCTAAGAGCTCCTGAATCTGCTGCTTAAGTTCTAACATCTCTGCTGGAGCTAATCTGTACGGTGCCTTAGAGATTGGCACTGTACCTGGCATGAGATCGATTGTAAACTCCACCTCTCTATCTGGTGGAAGGCCTGTGACGTCGTCTGGAAAGACGTCTGGGAAATCTCTGACTATTGGCACCCATGATATAGAAGGAGTGGGCACGTCCGGTGCCGAGATGATACTAGCCAAGAAAGCCTGACACCCCTTAGAAATTAGTCTCCTCGCTTGCATGGACGAGATCATGCGCGGGAAACTCCTCCATCTGGCTGGCTCAAAAAGAAACTGCTCCATGCCCAATGGTCTGACTAACACTGATCTCTTCTGAAAGTCGATAAGAACTCTGTTCTTAGTCAGCCAGACCATTCCCAATATAATATCGAACTCTGGCATCGGCAAGACGATCAAGTCGTCATATATGAGGTGGCCGTGCAATTCTAGATCGATATCTCTGACCACGCTGGTAGCTAACAGCTCTTCCCCTGATGGGACTGTCACTGAAAAGTTCACGTCTAGGCCAATGGACTTGAGGTCCAAATGATTAGCAAACGTTTCCGATATGAAGGAGTGAGTGGCTCCTGAGTCGATCAGTGCAGTTGTGGATAATCTCTTAATAAAGATGTTTCCTGAGATGCGTTAGCACAACACAAAACTTATATCCTCGAAATTACTAACATACCTCAAGCGTAATAGAACTCAATATCCCTAGGCACACAAAACATTACTAGAACCCTATTAATCCCAAGTAAAAATTCCACATGCAAGGCAAAATAATACTGAGCTTAGGTAGAAAAGTATACCGGTCAGCAACGTCGTGTCTGGATTCGCCTCATGTGCATGCATGGCGAATACTCTCCCTTGGGTGGGCTGCTTCCAGTGTGGGCACTCTTTCAACATGTGGTCCGTAGCTCCACATTTAAAACATTTCCCGGATCCCCATAGGCACTATCCGGGGTGCTGGCGAATGCACTTCTGGCACAATGGGAAGTTACCGGGCTTTTGAGGCCCCTTGCTGCTGGATTGGACCCTTGCCCTTTGGTGGTCCATGATACGGCTTCTTCCCTGGCGGCCCCGGGAATGGCTTCTTAAACGGGGGCCTCTGATGCTGCTGCTGGTGTTGCTGCTGCGGTGGAGCCTGATAGGGCCTCTTGCCCTGCCTGTCCGTCTCTATATCGCTCAGATCCTGTTCTGCCACCAATGCTCTAGATACGGCGACCGCATAGCTAGTAGGGCCAGCTACTCTCACATCGCGGCGCAGGATCGGCCGCAGACCATTCAGAAAATGCATCAACTTTGCCTGCACATCATTCGCAATGAGGGGCACAAAGTGACACCCTCTCTCAAACTTCCTCACGAATTCTGCCACGCTACTGTCTCCCTGCCGCAGCGTCATAAACTCGTTGGTGAGTCTGGATCGTACCTCCTCAGTGAAGTACTTGGAGTAAAAGACCTCCTTGAAACCATTCCAATGCAGCACCTGCAAGTTGACTGCCACTGATGCGCTCTCCCACCACAGTCTAGCGTCTCCAGTCAATAAGAAAGTGGCACAACGGACTCTGTCAGCATCTGTCAGCTCCATAAAGTCAAATATTACCTCGATGGACTTGATCCATCCCTCAGCTACCATCGGGTCAGTGGTACTCGCAAACTCCTTTGGGCTCATCCTCCTAAACCGTTCATACACCGCCTCTGGTTGGGGCCTCGCCCCTGCACCTATTGCTGCTGCTTGGTTCCCCGCAAACTGTGCGAAGAACTGCGTCATACCAGCAAGCTAAGCATCTGAGCCTGCATATCTGGAGGTGGTGGTGGTGGAGGATTGGTCCTCTCCTCAACTCGAGGCTCTCTGTCCTCCTCCCTTGCTTCACGGTCAATCATACGTCTAGGAGGCATACTGTTCCAATGAATTACCCAACACGTAAACCCAACATGCATATACATATATCAATACTTTATGATGCACGTAGATCAAACTTAAAACATGCACATACTGAAATCATAACTTGATGCTTATTACATAGCATAATGCAAAACTTTAAACTTACAGACTTGAGGTGTGACTTCGTGAGCTTCTTGCGACTGGCAGTAGGCGTAACCCTTTGTAAGAACACCGCTCTGATACCAACTGTAACGTACCGTACTTTTCATACTCAAAATTTACGGAAAAATTAAAAATTTTCTTGAATGTAAACATTCATACGGTCGTCACTCCGCATTCTTAAAAATAGATCTCATAATCATTCGTCTCCAATAAAAATTTTGCTAAAAGAAACTGTCTGAAAATATTTCGCATCCAGATATTTAAAAATCAGAGTATTTTTACACTTCGTATAAAACGTAAACATTGCGGTCCTCGGGTCTAGCCTGCCACTCAGTCCAAGCCTGCCCCTTGGTCACCACCTCCTGTCTCCTCAACATAGTCACCTGCATCGATCAAGTCTAGTGAGTCTAAAGACTCAACACGTATAAACTGGGATAACGAGTACTACGTAATAAAATCGCATGCAACTTTAAAATAGGACATACATAACTTGAAATTTGAACTTGCATAATAAACTTGGACATACGTACGTACATAACTAGACGTGCCATCAACATAAACTTTCATAAACATACTGCATACTTGAACATACATAACTTCATCATTTTGCGTAGAGGATGTTTCAAAGCAAGTGACCCATACATAATAAACGCCTGATCAGACAAACCACAGTACTGGGCTGACAGGGAGGTATCCACTGCCAGATACATGAGATCCCCGTTCATAATTTAACGGGCTGGTTGGTCCCCGTTCATAATTTAACGGGCTGGTTGGTCCCCGTTTATAATTTAACGCTTTCCAACCATGATCTAACCCGTTCATAATTTAACGGGGCGGAGAGGTCCTCGGCCACGTTCACCGACTTCCAAACCCATTCATAATTTGGTCACAAGACATTTAGCATACCTCAAAAACTTAAAATATTTTCTTGCACGTCACACATACTTACTTGGCGTTGAGGGATTCATTGGACTTCGATCGGGGCCGTCGCTGCTGCACATACTAGCTTGAATTTGCATACTTAACTTGCATAACTTAACGTAGAAATCATGCTTACTCTCGAGTTCAATCATTACTTAGGACGCTCTCAAATTTCCCATGACACGACCTTGACAATCCTTGCACTAAACCATGACATCAAACCTCAAAGCATGCTAAAATATTTTTCCCAAAATATGCAAGACACGGACCCCGTGCTCAGGTCTGGCCTCGGGTCCGTGTAGATACTGTAAAATGTGTGGGTAGAAAAGGGAAGACACGGACCCCGTGCTAAGGTCCGTGTAGACTCTGGAAAAAGGCACTCCGGAAGAACAAAGGCACGGACCCCGTGTCGAGGTCCGGGTAAGAGTCCGTGTAGTCTTGGTTTCTTGGCACTAAGGAGGAAACAAGGGTACGGACCCCGTGTGGAGGTCCGGGTAAGGGTCCGTGTACTCTCGGGACAAGAAATCTTCGGAAATCCTAAACGGGTTTATGCTTAACAGTCTAGACTCGCTTGCACGGACCACGAATCGACACCCCAATACTCATCCTAGCATGCCAAAACATCAAACAATATTCGTAACAATTCCTAAGGAGACGATGTTCACCCTACGACACATACCCTTCAAAACGTAGCAATTGACATCAAAAGTTACCTACGAATTTTAATTAAATCGAGCGCCTATTGACATGACCCGAATCCTCAACAATGCTCCCATCATCGTACTAGGCATACCTAAATGCAGCAACGATCACCCGTCGATCCCCAACGAAGCCTGCAACGAATAAACTTAAAGAACACAAATTTTCGTAAAAGACGCAGTTTGAGCGCAGTCCCACGAAAATCGTCATAACTCACTCAATTGTCGTCCAAAAATCTCGAATTTTATATCAAATCGAAGGCATCGAAAAGTTCTACAATTTTCTAGTTGAAAGTTTTCTCAAAATCTTGACCGAAAAATCGCAGTATTTGAAAATACAGCAAAAACGTGAATTTGGTGGTCCAAAAATCGTTTCAAACTTGATCTAAACACGATTGCTCAAACTTCTACGCATCACACATGTATTTTTCGCATAAATAACAACACAACGCATAATATGACAAGATCGATGCATCAAGAACAAAATATACGTGCCTTTTGATAATAAACGTTACCGAACCGGCGATATCGAAGCGGAGATGGAAGCGAGGTTGACCCGGAACGACCGTGCAACGATTTCTTTGAAGAAACTCGACAAAATACTGCTGGAAATAATCAGAGAAAGGGGCGGCTACTCTTGGGGAAGGAGAACCCTAGGTTTGTCTTGTAAAAATCTGAAAATAAACTTGTAGGTGTGTGTTGTGTGTTTTAGTGTGTGTAAAAACGTGTAAGTGTGTGTCAGTGTAGAAAACGTGTGTAGTGTGTTTTAATTAAGAGAAATTCTAGCTAAATTAACTATTTAAAATACTAATTAAAGGTTAGCACCTAATAATTTACTCAAAACTCTCCAATTAAAATGATTACACACCAATTTTAAAAGTTTAAACTCTGAAATCACTCAATACATAAATAATGTTTTAAAATACTAAAACTCTATAATTTATTTAAAATGCCCCATCCTAAATCTTAAAATAAAATACCACATTCTAAATTGCCAAAATCGTTACCGGTCTTTTCCTCGATCCCGCCTCGAATAATCGCCTGAAATATGAAACTCGAAAAATATTTTAACGTGCATCACATAAACATAAATAATTTAAAACAATGCATTCAAATAAATCATGCATGGCTTAAAACTCATTTTAAAATTAATTAAATGATTTACTAGTTAAATAAATGTATGAGTTATACGTTTACTGAATTTGGGCACTACAGTAACACAATATGATCCTTGAAGATCAAATCGAATATGATATGCAGCATGTGCTAAGTTGAACAACTTGAAGTATGATTGCTTAAGTATGCTCAAATATCTTGGAATATGCAGATTTTAAAGATGTATGCAAGTTTGTGATCGATGTTTAGCTTATGCAGTCTTGAGTCTACGTATTTACAGTTAAAAAGTTTCAATGGTCGGAT
Source organism: Primulina eburnea (assembly GCF_022965805.1). Lineage (NCBI taxonomy): Eukaryota > Viridiplantae > Streptophyta > Magnoliopsida > Lamiales > Gesneriaceae > Primulina > Primulina eburnea. The sequence continues at coordinate 38,349,009 of NC_133102.1, read as the reverse complement.
ATTGCTTTCCAACGATCATCTGTACTAACTCCATACATAATGGCCTTGTCACTTTCATCATTGTACACTGTATTAAAAGTCATATAATTTCGCTTAGATTTTTCTGGCTTTAATTAGCTCTTATAACTTATAAAAAGTTGATTGACTTTAGACATATTAGAAAACATTATGTCATTCGGGATTGGTAGGATACTATGCCATAATTCTTTAACATAAATGACTTGAGTTCAACGTATCCTACTCGATTTGCTCATATCTTACTGGCCGAAGTACGGTTGGAGTTTTACAGTTATACTCGTGTATTAAATTTCTGATTTGGTCTGATCAGAAGACAGATGCTAGCTTGAGTTGATAATATTCCTGGACGGTCTGACTTGATCCAGCACTCGAGAAATCTGTAAATACAAAAGAAAAACGGCTGGTTCTTGAAACATTTTGATGCTATTATTTGGCGACCACAAAAATTAGAATGAATGACAAAAGAAATATTCTTACACCCTTGGCACATGATGCTTGTATACATCTTAAAAAATTTCGTTTTAAATAATATGTGAAAAAATTATACATTTCATTAAAATTAACTAAGAACTTTTAAAATGGTTTTGCAATATTTTTTATGTCATGAGTGATATGATTATTTAAATATTCAAAAATATAGATAAATAAATATTTTATTAAGATATAATAAATATAAGTAAAATATAAATTTACTAAAATAAGTTTTATGATTTTTTATTATATAAAAATAAAGTATTTTTGTAATTTGAAAATATAAGTATTTTTTGTTTATCAAAAAACATATTATGATACCAAATTTAGTTACTCTGTTCTCTTAACTTTAACAATATAATAATAATACACGAATCAGTGCATTTTTGCACACATTACGTGTTTATACCAATATTTTTATAACTGGATCGGTGATCAAATCGATCTACCTTAAAATAATGATCCAAGAATACTGTTATATTATATAAAATAATAATATAATATAGTAAATAATATATTTTAAATTTTAAAAATCTTAAATTTGTAAATAAATAATAATAAAAATATTTTCCAAAAGTTAAAATCTAAATAACAACATACATATATTTAAAATATCAAATTTAATTATGTATATATTTTAAACAAAAAAAATTACAAATAAAATAAATTCAAATACTACTAAAATAATATTTTTAACGAAATTTAAAATCCAAATATTCAAATAATATTTTTTATATTTAAAAGATTTAAGATTTTAAATATAAAAAACAATTATTTCTAAAAATATCTAAAAAAATAGGAAATAATTCTTCATATTTTTGAATTATGAGCGATGTAATGATCTAAAAAATTAAAGATATAGATAAATATAAATTAAATTTTAAACTTTTTTAAGGTCTTAAGATATGTTGGTTACATATAAATTATAAATTTACTAAAATATATTTAAATAATCATTTTTATTAAATTTAATAAAAAATGAGTATTTTTGCGATTGCAATATGATATATCACATATCTTTATTTATAATCTATTTCTATATTTATAATAAAAAATAATCTTTTCATAAATAGTCCAAATAAAATATTTTTCTCATAAAACTGAACCATAAAATATCGATTCATATATATGTGTATATATATGTATATGTATATATATATATGTATATGCATATGCATATCATGGAGAGCGGATAGAAAGGGTCACCATCATCCCCAGTTTCCAAGCAATTTCCTTGTCTACTAACGACAAATATTACTCCGACAATCCTCGTGTATTATGACATCCACACATGACCAAACTTTAGACATTGTACCACAATAAGTGAGTAGTAATTTTAATATATAAAGAATTGTAAAGTTTTATAATATTATAGATCATTATTGAAGAAATATTTCATGAAATAGAGCGAAAAATTATTAATTTTTTAATACATCTCCAATCCTGCGCCAAAATGACGATGAAACGCCATTTTGGCGCAGGGGAGAAGCTCCAATGGTACCGCACCTCCCATTCCCTCTTGGCGCAGGGAAATTTTTTTGTTTTTTTAATTTTTTTTAATTATAAATATTTAAGAATTATAAATATTATTTATCTAATAATATGATATTATTATTTATTAATTTAATAATTAGATATATTTAAATAATATTTTTTTATTATTTTAAAAATTAGATATTTAATAATAAAAATTAAAATATTTAATTATATAAATTTATAAATATATTTTTAAATAATTTTATAATTAAACATCTAACACACAAATTTATTGAATAATATTTAAATATTCAAGTACACAGTTAAAATAAAAATACAAATTCGAATTCATATAATTTAAATGCAAATATAATAAAGGGTAAACAAACTAAATCATCAATAATTTGAAAAATCGGATTCGAAGATATGTAATTATAATCAAGGATAAAAAAAACTAAATCATCAATAATTATAAAATATAATTATAATTATATCACTAAATTTAAAAATTATACATTTAATAACTAATATTAACATTAATTATAATTATATTATTAAATTTATAAATAAATAGTAAACAAACGGAATATTCTAGGAATATACTTTTTAGTGTAAGATTTGAAGTAAATGGATTGGATATGAATGTTATATTTGATGCAGAAACTACACCAAAATAGATTTATGGGTTAAAGATGACCTTAGGATTTGAAATCATTGAGGACGCTAAAAGGGGTATTATTAAGATTTCATTTAAAAATAAGAACAAAATCAGCCATATAAATATATGAGAAAATTACATTATTACGCTCCAAAATAATTACACTTTTAGATAATATAATTTTCAAGTTTTTCACTTTTTATCATGTTATAAGTTAATTTACGGTCTTAGTATGCTACTTACATTTTTTATTGTCGATCTTTGTCAATTTTCATCACAGTACTGCTATGACATAAAACAATGATGACGTAACAATATATATTATTGATATGTCTGATGTCACGTCAACATAAATGAAAAACTATTTTTCATAAAATTTTAATTAGTAGACTAAGACCAATCAGACCAAAAATAAAAAATTGCAAATTATGAAAATAAAAAAACATAATTTTCACTATATATATATTAAAAAAGTTATATAAACTAAAAACACTATATGTATAGTAATATATTAAGATAAATATTATTTATATAAATCTCTTTAAACTTTAAATAATATAGTATAATAATTTACCGAGCATGTATATGTATTTATGCAGATGACTTCCATGAGTGACGCACAACCAAGAAGATCATCCATGGCTTTGAACTTCGAATCCCACCACTTTCTCCTCATTTTCTCCCTCCTAACTCTCTCTTCTTCATCTTCTACTGTCTTATCACCTGAAAACCCACCAGCTCCAGAGCCCACAGTCTACGAAATCCTCCTTCAGCACGGCCTTCCCGGTGGGCTCTTGCCGGATTCCGTCACAAGCTACTCCCTCGCTGAAGACGGGAGTTTTGAGGTCACCCTAAAGAAACCCTGTTATGTGAAGTTCGAATACTTGTTTTATTTCGAGGAAAAGATTACTGGGAATCTCAGTCTTGGTTCTCTAAAAGATTTGGATGGGATTCAGGTGCAAAGATTCGTGTTCCTCTGGTTTGACGTCGATGAGATAAGCGTTGATCTGCCGCCTTCTGATAGTATATATATAACTTTTAGTTTCTTTACTCTGGAGCTTGATGTGAATCAGTTCTTGAATGTTCGTTCTTGCGAAGACGAGGCCTTGGCTTGGACACAGCTTGTTCAGGTACACGAACATTATTATATTAATGTGTGTTTCAGCTGTTCGATGCAATCGATAGTGCCTGATCCAGTAGATCCATTAATAGCTCAAATTCTTTTAGGTTACGTGGGTTCATATATACCTAAATTTTAGCATATAGGCAGTATCACCACATTATATAAAATTTGATTACGTGAGATCCATATATTTTTTTAAACCCACCATCCAAATCAATTTTGGGTCCACATTATATAAAATTTGATTCCGTGAGATCCATATATTTTTTTATGGCAAAAACTTGTGTGAGACGGTTTCGCGGGTCATATTTTGTGCTAAATTTTTTTTTATGCTAAAAGTATTGTTTTTTATTATGAATATAGGTAGGGTTGACGGGTCTCACAGATTAAGATCTGTGAGACGGTCTCACATGAGACCCACTCTTGTTTTAGAACCCACAATCCAAATTAATTTTGGGCCCTTAGATTTCATATTATAGTACTATCTTTATGCTAGCATATATGAACTCAACCCGATGGTTACTTTGTAGAATTATCTTAGTACTTGATTCATGTGCTTTTGTTGGGTTAATGCATTTAGCACTTAGTATGTGTAGCAGCTAAAACAACCGATGGGGAAAAAAGAGATTGTATTTTTAGTTATATGTGTTTTTTTGCGATCTAGACCTTTTATATTGCAATTTTTTCATCTTAGTCCCGTTATCTGTGTTTCTTTGGTGATTTTAATCTTTTTTTGACTTGATGTTGATGTGACACTGACATGTGTAGTACTATATCAGTACTCAAAATGGAAAATTACTAAAAATTAAAATATATAGAACTAAGACTTCTATGACAAAAATTGTGAAAAACTAATATACAGAACCAAAAATGCAATCTTCTTGTAAAGTTTTTTAGTTTTTTTTTTAAACTTCTTCATTTCAAGAACTAAGGCACAATTAATGAAAGGTGTAGAAGTTTGCGATTTTAGTTTGGATTTCTGAGCTCTCTCCCTTACCCTTGGCCCGAATTGATCAATTTGTGGAATCCACTTCGGGGTTTGAATTGCTATGTTTTATGGATGTATATCAAGGATATATACCATCAATTCCCTTTGGCTCGAGACGATCAAGATAAGGTCAGTTTCACAACCTCGGGTGGTACATTTTGTTATACTGTTATGTCATTCGGCTTAAAGAATTCACGGGCCACTTATATGCATCCGATGGATAAGATTTTTGAGAAGCATCTTGAGAGTAATATCAAAGTTTATGTGGATGATATCCTTGTTAAATCTAAGGAGAAGTCTTTTTTATCTCAGATCTCGAAGAAATCTTTTCAACTCTCAAAGAGTATGGAGTAAATTAAACTCACTCAAATGAACATTTAGGGTCAAGAGTGGAAAGTTTTTCGACTTCATCGTCACCTACAAAGGAATTGAGGTTAACCAGGAAAAAACGTGGAGGTCATCTTGGAAATTTCCCTAAGTATGTCAAAGAAGTGCATGTCCCCTTCATATCAAGATCGATACATCGAAGATATCCTTTTTTTCAAATATTGAGAAATGTCCAAATTGAATTTCCGGACTTCAAATAATTAGGCTGAGTATGTGGTCGGAATGAAATCAACTCGGAAGCGGGATCCATTGGGATCAAAATCTACTCATATTCAAAATTAGTTACTCAATAGATGAAGGATTCTCATGAAATCGGGAAGATAGATTGATGAGATTTGAGAGTCATTCAAGAGTTTTTAGAAATCTTTACTGATTAAAGTGTGGAAAAGATTCTGAGAGAAGAGTATACAGAGGCCGATACACTTACTAAAATGACATCCTCTTTATCCATGGTAAATGAGAAGGTGTTATTCACCACATCAAGCTGGTATCTGTGATAGAAGTTGATCCGGTGGCCCCCTAAGAGGACACATGGATAATACCCCTGCTCAATTACATTTTGACATAACATTTACCCAATGACCTTTAACAATTTTGGAAGATTAAGAAACAATATCCTTGATTATTTGTTTATCGATGGGGCGTCGTATTGACGATCATTTCAGGGACCAATTCTCAAGTGTTTGTCCCGGGAGGAAGCAAATTATGTACTAAGAGAAATTCGTGCTGTGGGGACCATCTTGGAAATTTTTGTCATAATCATTTCTCAGTCATGAAGTCTATCCGAGCATCTTTCCCATTTGATCAACATGGTTGGATATTGTAGGACCATTTCCAGTAGTCTGGGCACAAAATAAGTCCCTATTGGTGGCAGTATATTATTTCTCTAAATGGTGGAGGCCGAGCCCCTGGCCAGAATTACAGAAGAAGATGTACTAAACATTTTGTGGAGAAATATAGTTTGTAGGTTTGGGTTACCGAGGAAGTCGATATCTGATAATGACCTGCAGTTTCAAGGACGAAAGTGGCAGCTTGGTGTAGAAAAATGAAGATTGCCCAATCTTTTATTTCAGTCACCTACCCACAAGTTAATGAACATGCTGAAGTCACTAGTCGCACTATCATTCAGGATATAAGAATCAAGCTGCAAAACATTGGGAATGATTGGATAAGGTTAGTGCCAAGTGTCTTATGGGCTTTTTGAACCACTGACATAACTGTTATTGGGAAAATCTTTTCAGTTTGGTGTATGGGTATGAAGCTGTAATACCAGTCGAAATTGGGCAAACATCAGCTCGAATCGAAGCCTTCCCAGAAGGGAATGGTGCATTCCGAGCTTAAGAACTAAAACATGTGGAAGAAAAAAAGAAAAGGATGCCATCCGAATGGAAGACTATTGGAGCCGAGTCATCCGAGCATACAACCAACGAGTCTGATATCGAGATTTTCAAGTCGGTGATCAAGAAATCAAATCCAGGCAGGAAAGTTGGCAAGTTGGAAGCCCAGTGGGAGGGGCTTTACAAAGTCATTTGAAGAGTTATTTCATGAGCATTGAATTTAGAAGATATCCAGAGCCGATCTCTAAGAAGGTCCTGCAATGAATTTCATTTGAAATAGTATTGTGTTTAAGTTTACTGATCATTGGATTATTAAAGAAGTTATTTTTCTACCTCAAAATATGTTTACGATCCTATCAATGCCCAGGAGTTTTGAGACCCAGGAGTTATGAGGTCCCGACTTCCTATTAAAGCTCAGGAGTTTTGAGGCCCTGACAAACTATCGAATCCAAATATTTTTGATTCCTTGAAATTTTATAATATAGTCTCGGGAGGCATGAGGTTCCGGTTTCCTATCAAAGCCCAGGAGTTTTGAGGCCCTGAAATTTTATCTTATAGGTCCGAGAGGCATGAGACCCTTACTTTCTATCAAATCCCAGGAGTTTAAAGTTTCTGACATCTTATCTTATGAACTCGAGAGTTTTGAGATCCTGATATCTTACTACACAGATATCATGAGGTCCTGACACCTTATTTTTATAAATTAAGTCGGCCCGGTTATCTTTGACACTAGGAAAAAATTTCAAGTTGCAAGGTTGATGAAATTTGAAATTAATAATTTATTATATATTAAAACATGTATTTTAAAATTTAAGTTTCATTAAATTATAAAATTATGTTATTTTAGTATTGTTTGTTTATATTTAAATGTCTTACTAAATATGTTTTATTTTCATGTTTCTACATGTTGGTAAAATAAAAATAATGATAACTCAAATTAAAAAATTCAAATTGAGGTGATTCAAAAACGTTTCGAATTTTTGAGGAAGTATCTACAACTTTGCAGAAGACATGAATCCCTACAAAATTCATTAAGATGATAAAATTGTGCAAATATCAAAAAGATGACAAATTTACTTTTACTATGACCAGCTTATAGTAAAAAAATCATAATTATTTCAATATTTAATCAAATGAGGTGAATCAAAATGCCAAATTCATCTACAAACAATTCCCTACATGTTTGTTATTTTAAGCAAAGTCAAATTTGGAAATTAAAGTCGTGGATCATAGCATTCAAAGAAGGGTCGTGGAATTAAAGTTTGTAGGAGACAAAAACTACTATTACAACCACATGGCAATAATAAAATTTTTGACATTTTCTCTCATTTGGCCTATAAATAGAGGTCTTGTGTTAGCTTGAGGAGTATCCTATTCCATTGTAAAATAAAGTGTGTGTATTCGTGTGGAAATAAAAGTTTTAAGTTCCAATATATTTTCTTTCACTTTCCTAACTATGAGTGATGATTTTAGTGTTGATCAAAAATAAGTTCATGACAAGCTAAATCTAATATGTCAAGGTGAAGATAATGCATTTTTCGTGAAGTAACATTGTTTATATTTTGTATATTATTTCTGTTTTTTTTACATTTATCTAACTTCTTCTTATTATAAGTATAAAAATGAATTATTTGTTTTTTATCAATTTACATCAAGTGCTGGGTACCATTGTATTGATAATCTTGCTTTGTTGTTTAATTTTGATATAATAAATATTTCATCAATTATATTATTATTATTATTATTATTATTATTAAAACATATATTTCATTTAGACGATAGCATGGCTCTGCCGGTTGTTCTAAATACAATATTATGATTTAATACTAACATCTAACATTTACTTTATTGCTACTAAATACAATATTATGATTTAGTACTAGATACAATAATGTAAATGTTAGTTGCAATAAGGTAAATGTTAGTATTATATCATAATATTGCATTTAGAACAACCGACAGAGTCACACTATCGTCTAAATGAAATATATGATATAGATATATTTATATATATATATATATTATTTGTTGTTATCAGTTTATATTAATGATTTGATACCATTGAAGTAGTTATCTTGATTTGTTGTTTAACCACTTCAATAGTACCAAGCATTTAATGTAAATTAATAACAACTTATAATTCATTTTTATATCTGCAATAAAAAGAAGTTAGCTAAATGAAAAGAAATATAGAAAGAATATACAAATATAAACAATCTTACTTCAAAAAAAAAATCATCATCTTCACCTTAGCATACTAGATTTAGCTTGACATGAACTTACTTTTGATCAACACTAAAATCATCACTCATAGTTGGGAAAGTGAAAGAAAATTTATTGGAACTTAAAATTTTTATTTCCACACTAAAACACACACACACAATTTATTTTAGAATGAGATATGATACTCCTCAAGCTAACACAAGGCCTCTATTTATAGGCCAAATGAGAGATAAGGTCAAAAAATTTATTATTTTCATGTTGTTATAATAGTAGTTTTTGTCTCCTCCAATTAAAATTTCATGGCTCATTTTTGAATGCTATGATCAATAACTTTAATATCCAAATTTGGCCCAAAACAACAAACATGTAGGGAATTTTCTGTAGATGAATTTGGCCTTTTGATTCACCTCATTTGGTTAAATATTGAATTAGTTATAATTTTTTAACAATAAGTTGGTCACAATAAAAGTAAATATGTCATCCTTTTGATATTTGCACAATTTGATCATTATTATTGATTTTTTTAGACATTCATGTCTTTTGCAAGGTTGTAGATACTTTCTCAAGAATTGCAAACATGTTTGAATCGCCTCAATTTAAATTTTGCAGCTTGAGTTATCATTATTTTGTCAATATGTAGAAAACTTGAAAATAACACATATTTAGTAAGACATTAAATTTAAACAAACAACACTAAATAACATAATTTTATAATTTTAATGAAACTTAAATTTTAAAATACATGTTTTAACATATAATAAATTATTATTTTTTAAGTTTCCTCACACCCCACACTATCTTATTATTAGTTCCTTAGTAATAAAATGAAATTTATCAGAAAATCACAAGCTAGATCTTTATTCCTTTTATATATTTAAATATACAAACATATTCATTTATAAACAAAATTATATATATATATATATATATATATATATATATATATATATATATTAATTTCTAAATTTTTTATAATAAAATAGAGAGAATGATAATTCACGCCATCCACAATAACATTTATAATATCAAAAATATTATTGTAAAAGCCTCAACTGCATATTCTTTCAGGCCAAAATAATTAATGAATAGCTTATTTCACTCATGGAGTTGGACTGATTATTAACTCTCATTGAAAAAGACTAAATTAAAGCAGACAATTAAATAAACTAATATTGAAAACAAAATACAAAACTTTACAAACAATAAAATCCCATGTTTTTTTTTTAAAATAACATGACTGCAAAATTTTACAATTACATAAAAAAAATTTATCTAAACGTTCTACCTTATATATATATATATATATATATATATATATATATATATATATATATATATATATAAAAGATTTGTTTGTGTTGGATAAGTTTCAAAGTTAGTCGGATGTATCCGTAATATAAATGTTTATATATTACGGATACATCCTACTAACTTTGAAACTTATCCAACAAAAACAAATCTTTTATATTTTTTTTAATATAATATGAACAAAATATTTTGCAGCCCGTTATTTATTTATTTTTTTAAAATATATATTTTCTAGGAGAATTATATTATTGTAATTAACTATTTTTTAATAATCAATAAAATTTTGTTTTCTCATTTCTCACCACTTACTCACAAAAGATGTGTGAGTATATATTATACTTTTACAAAAAGAATTCTTTCAATTATACATATTAACAACCATACAAACCATATCTTTTAACTATATTCTCATAAAAAAAATTGAATTTATTTTATTTGAAAACATACATAGTAAGAATAGATCTAGTTCATTAATAAATCATTGCAATAAATCAATAAGTTCACCTTCACTTGTAGCAGAAACTAACATCCTTCGTGAAGCTAATGAAATAAATCTTTGTTCCACAACATCATCCAGAAAAAATAACAGTTTATGTTAGAATCGATTAGGGGGATCATCGTTGATCTATGATAGCTCGATTTTTGAAATATTGTATACCGTTAAATTAAATCGAGTTTGGTTTTTAAACCAAGCAGAAGACACTTAAAATAATTCTTCGTAGAAACTGATTAAACATTTTTGTAAAACATTTTAGATATATGCAAGTTGAATGAGTAAAAATATTTTGGTTGAAGCATTTTATCAAACACTTGGTATATAATATTTTGGTATTTGATGAACACATAAAATCTTTCCACAATGCATCTTTAAAAACAGTGGAAATGATAAGTAAATGCAATAAATAAATAGACACGTATTTGTTTATGGATGTTTGTAGATTAACAACTCCTACGACGTCACTCCTTCTTCCTTTTGGAAAGATCCATTAGAAGACTTTGATATATACAACACCTCGTACAAACCCATTTCAACTTAAGATTTATCTCTTGCCTAATTGAAACTCTTAGCACACTTTAGATTGTAGGTCGCAACTTCAGAATTCGCATAATGTTTAATGTCTCTTATGCAAAGACTACAAACACAAAATTTAATGTCTTTGTGTGAAGACTCACTCAACTAAACTTTGAATTTCAACTCTCTTGTATATGTGTCAGTGATCATGTGTGAGATATTTATCAGTTACAGTGTACATCTCAATGTATCCTCATACAAGGGTTTGTGCTCTCAAATAGCAGATTTCTTCATGCTGGTTGCCAATGCTTTGAATCCCCTCCAAAATCTCTAGTTTGATCTTCAAGATGATATATTTATAGGCCCAAACAATGATATATACGTTAGACACACAGTTTTTGTACTATTTCTAAAATTGCAACGGTCAAATTCGGCTAACTAGACATTTTCCCGAACCTAAACTGGTCGTTCAGTGGTTGAACTTTTCAGCGGTTGAAACTTCTTAGCGGTTAAAAACAGGTCAGCAGCTCAATCTGGTGTGCTGAAATCAACCTTGCTGATTTCAGTTTGTGCACAACCAGTAGCTTCATCGTCATTTATCAGCATCTTAAGTTTCGATTCAGACTTTGACTTCTGACGATGATTTGTATATCATCGTCTTGTCATTCCAACACATACTGAATCGCTTCATTTCAACAACCGAACTGAGAGATATGGCCAAAATACCGCAACTGCTCATACCCAACTTATTTTTTGTTTTCGTGCAATCAGTTTGGTCCTTCAGCAACCGATTTGACCTAGATACTATTCGATTTTGCCCAACTGACGTGAAATATAACTTGTTCCAAATTGAGTTTTCTGATCGGTCAAGTTGGAAGATTTCCATTTGAATCATTCATTTGAGAGGTATCATCAACATTCCGAAGCTCGCCAGAAATTCAATTTGGCTAAAGTCAGTTTCAGTTTCAATTTCCTTCTTGTGTTAATAACTTCATGTAGTAGCCCGAATTCCAAATTGGGTAATTAACGGATTATTGGTGATTAATCATGATCGGAAGGTCCGAAGATGGTTCGGAAGCACCGAAGAGTTCGGAAGGTCCGAAGTGAGTTCGGTGGATCCGATCATTAGGTGTCAAGAGTTGGTCGACACGTGGGAGTTCGGACGTTCCGAAGTGTAGGTTCGGTGGATCCGATCATGAGGTGTCAAGAGCAGCTGGACACGTGCATGTTCGGACGGTCCGAAGTGTATGATCGGAGGATCCGATCATGAGCTGTCAAGAGCCAATGGACACGTAGCGTTCGGACGTTCCGAAGTGGTGTTCGGAGGATCCGAACATGGCCTATAAATAGTGCCCGGATTTCTCATTTGTGACTTGCCATTCCTTGAGTTAAGTCTCCTCTTTGAGAGTTTTGGAAGGATTCTAGGGTTAGTTGTTGTTCGAGCGATAGCCAAGAGCTACCGGGATTGGTAGCATAGCAGCGCCGGAGTTTCGAGGCAATCGACATCAAAGGGCTGTCGACGGACGAAGGTAAACCCTAAACCTTTGGTAGTACTAGGGAGTACTGGTTTTGCTAGCCGAGCATGGTAGTATTGTTCATTGGGTATGCTCTTGATGAATAGGCTTGGATTAGACCTGTTGTCTGGTTGTTCCAGTGGATTAGGATTGCTGTGATAGAGGTACGAAAGTACTATCCGAGATATCCTGGTTGAGTATACATTCTTATATGTGTTGCATGATTATGTGGTGCATTGATATATGTCATATGATGCATGCTATTATGTCACGTTTATTACTGCACGTTGCATTTCATGTTGAGCCGTACCTCCTTCGAGATAGCCTTTACTGTTGAGCTGTATCTCTTTCGAGATAAGCTATATCTTGGGGCCGCTCAGCCCTGTCTTGTGGACGCATGGACACCGAGAGTACACAGTGGCCGACGGGTCGGGAGGGCTTCGGTGGTCCGGGACATTTTAGGTCCACGTCTGTCTTGTAGTGGATGCAGTGACCCAGAGGTGTACCGCGCGGCACTATCCACTTGGCGCCTCTAGACTGAGCATTTTGAGATCCTTTGTGATTCCTGTTTCTTGACTACCCCGGTATCATGATCATAGCATGTGCATTTCATATAGGTCTGTATACTCATACTTTTGTACTGGGCGTTCTTATCGCTCACGTCCTCGGTTTTGTTTATTCGTGGACACCCCATTCCCACGGGGCAGGCCTCAGGTTGGACAGCTCAGGAGGAGCAGGAGGAGGACGTTGAGTAGCTGGTTGGTTGTATAATCGGTATCATTTGTTGGTATTTTCCGCTGTTATCTCTGATTATTGTTATTAGGTTAATTGCATGCTTAGTTCTTGCCTAGTAGGTGATTCTGGAACGGGTCACTACATTTATGGTATCAGAGCATGCAAAGATTTTTGGGACATTAGTAATTCTGTTTTGAGGATTTAGGAGTTGATTTTAGTTTCCTTTCAGATGTCAGGAGATGGAAGCAGTCACGGTAGTGTGGGACATGGCCGTTATGGCGAAGATGAGGCTGGCCGAGAACATCGTCGTAGAGATCGTGACGGAGGACGTCACCGAGATCATGATGAAAGGAAACGTAGGAACCGTGTCAACATTATAGATTTAATGAAGATTGGCACCAACAGAGATAAAAGAGTTGAAACAACAGTTAGCAAGGTTAGCTAACGGAGACCACACATCTGGTTTTGCAATCCAAACAGATGGAACCTTGTGTCTGTCAGGAAGAATCGTAGTTCCAGAAGATTCTAAATTGAGAGACGAGATTTTATCTCAAGCTCATAGGAGTAAGTTGAGTATCCACCCTGGAAGCATGGAAATGTATAAGGATTTGAAAACCAAGTTTTGGTGGAAAGGTATGAAGAGAAGTGTTTACCAGTTTGTAGCCAAGTGTTTGGTGTGTCTGAGATGTAATAACAATGATTGTTATTCATTTTGTTCATTCTCTAAGCCTGATTTCGAGGACGAAATCGTTTTTAAGGGGGGGAGAATGTAGTAGCCCGAATTCCAAATTGGGTAATTAACGGATTATTGGTGATTAATCATGATCGGAAGGTCCGAAGATGGTTCGGAAGCACCGAAGAGTTCGGAAGGTCCGAAGTGAGTTCGGTGGATCCGATCATTAGGTGTCAAGAGTTGGTCGACACGTGGGAGTTCGGACGTTCCGAAGTGTAGGTTCGGTGGATCCGATCATGAGGTGTCAAGAGCAGCTGGACACGTGCATGTTCGGACGGTCCGAAGTGTATGATCGGAGGATCCGATCATGAGCTGTCAAGAGCCAATGAACACGTAGCGTTCGGACGTTCCGAAGTGGTGTTCGGAGGATCCGAACATGGCCTATAAATAGTGCCCGGATTTCTCATTTGTGACTTGCCATTCCTTGAGTTAAGTCTCCTCTTTGAGAGTTTTGGAAGGATTCTAGGGTTAGTTGTTGTTCGAGCGATAGCCAAGAGCTGCCGGGATTGGTAGCATAGCAGCGCCGGAGTTTCGAGGCAATCGACATCAAAGGGCTGTCGACGGACGAAGGTAAACCCTAAACCTTTGGTAGTACTAGGGAGTACTGGTTTTGCTAGCCGAGCATGGTAGTATTGTTCATTGGGTATGCTCTTGATGAATAGGCTTGGATTAGACCTGTTGTCTGGTTGTTCCAGTGGATTAGGATTGCTGTGATAGAGGTACGAAAGTACTATCCGAGATATCCTGGTTGAGTATACATTCTTATATGTGTTGCATGATTATGTGGTGCATTGATATATGTCATATGATGCATGCTATTATGTCACGTTTATTACTGCACGTTGCATTTCATGTTGAGCCGTACCTCCTTCGAGATAGCCTTTACTGTTGAGCTGTATCTCTTTCGAGATAAGCTATATCTTGGGGCCGCTCAGCCCTGTCTTGTGGACGCATGGACACCGAGAGTACACAGTGGCCGACGGGTCGGGAGGGCTTCGGTGGTCCGGGACATTTTAGGTCCACGTCTGTCTTGTAGTGGATGCAGTGACCCAGAGGTGTACCGCGCGGCACTATCCACTTGGCGCCTCTAGACTGAGCATTTTGAGATCCTTTGTGATTCCTGTTTCTTGACTACCCCGGTATCATGATCATAGCATGTGCATTTCATATAGGTCTGTATACTCATACTTTTGTACTGGGCGTTCTTATCGCTCACGTCCTCGGTTTTGTTTATTCGTGGACACCCCATTCCCACGGGGCAGGCCTCAGGTTGGACAGCTCAGGAGGAGCAGGAGGAGGACGTTGAGTAGCTGGTTGGTTGTATAATCGGTATCATTTGTTGGTATTTTCCGCTGTTATCTCTGATTATTGTTATTAGGTTAATTGCATGCTTAGTTCTTGCCTAGTAGGTGATTCTGGAACGGGTCACTACACTTCACACTTGAGTAAATATGTTAGAAACACAATAAAAAGTTTTGTTAACATCAAAATCAGGATTGCGAACATGAAATGCTCCACAATCTCCTTCTTTTTTATGATCACAAAACTTGTATAAACAATCGATTCAACTAACATATTTCTTTCCTTTTTTGTGTGAATAAAAAAAATCATATTTTCAAAACATTTTTAGCACAAAATTTTCTCCCCTTCAATATTTATAAATAATCTCTCCATCAAAATTATAATGAGTTCTCCCCCTATATTTGTGAAAGTTTAAAATTTAAAAAAGTAGAGGAGTGACTAACCAATTTTCTCCATGGATCATTTTTTGCTGCAGCACATATGCTCTTCCTTCAAGGAATAAACCGCCTTTTCTCGTGCATATAAATGCTGCAAATTTTATACCGCTATAAACCTCTACGAGTCTAGTTTTCAACACAAAAAGCGGTTCTTTATTTAGACATTCGAGCAAGGAGATGTCATTTTTCCTACGATCGCTGCAAACTGCACGAAAATTCAGTTTTGCATATATATGTTTAAAAAATCTGAAATTTTAGAATTTTAAACATCAAAATCAGTTTCAATGTTCTTTCAAAAACAACCTACTCTGATACAACTTGTTAGAATTGATTAAGGAGATCATCGTTGAGCTACAATAGCTCGGTTATTGAAATATTGAACATCGATGAATTAAATCGAGTTTGGTTTTTAAACCAATAAGAAGTCACTCAAAATAATCTTTGGTAGAAACTGAATAAACATTTTTTGTAAATCATTTAAGATATATGCAAGTTGAATGAGTAAAAATATTTTGGTTGAAGCATTTTATCAAACATTTGGTATGCAATATTTTGATTTTGAATAAACATAAAATGCTTCAACAATGCATCTTTAAAAATAATGGAAATAATAGTAAATGCAATAAATAAATAGACACGAATTTGTTTATGGATGTTCGTAAATTAGCAACTCCTACGTCACTTCTTTTTCCTCTTGGGAGGATCCACTAGAGGACTTTGATTTATACAATACCTTGTACAAACCCATTTCAACTTAGGATTTATCTATTGCCTAATTGAAACTCCTAGCATACTCTAGATTGTAGGTCGCAAACTCCCAATTAGCATAATGTTTAACGTCTCTTATGCCAAGACTACAAACACAATCTTTAATGTGTTTATGTGAATCTTTATTTTTAACATCTACTTATTCATAAATTAAATTTTTTCCTACACTAGATCCAAAAAATACAAAATATTTTTGATTTTACTTAC
Organism: Primulina eburnea; assembly: GCF_022965805.1. Lineage (NCBI taxonomy): Eukaryota > Viridiplantae > Streptophyta > Magnoliopsida > Lamiales > Gesneriaceae > Primulina > Primulina eburnea. Next base: position 38,332,312 of record NC_133102.1, on the reverse strand, counting down.
CGTGGATGTTAACTTGTTGAGAAATATGTTTTCCCTAATTGTTAGATAACATCATATTAATTTATAAGCGTAACATGCCAAAAGTCAATATTTGAACAGGAAATTATTATTAAAAGAAAATAAAAATGACATAAAATTAAAACACACATATATAGCGTAGTTGTAATTGTGACTCACATCTTCCTCTGAAGTTCATTTTGATATTCTTCATGTTGAAATTGCCATCATAATTTAAAAAGTTCATTTTGCACGTACCCACTATAATGCATATCAAAAACCTATAGAAAGTTATCTAAAGGCTCTTTACTCAATCCATTTTTAATGAATAAAATTTTATCTTCTCTATTCATTGATGTCATTTCAACATTTTTTCATTTCTCCTTACAATTTCACCTTGCACATTTATGAAATCTACCTATACGTTTATCTCTTTACTTTTTGGCATATGTACTTTTACCAAATCCTGGCATATGTCTTATTATTATTCACTTGCTTCCCCAACCAATCGGACTTTTGTTTCAATTATCAAACGGACATCATTCGATTTGCCATATGAAATCATCAACCTTAGTTGTTGATGTGAAAACTCAAATTTTTGGGCATGTAATTATTTGCTTATATATAGACATGTATAAGAATTTATTTTCGAGTTATGATATTATTGTAAAAATAATAAATTAAAAAATATTAAATAATATATGGTATTTGAAATTCCAAGCTGATAAATACATGGAATTCGAAGTCCAATGGAAGATACACGATAAATTAAGGCTGGATATCCACCTAATTGGAAGGAAATATTACATACAGGACAGTTTTTTTCAACAAGGAAGCATCTCAATATTTATGGAAGGATTATCTCGAAATTATGGAAGGATCATCTCCAAATTAGGGAAGGATATCAATCGAATTATAGTAAGATTTTTATCACGTCTCTATAAATAGAAGAAGGTCTCATTTAGAATTTGCACTGAAATTTCGAGTTTCATCTCTGATTTTCGAAATTTCCACCCAAAAATTCTGTACAAGTCACCAAATTATTTCCAAGTTCATATGTTTTGAATAACATATCCAAATTTCAATCAAATCCAATGGTTAGTTTTTCATTTATAGCCTTCGCAAGAAACCTACTCAGATTCTATGCAGGAACAGCTTACCTACGGTTTTTCGTTCATGAACAGGTAAAAAGACTTTCAACCCCGATCTCCACCATTCATAATTTATTTGATGTACTTATGAACATACTGTAACATTTTAAGGCCGATCCATCGGCTCAATAAAGAGAAAGAAAATTTATAAAGCGACCGATTTTTCGGTAGATTTGCTATTGCGTTTTTGAAATTTCGGTTGCATTATTATTCTATGGTTTCCGACTTCTCCATGTTTTATTCCAGTCTAATGTAAGTGGACTTGTTTTAAAATACATTGTGAATATATTATATCATTTTTGAAAGTTTTGGTCGAGCCCCTTTATTCTGTTTCTACCCCTTCTTGATACGATTATCGTATATTTTATGTTTCGGCACTGTGATGATTCAACTAGATATGAATTAAAATCCAAATATGAGATATATTTATGGCCCTTTCATGGTGGGATTGTAGCCGTTATATGGTATCGCCCCCTTAGAAGAGTAAAAACTAGGGACTTATATCAGTAAACCATAGAAAGTAGAGGAATCTCAGTGCCTTGGACAAAATTACGTTTATGGTTATGATGATGGCATGTTATGAGAATCATGTTATACATGATATGATATGTGGTTTTTGAAATTAATGTGTATTTGTTATATATGTGCTCGAACGGCTCCCGTTTACTGAGTGAGGACCATATCACTCACCCTTTATTGTAACCTCCCCAAATAAATCAGAAGAGAAAATCGAGGAAGACGAACAAGACTAATTTTGAGGTTGATAATAAGAAGAATCTTGAAATTTATTTTAGTTTTCGCTTAGTAATTTATAAACACTTCCGCAGATTTTTATCGTTTTAAAAATCTACGTTGTAAAGACATTCTTATGATTGATTATGAGTAATAAACTAGTTTTTGGTTTATACTACACTACGAGGCTTGTTGTTTTCAATTGTATAGTTGTAAAACAACGTCGGTGTCAACTAACTCCGGTATCGGGATGTGACAACTGACATCTAGCTTTATAAATTTTTTTCAACGCATTATCAGGTAAACAAGCAAAATATTTATGAAGATTCACAATACAAACATCCATATTATTATTATTATTATTATTTTATTATTATTATTATTATTATTATTATTATTATAATAATAATAATAATAATAATAATAATAATAATAATAATAATTTTTTCAAAACATTTATTATAGATTATATTTCTATTCTTGAAAGAAATTATAAACTTTCTTCAGGACAGATTCAAAAATCTGTTTATCCTCCTCAACAATCTTTTATTATAGAAAAGAATAATAAAATTTTAAATTTTACTGCTTTTTCAAAATTATTTGAAAATGATATGTTACAAATTACTGTTAAACATATAAATCAGATAATTGAAAAACAGAATTATACAAATTTATATCTTACGATTATAGGAGAAGAGATTAATTCTCTTAAAGATCGTATTGATAAAATTATTTTAGCTATCAATAAAATAAAATCAGATGTTCATATAGAAGAACCAGAAAAGAATATAGTTTCTGTTGCTACTTCTTCTATACAATCACCTCCTGATATTAAGGATTTTAAATTTAAATCTTCTATTTCTGATATAGAAAAATTTTTAGAAGAAAAATTTAGAAATCTTAATTTAAATACTCTTAATGAAGAGTTTGAAGAATTAGAGAAAATTAATAATCATTCTGAGGAAGAAATTAATAAAATTAAATGGGCTGATAGACCTACTACATCCAAATATTATATAATAAACCCACTCCTATGGATGTCCTTATTGAAGAAAATGAATATATTTTCGCTAATAGTTATAATGGGAAAAACATTTATGAATGGAATATAGATGGTTTTAGTGATAGGCAAATCTATAATACTGCTCACAGAATGCTTATGTATAGTACTGTATGTAAATCATCAGGTAATACTGACAAAAATATTGCTAAAATGATAACAGCAGGATTTACTGGCCAACTTAAAGGTTGGTGGGATAATTATTTACATTATTCACAAAAAGATGAAATCTTTAATTCCATAAAAATGGAAAATAATATTCAATCAGAAAATGTAGTATATACATTAATACTAACTATGATTGAACATTTCACAGGAAAATTCACTGATAATAGTGAACAAATTAGAACTTTATTAAGTAATCTAAAATGTAAAACACTTACTGATTTTAGATGGTATAAAGATACTTTCTTATCTCGTATTTATGATTCCAGACTGTAATAATAGTCTTTGGAAAGCTAAATTCATAGATGGCTTACCTTTCTTATTTGCTGAAAGGGTTAGAAAAGTATTAAGAAAGGATGATATAAATATCTCTTATGATAATTATACTTACGGTAATTTAATAAATACCTGTATTCAAGAGGGTTTAGCTCTCTGTAATGAATTAAAATTAAATAATCAAATTAAAAGACAGAATTTACTAGAGAAAAAACAGCTAGGTAAATTTTGTGATCAATTTGGTATGGACTTACCTAATAAAGGTAAGAAGAAAATTAAAGATAAGGATGATAAGATTTATAAGAAAAGACATTTGTCTGAAAGACAAAACGAAAGAAAGAAGAAAAGAAAAGAAATTCGTGAATCAGCTAAAGCTGATAGGAAAAAAGATAAATACAAAAACAAATTAATAATTTGTAGAAAATGTAAAAAGCCAGGACATTATGCTAATCAATGTTGGGCTAAAAACAAAATTAATAATTTAGATATAGATGATAATCTAAAAGAAACATTATTTAAAATAATAATGGATTCTAATAATAATTCTGATAGTGAAACTGAGAATTCTTCAGAATCTTACAATTCAGAAGAAATTTGGGATAATGAATCAGACATTTCTGATTTAGAAGAATGCAATAATTGTATACAAGGAAAATCTTGTATTAATCCTATAGAGGATAATAATAAAAATGATGAGTTTTATAAACTTATGTCTCAATTTCAAGATTTAAATATTAATGTTTTAACTAACAATAATATTTTAGAATTCCTTAAAATGATTAAGGATCCAATATTAAAATCTACTATCATAGATCAAATGGAGAATACTGCTTCAACAAGTAACAATGATAATAACATTTTTGTTAAACAAGAACAAGCTTATTCTATGAAAGAAGTTAAAAATCTTTTACAGAAGAAATATAGCCAACAAAATCCAGTTACTATACAGGATTTAGTTAAAGAGATTGATAATCTTAAACAACAAGTAAAATTTTTACATGATAACAATAATAGTTAAAATTATCGTATTTCAGTTATTGAAAATAATAATAATTCAATTTCTGAAAGTTTTGAAAATATTCAAAATATTTCATTTCCTGATAATAATCAGAAACATTTATCTATTTTGAGAGAATTATCAATTAATAAAGTAATATTAGTATACCATTTTTGAGATATTATCATACTCAAAACAGATAAATGTTTCTGATTATTATCAGGAAATGAAATATTTTGAATATTTTCAAAACTTTCAGAAATTGAATTATTATTATTTTCAATAACTGAAATACGATAATTTAAACTATTATTGTTATCATGTAAAAATTTTACTTGTTGTTTAAGATTATCAATCTCTTTAACTAAATCCTGTATAGTAACTGGATTTTGTTGGCTATATTTCTTCTGTAAAAGATTTTTAACTTCTTTCATAGAATAAGCTTGTTCTTGTTTAACAAGAATGTTATTATCATTGTTACTTGTTGAAGCAGTATTCTCCATTTGATCTATGATAGTAGATTTTAATATTGGATCCTTAATCATTTTAAGGAATTCTAAAATATTATTGTTAGTTAAAACATTAATATTTAAATCTTGAAATTGAGACATAAGTTTATAAAACTCATCATTTTTATTATTATCCTCTATAGGATTAATACAAGATTTTCCTTGTATACAATTATTGCATTCTTCTAAATCAGAAATGTCTGATTCATTATCCCAAATTTATTCTGAATTGTAAGATTCTGAAGAATTCTCAGTTTCACTATCAGAATTATTATTAGAATCCATTATTATTTTAAATAATGTTTCTTTTAGATTATCATCTATATCTAAATTATTAATTATGTTTTTAGCCCAACATTGATTAGCATAATGTCCTGGCTTTTTACATTTTCTACAAATTATTAATTTGTTTTTGTATTTATCTTTTTTCCTATCAGCTTTAGCTGATTCACGAATTTCTTTTCTTTTCTTCTTTCTTTCTTTTTGTCTTTCAGACAAATGTCTTTTCCTATAAATCTTATCATCCTTATCTTTAATTTTCTTCTTACCTTTATTAGGTAAGTCCATACCAAATTGATCACAAAATTTACCTAGCTGTTTTTTCTCTAGTAAATTCTGTCTTTTAATTTGATTATTTAATTTTAATTCATTACAGAGAGCTAAACCCTCTTGAATACAGGTATTTATTAAATTACCGTAAGTATAATTATCATAAGAGATATTTATATCATCCTTTCTTAATACTTTTCTAACCCTTTCAGCAAATAAGAAAGGTAAGCCATCTATGAATTTAACTTTCAAAGACTATTATTACAGTCTGGAATCTCATAAATACGAGATAAGAAAGAATCTTTATACCATCTAAAATCAGTAAGTGTTTTACATTTTAGATTACTTAATAAAGTTCTAATTTGTTCACTATTATCAGTGAATTTTCCTGTGAAATGTTCAATCATAGTTAGTATTAATGTATATACTACATTTTCTGATTGAATATTATTTTCCATTTTTATGGAATTAAAGATTTCATCTTTTTGTGAATAATGTAAATAATTATCCCACCAACCTTTAAGTTGGCCAGTAAATCCTGCTAGTTATCATTTTAGCAATATTTTTGTCAGTATTACCCTGATGATTTACACACAGTACTATACATAAGCATTCTGTAAGCAGTATTATAGATTTGCCTATCACTAAAACCATCTATATTCCATTCATAAATGTTTTTCCCATTATAACTATTAGCGAAAATATATTCATTTTCTTCAATAAGGACATCCATAGGAGTGGGTTTATTATAATAATATTTGGATGTAGTAGGTCTATCAGCCCATTTAATTTTATTAATTTCTTCCTCAGAATGATTATTAATTTTCTCTAATTCTTCAAACTCTTCATTAAGAGTATTTAAATTAAGATTTCTAAATTTTTCTTCTAATAATTTTTCTATATCAGAAATAGAAGATTTAAATTTAAAATCCTTAATATCAGGAGGTGATTGTATAGAAGAAGTAGCAACAGAAACTATATTCTTTTCTGGTTCTTCTATATGAACATCTGGTTTTATTTTATTGATAGCTAAAATAATTTTATCAATACGATCTTTAAGAGAATTAATCTCTTCTCCTATAATCGTAAGATATAAATTTGTATAATTCTGTTTTTCAATTATCTGATTTATATGTTTAACAGTAATTTGTAACATATCATTTTCAAATAATTTTGAAAAAGCAGTAAAATTTAAAATTTTATTATTCTTTTCTATAATAAAAGATTGTTGAGTAGGATAAACAGATTTTTGAATCTGTCCTGAAGAAAGTTTATAATTTCTTTCAAGAATAGAAATATAATCTATAATAAATGTTTTGAAAAACCAAGGAACAAAATGTATTAATTTATTCTGGTTTTCACAATATTTATAAAATGTTGAAACAATATATTCAAATTCTTCTTCAGAAAAACTTTTAAAGTACCAATCTCTGAAAGATTCCCATTTGGGTAAATAAAATTCTGCATTGATCTTTGCTCTAGCAGAAGATCCTTTAGTAAAATCAATTTTAGCTTTATTATCCATTAAATACTAAAATTCATTTCTGAAACAGTATCAGTTTCTCTAACTTTTTGAAAGTTACTTTTATGAACTATATTATTCTGATTTATAATTAAATCATCTACTGTATTAGTAGATTCTAATTCTTCTCTAACTTGAGAAGTAGATGCTCTAGAAGTTTGTGGTATATCTACCATATAATCTAGAGGAGAAATAAAAGAATGACTAGATCTTGATCTAGCATAAATAGAAGATGGTAATAATCTTCTTTGTTCATTATTAAATTGTATTTGAACAGATCCTTCATTATTTTGAATAACTTGTTGTAAATCTCTATTTATTATAGGATTTCTAGGAACAGCTTGTTCAATTATCCAGTTTTTCGGAAATTCTATTTCTTCCCATTTTATAGATCTACGGGTTGTAATATTAGATCTATTGAAATTAGTTTCTATTAGAATAGTTTCATTTAATTTTTTATCTATTCTTTTACACATCGGATTCAGTGTAAATAATGGTTTATAATAAATACGATAACAGATACATATTACTTCTGTTCCAATAGTATAATTATAACCATGAGTTTTAACATTTAATGTTAAAGAATTTAATATATTAATATCAGACAAAGATAAAGATAAATTTGGATAAACATCAAAATAAACTGGACCATGAGCCAGACTAGATTGAATTATTCCCATTAGGGATTGTTTCCAATTCAAATTTCTACCATCTCTTAAAGCTGCTATAAAACTTTCTGGTAAACCTTCTAAAGTTAAAGGTCTAAAAGCAATTTGAATTAATCCTATATGAATAAATTTATAATTTTTCATATAAGGCATAATATCCTTATTATTTAACAATCTAATTACCATTTCTTCATTATGAAGAGGTACTGATGATTCTGTAGTTTTAACTACTTGTTTAAAACCAATTTTTTCAAAGGTTCCTAACTTATAGATCATTTTAGAATCTATCTTAGGAATAGCCCATTTATTCAATAAATCTAAATTTTCAGGTAAATCATATTCTTCATTTAAGCTGTTATGAACAGTTTCTTTTAAACTGAAAATATTCATTTGAATAAAAAGTGTTAAATTATTAACCAGACTATATCCATGGCTCTGATACCATCTGTGGCTTGGAATCAAAGAGGAATCTGATACGTGGCATTGTTTTACCAAACTTTTCCATAGTGGCTTTCGCACACATGGAGATTATTGGTTTCCAGCCTATATACCATCTTCAACTCAAATTGAGCTAAGAAAAGGAGAAATTTAAACTCCAGAATAATCATGAATATAAGATTCTTGCTTGGAATTTTACAAAACATAAAAGGATTTACGAAAGATATACCAGAGAAATTAAACAACAGAGGATTTATCGAGGGCCCAAAGAATCATAAATTCATAAAAAATCACCCATAAACGCCTTAAACGCCATTTCTCGGCTAAGAAGGCTAAAGGGCTACAACATGAATTTATTTTTCTCGGATAAACTCGAACCTTGTGTTTACTATTTCCTGGTTCATCTTCTTACCTTATGTTCTAACCAAAGACTCTTATATTACATTAAATTACAGAAATTTAAATAAATCTTTTATTATATCAATCTGATTCCAAGTTACAAATAAATATAGATCATGTCATAGTAAGAAAAATAATTTAACACAAATGCTTTAGCCTGTCATTCAGGCTAATCTCTGAAATATAAAATTAAAAACAAAAATTAAAACAAAATAAAAAAAAACACAGTAAACTTACAAAGTTATAAGCAGAACTTCAAACTTTTATTGATATACTTCAGAAGGGTTGTATACAAGAGAGAGTAGAGAGGGGAGCAAACTCAACCGTATCCTCCTAAGAACACAGAAGTAATCTATATATAGATAGAAGAGCCGGACATCAAACCCCGGATTCCATCTTAAAATAAAAATAGTACAATACTTTATTAAAGTAAATAGTACAAGCTTTATTAAAGCAAATAGTAACATGCTATAAATTCAAAAAGTCTATAGTGTTATGACACCCACTTTTTGTCATGATATGCCATGATGAGATGTGATATTCCACCATCTTCAGATTCTTCATCTGACAATTTTAATCTTCTTTAATATTTTCTTTCAAAGAATTCTTCAAATTCTCAAAAATATTATTTATTTGAGAAAATTGAGGAATATCATCCTCAAGGTCTTGAGCATCCTGCATATTCATTAAATGAATGAATTGATTTGCACTTGATTCAGAAGCCATTGATTTGTCTGATTTTGAATCGGAACATCCAATGTTGGAATATAAATCCTTTTTCATTTCTTCAATGTATACTTCAATCATCTTTTCTTTAGAATAGATATCAGAATATTTCTGAGTCAAGATCTTGAAGGGACTCATAGAGTCTTTCTCTTTTTTCCTGTTGATTAAGAAATTCTTTCTGATATAAAGAAATTTTTTCCTCCATAGTGAGAAGAGTTTCATGACCATGAAGTTTTCCAGTTGCTGGATCTTAGCGTAACATTTTATCCCAGAATTTAGTATAACTGACTCTTTTTAAGCAAGGGATACCTTCCTCAGTATAATCACATTCTGGTTGCCATCTCCAGATCCATGGAATTCCAAATTCCATGAAGAATAGACATAAAGTCTTGCCATCAATCCAATGATCAGAAAAAGATTTCTTTATGCATGGAGCCACGTTTAACCATGTATTCATAGGTTTTATAAAAATCTCTGGCAAAATTTTTGCAGATGGACCAAATATTTTCCACCATATATAAAACCAATTTGGAATAGGATGGTGAAAAATGTTTTCACAAATTTTCAGAAACCAAGTATGTTTCTTCTTTTCATTTTCATAAAATAGAGTTTTATTAAATCTCTCAACATAGTCCCAAAAATTGAATTTGAAACTCATTTTATGAGGTTCAGAATAAAATTCTTTTTCAACTAATGGAGATATACCCCATTCCTCAATAGATATAATCTTTTTGATAATGAATTTTGAGAAGTTATAACTTCCTTTCTGTTGAGTATTACTAAAAAAGTGAGTTATATCAACACTTTTGTAGAAATGAGAAGATTTTCATAAAATCCTCTTTGCTTATAAGCACCATATACATATGATGTATTGGTAAAGTATCTGTCCATGATAGTCCATGGAGTCTTTTCCCATTGGAGATCTTTTTCTTCTATAAGAAGAATTAATTCACGATGTTTAGTCTCTGTATAAAGAGCTGAATCATTATCATCTTCTTTGATGATATTAGCATATGATGCTTAAGACTGAGAATCTAAATTATTCTTCTGCTTTTGTTTCAAGAATTCTTGAAATTCATTGTATAACTCATTCTGCTCAGTATTACTGGCTGATGAACTTGATAAGTTTTGGGCTATTAGCCTCTGTTTGCCATGCTGTGCTATTATATTAGGGGTTTTCCCCTGCCACCTCGCCCTCTATAAGAGGACTCTCCTCTACCTCGAGAGTACATATATGTAAATGAAAACATTAAGATAAATATTCTCGAGTTAAAAAATCTGGTAAGTGATTATCTTCACCTTTTTTATAAATGATCTCAAAATCAAAAGGAGCTAAATGAGCCTGCCATCTAGCAAACATTTGCTTAGACACATCATGTTTAAAATCTTTATTAAACATAAATTTTGCAGATTTGCAGTCAGTTTTTATAATAAACTTTTGATTGTATAAATCATCTTGAAATTTTAAAATGCATCTAACAATAGCTAAGATTTCTTTTGCTATTGTGGAGTAATTTTTCTGGGCATTATTCTATTTCCCAGAATAAAATCTTATAAGATATTCTTGTTTAGTTTGGGGATCTTTTTGTTTCAAAATTCCACCAAAACCTATATCAGAAGCATCTGTTTCTACAATCTTATCCCATAAGGGATTTGCCAGCATAAGACAAGGAAGATTTTTAACTTTATCTTTAATAATCTGAACAGCTCTAGTATGCTTATCTGTCCAAGGTAAAGGATTTTTCTTTAGTCTATCATATAAGATAGCAGAATCTTTAGTAAGATTTTGAATATAAGGAGAAATATAATTTAAACTTCCTAAAAATCTTTGCAACTGAGTTTTATCAGTTATTATATCAGGAAATTTTGATCCAAACTCAATACTTCTTTGAATAGGAATTATTTTTCCTTTTTCAATCATATGACCAAGAAAACGAATATTAGTTTGAAATAAAATCATTTTAGATTTTGAAATAACTAATCCATTTTGAATAACAATATTTTTAAACATTTCTAAATGTTTAAAATGTGTTTCAATATCATTAGAAAATACTAAGATATCATCTATATAAACAATTATAAAATTGCTATAGTTATAAAAAATATCATTCATTATTTGTTGAAATTCTGAAGGGGCATTTTTAAGGCCAAATGGCATTACTGTCCATTCATAATGTCCTATAGGAACATTAAAAGCAGTTTTATATCTATCAGATTCTTTTACTTGAATCTGCCAAAATCCTGATTTTAAATCAAATTTTGAGAATATAATTGCATGAACTAATCTGTCTAATAAATCTTTTTTATTAGGAATAGGATGCCTAATCCATTTCAAAACCTTATTCAAAGGTTTATAATTTATAACCAATCTTGGAACACCTCTTTCTTGTTCAGAATGTTTATTAACATAGAAAGCAGTACATGACCAAGGAGATTGAGAAGGTTTTATTAAACCTTTATCTAACAAAGAATGAATTTCATTCTTGCATAATTCTAAATATTCAGAATTCATTTGACAAGGACGAGCCTTGGTTGGAATATTTTTTTCCTCAAAATTCTCTTCATATGGAAGAGATATAATATGCTTTTTTCTATTCCAAAAAGCATTTGGAAGATCATTACCTATTTCTAATGAAAATTTATTATAAATGATTTTTATTTTTTCCTGTAATTTAGGATTCTGTAATTTATCATCTATTGTAAGAAATTTTATTTCTTCTTTTAAAGAATTTATTTGAAAGGTTTTTCTTTCAATCTGTTCTTGTAATTCATTTAAAATTTATTATTATTATTATTATTATTTTGGGAAAATTGAAGAAACCGACTTAGACTGTCACGAAGTACCGTTATCTGCCACTTAATCGATAAATGAACTAGAATCTGCAGAAACAAAATGAAAATATCAAACAACTATTGTGAATTATATAAAGGCATAAACTCATTCTTAGGAATTTCATTTCCTATAAAAGGCTTAAGTCCATTAACTTTAAACAAATCATTATTTTTAAGATTTTCAATATCAACAGCACTATGAGGATAAACAAATTTAACTATAAATGGTCCTGACCATCTCGATCTTTGTTTTCCTGGAAATAAATGCAAATGAGAATTATAAAGTAAAACTTTTTGTCCAATTTCAAATGATTTTCATAATATTTTTATCATGAAGCTTTAGTTTTATCTTTATAAATCTTTGAATTTTCATATGCATCATTTTTTAATTCTTCAAGTTCATTTAATTGCAATTTTCTTAATTTAGATGCATAATCTAAATTAATATTAAATGTTTTAATTTCCCAATAAGCTTTATGTTCAAGTTCAACCGGAATGACAATGCTTAACAAAAACTAACATATATGGTGACATCCCTAATAATATTTTAAATGCAGTTATATATGCCCATGATGCATCATATCAGTTAATCTTAAAGACCAATCTTTTCGATTTGGATTAACTGTTTTTTCTAAAATTTGTTTTATTTCTCATTTTTAAGTTCAACTTGATCATTACTTTGAGGATGATATGGGGTATAAATTTTGTGTGTAATGCCATATTTTCTTAACAAAAAAATGATTAATTTATAAAATGACTTTTCTCTTCACTAATTATTTCTCTAGGTATTCAAAACCAGCTAAAATATTTTCTTTTAAAATTTTATCACAACTTTAGGATCATTAGTCTACATGCAATTGCTTCAATCCATTTTGAAACTTAATCAATAACGACTAAAATGTTGGTAAATACAAAATATAATGAAAATGGACTCATAAATATATCCCCCAACTACCAACTATTTCAATAATTATGATTGAATTTATAGGCATCATATTTCGTTTTGAAATTGATCTCATCTTCTGACAGTTTTCACAAGATTAACAAAATAAATACGTATCTTTGAATAAATACGACCAATAAAATTCACATTGTAATATTTTTATTGTTGTTTAACTGGATGAAAATTGACATCCACATGCCTCAGACAGACAAAATTTAATAACGTTACTTACTTCATTGTCGTGTAAGAATCGTCGAAAAATTTGGTCATAACAATATTTAAACAAGTAAGGATCATCCCAATAAATTTTATTATCTCTTTCAAGAATTTATTCTTATATTGTGAATTCCAATGAGAAGGTATTTTATTTGTCACAAGAAAATTTATAATGTTAGCAAACCATGGTTTGTGTTAGTGCCTTCGAAGACATCTCGCACTCGACAATCTCCCATGAGCTTCAATAGCTCGTGTTCTAAGAATATTAACACCGATGAATTAAATCGAGTTTGGTTAAAACCAAGCGGAAGAAACTCGAAGTAATCTTTCGTGAAGAATACTGTTATATTAGAAAACATTTTATCTTATGTAAACTGACTAACTGAAGGAGACTAGATTAGTTTTTGCATTCTTCAGTTCAGTTACGGTGACAACTGAATTGACAAATACTCCAACTGATCAAAACAGTTTTAAAGCAGTAGCTAATCAGTTAAGTACACAAGATATGTTTATGGATGTTCGGAGACTTCAACTGCTCCTACATCACCCCTTCTATCTCCACGGATAGGATCCACTAGAAGACTTTGATTTATACAACTACTTGTACAAACCCACTCAGCTAAGACTTAACCACTGCCTAAACTGAACTCCTAGCTAAAACTGAAGTGAACATCTTCCAGTCAACAATTCTTTAACATCTATGTGTCAAAGACTACATACACAAGTTTAACGTCTTTGTGCAAGACTGTTTTTGGGTGATGAGAGTGTTTTTGTGTGTGAGAATTGAACAAGATTGTTCTCACACACTGAGGGAAATATGATTCTAATAGAAGCTGATATATCTGTGAAGAGATCCCTCGACTGGGCTGAATGCTTCTCTCAAGCTGATATAACTTTGAAGCGTGCCCTTCTCTCTTTTTCTTGGGTTATCTTCTCATTATGTTCTCTTTGAGTCTTCACTGATCTTCCTTATATAGGCGGGAAAAATGATCGTACAGTGAGACTCAAATATTTTATCCGTTGCATTTGAATCGGCTTCTTGGACTTTGTGTCTTGACTTTTTGAATGCCCTTCTGAAGCGTTTTGTCTTTAATGCTCTGATGCAACGTCCATTATTGTCCTTTAATTGTATAATGGCTTTGTACATTCACGTACAGCTGGAATCCACTTGAAAGAGTTGTCTTCATCCAAAACTGAAGGATTATAGCTATAATATATTTTAAACAACATCGATATCAGTTGGTTTCTGTGACAGAACTGGATATACCATCAGCTTGTTGTCTTGATAGCTTGAACTGCTGCATCAGTTGTGAGTTCCATTTGCTAGAGAAACGAGTTAAACTGCTTCTGACTTGTCCTCTGTGCTCACCCAACTGGTCGAGCAGAATTTGACTAGGCTCACGTGTAGTTCAGCTGATGATTAAATCAACCAACAACCCAACATAGATGAGTTTCGTCTGAAGAACAACTGAATTTGTAGGTTTGCGACTGATTTCTTGTTCAGTGAGCAATTTAGCTGTGCATCTTTGCATATGTTCCTCAGTCCCCTGCAGCCTTGTTGGAAACTAAATTCTGGAGTTTGACAAAAACATAAATCAATCGATTAAATCATCTAATACGCGAAAGCAAATTCGGCAGCTGATTCGGCAGCTGGACTTATCAACTGAAATCAGTTAACACAAACTGATCAGTTGAGAACTGATCAGTTAAAACATTCAGCCGAAAATATTAAAATCTCTCAACTGAAGATACCTCGGGAAATATCATATCAGCAACTGAATATGGAAAGTCGCACCTCGATCACTACAACATAGAACAATGTGTTTCGACTATTGCATTTAAGACGCCATATCACAATCAATGAAGAGAACATTGCCCAAAGGAATATTGAAGAAGCAATCAACAGATACATAAATTCAAAGTTACCGTTGAAAGAAAAGTCTATAAATATGACAAAAGAGCAGTTGAAGAACAACAACGATCTATCAATTTCAAACTTGCTATTACTTTGTCAAAATCTCAGTTCACTCTTATTAGACTTATTCGTAGCAATCAAGGCTACAAGTTGAGCAAACTAGCACTCTGTAATATTGATAATTCAACAAGTGCTAAAGTTCAGTTACTTACAGAGATCATTGTATTATACTAAGAGTTTCAGTTTAGGCAATAGATAAGTCCTAACTGAAGTGGGTCTGTACAAGTGTTGTACTCGATCAAAGTCTTTTAGTGAATATCCTATCCTTGAGATAGAAGGGGTGACGTAGGAGTTATTCAAATCTCCGAACATCCAGAAACATATTGTGTTGTCTTTATTGCAGCCTTTCATTTTCAGTTAGATATTCTATCTTTCAATCAGTTTATTTTCCGCAACTGTTTATTCAGTTTAACTGATTGTTATTGACCGACGGGATATTTAGTTCAGTTTGTAATAAAACTGAACTATCTTTTTCAAAGAACTTTTAAATTCATAGAAGTGTTTATTCAACCCCCCTTCTAAACACTCCTTAGTCAATAACCGATCCTATCAAGTGGTATCAGAGCAAGGCATATCCTATCAAAGACTATCTATACTCAATCTGATCACTATGTCCTCATTCTATAAGATTCCTATGTTCTCCAGAGAAGATTTCGATGATTGGAAAATAAGAATGCAGGCTCATCTAGCTGCACAAGACGATGACATGTGGTACGTTATAACCGACGGACCCATGAAGATTTTGAAAGCAAACACAGCTGTTGCTATTACTAAAGGGGCACCTCACCGAATTGAAAAGCCCAGAGATGAGTGGACTACTGAGGACAAGAGAAAGGCAAATCTAGACAATGTTGCAAAAGACATATTGTATAAGACACTGGACAAAGTAACGTTCAGTAAAATCAAAATGTGAAAAACCGCCAAAGAAATTTGGGAGAAGTTAATTCAACTTTGCGAAGGCAATGAACAAACCAAGGAAAACAAACTTTCAGTTGCTGTGCAGAAGTTCGACAACATCAGAATGAAGATTAGAGAAACAATGCACGAATATGATGAAAGAACCAGCTGTATCATCAACGAACTGAATGCACTTGGAAAAGTGTATACAAATAAAGAAGTAGCGTTGAAGTAATCAGAGGACTTCCCAAAGAATGGGATGTCAAAACTATGGCAATGAGGGAATCAAAAGATCTGAACAAAATTGAACTTCATGATTTATTTGCTGACCTGAAAGCATATGAGTTTGAACTTCAAACTCGAGAAGGGGAACCATCTACTCCAGCAGCAACTACTGCCTTGACTGCTGTTAGAAGTGAACCAACTGGTTCAGTTGAGAAAGCTGCTGATCAACTGAGCAATGATGCTATGTCCCTATTCATTAAGAAATTTGGAAGATTCATGAGGAAAAATCAAGGAAATTTTCAGAAGAATTATCAAAGAAACAACTCTAGAGAAGAGTCTAATGTATGTTACAATTGTGGCAAATCTGGTCACTTTATTGCTAACTGTCTCAAGCTGAAAAAGGACAATCAAGTCTCAACTGAAAGAAAGAAGAAAGTGTATGAGCATAAGAAGAGATCTAAGGACGACAAGAAGCCTTACAGAAAGAAACATGAAGTACTCCTAGCTGAAGATAGCAAAGCCAAATGGGCAGAACTGACAGCGAAGAGTCAGAACTAGAAAGTTCTTACAGTTCTAGTGAGGATGAAGAAGAAGTAAAATGTCTGATGGCTGATAACATAGAAGTTCAATCAAACTATCAGCATGTATTTGATTTTAGTTCAACTGATTTTACAAGAGAAGAACTCATATCAACTCTTCATGACATGGTCAGTGAGTATCAAAAGCTTGCCTTATCATTTGAAAAAATCAGAGCAAAGCAAGATGATCCCAAAGACAATAAGACAAAAACTGATGAATCAGTTGATATGTTGAGTCTGAAAAGGGAGATTGCTGAACTCAGAAATGAAAGAAGCAGGGATCAATTAATGATTCAAAAATTGTTGCTTGAAAATTCAAAGCACAATGAGCTTATTCAGGCTTGGAACAAATCATCTAAAGCTTTAACTAATATACAGAATTCTCATAAATCAGTTGAAGATAAAACTGGTTTAGGATTCTGTAGTAAAGATGATTCGTCTTCCCAAGATACTCAACCAAAACTGAATATGAACAAAGGGAAATATATTCACTTTGTAAAATCAGTTATGGTACAAGAACAAGCAGAGTCGAGTAAACTGATTGTACAGCCATCTCAGAATATGAATAAAGGAAAGAGATGTGGGATTGGGTATAATCCAAAAAGTAAGACTGACTCATGGAGTCAGCAACTAAAAACTCTTAGCAGAAAATATTCAAATGGCTACTCAAACTACTACAACAGTAAGCCAGTTCAGAAAAGATATCGGTTGAACAATCAGTTGAAAAAGGGCAAAATACATGTTGTATCATCCACACACCATACACCAAGCACAAACAGACAAGGAAGGATCATATGGAATACATCAACAGGACGGTCAGTTAGACTGATTCAAGTCTGGATTCCTAAAGGACTAATCAACTTTGGACCCAAATAAAAAAAAGGGTACCAAAATCTTATTTTGTGTATAATTGCAGAAAATAGGTACAAGCATTGGATCAATATGGTATTTGGACAGTGGATGTTCACGACATATGACAGGAGATTCAAATTTATTATCTCAACTGGTCAAATACACTGGTCCAAACATCAGTTTTGGGGATAACTCCAAAGGTAAAACTGTGGGTAAGGGTAAGCTTATCCATGGTAACTTCACCATTAATGATGTTTTACTAGTCGAGAATCTCAAGTATAATCTGATAAGTATTAGTTAGTTATGCGATAATGGATTCTCAGTTCAGTTTGACAAACACTCCTGTTCAGTCAAAAACTCAACTGAAGAGATTATTCTAACTGGCAAAAGGTGTGGAAACACTTACAAAGTCAGCTGGAATGATCAACCTTATACACCAGTATGCTTTATTGCATCTAAATCATCTCAAAACTGGTTGTGGCATAAAAGGTTAAATCATTTAAATTTTAAATCCCTTGCCTATCTGAGTAAGCATGAACTTGTAACTGGTTTGTCCAAAATAAATTTTTCAAAAGAAAAACTTTGCTCAGCATGTCAGTATGGAAAACAAGTACGATCCTCTTTCAAAAACAAAGGCTGTAAATCTTCATCCCGATGCTTAGAATTATTGCACATGGATCTCTTTGGTCCAATACCAGTCATGAGCTTAGGGGGAATGAAATACACCTTGGTGGTCGTAGATGACTTTTCAAGATTTACTTGGGTTATATTTCTCAAATCCAAAGACCATACGACTGCACAACTGATTAAACTCTTCAAAAGACTTTTAAATGAAAAATCAGTTGGAATTGATCGAATCAGATCTGATCGAGGAACTGAATTCATCAATCAAACACTTTCAAGCTTTTTAGAAAATACTGGAATCAAGCATGAGCTCTCAGCAGCAAGAACACCTCAGCAAAACGGTGTAGCTGAGAGAAGAAATCGGACTCTTAAAGAAGCTGCTAGAACAATGCTTGCTGATTCTGGTATTTCTCAAAGATTTTGGGCAGAAGCAGTAAACACTGCATGCTATACTCAGAACAGATCGATGATTGATAAGAACCACATGAAAACACCAATAGAGATCTGGCATGGAAGAAAAAGCATAATCACTTACTTCAAAATATTTGGCTATAAATGCTTCATTCATGATAATGGTAAAAATTATTTAAAGGCTTTTGATGCAAGATCTGCAGAAGGAATTTTCCTTGGATATTAATCAGTTAGCATAGCTTACAGAGTATTTAATAAGAAAACCTTAAATGTTGAAGAATCTGCACATGTTGATTTTGATGAAACGGCACTAATTGATAAGCCAACTGATAGTTGAGCTAGCTGATCAATTTACAGATATCAGTCTGGAAGATGATGACTCAGACGAAAGTCGTAATAATCAAAATATCCTTCATACATCTGAACCTGAGATATTGGATCAACCAGCTGAATTAGAAGCAAATCTTGACAATCATTTAGTGGAGCAAACTAATGTGAATCAGTTAACAACTGAATTAGCTCCAACTGAAACTGAGAACATTCAGTTACCTAACGAAGAATTTGCTGACAGTGTAGCAACAAATGCTGAACTTAGATGGAAGAAATCACACCCTCCAGAACTGGTAATAGGTAACCCATCTGATCCAATAAGAACAAGAAATCAGATGCTCAATCTATTTACTCATTCAGCTTTTGTATCTCAATTAGAACCAACAAAAACTGACGAAGCTCTTGCTGATCCAAATTGGATTAATGCAATGCAAGAAGAGCTAAATCAGTTCGTTCATAACAATGTCTGGAACTTAGTTCCAAGACCAGCTTTTAAAACTGTTATAGGAACAAAATGGGTGTACAGAAACAAACTGAATGAAGATGGTTCAGTTGTGCGCAACAAAGCAAGGCTAGTGGCACAAGGATATAAACAAGAAGAAGGAATTGATTATGATGAAACATATGCATCAGTTGCAAGACTGGAGGCAATCAGAATATTTCTTGCCTATGCATCCTTCAAGAACTTTAAAGTCTATCAAATGGATGTGAAAAGTGCATTCCTAAATGGCCAATTGCAGGAAGAAGTCTACGTTGAACAACCTCCAGGTTTTGTCGATCATAACTATCCTGATCATGTCTATTATTTGAACAAAGCGTTATATGGTCTCAAACAAGCTCCAAGAGCTTGGTATGAAACCCTTTCAAAATTCCTAACTGATCATGATTTTTCTGTTGGATCAGTTGATAAGACTTTGTTTAAATTTTCGAAAAATGATCATATCTTACTTGTTCAAATTTACGTTGACGACATTATTTTTGGGTCAACTAACCCCAAATTGTGTAAGAAATTTTCCAAGTTGATGCAGGATAAGTTCGAGATGAGCATGATGGGTGAGCTGACATTCTTTCTTGGTTTACAAGTGAAGCAACTGGATTCAGGAACATTTATCACTCAAACCAAATATACCAAGGAATTGCTGAAGAAATTTGGCATGGAATCTTGTTCAGCAGCAAGCACTCCAATGAGCTCATCAGTTAAATTAGACACTGATCAAGGGGGAATATCAGTTGAGACGACACTATACAGAGGTTTAATAGGTTCATTATTGTACCTAACTGCTAGTCGCCCTGATATTATGTTTGCTGTATGCATATGTGCAAGATTTCAAGCTAATCCTAAGCAATCACACTTTTCTGCTGCCAAACGTATCTTGAAATATCTTAAAGGCACGGAAAATGTTGGATTATGGTACTCTAAAGACTCATCTTTCAATTTAGTTGGCTATTCAGATGCAGATTATGCAGGATGCAAGCTTGATCGGAAAAGTACAAGTGGATCATGTCAGTTTCTTGGAGACAGACTGATATCTTGGTTTAGTAAAAAGCAAACATCCATAGCAACTTCCACAACTGAAGCAGAATATCTTGCTGCTGGAAGCTGCTGTGCCCAATTACTTTGGATTCAGCAACAATTGAAAGATTATGGTGTTGATGCAAAGGAATCACCAATATTCTGTGACAACACGAGTACAATTGCTATTACATACAATCCAGTTCTTCACTCCAGGACTAAGCATATAGATGTCAGACATCGTTTCATCAGAGATCATGCACTGAAGAAGAACATCAGATTAGAATATGTCTCAACGGAACAACAAGCAGCAGACATCTTCACAAAACCATTACCAGAGGCTAGGTTTTCTTATTTCCGAAATATTCTTGGTTTAATTGATCTATCTTAAGATATTATTAGTAATATAATTTCACTAACAAAATTAAGTGCAAAAAAAAAAAAAAAATAAGAACACAACAAATTGAAAATAATATTTCACTAAGAATACCAACGTTCCCAATGTACAGAAGAAATCATAGATCCAACTGTATCTAGCCATGTCCTAACCCAATCATTTAACTCATAAATTCGAACTCCAGCAAATGCCCTTGACTTTGAGATCTTATCAACAACATGCCACTCCTTCCATAGCATTGCTTCTAAAAGACATTTGTCTTCAACCAAATCATTAACATGCCTAACCTCAAAACGAGCAAGGTATTTCAGTGCTCTTGCCTCCTGAGCACGAGTAGGAATGACACCACTATCACTCACCATCTTCAGTTCATAAATCTTTTCCCAGGTTGTCAATACCTTTTGAAAAACATATCTTTCCATTTTTCTTTTGATCTCAGTTAAGCGAGGGGCTGACTGATCAGTCACATGAACGTGAGTGCTACTGCATGCATCAGAATCAGACATGTTGAAATACTTTTGAACTGATGTGGATTCACATTTTTATCACTATCATCTCATTTATAAGAAAAAGGTGTTGAAGAAGTTGAAGAATCACAAGTCAATTAAAGCGTCTCTCACATTTACCGAGGACATTTAAGATATCAGTTGATCATTGTCAACTGATAACAGTTTGAATTTTATTAGTTGTTTCATTATCAATTTATGAAAATAAGTTTTTTTTTTTTCAGTTCATTTGTTTACTTATCAAAACTGATGACTGTTAGCATTTCATTAGATCATATAACAAATAATTGTGTGAAGAAATAAAACAAAACGATGCAATAAATATTTTATTCATCCATAAATATTTGAAAGGATTACATTATCATAAGTTTCCTTCACACTAGCTATCCACATATTCATCCAAACAGCTAGTGCTGAGGACGAAGTTTTGCAGAAACTATGTGAAGAAGCAATGCTGTTAAGAGTCTCCAACTCCTTGCGCAGCATCAGCTCATAGAGATGGCCTTCCTTGAAGGCATCCACCTCTGCAGAAATCTTTAAGTGCTCTCGCACTTCTCTCAGTTGGGCCATCCGCCTGAACGAAGTAACCCTTCCTGAGTTATACAGGAGCTCGAGCTCCAGTAATTCTTCCCAGTAGGGAAGACTAGCATAGAAAACTTTGTCTTCCATAGCAGCTTTCTGTGCTTCCAGCGAAAAAGGATCAACGTTTGAACTACTTGCTCCTGCCATCTTTGAGTATTTTCTGCTGATGCTTGTGACTAACTTCTCTACTCTTATTTATAGGCCAAGTCAAAGAAGATGAAAGGATACTCCTTTAAAAGACGATTAAAAGCCTTGGGATTTCCTTAATCAAGATTATTTTATTTAATGCATCTATTTAGGGGGAATGAAGGTTTAAGAAGTTAACTGAGAAGACAGTTGTTAGTGAATTCTCAACTGAAAGGAATTAGTTTTCCCTAACTGGTCGTTCAGTTTATTATTCAACTAATCTTCTCATCAAAGTTAAATAATTAAACCTATTATATTCCACATCAAATGACATGACTGTCTGCTAATTCATGATGAATTTCAGTTTATAACGTGTACACATTTTTAACCACTCATTATTTTACACACAAAATTACAATACACGTACACATATTTTTACTCAACATTTTACTGGACTGACACGTGTCCGAGAATTCAAACAGTCATAAACATTAGTACTATTTCCCGCTTCATCTCAGTTTTCCTTTACGAGAATTTTATCTTTCTAAAGAACTCTCACTTCTCCTAATTTTTATCTTGAGAAATATCAGAATTTCTAACACTTTCAAATGGCAAACCAGATTCCAGCACATCTTTTGAACGCCATGGCTATCAACTTCAACTCAATTATGACCATTACAGACGCTGATGTAAAGAAAGTATTTCAGCAACTGGAATCAGCAGGCTTAAAACCCTTTCTGGGTCTCTACGCTCAGGAAATTTATCCCAAAGAGCTTCACGACTTCTATTCAACAGGATTCATCAATTCTGATGAAAACATTGCTGCTACCATCAATAACAAACTAATGATCATCTCTGAAGATTATTTTGGAAATTTGTTTTCACTGCCTTCTGATGGGCTAGCACAAATTTCTGAGATCCAGGCATCGGAAATCGAAGAGATGCAAACTTTACTCTCTGCAAATGGAAGGAAAATCAAAGTTTCCGATCCAAAGAAGGAGTTAAAGCACGAAGTGCAACTGCTGGCAGACATTGTAGCCAAAGGGCTTTTGGCGAAGGCTGGGTCGTTTGCTGCTCTGACTCTGGAAAAGTTTCAACTCATCACCGTAATCATGACTGGACGACGAATCAACTGGAAGCATCTTCTATTCACTATTTTGAAGAACATGTTCTCTTCTGCTAAGCAATCCAAAGGTTTTGCTGTCCAGCTCAGTTATCTGCTGAAAAACCAAGGGTTAATTGCTGATGATTCTGACAGATTAACAAGATTCAAGGTATTCCATGCTAAAACATTCTACCATCCAAAACCAAATTAGATCTTTCCCCTGAGAAATTCATCAAGATCAAAAAGCAAATTGGGATGGAGCAGGCTGCTCCCAAATCAGTCAAAGTTGCCAAGAACTTGACAAAGAAGAAAGAGTTAAAACGCAAACTGACTCTCAGTGATTCTGATAGTCAGAAGACTCTACCTCTTCAAATTGTCAAGAAACCAAGGACACTGAAGACCAAATCAATTGATCATGTTAAACCCACATCCACTGATCAGGTAATGGATACAGGAACTCAACAGCCAATCCAGGATGTTTTCTCAAAGGAAGTTTCAGTTGCATCCTTAACTGAGGATCAGTTACCGTTATCCTCATTACTGCCAAACATCACTGCATCCAGCAAATCATCAAAACTTCTAGGGGTCAAAGCACCACTGATTAGTATCTCACCTTACTCTTCTTTACTATTTGCCAGACCCACCGGAATAATAATCAGAGAAAATATTGACGCAACTACATCAGGATTAACTATTCCACACATTTTAAGTGACTCTAAGGGCAAGAGTAAACTTCAAGAAGAACCCAGGCCCTCAAATGCAATTCAGACTCATATTGACCTTATCTGGCAAGAAGTCAATACATTTGCAGCAGAGAAGCACCAAGTTTTTGAGAAATGGGTCAATTTCAGAGTTAATGTTTTTGCTAAGGAACTGCGCAATAAATCAAAGTTGAAAAGATTTATTGATCTAGAACGATTAGTGCTCACAACAGTTAAGGCCTCCTCTATTCAGCAAGCTTTGCAAAGGAATAAATATTTCTTTAACTTACATCGGGAACAAAAGTTGCAGCAAATAGTTGCTGAACTCAGGCAAAAATTTAATCCCCTTAGTCCAACTGCATTCAACGACAAAGCAGTCTATGCTCAATTGGAAACAGATCTGATAACACTACAAGAAGAAATTAAAGACTGAGAAATGGGTCAAGAGCTGATCATCCCAGAGATGTCTCAAAAAATTGCTGAAGAAGCTCCAGCTGATCATTCAGTTGGAAACCCAGTCACGGATCTTGCTGATTCTTCATCTCAACCAAAAGGTATTTCATCAATTGCTCCATCTTCATCCGACACAGCACCTACAACTAATATTCCTAAGATGTATTCTGAGGCTGAGCTGAAATTGGGAAACATTGATGAAGTTATTCAGTCAGTTGTTCAGGAATTTTCCACAGTTGATCACTCTGCTGATCAAATCAATCCGGAGGTCACTATTGAATCTGTACAACCTGATCTATCTACTGATCCGGTTCACCCCACTAATGAGCCAGACACTTTAATCAATCATCCTGAAGAGGCACCAACTTCAGTGCTTTTATCATCTGCTGAACAGAACCCTTCTTCATCACCTCAGGATTTAGATGAAATCACTGCTGATGATATTCCAGTTCAAGGAGAAATAACTGAAACTGATATTTCAGTTCAAAATGTTATTGAATCAGTCTCAACTGATCAAACTTTGGTCATTTTTGAGCACATCTCTAAAGAACCAGGAACATCTTATCAGTCTCCTCCTTCATCTTCTTCAGATGTTGCACTTATCTTGGAAGAAGTTCAGCACCTACAGAATAATATGGAGCAAATGATCTCTACCATCTCCAAAATTCAGAAAACACAACTATCTCACACTCTAAAGCTGGACCATTCACATGCATCCAACTTAGAGAAAATGAATAAACTTCAAGCCAATATGGACTCTCTTATCCAAACTGTAATAGATATGAAGAAGGGACTCATCACTTCTTTCTCTACAAATCAGGATGTAAACAGTCAAAGAATTGGGCGACTGGAAACCTCTGTTTCAAAGAAGATAGAATTACTGCAGACTTCTTTCACCACTATGGCCACAAGTATCTCCTCAGATGTAAAACTTCTATCCATCGATGTTAGAAAGCTCTCAGACAGAATGGAGGTATTTGACAAAAAGGGGGAAAGCAGCTGAAGCAACTGATATCATTTGTCCAGTTATTTTATGATTCAGTTGTGCTGAAGAATTAGTTGAAGAATTAATCAGATTATTATTATCAACTGATATCATTTTCTCAAACTTTATATTATCTACAAGGAACCCAGCTATTCTATGATTCAGTTGCGTAATCTATTATCAACAAAGAGCTGAGTTAAATCTCTTGGTTTTGTCAAACACCATAAAGGGGGAAATTGTTGGAAACTAAATTCTGGAGTTTGACAAAAACATAAATCAATCGATTAAATCATCTAATACGCGAAATCAAATTCGGCAGCTGATTCGGCAGCTGGACTTATCAACTGAAATCAGTTAACACAAACTGATCAGTTGAGAACTGATCAGTTAAAACATTCAGCCGAAAATATTAAAATCTCTCAACTGAAGATACCTCGGGAAAGATCATATCAGCAACTGAATATGGAAAGTCGCACCTCGATCACTACAACATAGAACAATGTGTTTCGGCTATTGCATTTAAGACGCCGTATCACAATCAATGAAGAGAACATTGCCCAAAGGAATATTGAAGAAGCAATCAACGGGTACATAAATTCAAAGTTACCGTTGAAAGACAAGTCTATAAATATGACAAAAGAGCAGTTGAAGAACAACAACGATCTATCAATTTCAAACTTTCTATTACTCTGTCAAAATCTCAGTTCACTCTTATTAGACTTATTCGTAGCAATCAAGGCTACAAGTTGAGCAAACTAGCACTCTGTAATATTGATAATTCAACAAGTGCTAAAGTTCAGTTACTTACAGAGATCATTGTATTATACTAAGAGTTTCAGTTTAGGCAATAGATAAGTCCTAACTGAAGTGGGTCTGTACAAGTGTTGTACTATATCAAAGTCTTTTAATGAATATCCTATCCTTGAGATAGAAGGGGTGACGTAGGAGTTATTCAAATCTCCGAACATCCAGAAACATATTGTGTTGTCTTTATTGCAGCCTTTCATTTTCAGTTAGATATTCTATCTTTCAATCAGTTTATTTTCCGCAACTGCTTATTCAGTTTAACTGATTGTTATTGACCGACGGGATATTTAGTTCAGTTTGTAATAAAACTGAACTATCTTTTTCAAAGAACTTTTAAATTCATAGAAGTGTTTATTCAACTCCCCTTCTAAACACTCCTTAGTCAATAACCGATCCTATCAAGCCTGATTAAAAACCCTGAGTAAAGAGTCTAAAGAAGTGGCCATAACGAATATTGCAGAACCAATCCTCTTAACTCTTTACCAAAGAGCGACATATAAATATTTTCAAATGGTTTTGAAAATTGTATAAAACATTTTTAATAGCTTTTAACACTATTTTAAGGTAACAAATTTTAAAACACAGTTTTCTTCAAATGTTCTTCTTAGAACAAACCGCTCTGATACCAACTGAAGGATCATTTGTGTTAGTGCCTTCGAAGACATCTCGCACTCGACAATCTCCAATGAGCTTCAATAGCTCGTGTTCTACGAATATTAACACCGATGAATTAAATCGAGTTTGGTTAAAACCAAGCGGAAGAAACTCGAAGTAATCCTTCGTGAAGAATACTGTTATATTATAAAACAATTTATCTTATGTAAACTGACTAACTGAAGGAGAGTAGATTAGTTTTTGCATTCTTCAGTTCAGTTACGGTGACAACTGAACTGAAAAATACTCCAACTGATCAAAACAGTTTGAAAGCAGTATTAATCAGTTAAGTACACAAAATATGTTTGTGGATGTTCGGAGACTTCAAATTCTCCTACGTGACCCCTTCTATCTCCATGGATAGGATCCACTAGAAGACTTTGATTTATACAACAACTTGTACAAACCCACTCAGCTAGGACTTACCCACTGCCTAACCTGAACTCCTAGCTACAACTGAAGACATCACCTTCCAGCCAACACTTCTTTAACGTCTACGTGTCAAAGACTACATACACAAGTTTAACGTCTTTGTGAAAGATTGTTTTTGGGTGATGAAAGTGTTTGTGTGTGTGAGAACTGAACAAGGTTGTTCTCACACACTGAGGGAAATATGCTTCTAATCTAAGCTGATATATCTGTGAAGAGATCCCTCGACTGGGCTGAATGCTTCTCTCAAGCTGATATAAATTTGAAGCGTGCCCTTCTCTCTTTTTCTTGGGTTATCTTCTCGTTGTGTTCTCTTTGAGTCTTCAATGATCTCTTCCTTATATAGGGGGGAAAATGATCGTCCAGTGAGACTCAATTATTGTATCCGTTGCATTTGAATCGGCTTCTTGGGCTTTGTGTCTCGACTTTTTGATTGCCCTTTTGAAGCATTTTGTCTTTAATGCTCTGATGCAACGTCCATTATTGCCTTTTGACTGTATAATGACTTTGTACCTTCACGTACAGTTGAAATCCAATTGAAAGATTTTGTCTTCATCCATAACTGAAGGATTCTAACTGATGCTTCGAACTGGTCAGTTGAACTGATATTTCGGTTTGGCAGGTGAAATCAGTTGACTCGTCAGTTGAACTGATTTCACACTTCGTTCAGTTGAACTGATCAGCTGTGTTTCTTCATCACTTGAACACTCCTTCAGCTGGCCAGGCTTCTGAGGTTATCCTGTTGAATCACCTATCAACTGGACAATCAGCTGGACTGCTCAATTGACGTAACCAGTTAGACTGATTCATTTTGTGCGATCAGTTGGGTCTTCAGTTTTGCGATGTAAACATCTCGTGAGTGATCCTAGATGCTGCACACTAAGGTAGATCATTAGCAACACAATTAACAAGTTTTTTTGTCATCAAAATCAAGATTGCGAACTTGAAAAGTTCCAACACCGTGGCATAATAGTAGCATAAAACAACTGATTATCTGGAA
Organism: Primulina eburnea; assembly: GCF_022965805.1. Lineage (NCBI taxonomy): Eukaryota > Viridiplantae > Streptophyta > Magnoliopsida > Lamiales > Gesneriaceae > Primulina > Primulina eburnea. The sequence continues at coordinate 38,303,982 of NC_133102.1, read as the reverse complement.
AATTTTCATTTATTGGTATTTTATTATAAGATGATTCAGTCATTATTCTAGATAAATTCTCAGCTACGACATTTTTTTTTTCCTTTTTATCTTTATTATAATATCAAATTCTTGTAACAATAAGATCCACTATATTAATCTTGGCTTAACATCTTGTTTATTTGATAAATATTTTACGGCAGAATGATCAATGTAAACTGATGGGATCGGTTCTAGGCACCTACAAGGGTGCTCCAAGAATAATATTCTCAATGAGTTGCAATAGCTCGTGTTCTAAGAATGTAAACACCGATGAATTAAATCGAGTTTGGTTTTAAACAAAACGAAAAATACTCTAATTAATCCTTCGTTAAGAAAGCTGATCAGTTTAAAGCTTTTAGCTTGTGTCAACTGATTAACTGAAATAAGGGGGATCGGTTCTTGCTTGTATCAGTTCAGTTATGGCAAAAACTGAAATGATATCAGCTCGAACTGATCAAATCAGTTTTAAAAAAAAATTAAACTGTTAAATACACAAGATATGTTTATAAATGTTCGGAGATTTCAACTGATCCTACGTCACCCCTTCTACCACCTCGGGTAGGATCCACTAGAACACTTTGATTTATATAACACCTTGTACAAACCAACTCAACTTAGAACTTACGCTACTGCCTAATTGAACTTCTACTCTAGACGGAAGGCAGCATCTTTCCAGCCAACACTTGTTTAATGTCTATGTGTCAAAGACTACATACACAAGTTTAATGTCTATTGCAAGACTCACTCAACTTTTCAATATGCTCGATTCTCTGTGTATATGTGAGTGATGGTGTGTGCGTGTGTGAGAACTGATCTATTAATACAACATGAAAGTGTTCTCATACACCATCACTCACATATACACAGAGAATCGAGCATATTTAAAAGTTGAGTGAGTCTTGCACAAAGACATTAAACTTGTGTGTGTAGTCTTAGAACAGATCTATTAATACAACATGAAAGTGTTCTAACACAATGAGGGAATTGTGCTTCTAATTTAAGCTGATAACACGATGAAGTGTTCCCTCAAATCTGGGCTGGCTTCTTATTGTAATCTGATATGAATTGAGTGTGCCCTATTTTCCTTTCTCTATTGTTCACACACTTTTTGTTGATAGTCTTGATCTTGTATTTATAGAGGTAATGTGACCGTACATCAAAACTCATCAAATGTGTTCGTTGCAGTTTGAATTCGTTTCTCGAAATTTGTGTCTTGTCTTTTCATACAGCCATTCTGGAATGTCTCAACTTTAAGCTCTGCTGCAACGTTATTATTGTCCTTTGATTGGACAATTTCTTTCCTTAACACGCACAATTGGATTCCACTTAGATAAGCTTGTCTTGTTCTGCAAACTGGTCATCTCCTAACTGATGATCTGAACTGGTCTTGAACTGATGTGGTGAAATCAGTCGGCTCATCAGCTGAACTGATTTTACCGATTCAGTTGAGCTGGTCATTTGGGCTCTTCATCAGTTGAACTCTTTATCAGCTGGTCGGGCTTCTGAAGGTCTTCTGCTGAATTACCTATCAACTGAACTGTTCTTTGATATTTCAGTTGGACTGGTTCAGTTTGGGCAATCAGTTCGTACTTACAGTTTGCGTCTTAATAGCTACAGTTTTGGCTCAGTAATTGATAAGTTTGAAGCCTGATCAGTTTCAGTAGTTCTGCGCACTTATGTAAATTTGTTAGTAACAAAACTTGTTAACATCAAAATCAAGATTCTGCGCTACTTTTTCTAGAATTTTATCTAAAAATGGTAGTGGCAAATGATCTTTTTTAGTTGCATCATTTAATGTTTTATACATAAACGCCAACTAGATTGAATCCTAGCTTGTAATAACTCTCCCTTTTCATTTTTTATAATAGTGATGTCTGACTTTTTAGGTACTACTTGTGTTGGACTTACCCATTTACTATCTGAGGTCTGATAGATAATTCCAGCATCTAATAATTTTAATACTTCATTCTTAACAACTTCCTTTACATGTGAATTTAACTTTCTTTGTTGTTATTGATATCCAATTGCATTTTTAAATTTTTTAAGTAATTTAATTAAATCTTCTTCCTGATTTGGTAGAAGAGTTGAAGAAATTACAACAGAGAATGTTTTATTTTCACCAAAAAATACATATTTCAATTTTAAAGGTAAAATTTTTAATTCAACTTTTGTATTATCATCTTCATTAAAATTATTTTCAAACTCAAAACTTTCCATTAAAAAAAACTTCAGATTGATTCCAAAATTGTTTCTATTTCATTATCATATTCATTTTTCATTAATACTTGGTTGTTTACATAAATTGAATGCATTAACTTCTAGAGTCATATTTCCAAAAGACAATTTCATTATTCCATTTCGAAAATTAATTAAAACATTTTGAAGTTTCTAGAAATAGTCGTCCCAATATTATTTGAATTTCATTATTTACTTCTATTGGTTGAATATCTAAAACAATAAAATTTATAGGATATATGAATTTATCGACTTGAACCAACACATCTTCTACAATACCTCTAGATATTGATTGAAATATCAGCCAGTAAGAGAGTAACTGAACTGAGTTTTTTCTCATAAAATAATTTTTTCATAAATTGAATAAGGAAGTAAATTCACACTTGCTCTCAAATCTAACAAATATTTTTAATTTTATTTTCTCCAATAATACATGAAATTGTTGGACACCGGGATCTTTATATTTTAAACTAGAATTATTTTGAAGACTATAACTTACTTGTTCACCCAAGAATGCTTTTTTCTTCACGTGCAATTCTCTTCACAGTACATAAATTTTTTTGCATAGGAAGGTACTTGTTTAATAGCATCTAATAATGTAATATTTATCTTTACTTGTTTAAAAACTTCATAGATATCAGAATCATTCTTTTGTTTTTTTATGATTTGTTAATGCATGATGAAACGAGGGATGCTTATTTGACTCAATTACTAGTCCAGATGATTTATCATTCACCATCTTATTCTTAGAATTTAAGATATCATCATTCTCACAGGTATCTGGATCATCATCCTTACTCTTTGAATTTAAATGATCCTTGTTTTTATTGCTATATGAATCATTAACTATTTTACCATTTCTAAGAGTAATAATAGATTTTATTTGATCAATTTTATTATTATTTAACTCTTGATTTTAGTTTTTAGGAATAGGTTGAGGTTGAGATGGAAATTTTCCTTTTTAATGAATATTAAGTACAGATGCAAATTTTGCAAGAGTTTCTTTCAAATAACTCATAGATTGACTGTTTTGAATATTGATAGACTCTTGTTTTTGGATAAATGCATGAATTACGTCTTCAAAGTTTTTTCTTAGAGGTGTAACATAAGGATTATAACCGATGATTTTAGTTATTTTGAAAATGTTGTTGTGAAGGTTGTGCATTATTATTATTCCTCCAACTAAAAGTAGGATGATTTTTCTATCCAGAATTATATGATTGTGAAAAAAGGATCTAATAATTGTTTTTTATAATTGTTAACATAATTTTCTTGTTCATGGAGACATTATTTAATGAAGGTAATGTTGGACAATCTTTTTTAGAATTGTCATGTGTATCACATATATGACAAACAATTTCTTGAATACTTTTTAATTGACGACTCTTTTTCATTCTGAAGATACAAGTTTAGCTTGAATATCTATATCATCTTTAAGATTATAGATATCACCCCCATTTTTTGAATTATTGATTTTATTTGTTGATTGTTCTATTGTGCCTATATTATCCCATTTTTGAGCATTTTATACTAATGAATCCAAATACTTCAAGCTTCATTTGAGTATTTATCTTCAAAAGTTCCATTAATATGAATTCTATCATTTGTCTATCTTTAGGTATTGGACCTTCATAAAAGTGAGAAACTATTCTCTATTTTTCAAAACCATGATGTGGAAATGTATTAAGTAATTCTTTATATCTATCTCAACATTGATAAAATGCTTCTCCTTGTTTTTGGGAAAAACTTGTAATTTGTCTTTTTAAAGAGTTTGTTTTATGGGAAGGGAAAAACTTTTTGAGAAATGGTTTTTGCATTTCTTCCCACAAGGAAAATTTCAGCTTTTCCACAAGTTATTGGCTCCAGACGTAGGGTTTTTCATATTTGTACGCCATGGGGAGCTTAGGTTGAGCATGAAACTAGATAGAAATCCTATTGGACATTTGGGAGGGGAAGGGAGATCCATAAAAAAGAACATCATGTCATCCTTTCAGGGAAGAAGGAATATCATCAAGGAAACTTTTATTAATTCGGGCAGTGAGAGAAGGCATTCTCATTAAATCGAAAAAGAAAATAGTACTGGGTTGATAAAGAGATTGTTTAATTTGAAGAACAGGTTGGCTGAGGTCATGATGTGAAAGGAGTTGGGGTGTAGCTTGTTTATAGGGACCTCGAGAAATTGGGCCACCTCAGTATAGGAAGGAGGGACGGTGAAGCGTAGGCTACTACAAAACCTGGTCCCAAAAAAAAGTGTAAAGCCCTTAGGATGACGGCCAGCCCGATCCGAGGGACCATGAATAAGAATGGACTGGGAGGAGGGGATATACCCGAGGATTCTGAGGTCCTCGTTGGCCCACGGGCGAAGAGTGCTCACCATGGTAGAGAACCAAGGAGCACTTGGGCCTTCCACCTTACCAGATTTTATCGGGGCTCGAGCTTTACCCTTGCCATTCTCTTGGGCTCGAGAAGTTCCAACAGACTGGCGGGTAGCTGTGGGTTTTTTAGATTTGGTGGGGGCAAGAGAAGGTTCTTGGGATATGCAGAGGAGTGAAGAGGAGGGGAAGTTGGGACAGGATCAGAATGCAACGCTGCAGACTCATACCCAGATGAGCCACACACATTTTCTCCTGAGGTAGAAGAATTTTTGTTTGACGTGATGAATGAAAGAAAGATAACTTACTGGTGAAGCGGTGATGAGACTAATCGAGGAAAAAGTGAGAATTCATAGAAGAAGAAGCATTGGACATCGGAAGTGTGGAATAGAAGAACAAAATGCAAGAACACAAAAGTTTGAAATAGGGTGAAGCGCTCGATATTTGTATGAGAGGAATATGATCTCAACTGTTGATCTCAAGAGTAAATGGACGGATAAGATACGCCCAGGAAGTTGTGCCGAGTATTCGAAAAGATGGGTTCGGAGTATGAAGTGATGCTTGTTGGACACCCTTCCTTTTGGCAGCTAGGACTTGCGCCATGTTATCATCAACCTTAGCATGCTCAGAACTTATAATGCAAATTAATTTCCCTCACATATCGAATTCCACTGTAGTGACCCGTTCCAGAATCACCTACTAATTGAAAACTAAGCATGCAATTAACTTAATAATTACTAATAAGAGATAATAGCGGAAACAACTAACAAATGATAGTTATACAACCCAAACGAACTCTAGAACAACTCAAAATAAGGTAAAGAATATCTGGTACAACCATATCGAATCAAAACAATACCGATAAACTAAACCAACCAGCTACTCAACGTCCTCCTCCTGCTCCTCCTGAGCTGTCCAACCTGAGGCCTGCCCCGAGGGAATGGGGTGTCCAAGAATAAACAAAACCGAGGACGTGAGCGATAAGAACGCCCAGTACAAAAGTATGAGTATACAGACCTATATGAAATGCACATGCTATGATCATGATACCGGGGTAGTCAAGAAACAGGAATCACAAAGGATCTCAACAATGCTCAGTCTAGAGGCGCCAAGTGGATAGTGCCGCGCGGTCCAACCTCTGGGTCACTGCATCCACTACAAGACAGACGTGGACCTAAAATGTCCCGGACCACCGAAGCCCTCCCGACCCGTCGGCCACTGTGTACTCTCGGTGTCCATGCGTCCACAAGACAGGGCTGAGCGGCCCCAAGATATAGCTTATCTCGAAAGAGATACAGCTCAACAGTAAAGGCTATCTCGAAGGAGAATACGGCTCAACATGAAATGCAACGTGCAGTAATAAACGTGACATAATAGCATGCATCATATGACATATATCAATGCACCACATAATCATGCAACACATATATGAATGTATACTCAACCAGGATATCTCGGATAGTACTTTCGTACCTCTATCACAGCAATCCTAATCCACTGGAACAACCAGACAACAGGTCTAATCCAAGCCTATTCATCAAAAGCATACCCAATGAACAATACTACCATGCTCGGCTAGCAAAACCAGTACTCCCTAGTACTACCAAAGGTTTAGGGTTTACCTTCGTCCGTCGACAGCCCTTTGATGTCGATTGCATCGTAACTCAGGCGTCGCTACGCTACCAATCCTGGCAGCTCTTGGCTATCGCTCGAACAACAACTAGCCCTAGAATCCTTCCAAAACTCTCAAAGAGGAGACTTAACTCAAGGAATGGCAAGTCACAAATGAGAAATCCGAGCACTATTTATAGGCCATGTTCGGATCCTCCGAACACCACTTCGGAACGTCCGAACGCTACGTGTCCATTGGCTCTTGACAGCTCATGATCGGATCCTCCGATCATACACTTCGGACCGTCCGAACATGCACGTGTCCAGCTTCTCTTGACACCTCATGTTCGGATCCACCGAACCTACACTTCGGAACGTCCGAACTCCCACGTGTCGATCAACTCTTGACACCTAATGATCGGATCCACCGAACCCACTTCGGACCTTCCGAACTCTTCGGTGCTTCTGAACCATCTTCGGTCCGTCCGATCATGACTCGGTCAAAATTACACATTAAACCTTCTTAATCACCAATAATCCGTTAATTACCCAATTTGGGATTCGGGCTACTACATTCTCCCCCTCTTAAAAAGATTTCGTCCTCGAAATCAAGGCAAGAGAATGAACAAAACGAAAATAACAACATCATTACCCTCCAAATCTAAGGGACAACCCATCACTAGACGCTTGGCTAAAACCGAATGACCCATCGGAGTAGAAACAGAAAGAATGACGTCTAGAGAAACATGCGGTAACTTATGACGCTTAACAGATCGTCCTGGTCACCCCAACGACCTACACTTCCCTGACTACTCTCATCACCAAAGTGGTCAGCCATTGCTACAACAATAGAATGGGGAAACTAGTAAACGGAAATCCCAAAACAGAATCTATATCCCAAAATCGCATGCATGCTCTGATACCATAAATGTAGTGACCCGTTCCAGAATCACCTACTAATTGAAAACTAAGCATGCAATTAACTTAATAATTACTAATCAGAGATAATAGCGGAAACAACTAACAAATGATAGTTATACAACCCAAACGAACTCTAGAACAACTCAAAATAAGGTAAAGAATATCTGGTACAACCATATCGAATCAAAACAATACCGATAAACTAAACCAACCAGCTACTCAACGTCCTCCTCCTGCTCCTCCTGAGCTGTCCAACCTGAGGCCTGCCCCGAGGGAATGGGGTGTCCAAGAATAAACAAAACCGAGGACGTGAGCGATAAGAACGCCCAGTACAAAAGTATGAGTATACAGACCTATATGAAATGCACATGCTATGATCATGATACCGGGGTAGTCAAGAAACAGGAATCACAAAGGATCTCAACAATGCTCAGTCTAGAGGCGCCAAGTGGATAGTGCCGCGCGGTCCAACCTCTGGGTCACTGCATCCACTACAAGACAGACGTGGACCTAAAATGTCCCGGACCACCGAAGCCCTCCCGACCCGTCGGCCACTGTGTACTCTCGGTGTCCATGCGTCCACAAGACAGGGCTGAGCGGCCCCAAGATATAGCTTATCTCGAAAGAGATACAGCTCAACAGTAAAGGCTATCTCGAAGGAGAATACGGCTCAACATGAAATGCAACGTGCAGTAATAAACGTGACATAATAGCATGCATCATATGACATATATCAATGCACCACATAATCATGCAACACATATATGAATGTATACTCAACCAGGATATCTCGGATAGTACTTTCGTACCTCTATCACAGCAATCCTAATCCACTGGAACAACCAGACAACAGGTCTAATCCAAGCCTATTCATCAAAAGCATACCCAATGAACAATACTACCATGCTCGGCTAGCAAAACCAGTACTCCCTAGTACTACCAAAGGTTTAGGGTTTACCTTCGTCCGTCGACAGCCCTTTGATGTCGATTGCATCGTAACTCAGGCGTCGCTACGCTACCAATCCTGGCAGCTCTTGGCTATCGCTCGAACAACAACTAGCCCTAGAATCCTTCCAAAACTCTCAAAGAGGAGACTTAACTCAAGGAATGGCAAGTCACAAATGAGAAATCCGAGCACTATTTATAGGCCATGTTCGGATCCTCCGAACACCACTTCGGAACGTCCGAACGCTACGTGTCCATTGGCTCTTGACAGCTCATGATCGGATCCTCCGATCATACACTTCGGACCGTCCGAACATGCACGTGTCCAGCTTCTCTTGACACCTCATGTTCGGATCCACCGAACCTACACTTCGGAACGTCCGAACTCCCACGTGTCGATCAACTCTTGACACCTAATGATCGGATCCACCGAACCCACTTCGGACCTTCCGAACTCTTCGGTGCTTCTGAACCATCTTCGGTCCGTCCGATCATGACTCGGTCAAAATTACACATTAAACCTTCTTAATCACCAATAATCCGTTAATTACCCAATTTGGGATTCGGGCTACTACATCCACCGCTCGGGACAACGAGTAAAACTCTAGCCCGGCTATTTAAGGAGGGAGTGGTCATACCTCGGGAAGTATCCAGGTCATCCTATAACTTGGGCTGGGGAGGGGTCGCAACCCAGGTCATCCCATAACTAAAAACCGAGATAAGAGCTAGTTCGGGTACTATTCTCTGAACTGCAAACACTAGGGTAGATAATCATACCAATATACGTCGCAGTGAGACTAGGCTCTCAGTCTAGCCGGGGCAATGTAACAAGATTTAGGAGATTAAGTGTCATGTCCTCATTATTGCACCACGATCATCTTCCCGAACACTTCAGTACAGGCATCGCTTCCCAGTCTACATATATGGGGTACCATAATTAGGAATAATTGGCCTCTCATTCAGCACACATAGAGATTATGTGAATAATCTAGAGGCAATGTGGATTGTCAGATTTTGTTAATTGTAAAGCATTCAATTTACTTACTATTTTCCCATAAATGATCAATATACATTTTCTGTATTATATCGCCTTTACGAACAAACATTTGATTGACTTGAGCGTTGGAGTAGTCATGTTAGAGAACGTCTGATGCCCTACCAACGTTTTTTACTCTTTAAATGTGCAAAATCTACAGTCCGTGTACTCTCCACCCGATCTCCAGTGCACCCGAGAAGAAATCCACCCGACCCAGTATATTCACCCATTAAGCTCTACCAGATTTATCCGGTTGATTTCAATCATAGTAATATTTTAGTTAAAATTTAATGTTATGGAAAAAAAACAGATTAATATAATATATTAATATAAATTTTAGCATTTGTACGTATGTTGTGTGGTATACATTTATTGAAAATTCAGAAATTTGGAAAATTTATTAATAAATGTGCGTTTTCAAAAAGTTAAATAATTTTTTTGTCTTGAAAATATATTCTAGTGTGTTGGAACATTTCATGTTCACAATTTTAATTTTGATGATAACAAAACTTGTTATGTTTTTTCTAATGATTTACCTAAGTGCGCAGGAAGTTGGAACTGATCAGGCTTCGAACTGATCAGTTAAACGAGCTAAAATTGAAGCTAACAGATGAGAACCGAAATTGCCAGCTGATTGCCCAAATTGAATCAGCTTACCTGATGTATCAAAGAACAGTTCAACTGATTGTCCAGCTGATAGGCAGTTCAAGAGAAGACCTTCAAAAGCCCGGTCAGCTAATGAAGTACTCAAATGATGGAGAGCCAAGTTGACCAGTTCAACTGAAAGAGTGAAATCAGTTCAACTGACGAGTCAACTGATTTCACCAGTCCAACTGAAAATCAGTTCAGATGACCAGTTAGGTGCATCAGTTAATATTCAATCATTTGCAGATCAAGACAAGCTTACCTAAGTGGATTCTAGCTATACACAACGATAAAAAAGCTATTGTACGATCAAGGTACAATAATGGATGTTGCACTAACACTAAAAGACAAAAGTTCCAGCATAGATGTCGGAAAATTCGAGACATGAATCTCAAGGAACACATTCAAGCTGAAACAGATACAATTATTGAGTCTTACTGTACGATCATTTCCCGCCTATAAATAGAAGATCAGTGAAGACCAATATACAACAAGTGTGTGAAGATACAGAGAAAAAGGGGCACTCATATTGCATATCATCTTACAAGAAGCAATCAGCACAGAGGGACCACTTCATCGTGCTATCAGCTTAGATTAGAAGCACAATTATTTTAGTGTGTGAGAACACTTTCATGTTATAATCAGAGATCAGATCTCTCTCACACACACAACACCGCTCAAATATAGTCTTGCACAAAGACAATAAGTGTATGTAGTCTTTGACACACAGATGTTAAACAAATATTGACTGGAATGTGCTGCCTTCAGTCTAGTTTAGGAGTTCAGTTAGGCAATTAGGTAATTTTAAGCTGAGGTTGTTTGTACAAATCAATTGTATAAATCAAATTCTTCTAGTGGATCCTACCCGTGGTGGTAGAAGGGGTGACGTAGGAGCAGTTGAAGTGTCAGAACATCCATAAAAATATCTTGTGTATTTAATTGTTTAACTACTATTTTCAAACTGATTTGATCAGCTAGACCATCCGTCAGTTCATTTTTCATCATAATGAACAGATATATGTCACAGGATATAAAATATATCAGCGTTTCTTAACGAATGATTACTTCGAGTGTTTTCTGTTTGATTTAATATCAAATTTAATTTAATTCATCGGTGTAAACATTCTTAGAACACGAGCTTTTGCAGCTCTTGGAGAATATTGTATTTGAAACACCTCAAGGTGCCCAACACACGAACCTTCATAGTGTTTTTCATGGAAAAAACCTACAAAAATATAAGTTTTTTTTAAAACAATTGTTATAAAGTTTTATTTATATATAATAAAAGTATTAGCAAAACGAATGTATTATATTGGAGATACGTGGATATTTATAATCTTTATATTTCTAGTACTTTTTTATTTTCAATAATTTTTTTATTTTCGACCCCTAGACTTTATTAAATATCATAAATTAGTGTTTACCGTTATATTTAACAACAAAACTAACCGTGAGACTAATTATGTAATATTTTTAAAGTTTAGTGACTAAAATGTTGGATTTTTAAGGACTAACATTTTTTTAGTATGAAACTATGAGGATTAATAATGTACTTTTCTCTTAGGATATTTCTTTTACCCTGAGTTTTGGTGATTGACATAATAACAACATCGAGCTGTTACATGAAACCAGTCGCTATATATTTTTTTCCCAGATTTTCAACCGTTGATGCAAAGTGCAGCTGCTTCAGTGCTTTATTCTTCACCGGCTGCAGATCATCCAATTTCTGACCGTCCTGCATTGAATAAGCACCATTATTATCTAACCGCTGATCAGAAATGTGCACAGCAAAGTGGATACTCTATTTCCTACCGTTCTGAAATTTTCAGTTATAGTATAAGAAACAATATTCCACCAACTCCTGATATGACTGAAAATTTCGTCAAATCAACTTTTCAGAAATTAGGAGCTATAAATTTTAAAGAAAAGAAGAATTAAATGAGCATTTAATGAAATGTACCTCGCTGAAATCGACAATTCTATTCTGCTCATAACCGATACAAGTGATCGTTGAAAATCTTCGTCCAACCGTTGAAGCTTTTCAACTATATATAGATTTATATTCATTATCAAAAAGAAGAACGTATAATTCTTGCGCATCATTCAAATATGCAATACCAAAAATGTTTGAACACTCCTACAAGAAATACTTCAAGTTTACCCAACCAGCACATGCTTATCTGATTACATCATATCTTCTAAATATCATTTTGTGCTACTTCACCAACTCAAATCATTACAAGCTAACCTTTGTTATTAATTTAGTTTTCTGGTGAACCGAAAGTTCTTAAACAACCGGATTTGTAAAGTAATCACTAAAAGTTTCGACTTAGGCATTCAATGATATTTGTTTTAATAATCTAAAAACTGTTAAGACAACTCGTTTTAAAAAAAAAAAATTTAAATAGTATATTCACATTCCTTCTAAACTCTATTCCGATCGCAACATTTTATCTATTTTATTCAATCATGCATATTTTTCTATTTACTTTTTCTTTTTAAAAAAACAAATTCACGTATTTACTTATTTTTTTCTATTAATGAATATGTTCTCAAATTTTCATTCAAATGTTTTAGAATAATTAAATTAATGCAAATTAAACTCTCTGAAAATGATTGAGACAACACGATACAATAGCTAATTCGAGATTGCTAGCCTCTTCGATAATGAAAATCGAAAGAAGAGAAGAACAAGAACAAGAGTTCATAGAGAAATTTTTTTTATGATTACAATTGAATTAATACCGATACAAGTAGTTCATAGAGTCCCAATGACAAGTTTTTTGGAGGTTCTACTGGGATAAATTTTTTCCTTATTTGTGTTCTTCGTTCCTAGACAACCTAGTTTAGGGGTGAATTCCACAAGCATTTGTTTCAAATATTGGGACTCAGTCGTTAAAGAATTCTTTTTGATAATTTAATTGAGGGTACCATTGACATCAATTTTGTGTTGCTTTTCATGCCTACGATGATTCATATAATTTGATAATCAGAGCAAAGGTTCTCGAGATGTTGGAAAATATAATTTTCCAAGTTTGACAAACCAATCAGTAACCGAATTGAAGACCCGAACTGTAAGGTCCAAAACACGATGACGTAATCCAACTGCATTCAAATTTAGAGAAAATATAAAATAACTAATTAAATGATTGTAGTTTCATGAATTAATTATGATATGCATGATTACGTGTTTAAAATATGCTTTTCTACATGAATACATAAAATTGTGTTTTAAAAGTTATTCGAGGCGCGATCGAGGAACAGAGATCGAAGACCGTATAAGGGAAAATATTTATTAAATGATTATTTTTAGTTGTTTAATGTGTGGTGTATTTTAAATGGAATTTTCGAAAATGGGGTGTTTCGAGGTGTTTTTATACGCTGAGTCGTATTTTAAACCAACGATAGATTTTTGATAAAAACAGGGACTTTTCGAGAACTCGGCTATTATTTTCACAAACTTTCTAAAAAAAATATTTAAAATACTTATTAATGGGCTTAATGGAGCTATTATATTAGGTTAATCGGCCTAAACTTATATCATGTATTATATATCAGACTTTAAACTAATAAACCCTAACCTAAAGCACAAAACCCACGCAAATACTATGACCCTTTTCTCCATGAGCAACACACACTATACGAGGGTTTGAGAAGAAAGTCGCGAAATTTTGAATGAAAAATTAGAAAAGATCTATCTCCGCCAACGTTCCTTGCATCGCAAGTTGATTTTCAAGCGTAGTATACGCAAAGACACACTTTAATCTTCTTTTTTTCATCTATCACACCACACTATTTGTTTGATGCATGTCTGCATGAAAAATATGATACACTATGTTGGAACATTTCATGTTCGCAATCTTGATTTTGATGATAATAAAACTTGTTATTTTGTTTCTAATGATTTACCTAAGTGCGCAGGAAGCTAGAACTAATCATACTTCGAACTGATCAGTTAAACAAGCCAAAATTGAAGCTAACAGATGCAAAATGAAAGTGCCATCTGATTTCCCAAACTGAATCAACTCAATTGATATATCAAAAAACACTTCAACTGATTGTCCAACTGATATGCAGTTCATCAGAAGACCTTCAAAAGCCCGGCCAGCTGATGAAGTGCTCAACTGATGAGTGCCCAGCTGACCAGTTCAACTGAAAGTGTGAAATCAGTTCAACTGAAGAATCGACTAATTTCACCCGCCCAACTGAATATTAGTACAGATGACCAATTAGGTGCATCAGTTAGGATTCAATCGGTTGCAGATCAAGAGAAGCTTATCTAAGTGGATTCCAGCTACGCACAACGATGAAAAAGCTATTGTACGATCAAGGTACAATAATGGACATTGCAGCAACACTTAAAGACAAAAGTTCTCCCATAGATGTCGGAAAAGTCGAGACACGAATCTTAAGGAACGTATTCAAGCTGCAACTGATACAATTATCGAGTCTCAGTTTACGATCAGTTTCCAACCTATAAATAGAAGATCAGTGAAGACCAATATACAACAAGTGTATGAAGATACAGAGAAAAATGGTGCATACTGCATATCATCTTACAAGAAGCAATCAGTCCAGAGGGAACACTTCATCGTGTTATCAGCTTAGATTAGAAGCACAATTTCCTCAGTGTGTGAGAACACTTTCGTGTTGTAATCAAAGATCAGTTCTCATACATACACACCACCACTCAAATATAGTTTTGCACAAAGACAATAAACTTGTGTATGTAGTCTTTAACACATAGATGTTAAACAAGTGTTGACTGGAAAGTGCTGCCTTCAGTCTAGTCTAGGAGTTCAGTTAGGAAGTTGAGTAAGTCCTAAGTTGAGTGAGTTTGTACAAATCAATTGTATAAAAATTGTTTTCAAATTGATTTGATCAGTTAGAGCATCCGTCAGTTCAGTTTTCACCATAACTGAACTGATATATGCCATAACTGATCCTGTTTATTTTCAGTTATTCAGTTACACATGATATAAAATATATCAGTATTTCTTAACGAAAGATTATTTCGAGTGTTTTCCGCTTGATTTAAAACCAAAAGCAATCTAATTCATTGGTGTTTACATTCTCAGAACACGAGCTATTGTAGCTCTTGGAGAATACTGTGTTTGAAGCACCTCAACGTGCCCAACACACGATCCTTCACACTACTTTGTATTTTCGTTTTTATTAATTATTATGCATAAAAGTAAAGTTTTCATCTTTTAAAACTATTTTTAATGATGCACAAAGGGGCTGCCATAGTAGGGGACCTTGAAGGTTGTTTTTCCACATATTTAAGGACCCTTAGAAGCATGTTTGAAGGCTGAATAAGGAGGGCCACTATGTTGAACGAAAATTTGGACTTTTGGTGGAATATGGTTTCGACTAGGAGTCCTTGGAAGCACAGCACTTAGCTGCTGTTAGTGTGCGTTCATGGGTTCTATTAGGGTCTAGTCATGGTCCTAGATGGATCAAGCCAGCTAGGGAGGAACCGCGCCAGAGGGGAGGCATGCTTGGCTTTTGTCACGGGTTAAAGGGCTGGGTGTGTTTGGTCTTGTAGGGTCGGTCCATTGGCTTGCTATGGAAACAGTCAGGGTCCTGGGAGGGTGGTCTAGGGTCTGGTCGTGGTGTACAAGGGCTAGGGTCGAAGCTTGCATGGATAGGATGATTAGGGTTTCGAATATAAAGGGAAGAAATTCAGTAGGCTTTCATGGCGATTCCAAAGGTTTTAGGTGGATTGATTCGGGATGAAAAATGTTAGTTAGGCATTAGGAAGCTATGGTCCAACTTTGGTTAGTTTTAGTTATGTTTCGAGTCAATACGAGTCAAAACTGAGATGTATGTCTAAGTTTAAAAACGAATGGAGGAAATTATCGAAAAGCTAAATTTTAAGCCTAAGGAATATGTAAGGGAATGTTTTAAGGTAGGAGGTTAAGTTTGGGATGATTTGGGAAGTCGTTACAAGGTCTAGGGATAATTATAGAAAATTATAAGTCTAGAGGTAAAACGGTCATTTTACACAAAAAATTGTTAGACGTTCTAGCTGTGCTCTGAATGCTGTAATAAATGTTAAAATATTTATTTTAAATGTTTATGAAATTTTATGATGAAATGTTAATGCAAAAAGACATGTTGCATGCTTGGTTTAAAGGAAAAACGATTTATACGTGCATGAATTTTTATAAGTGATAGAAATATGGAAATTTGAAGGAGGTGAATTGATTGTGACTAATACGGTGATATGTTGATATGATAATACGATGATATGTAAGGCCAAGGCTCACTTAACGTATGAGATTCGCTGATGTCCCTACCGTCCGATACCGTGATAATACGTAGATAGATTCATCGACCTTCAGCTAATACGAAAGTTACAATTAAAGATTCGAATTCAATATAAAGTGAAACAGATACTTATATGTTGAAAAGAAATGTGATATGATATGTTGAAAGAAAAATGTTAAAGTATATATTCATGAAAAGCTATTTTAAGTAAAAGTATTTTCATTATTGCTTGTGAATGTACATGTATAACTTGTTATCATGATTAAGGTTTGTTGAGTCAATAGAACCACTAGGTGTGATCGATGCAAAATAGGTTGGTTGACGTTTCACGACTTTATGGTTTGAATACTTTCTTTTGGGTTTTCAAATAATATTTGGTTAGTTTATTTTTAAATGGTGCAAAATATTCATATTTTAAATGAATAGTGTTTCGGACGAATGAATTAGAAAGAAAAAAATATTTATAGTACTTTTTAAGAAAAACGAGTAGTGGACATTTCAGTTGGTATCAGAGCAATGTTCCTATAAAGGGTTGTGCCACCGCTAGTTCCGGAAAGCTCAATCGTCAAGCCTCAAGTCTGTAAGTTTAATTGCTTTTACATTATTTTTATGATGATACATGAATGTTTACATGGTTTAAACGTTTACTTTATATGTTTAAAAGATTTTTGAGATTAAATGTTATATATACTTAAGGTTGCTCAAAAATGGATTAGTATATGCTGCATGATTAGAAACTTAGATTTAAATGCATTTTGGTTACGTTTAGAATTTGGAAAACGTTCAGATATAATGCCTCCTAGACGCGCACCTAATACCGATATGCAAGTTGAGACTAATGGGAATCGTCAATGAAATGCACCCCCGCTTCCTAATGGGGATGCTGCTACTCGCGCACTAGAAGGCATGGCACGCTTCTTTGAGCGGCATTTTTAGCAGGCTTCCAGGACACAACTCGATGTTTATGACCATTTCCGGAGGCTAGGTCCGAAGGAATTTTCTGCCACCAACGACACGTTTGCTACCGAGGGTTGGATTCGATCATTTTTGGTGCACTTTCATTATCTAAATATTGGAGACGCTGACCGAGTTAGGTGTGTTACTTATATGCTTCGAGATGGTTCTTCTATTTGGTGGGAAGGAGCTAAACATGGTGTCAATCTTGCCACCCTCACTTGGGAGCAATTCAAGAACATATTTATGAGAATTATTTTACTGTCGACGTCTGAGGACGCCTTAAAAGGGAATTCATGACTCTCCGTCGGGAGACACGACTGTGGCTGAGTTTGTTAGGAGATTTGATAGGGGTTGTCACTTTGTATCTCTTATTGCTAGGGATGCTGCTGAGAAATTAAGGCACTTTATGGACGGCCTTCGACCTACCATAAACTTTGATGTGATGATGATGCGACCGGCGGATTATGCAGCTATCATTGTTTGTGCCTTCCAAGCTAAGCAAGATTTGAAAGATATTGATTTTGAGATACAGCACAAGGGGCAGAATCACCAACAAAGCTCTCAGCCAGTCAAGAGGCAATTTCCGGTACCTCCGAAATCTCAAGGGAAACAAAAGCCCCAAGTACAATGGAAGAAGTTGGGACAATAAAAGACACTTATGCAAAGAATGCAATCGCTTACACTATGGCAAGTGCATGTGAGGATCATATAGGTGATTCATATGCAAGGAAGAGGGAAATAAAGTTGTTGATTGCCCGAAGAAGAGAGGACCCAATGTGGGCAGAGCTTATGTGATGAATGCTGAAGAAGAGGAGCCAGACACGACTATGATAACCGGTAACCTAGTTATTTAACGTTTTCATATTGATTTTATTGCATGAAATGTTAAATTGGTTGATAATTGATTGAAATAATGAGGAACCTAGAAGAAATTAGGTTGCATGCTCTATTATCATTAGATTTAAGAAATGTATTAAATCTAAATAATAATTTAAAGATTTAAAAATTGAGAAAAATCGAGAATAAAGGCATGCATTGTATTTTCGAAAATCTATGCGGTCGAAATGAAAATTCGAATTTAAGGGGATTAATTGCACATAACCGAAATTTTTAGGGGCTAATCCGAATTTTTGAAAGGTCCAAGGACTGAAATTGAGATAAATAAAAAATTCTAGGATGAATATGGAACTTTGGAATCCTGAGGGTTAAAACAATAAATTCAGAAAGTTTAGGGCCTAATTTATGGAATTCGAAATTTATGGGTATAAGATGTGAATTTTCGATAATTTAAGGGGTTAAAATACAAATTTTCGAGAAATACTAAGGTCCAAGCATTTAATTTGGGAAATAATGGTAGAAATTCCTTAAGCTTTAACATGAATAGATTTAACGATATATTCGTCGCAGGAAGGATATTCATTCTAAGTGTAACTACCTACGCATTGCTGGATTCGGGAGCTACACACTCATTCATATCCGAGACATTCGTCAAGCGACTAAATATTATACCTGAGGATATGGGATTGATCTTAAAAATTTATATTCCTTCCGGTGATAAAATGATCACTTCGAGCATTGTGAACAATTTGGATCTTCGTTTACAAAATGACGCGGTTCGGACAGATCTTATAGTACTCCCAATGACTGAATTCGACATCATACTTGGCATGGATTGGCTATCATTGAATGGAGCTTCGATAGATTTTTGGTAGAAGTCCGTGTCTATTCGACCACACAGCGATAAATCTTTTATCTTTGAGGCGGCGAGAAACAAGCAAATGCCACGCATCATCTCCTGCATCAGTGCGAGGAAACTTATGAGACGAGGATGCCAAGCTTTTCTAGCATGTGTTATGTCATCACCCATTCCTGACAGTTAGAAGCTAGAGTATATTGAGGTCTTCAAAGACTTCTCTATTGTCTTTCTTGAGGACGTTTCCGGCATTCCACCGGACGGAGAGATGGAATTTGCTATTGAATTGATGCCGAGCACTGTGCCAATTTATAAGGCACCCTATCGTCTAGCATCCGCCGAAATGAAACAGCTAAAGGATCGAATTCAAGAATTGTTGGACAAGGGTTTTATTCGCCCTATTTGTTGGTATTATTTGTGAAGAAAAAGGATTGTAGTATGCGACTCTGCATTGATTATCGAGAGCTGAATAGAGTCACTATCAAGAATAAGTATCTCTAGGCTAGAATAGAAAACTTATTTGATCAATTGTCAGGAGCATCGATTTTCTCGAAGATAAATCTTCGTTCGGATACAATCAGTTGAAAGTCAAAGAGTTTAATGTTCATAAGACGACTTTTAGGACTCGATATGAGCACTACGAGTTTATGGTCATGCCATTTGGGTTGAACAATGCGCCAGCGATATTCATGGATTTCATGAATTGCGTATTTCAGCCATATCTGGATCAATTCATCATAGTCTTCATTGATGATATTCTGATTTATTCGAAGAGCCGAGAGGAGCATAGTCAGCACTTGAAAATGACTCTACAAATTTCGCAAGATCGAAAGTTATTCGCTAAGTTTAGAAAGTGCGAGTTTTGGCTCGAGAAAGTGGCGTTCTTAGGCCACATCATTTCTAGAGAAGGAGCTTAGGTGGATCCAAACAAAGTTGAGGCAGTTAAAGAATGGCCAGTACCAAAGTGCATAACCCAGATCCGTAGTTTCTTGAGCCTAGCTGGCTACTACCTAAAGTTCATTCAAGGATTCTCATCTATTTTGGTACCCTTGATCGCTTCGACGAAGAAGAATGCAATGGTTATATGGGGATCCGAATGCCGAGAAAGTTTTGACAAGTTGAATCAGGCTTTGATTTCATCGCCGGTATTATCGATACCATCGGGGCAGCGAGAGTATGTATGGACGCTTCGAAACTTGGTTTTGGCGTAGTTCTGAAGCAAAATGACCGAGTTATAGCTTATGCGTCTAGACATTTGAAGGTTCATGAGAAGAATTATCTGACTCATTACCTTGAGCTTGCAGCGGTAGTATTTGCATTAAAGATTTGGAGACATTGTTTGTATGGGAGGAGTGCAAGATTTTCACCGACCATAAAAGTTTGAAATACTTCTTCACCCAAAAAAGAGTTGAATATGAAGCAATGAAGATGGCTAGAATTTGTAAAGGACTATGACTGCGATATTAACTACCATCCGAGAAAAGCTAATGTAGTAGCGGACACATTTAATATAAATACAGCAGTTATTACTCAATTATCACTTCAGAGACCATTACAGTCCGAAATTTGAGCTTGCAGTATATGATAGGGGCGAGGCCGTTAATGTAAACTAAATTGATGAATATCATCTAATTGGAATTTTATCCACCAAGAATGTTTTCTTTGAGAATTCTCATAAATAAGGGTTGTATCCCAAGCCATGATATAATCATGATAATTAAACATATTAGGCATTGCCTGAAAAGTGTTTAGTTGTCTGGCTTGACCAAGAGGTAAACCCCAATTATTAGTTGGGATTATTTTCTTTATAATCATTTTAGAGAATGCAAAATCACGATTACGGTCCATATGTTGTATTTCAACTGAATCGTTTTCTACTAGGATTGTTTCAAAATAGTCTCTAGTTTTCCTACCCAATATGAGTTGTAAATCTTTAATTAAATAGCTTTGAGCTATATGGATTGGTGATAGACTTTTTAAGTCTTTGTCAACAGGACAACAATTAAGACATCCTGATATCAAATATGGATATTTTAATTCTTCTTTTGAACCCTTTAGTGCAAATATTGCATTATGATAGTATTGAATTTCATAGGCAGTATCATCGTCTGCAAATTATTTAATTGGGTCAAATTTTTCTTCTTCTGCCATAGCCATATTAGGCTGAGAAACATTTGCACCTCTTTTAAAAGGTGGCTTATTCATGGGCTTTTTCCCTGTGGCTGGCTTTTTGAGGACTGTCTTCCAAGGTGGATCCCTGCAAAAATTCTCTCGTTAGAAATTCTGGCAAAGAATTAGATTTTCCAGATATATGTTCAATATAAAAATCAAAACATGCTAATATAGATTGCCATCTAGCAAATATTTGTTTTGATGCTATTACTTTAACATCTTTTAAAAGAATATCTTTGGCAGATTTACAATCAACTCTTAATAAAAACTTTCTTGTTTAAAAGATCACTTTCAAATTTTGTAATACATTTAACAATAGAAAGAATTTCTTTCTTTATTGTAGAATAATTCTTTTGAGTATTATTCCAAGTTCCAGAAGTATATCTGACAAGAATTTCTTTAGATGAATTATCTATTTTTTGTTTAAGTATTCCTCCATATCCAATATCAGAGGCATCTGTTTCAACTATTTTAAATGCTTCAGGATTAGCAATAGATAAACAAGGGAGTTCTTTAACTCTTTCTTTTATTTTTTGTACTGCCAAGGTATGACTATTAGTCCATGGTTGAGGATTTTTCTTCAATATTTGAAATAATAATTTACAATCTTGTGCGAGATCTTTATAAAAATCTCCTTTATAATTAAGACTTTCAAGAAATCTTTGTAATTGATTTGTATCAGTGATTTTATCTGGAAATTTATCAGCAAAAAAAAATTGCTCTTTCAATAGGAATCATTATTCCATTTTCAATATAATATCCTAAAAATTTTATTTTAGTCTGGAAAAGTTTTACTTTTTCCTGATTTACTGCTAATCCAGCTTTTTTAGTAGCTTGGATAAATATATTAAGATGTTTAAAATGCTGATCTATAGTATCAGAATAAATAAGTACAGCATCAATGTAAACTATGATATAATCAATATATGAACTATAAATTTTGTTAATTATATTTTGGAATTCCATTGGAGCATTTTTTAATCCAAATGGCATTACATTCCATTTATAATGTCCAAATGGTACAGTGAAAGCAGTTTTATATTTATCTTCTTCTTTTATAAGAATTTGATAAAATCCTGATTTTAAATCGAATGAAGAAAATATTTTTCTTTTAAATAATCTATTTAATAGATCTCTTTTATTTGGTAAAGGACGCTTTATCCATTTTAATACTTTGTTGAGTGGTTTATAATTAATAACAAGTCTAGGAGCTCGTCTTTCTATTTCAGCTGCATTTTCTACATAAAAAGCTGGAAAACTCCAAGAGCTATTACTTGGTCTAATTAAACCTTTTTTAAGAAGACTATCAATTTCTTCTTTGTAATAATTTAAAAGTTTAGGCCCCATAGCAATAGGCCTTGTTTTTGTAGGAATTTTATCTTCATTAAATTCATCTGTATAAGGAAGACTAACCTGATGTTTTTTCCTATTACAAAATGCATTAGGAACATCAGCACATATCTCTTTAGATATGGTTTCTGAAAAATTTTATTTTTTCTTGAATTTTCTCAGAATTTATCTTTTCTTTAATATTTTTTAAAAAATTCATCTTTTAATGAAGTAACAAAATTTTCTTTATTATTTACTATTTTTTGTAAAATATTAATGGATTTTGAAACTGATATTGTTGTGAATGAAAAAATAAATCATTACCTTTAATGTTGGTATATAAACCCTTTTCATTAATTTTATTAATAGGAAATAACATTTGGAAAAATAAGGTTCCTAAAATAACAGGAGTAAATATATTTTTAATAAGAATAAAAGTAGTATTTAGACAAACTCCAGAATTACATATTACCACATCGGACAATTTGTAATTAACTATGAGAGGTTGCTTATTAGCAGCTGTTATAAACTGAGTAGTCTTTTTGTAATATTTAGAAGTAACAATTCCTTCATTGATGCAATTTACATCAGCTCCTGTATCTAATAATGATTCAATTGTAATTTTAAATTTTTTTATTAATAATTAATGTATCTTTTGAATACCATTTTTGAGAAATAATCTGATCAATTTTATTGATCCAAACTGTTGAGGATCGAAGTTGAGTTTAGAGGGGGGGTGAATAAACTCTACTCGTTTTTCGTTCTGATGAGGTACTAAAATCCTGTTAAGGATAGTAGTTGATCTTGTGCGAATACTTTCACCTGATTACAATAAAACGTGCGGAAACAATCTGATGAAGTAGTTGAAAAATAATAAAACAGTAGGCAGCAGTTGTTTATGGAAGTTCGAAGATAAACTCTTCTACGTCTCCCCTTCTTCTGTTTCCAGAAGGTATAACTAAAAGACTTTGGATATTACAGTACAACTCTTGTACACACCCACTTCAGAAGGACTTACACCTCAGCCTACTGAAACTCTTAGTTTCTCAACTCACAAAAATGCGAAACACAAAGTTCTGAAAAGACTCTTTTCAGATTACAGACTCTTCTGACAAAGTATAAATGATGTAAAGATCGTGAAGAGTGGAAGAATCAGTAGCACAAGATGATCTTCAAAAGATCAGATATAAGCTATGAAGCGTGTGCTACTTTTCTTTGTGTTGAACTTTAAATGCTCAAGGAATTTTGATATTCGTCTGATAAGAGAGAAGCTTTGTTCCTTGAAGAATGATAATAAGCGAAGTGTCGTGTCGAACAAGGATTTGATCCAAGTATATATAATCGACTGAGTTCAACGTTCACAATCAGAGTATGTCTTCAGATAACTGATACAACCAGCTTTATTACCGAAAGAAGTTCCTGCAGAAAAGCTATAAAACAATCAGTCTTGTTTTATACTTAATTGGGTAAAGTGCATTAAATGACTCCGTATAGTATTTAATGCTGCAATTAATACTAGTACTAGGAACTCTTTAACGGTAACAATTAAGATAGCAACGTTAGAAAACGTTCTCTACTGGTTTTGTATTGTTATCCCTTTCTACTGGTTTAGTTATAGTAGATCAGCAGCTACTGATAAGTTATACTATTGTTCTGGTCTGCTGGTCTACTGGTCTTAGTTATCATCGCCACAATAAAATTCATGTCTAACACAAACCATTTGATTTATTTCATTATCATTATCATCTTTAGGTAAAATTTCTTCTTCTTCTTCATCAGAAGTAGAATCTTTTTCCCAAATATGATTATTATTAATACTAAAAGTATTTACTCTTTCTTTTAAATATTTAATCTAAGATTTTATCTGATCTATTTCTCCTTTTAATTCGGAAATAGTAGGTTCTCTTTCTTTTTGTTTAGCTTATTCTAATATTTTTTTATAAGAATATAATTCATGTTCTTGTACAATATTTTGTATAAGTTTAGTTGGCTTATGAT